>NW_006442484.1:59014710-59034502 GCF_000325575.1 Pteropus alecto
TTTCCCTAGCTCCTATCATATAGATTAATGGACACATGAAGAAAAAGATAGGTAAAAAGAGAGAACTACTTAGACCCTTATTTAATTTCATATAGCATGTCACATTCTTGTAATTACATATTTGTTTCTTTGCTTACTGTATATCTGCTCCAGGACACTGCAAGTCATGAGTGCAGGTACTTTGGACCTTTTACATACATTCTACACCAAGCTTAGTATACATGACCAGTCATTAGATATTTATGGAATGAGAGAATGAGTAAACTAGGATATACATTGAATCACTACAATATTTAAAAACTTAATTTCCTAATAGTAACAGAAATTGAATAAATTATAGCACATACATATATTAGAATAATAGGAAATTCTAATTCATGCTTCATATATTTTCCATGACTAAGGCAATGAGCAAAAATCCAGAACATAATACTATTTATACATATATATACACATACATCCACATACAATAAGAGCATGATTAAGCTTCCATTTATCGGTACTATTATGAATAAAATGTACTTTGTGGTATATTAAAAAAACAATTTCTTAATACAACTATGAGACTGAGATAATGAAACTTTTTTGCATATTATAAAACCATGGTTTGTAGAGATTAAGTAATAAGCCAAATATCATATTTCTAGCATATAGTAGTGTTGAAAATATGAATCCAGTTATGACTTAAAAATTCATTCTCTTTGCCAGTAAGCTACAAGTTTACATGTTAGCAATGAGTATCTCTAATTCGGAGGAGGGTTTTTTAAAAACAAATTTCCTGATTTTTCCTTAATGGCTAAACGCTGTATTTTATTCCAGAAGGAAATAAATGTTCTTTAAAATATTAAACCTAAATTTTGCTTGTAAAGTTGATATTGTTAGTTCGAAGATTTTTCTTTCCTCTTAATAATGATTGACCTTTTAAAGTCTGATAGTGTTAACACTTACATTAGCTAGTTTAATTCCCACTTTATTATTTCAACACCAATTTAAAAAGACATTAAATCTTTTTAGCAAATACTGTTCAAAGTTAGCTTTATTTTATTTTTATTTTTTTAATTTCAGAAGTTTTACTGAAGAAGACTGTTAGGAAGTTTATTATAGGCAGCATAGTACTAATCTAAACTTTTAAAAATTAGTAAATATCTACTTTTTACACCTACTTGGAATATTCACTTTCAACATCCAAGTTTGTACATTTAAATTTACATAAATGTAGTTAATAAGTAATTGTAGATGGATATTAATACTAAGTAGTTTTGCTTGATGCAGTGTTATATGTTAGCAATATTGAAACTACTTGAGCAAATGAATAAATATATTGAAAATAATGGGAACCGTAGGTCATATGTTTGGAAAAAGAGTTGCAAACAGAAAAATGAAGACTAGAATGTATCCTCTGGTGTTCGATTGCACTTGACTGTATCAATATGACATCTATATATATATCAACATTTATATCTATCCATTTACCTATCTATATACATATATAGAAATTCAGAGAGAGGGATAGAGAAATTAAGAAAGAAATATTTGTGTTAGTGTGTGTATATCCCCCCAAACATATAATATATTATAAATATCATTTTATTTTATATATTTATATATTTTAATAATTTATTGTATATATTACATATTTATGAATTATTTTTGTGTATATATTTTGTATATTTTATATATGCTTATGTTTTATATTTTATAATATGCAGTCAATCCTTATTATTCATAAGTTCCATATTCATCAGTCAGCTTTCTAAAATATTTTTGCAACCCCCAAATTAAAAGCCACAGTGTTTGTATAGTCATTTGAGGACATGTGCAGAATGGTGAAATGTGTATATATTGTATATTTTATATATGCTTATGTTTTATATTTTATAATATGCAGTCAATCCTTATTATTCATAAGTTCCATATTCATCAGTCAGCTTTCTAAAATATTTTTGCAACCCCCAAATTAAAAGCCACAGTGTTTGTATAGTCATTTGAGGACATGTGCAGAATGGTGAAAAATGGAAGTTGTCTGAGGCTCATGTTCTCAGCTGAGGTTGAAGAGGGGGACATGGCCTTCTGTTTCAGTTCTCATACTATATACAAATGCTCTTTTCATGGTGTACCTAGTGCTATGTCTTTTCACATTTGTGTGCTTTTCTGGTGATTTTGTTGCTTAAAATGGGCCCCATGTGTAGACCTGAAATGCAGTCTAGTGTGCCTAAGCACAAGAAAGCTGTGATGTGCCTTATGAAGAAAATACATGTGTTAGATCAGCTCTGTTCAGACAGGTTATAGTACTGTTGGCTGTGAGTTTAATGTTAATGTATCAACAATAGCGTAGAATGAGAAAAAGGAAGAGACTTGACAATCTGGATGTGAATCCACTTTGGAAAGTGCCAAGTTAATATCTATAGTGTGTGTTAAAGCTGTAAAAGATAGAAAAGCAGTTAAATCTGTGGATGAAAACCAATAAAGATAGCATAGTGGACAGCATTGTTAGGAAGCTGAAAGCCAAAATAAGTCATGGTTGCATTATCCAGGGTCAGGAAAATGTTAAACCTTTCTTGACTAGTGTTCTATTGTAAACAAATAGTTTACAAAATTAATAATTTGTAAGAAATATATAGTAAACGGTGCATTTTTAAACATATAAAACAAGATTATATATCGATTGATTGACTAAAATGTTGAACCAAAGGCACGTAGGAACCTAACCCTTTATTTCTCCTAGAAGCAATGACTTAATATTCACTAATTCAGTGTCTGTGGCCACTTTATAGTAACTATAAATAATGAGAACTGACTGTCTCTCTTTATATATATGTATATATGTATATGTATAGTTAATGGTTAGGAAATAACCTCGTTCCATTGATAAATCTTAGGAAGAAGCAAATACCAGTTGCACTAAATGCACCTAGCACCTAGGTCTTTTTCTAAAAACCATTCACAACTAAAGTCACCAGTACTCATGGATATTAGAGTACGACTAAGACAGGAAAAGTATAAGATGAGTCTGGTGCATTTTGTGTTCCGTGAAGTTACGGAATGCTTAAAGAATCATGGAGACACGTGAGGTGGACACGGAAGCCAGTTAAATGGGCGTACACAGACCAAATCTAGGACAATATTAGCATTAAAATAAATAATGATAATAATAGATTATAACTCACTGAATTTTTAAAAAATCAATTTTTTATACTGATGTAAATTAATAAATAAGGAAGAAAAGGAAGGGCTTACTTAGGACACTGTTCCACTTAATAAATATAGAACTGATGGGCTAAAAATAAATAAACAAACAAACAAATAAATAAACAAATAATAAGCTTAGTGAGTAGAACTTTGATAAGGAATAGGATATATGCATAGTCTCAAAGTATCTCCTCCTCAAAAAAAAATACTTATTATTGAAAAAAAAGTAATTTTACAATGGTGAAATCTGGATCATCAATATTGGGACAAACAGATATCAAGTGCCTCCAGAAAAGATTCCCTGAGAACACAGTAGCCCTTCAGTGACGTTCTTGACAAAAATACATGACCTAAACCTAATCATGAAGAAACAGCAGAATAACCCCAAACTGTTCTATAAATAACTGACCGATTCTCTTCAAAAAAGTCATTTTCAAGAAATACAAAGAAAGGAAGAAAGACTGTTTTTGATTAAAGGAGGCTAAAGAATGGTAACAACCCAATAAAGTGTATGATTCTGGTTTGGATACTGAGCTAGAAAACTTGATGAAATTTCCATCTAGACTTTGGATTATATAATAGTATTATATCATTGTTAAATTGTCTAATTTTGATAACTAAACTATGGTTAGATAAAATAATATACTTTTACTTAGGTAATACACACCGAAAATTTTAAAGGTAAAAGGATATATTTCCACTTTTTAAAAAGTTTAGAAAAAATTATACATACGTACAATATATGCATCTATACAATGTATACATATATATGCATATATATAATATTAACACGTGTGTTAATATTAACAAAATTCTAAAGCAAATGTGGCAAAATTTAAACAATTCATAATTCCAGATAAAAGTTATATGGGATTCTTAGTTCTATTTTTGGAAAATTTTCTGTAAGTTTAAAATTATATCAAAATAAAATTACTAAATAAAAAAGATGAATATTTATAAATGAGATCACATGGTAGTAGCTCAAATTTTCTCCTTGTTAAAGAAAACAACACATTTTAAACACATTACATAGGTTGAGTAATTTTTTGAAAGATCTTACTATGATGATCATTTTTTCCCCAGATAACATTTATCAAAAAGAAAAAAAAAAAAAAAAAACAACTGTTTCTTTCCTCTTTAGAATCTAGTCAAAACTGATTAAATTTAAAGAAATAAAATTTATAACTTGCTGATGTGGATGACATTTAATTTAGAATTCTTTATAATATTTTTAAAAGATCTAGTTCATTGCTACTGGGAACTGTTTTTAACAAGTAATCTGAAGTGTCCATCTAAACTCCATTTATTCCAACTCATGTCAGATTAATATTTAACATTAATTAAATTTTAGGCTTTACATAAGCCTCTTGGTAAAAAGTACTACATATATTTCTCTGATTTTAGCTATGTAATATTTACAATGTAAAATACATATTGGAGATAGTTTATAATTTTAAACTTAACAAAAGCTAGTAACTATTTAAAAATGATATACTGACCAGAAAATTATAGGTGTATACTAATTATCATTTCTTTAAAGATAGACTGTTATTTTAGGGTTATCATGGAAAGTGTGTTAAGAAAATTGTCTCTGAAGCCGGATTGCCAAGAAAAACTCTAATGTAAATGTTTACAAATTGTGTGATATTTGGCAAATTTAGTTAACCTGTCAAGCCCTTAGTTTCCTCATCTGTAAGACATGAATAATAGTGATGTCTACTTCATAGAATGGTTGTGATGTACACATAAATTAATGTTTGAGCTATTACATATGAAGCATATAGTGTATTCCATAATGTTATCAATCAGTGCTAGCAATTATTATTCTTAAAATTAAAGAAAATAAATTGATAATCTTTCAATTTATCAGGATAAAAATAATAGCATGTTGTACTGAAAATATTTCCCTGAATCCATATTTACCTGAGAATAATTAAAGCAAAAATTTAAAAACTAATGCAAAGTAATTGAATAATTTTCACCAATTCTTATTTTCAATGCACAATTTCCACTATATTTCAAATAACTGTCAACTATTCTTATTTCTAATTACACTTTTTATTATATTCCATGTTTTTATTTCACCTGTCTTTCACCCAGTTGTCCATCCTGTTATTTTCCACTTTCATATCTTTTGTTTACAATTCTTTGTCATTTCTTTTATTTTCTTCCACTGAGTACCTTTTCCATTTGCTTTTCTAAAATATTTTCCCTGCCTTTGTTGCAACTTGCCTACTTTCTGCCAGAGTCTAGTTTCTTCAGTGTTCTGCAGAATGTCCCTCAGAGATGAGAGATCTTTTGGTGGGTAAATGCAGCAGCGCTAATTTCTGAATGTTTCACTTCTTAGATTTTGCTCTGTACTCACAATTACTTCCCACTGGAATGGTGCAAAGAGAAGAGGGTTCAGTGCCTGAGTCCTCTCGTGGCCTGCTGCAGACAAGCTCCAAGGCAGCTGGATGGAGAGTATGTCTGTTAGAATTCCCCCTCTAGGCTGCCACTTAGGAGCTACTCTGCAGGCAACTCACTCTTCCATCCATGAAGCCTACTGCTTCTTACCAAAGTGCCATATCTATTCATAACACATCTCTTAGAAAATATATATTTGAGGAAATGCATGCTAATTTGCAACTTACATGAAATCGATAATATTGACAGAAATTGTTGAAAATCATAAAAACATTTTTCAGAATAATTGACTAAAGATTTTAAAAATCCAGGGGAAAAAAGTATATATCACTATGGGGAAAAAAGTATATATCACTATGTTGCTCTGTGCATGATTATTAAAAAAGAGGAAAACGTTAAAAGAAAAAATCATATTTGTAAATTTTTTACATGCTTAGTAATATCAACTCACAATTAATTACACACTAATTATTTTCAATATTAGGCCAAAGTAATCCAAAAACTCATGTGTACTATCTTCTTTAGATTATATATAAATATATATTTAAGTTAATATAAAATGAAATTTATGAGGTGTTCGATATTAATAGTCATGACTTTAAACATCTTCAATATTAAAAAACATGCTATTTAGATTTGTAGTAATATATTCTCCTATCAGTGATTTCATTTTATTATTATTCTGTGTTTAATAAGGTTTGGAATGATTTGATTATGATTAACAATGCATAAATTATAAAGTTATTATGAATAGTTACCTAACATATCTCTTGAAAGCATCTGTAATACTTCTCTGGATTCCATCCCATGGTAACATACTATTGCTAAAGTCATCTTATATTATTTTCATTTTGAAATCATGATTTGGTTTTTAGCTCGTGAAGTTTTAGCACACAGGGAACTTACATATTAGAAAAGCCACGATTTACTAAAGAAATAGCAGGAAAAGTTGATATTTCATCCTTCAAAGCTTTTCATTTGCTATTTGATACTGCTTTTTGTCTATGGACCATGAAACAGCATTCTTACAAAAAGAATCCTCCTGAAAAATAAAAATAGACTTTCATTCATTGTTTCATAAGAATCTGGGCTCAAGAAAAAAGTAATTATCTTCCTTTTTCAGATCCACCTTTTTGTTTTCCTTTTTGGTTGAGAAAAAAATAGAAATAAGAAGACATGATTTTGTTATAATAGGCACTTTAAATTTTTGAATTTCAAATAAAATAAAATTAATAATAAAAGAAATTCAAATTACAAGAAGAAAATGTACAAATGTCTGTTCATCAAAGAAATTCTAGTCAAGCATTCTAAATTTAAAGTTTAAAAAAGCCTGCCTATACTTCGAAGAGACTTCTTCCCTCAATTACCTTTTTCATGTTGTCGTAATTTCTCTCCATTCAATTAGATTTTTTCAGTTGTATCTGTGGTATTGAAAATCTTCTGCTCATTTATTGTTTTATTTATTTTCTTCTTTATTTAATTCATCCGAAAACTAGCTCTCAGGATTTGTGGTTCCAGTAGGGCAAGATACTCATATTAATTGAAGTAATTCTATATTGCAGAATAATAACCTCCATTGGTTAATCTAATCAATCTGATCAGGTATCTCTTCCACACATTCTCGCTTCAGTTTGAATAGATTAATTGGCACCACTATAAAATACTCGTCTGTCAGACTTAAAAGAAAAGAATTTTTTCCAGAACTCACAATGACCGGTTTCATTTTTCGGCACGCAGAAGACTGCTATGAAGAATTGTGAATGTCTATTCCAACGTCTTTTGTTAATGCTTATCACCTGAGCCTGATGATTTCTGGGAATTTTTTAATGTGTATTTTTATTGTATATATATTTCTGTTCCATTATATATATTTTTATTTCATTTTATGTGTGCGTGTGTGTTTGTGTCAGGGTGTGTGTACGTGTAAAAGTGGGGGAAGGGGAAGAGAGAAAGGAGAGGGAGAAGGAGGGGGATGAAGAAGGAGGAGAGAGGGAGGTTTTAGAGGAGTTTATGGATAACTTTAGACAGCATGATACAGTGTAGATTCAAGTGTTGTAAATACAACAAAAAAGAAACACTGCTCTATGATGAAACTTGAAAAAGTAATTGCATTACTGATACTTCTGTACTTGGCTCTTACAAAATTAATTTCTTCTGAACTAATTTTTTCTTTTGAATCTCTGTCAAGTCTTCTAAATAAACCTAATCATGAGAATTGTAATTACTTTTCTTTTAGCTGGGATTTGGCTGATTGATAGAGGTGAAAATCATAAATATTTCCAAATCACATGAAAAGAAAACTAGTGGGAATGGTATAACCACTGACTTTATTAAAAACGTAGACAGTCTAGGTGATAAATTGCAGCAGGAAGCATTATCTTCTTTTGCTTGTTAGGTTCTTTTCTATCATTTATCTCTTACTCTCCAGCAAATGGACCTAAAATAGCCTCAGGAGCTCAATGTCACTCAACTTCATAATAAACAAAATTCCTAATAATGGCAATTTGCCACAAGTCCCATGCATTTGTTCAAATATGCAAAACTAGATGGATCACAGTAACCATTCATTCAGAGATATTCAAAGAGAAAAATGCCTTTCCAATCTTTTACTCAAGCCACTAGATTTCCTGTGCCATTTGCAAATTGAATCAAAAAAAAAAAGCTGTTTTAGCAATGATTTTTTTGATGTTTACTCTTCTTAATGATGCTTCAAAAACTTAAAGGATATACAAGAGAAAATGTACTGTTATATTTTGTTTGTAATCAAAAAAATAATTCCTTCATTCTATATTTAAAATAAATTGACACCTCTTTTAATGTATCACTCTATTTCAAGGTTTTTTATTTAATGTTAAATGCTGTATATTTTTGTTAGTTTATATTACTTATCAACATGTTAAATATTCAAAGAGCATGATCTGAACAAGTACAAGAGGATAAGGTGATGTCTTTCTTGCTAGTTAGATACCTAGAAAAATTTCTTTACATAAACATGTTTCAGAAGCTGTTAAAAAATTAGTATAAAAATAATACTAATTTGGGACAGTAAAGCATTAAAGAAAAAAGACATATGTTTTTTTGACAAAAGAAATAAATATCTGTCATCCTTAATCAAGGGGTATTCTGAAAGGAAAAAAAAATAACTGAGTTATAACTGAACTCACTCACTCTCAGAAGATGTAAAAGTAAAATCCCTGCCCGCACCTAAAAGAGCGGGGAGCAACATTTCAGACACTGAGGTTTCATAGCAAAGGGAATATAAGTTCAATTGATATTACATTTTTGTTGTTATTGTTATCATTATTTTATTTTAATTTCAGGCTACTGTGGAAATTGGCCAAAATCAACATTTGGATTTCTGAGTGATCTCTAAGTGAATCAAATTTAACTTCATCAGAAGGTACTCACTTGTACTAAGTTATCCTAGAATCTTTTCCTAGTTTATGCCATTCTTAGATGAATTAATTAATATTTTGTATTAAAGATGAGACTGTGTATTAAAACTGAAGTCCAGGACTTCAGTAAACCACATCTGAGGCTGACATTGCTTGAAGTTTTTACTTAATTTCATGTTTCTGTGAGAATCCCATTCCTAAGAGGTATTCCTAATTACTTGAAGGTAAGATTCGTATGCCTCTGTACCAAATCAGCTCTTGGAAGATCTCCATTGCTTCTGTCCTTGTGTTTGCTCTGCTTTAATCCATATTTAACCCATGAGCCAACTGTCAGCCCAATGACTTACAGTGACATATTATACATAGACAATTTGCTGCTTAAAAGAAAGTTGAAACAGAAAGTTTCATATAGTATTATGCATGTTTTTATTTTTAATTTGCTTCTATTTCCCAAATTTTGAATAAGTTTATATTATTTTATAAGCAGAAAAATATGTTTAAGTATATGCTAACTGAGAAGCTGATTTGTGTCCTCTTTATAAGAGACTTTTAAATTGGGGGTATTTATTTTAAACTTATAAATGCTAGAATAGCAATTACTTTAAAATTGTATTATGATATTGTAAAATCAAAAATAGAAAGAAACTTCTAATATTTTAGAGTTCACCAATTCTAAAGACAACTCTATAGACAACTCAATAGACAATTCTATAGACAACTCAACTTTAAACTTTGGATTTAGCTAAATATTTAAAGAATATTTACCAATGAAGATGTATCATTGGAGACTAATTCAAAAGGAAAATAGAAATTAATGGAAATACAGAAGAGATATAACTACAAGTAAAATTTATAACCTTGAAACTCAGAAAAAAATATTTTTTGGAAATTTGAGATTTAGTAATTTAGAGATTTAGAACTCAAATCACAAAGATATATGTGTAAAGATAATTTCAGAATTCCACAGACTTTTTAAACGGAACTCCTTTAGAAAGTTTTAACTCCATCATTTAGTTCTAAGGCTTTGCATAATTTTTAAATAGTGACCATTCATATACCTGAGATAACTTTCATTCCCCATGTTCTGACAATGCCTGGGTAACCACTTTCAAAGATTGTTAATAACTATTATTTCTGCCTTTCATTATTTCTATTCTCAATTGTGAGACCTTCCTAAAATGTACTACTATTCCTTCTCTTTCTGCTCCTACATCATTCATCTTTATACTAGTACCAAATTACTTTTCTAAAAATAAAATGTAATGTTATAAATATCCTTTAAAATCTTTTGATAAATCAGTTAATATAGTTATATAAGCAACTAATGGTATTTAGGGGAAAAAATCCACCTATATATATATGTCTCCTACTACAAACCAACAATAAAGAATTTAGAAAGGAAACAAACAATTAGGTAGATAGTATTTGTTTACTATAAGTTTTGGAGATTAAAAAATGAAGAAACTTCCCTTGACTATCTTATCTAACAAAGTAGATCTTAAATTCTATAGCAAACCATCCTAATTTATTTTCTTTGTTGCAGTCAAAAGTATCTGTATTTATATCTACAACTACATTTATATATAATGTAGATATCTATATCTATTTGTTATCTATCTATCCATTATCAATCATCTATCATCTATCATCTTTCAATCAACCTATCTAATCATCTATTTATCTCTTTTTTTATATCTACCTGTATTTATCCATAATATATTTAGCTAGATTATATAGGAAAAAAAAGAAAGAAAGAAAGAAGAAAGAAAAGAAAAAAGAGAGACAGAAGGAGGGATGGAGGAAGGGAGAGATAGCGAAGGAAGGAGGGAATAAAAGAAAGAAAAGAAAGCAAGAAAAGCTATTGGTCATTATGTGCCCTGTTCATTACCTTCCCCTCCCCACCGCATTTATACCCCTTAGGAGCAGAAAATGCATCTATGTTCTTTGGTAGAATAATAACTTATTTCTATTAAATGTGCATGAGGTCAGTCACAACATTTCCGGTTTATGAGACATTTAGAGCACAATTCTGACCTCCTGCCTCAGATACTGTCCTTCAGAATGGAAAAAAAAGGAAAAGATCTATCTTTCATTACCTAGCAATGTGGACAGTCTAACAATTAATGTTTTAACTTATGTATAGGGTGTCAAATTTAATAAATTTGTGCTATCCTCTAACTGGTAGACAGATATTTTTCCCTCACCTTGTTTTGCTTGAAGAGTCAAACTCATTCTCATTTTGTGGAAAACCACAGTTGAGAGGTGAACAGTTTCAGAGGCAAGATGCTGCTTTCAAATTTGAAGCCACGGGTTTACACATGAAGAATTTCATGGAGTCATTAATTTAGTTCAGCAAAAAACCTGAGGATATGTGTGGGAACAGATTATGAAGGAGCTTAATCTAGAAGAGAACAAAGTAGTTTTTTAATAAATGTTGGCTTTTTCTATAGAGTTGCACTTGCCAGAAATCCTGGATTCAGTATTTGAGCAATTCTAATAATTTTCTCCACTAGTTGACTAAAAATATTCAAATACATCCTATATTAGAAGGAATTGAAATGCCAGACACATCAGTTAGGATTCTGGTAGAGAATGGATGAGTATTGAGGAGGTTGTAGTAGTTACTGTGTACTAAGATGAAGGCTAGCTGCAGGTAAACCACAAGGGATGGTGTTATCCCCTTTCATAAAGCTTAAATTATAAAGAGAGACAGATACGACAAGAATATGCTTATGAGTTCTATGAAGAAAAATAACATAGAAATAGGATAGGATTTTATGGAGTGAGAAGTAATAGTTTAAATAAGATGGCAAAAGAATGATTGAAAAACAAGAACATTAGAAAGCTGCACATTTAACTGAAGGAAACACCCTGGTGACAAGTGTACAGGCTCTGATATGCACATTCAAGAAATGGCTAGAAGACAAGTGTAGTTTGTCTTTGAGAGTAAATGAAAGAGAGTGTAATACTATCCTGAATACCTAAAATATTTACACTAACTGTTTTTCTCTGAATCCCAATCCCAAATCCATTTTGTCAAGAAAATGTAATTTGTCCAACCATAGTTATTTGACCACTACAATTCAATTCACTCTACTGCGTTAGGATGAGTCAGTATAAATATTGCTGGCAGTCCTTCATCTTTTTAAATGCGAACAATTTTGAGAGAAGGGGGAATGGCTTGATGGTTGTGAAAAGCAGGCTAAGATTGTCTCTTCTAGATGTAGGGTGATTGAGCTCTCTAGGGGGAAATCCTCAGAAGACTGAATAGCATCTTAGACCAAGATTATGTGACACCATGTAGAGGAGGCGAAGTATTAAAAAAAAGTCATAGTTTATATATTCCCAAGGTTGGAAAGGAAGTTAGACATTTTTATGTTTAGTCACTATACCACAAACAAAGCCAAAAATTTCAGAGAGATTAACTGTCTTTTATGTTAAAGTTGAGATCACAAAGCTAATCAGTGACAGTCTAGAGATGAGAACACATCATCTTCTGAATTCTTCTAATTGATGACCTAGAAAATAAGGTGACAATTCTGAGGAAGCACATTTTTTTAGAGAGTCCCTGAAAAATACTTCCAAACACAATTAATTAAAATACAACTGGTAGTAATCTTAAAAGAAATCAGAAAACAGTATTAAAAACAGAATAAATGTAATGTACATCAAAGTATGTCATCATGGGAATGGTTCTTGAATCAGATCCTGAAGGAGAATAATGTGGCTTCAGATCATCTCAGAGCCTAAGGCATGAATTTTCCATGAAACATGCTGTTTGTCTGAATTCTAGTAGTAAAAATATGGGCATTCATTAAAGTAAGATCTCATAAAGAAAAAGAAACCCAATAAATTTTTGTGCAAAATTTCCTCACTGTTGTAATACAGCTATGAAAACTAGCAAAAAGTGTGAGTTTAAGCTTTAGAGCCTGAATTATCTTTATTTGAATCTTTGCTTGGCCAAGTATTAAATATACAACATAGGGAAGGTTATTTGACCTTTCTGAATTCAAAAAGTAAAATAAACAAAATGAAAAATGTGGATTCTACTTAATATCACTAGCAATATTTTGAGGCTCACTTTCTACATATAATATGCAAAATATCTTACATATTTATTGACATGTTATATAAGTGTAAATTCTTGATTTCAGGATAGCCAGAAACATTATCTGTCAGTGACTTTCCAAAGAGATAATTCTGAGTTATTAAGCTAGAGTATTTTTCTTCTATCTTACTTGCTATTCTCTGTTCCCTAACTAATAATATATTTCAAATGTAGTTACTGGGAGTTAAATTTAGTGAAAACATTTGTTATTTTTGTAATGAGTATTACTAGACTTCTGAAGGCACACAAAGACTGACACTCTAATAAAGGCTATAGAGCAAGTAATTGACAAAGAAAGGTTAAATTGGAGAAGTAGACATTTCTGAGCTATAGGGAGATAGTTCAAAGATCCAATGAACTAATTAAAAAGTCAAAGGAAAAGAGAAATCACTGATGGATTTGATGTCTTAGTAGGAAGAAACATGTTTGTCATGGAGGTAACAGAAAGGCTAGAATGTTTTTCTAAGAAAGAATGAATTAGGGCACGCAGTGAGAATGGCCTCAAGAAATGGAACGCATTAGAAAAACATTTGAATTCCTAAGAAGAACTTTAGATCTTCCATTTTCTCTCATGTAATTTATAAATTATCTATTTCAATTATTTCATTAACAAATAAAGCTAGCAAACCTTAAAAGTGGCAAGGAAGAGTCCCAAATCCTTTCAATAAGAGCCAAATAAATATTCATTAAGTAAAAATTTTTACATTGTAGTTCAAATGGAGAAAATTGGTGGAGACTTGAGCCATCACAGGGTGTACTCTCTTGAAGAATTTACACTTAACTCTAATGGACCTGGGTGTTAGGTAGTTAGGCATGAGCAACAGGAAGGAAGGCTCAGCTCTGTAACCATAGAAACTTCCCTTGAAGACCTTCCTTAATGACCTCCCAGAAACATCTCCCTTTTAGGGTAATAAATTACCCCAAATCCTAGAGCACAAAGGCCATAAAATCTGTTGGCTAAACCAGTCACAAACACATGTGCAGAAAGTACCCTAACCTGCCCACAATCTCAGCTTCAATATACCATCATTATAATACCATGACTAAGCCTGGAATTTCATGAATCTAATTATAACAGACTGAATTCTGGGTAAGCACATGCACGGTAGCAAAGTGTTACACAGCAGCCAACTGTCAGTCAAGGTAACCTCACATATAAACAATCTAGGACCTCCCATCACGGTATATAAACAGACCTTCCCACTTCTGGGTTGTTACAGCTCTCTTCACTGTGAACCCGCTCCTCCCTTGGGGCAAACTCTGTTCTTCATTTCTTTTTTCTTTTCACCTCCCAAATTCCATAGGGCTGCAGCCTTCTTAGCATGGTCCGTCTTCTTCTAAAATATATTTTTAATAAATCTTTTTCTAAACCTCGCTGACCTGTGATTCTTTGCTATGTCAGCGGGAACTAACCGAGGAAAAATGCGTCATTACCGCCCCTCATGCAACTGGGGTGACACTAGAGTTGAAATCGCCCCCAAATGGTAACATGAACAGTGACTGTCTTAGTGAAAATGGGCAGTTGCGTATCACTTCACAGTCCTGGTTACAGCTGTATGGCAAGTTCTTATTTATTTATTTATTTATTTATTTATGCTTTTTAATTTTTGTCTTTCTGTTGAGAAAATATCAAGGAAAACATACATACATTTCAGCATAAACATCGAAGCTTCTCTTTC
Source organism: Pteropus alecto (assembly GCF_000325575.1). Taxonomy (NCBI): domain Eukaryota; kingdom Metazoa; phylum Chordata; class Mammalia; order Chiroptera; family Pteropodidae; genus Pteropus; species Pteropus alecto. The sequence goes on from NW_006442484.1 coordinate 59,029,488, forward strand.
CTCTTGCCTCTTGTTGTTTCTTAGTGAAGCAGACGGTATTGCATATGAAGAGAACACCCCATAACCTCACTCACTAGCAGAATTTGGCATACATTAATGGAGGAAGAGAATATCAGGAGTTTACCTTGGAAGTCTATGGTGCCCTCGGTGCTAGAGTAGTGTTTCTACTTTCTTATGATGTTATATCTAATGGATTGAACTATTACAATCAATATTATTGTGCCTTTATAAAAGAAGTCTCATAAAAAGGGTTCAATCTAGAAGAATCTCCCTCAATATTTCCTTAAATCATGTAATTAAATTTGTGTCACCAGCAGCAATTCAAAAAACCCATAAAGGTATTTATATATAGTCAATTATCATACATTAATAAGTACTTATCTTTACCTTTTCAAAACCTTACTTCTGACCCATTTGCTAATTTATTGACACCTCATATTAGAGTAATAGTACACCATTCTGCATTTAGTTTTACCTTGTACCATACCTTGTATCATACTAGTCCCTCAGCTTTAAAAATCTTGCCCGCCTTCTTTCTTTCTTTTTTTAAATTACAATTACTGGGGTGCCATTAGTTAATAAAATTACATAGGTTTCATTTCATATGTCATTTGTATATTGTATTGTGTGTTCACTACCTAAAGTCAAATTTCCCTCTTTCTAATTGATAGAATATTCTTACTTATTCTTAAATACTCAGCTATAGTATTGTCCCTTCCAAGAAGCCTTCCCTACACATTCGGATTGGGAGACATTCTTCCTCTCTGTATCATGATTCTGTCCTGTTGGCACTCATCATATTATCTTACCTAGCCATGTATGAACTATCTATTCCACTCTCAGTTTTTTTTTTGTTATTTAAGGACAGTAACACTGTCACATTCATCTTTTTACAGTCAGGGCCCACCCAGTGCTCACTACTAGAAGTTGCTTAGTAAATGCTTGTTAAATAAAAGGAAAATAAATACAGTGTAAATCTCCCCGACATGCCCACATGTAAGCATATTCTAGGAATACTTACTTGAGGTATCACAATTTTTTTGACATACCCTTCAATCAGATACAGTGTGCTCTTTTAGAAAATAGACAAAGAAATTCTAATTCCTCATCAGAGAGTAACGACTATCTTTTTCAGAGAAGTGGTAAGAATCTCTCAATCTCTCTCGCTCCTACAAACTGAGAACATTATTGTTAATGATATTTTGTGTATGTAAAAGATTTCTTAGGGAGAAACAGTTCTTCCTGATACTGAATATAAATTAATTATAAAACCTGTTCTGCTTCCTTTTTTCCAAGTGAATAAAATATATTCATGATCTGAAGCTGTAAAAGGCTATTCTGAAACTATCTGCAGACCAGGTTGTTATGGAAACCACCTTTTTTTTAATCATACAATAAATAGTCATCTAAAAGAATACTGAACACAGTGCGCCTTGCTCCAGTAATTATAGGTGGTCTAGAATTGAAATATCTATGGCATGTTATGTTTTCAGGTGTGTCACAAGAGTACATTTATTGCCACAGTAAAATATTTTTATAAAGAGATGAGATACAAAATGTTTACTTGCAGCAATAACTTGAGATGTGAAAGCAGAGAGACAAAGATTTTTGCTTCAAAGTCCTCTGGGTCCCTCTACCTTATGCATATATACACTGTACATATAAACCAATGAGGATAAAGTCTCGAGAAAATAAATTACAAGATTCACTAAAGGTCTAGCAACATAGAAAACAAAAGTATCTGAGGATATGTGCAAGCCACAGGTGATTTTAAACCCTTTTTCCGCATACCTTCCAACTTCCTGTTGACAGACCAGATACCGAAGTAGATAAGAATGAGAGAGAAGAATTTGAAGAAGTGTTAAAGAGAAAATAAAAACGACATGTTTTCCCTGTCCTCTCCCTAGGTAACTGGGGTTTATAAAACTGCCAACAAGTTAAGGAATAGTTTCTGAATATAGACTAGTCTTGATTATCACCAGAAGTTCATTACCTGCAACATCTATAGTAGCACTTGATACTTCAAGGGTTGAGGGAGGACAGCCTTGAATAATGGCATAGCTCAAAGTGAGCAGACTAAGCTTGAGCATCTAAGGGATTTAGTTTATCTAGTAATGTACTAAGGAAAGCTCACCATGGGTTCAAGTAGCCACCCAATGGTATAAATGAAGTAGAATATTTGCTAGAAGTATTGATTAGGGGAAGAGGTCCTATCTCCAAACTTCATCCATACACATGGGCAAACTATGGAGATGATCACACCACAAACAGAGTCAACATTTGTCATTGCCTCCAGTGAGAAGGAAAAGAAGAGATTTCAGAAAGTAAGACTTGAACTGGATAGGGTCCGAATTTGTAGTACCCAAACAAAAACGATTATTTATTTGGCAATATAAATCCTAGAGGAAAGACGATTATGGTTTCTTATTCTTGAGCTGAATGAGAAATTCTAAGAAAATTTAGTGTTTTTGGTCAAAAACAAAGTTTTTCTTTGCATATATTATTTATACATATCACTATATTCTGTCAGTGTACATAGCAATTTCTACACAGATATGGTGTGAAAATGGGAAATTCTAGTTCAGTCTAGGGTCCCAAAGAGATAGCACAAGGAAAAATTAACATAAAGTATTTTATCCTCCGTATTCCAAATTTAAGATCTTTGCTTTTTTCTCTCTAATACCCAGTCTTCTCATTGTAATAAGTTCTCTTAAGCCTTTCTTGATGCTTGGAGGAGGAAAAAAAGCATGAAGATAAGAACATTGGTATTCTATGAGAAATTGATTTTCTCTTCCTCATTCTAGCATGAAAAAATTAAAATGCACTGTAGAAGATGATCTAGCCATAAATATCTAGCAGTATTAATGCAAGAAAATAAAACTTTATTAATGTACAATGGAACCTGGTTATGATAGTTACTTAGTATAAAAAACTTGGAAAGACTTGTACTATATTACAGAGGGAGATAGAGATGGAGAGCAAAAGAGAGAGAGGGAGAAGGATAGCTCAGAGAAAGAGGAAGAAAGCTTAGTCATGCTCACTAAGTATTTTTTGAAAGGATCTATATTTGTACTTTATTACTTTACTAAAAGAGACTCGTGTTACCCTTATTTAGCACATCAGTCAGAAGGTTTATCTAAAAGTCTTATATATTTAGGTTTAAGGTTTACCTAAAAGTCTTATATATTTAGTTAGAAAAGATGCAAAAATAGACACATTATTTCATTTTCATAATGAAATATCAAGACTAGCTAACATTCCATAATAATCCAATGAATGCTAAACAGAAAGAGAAAAGGAACCATTTGAAATAAGATTAATTTCTAAAAATTCGTGGTAGAAATAAATACATCTTAAGTTCATTCAGCTATGTTAGGTATTTAACCTGAAACATCCAAAAAACTTCTTTTCTTTGTAAAACTGTTTCAAATTCCACTACTGACTTTTCAAACATACCACAAACATACCATTGTCAGTTGCTGTGAATTAATATGTGTTAAATGTGAATTAATATGGTATATAGTTAAAATAAAGAAAAAAATATTCTCTATTAGCAATCAGTCTAATCATTTCAAGAAGTTTTCTTTTTTATGTTTTTAAAAATGTACATGTCAAATAAGATAAATAGTACAAAATGTGTGTGTTTCTGTGTGTGTGTGTGTATTGTGTGTACTGGTGTATGAACACAGAAACAGAGAAAGACAAGAGAAAAAAGAGAAGAGCTCTAAAAAGTGGATCATTATTACCTTAGAGAAGATAGTAAATTTTCTCAGTTTTAAAAATGTCCTTGTTATTAAAAAATTCCTCTAGACAGTCCATAAACTACAATTATACTAATAAAATTCTTAAAACTACATTTAATACAATTTGTTTTCTTCCTACTTCTGGGTTTTTACTCTTCCTTGATACTCATGATCTATATAAGGGGAAAGATCACTTCATCAAGGATATCTCCTGCCTGTATTATCCCCTAGGGAAAGGCAGACACCAACAGGCAAACTGTGTGAGCATCTATAGACACAGCATAGGTCAGATTAACAGATCAGCACAGAAGCCAACTTTGAGCAAAAATTCATTCACTACAAGTTTCCAAGCCCAGTCAGTGACCAGAAAAGCTCCAAAAGAAAATTTTTTAAACTATCCCACAAATGAACTGAAATGAATAGGAAACAAAAACAGAACTTGACAAAATTAAATTCATATTTGATTATATTAAGGAAATATTTTAACAAAAGCTTTATTCCTAAAAAATATGTTGGACTTATTTCAATGAAATTTGATGAAAATATCTTTAGGGTCAACACAAATATAAATATCCTTATTATTGCTCTCATTTTAATACGATTATGATCATTGATTTATGATTATTTTCTGCTGCAAAGAAACAAACAACATAAGATTGCTTGGTTCTGTAGTTATCTATTGTTTCATAATAAACAAATTTAAACCTAGAGCCCTAAAGCAACGGTATGTTATTATCGTTCATGATATTGTAGACTGACTGGACTCAGTTGAGCAGTTCTTGCTTAGGTCACTTAGGCAGTGGGATGTTGACTGAGATCAGTCAACTGAAGGCTCAATTGGGCTGACTGCTGAGAATGATCCTCAAATTCCTTCCCAGTCTTGTTTTCAATTACAGATCTATATAGATTCTTGATTACAGTAAAAACTGAATACTCATTACAATTTGAATACTCCTTAGGCAAATTCATTCTTTTTCTTTATTTATGACATCCCTGGAACACTTCATACCTCAGCCCCTTAGAATAGTAATTTGCACATAGCAAGGTCTCAATAACTATGTGTTACATTAGACTGAGTGGTTGCTTAGATTATTACCACACTTATGCATTTGATTATCACCTTTACACAGAAGCATCTGCATAGCATCTGAGTTAGATAAAATTAAACAATCCTCAAGTTAAGGATTCAAATTTTTCTTGATGATTTCTACCTACCAGGATTACTTATGCTTTTATATTATTGGTTTTTTTTAGAAGACAGGAAGTGATATT
>NW_006442484.1:59035368-59064825 GCF_000325575.1 Pteropus alecto
TGATTATTTTCTGCTGCAAAGAAACAAACAACATAAGATTGCTTGGTTCTGTAGTTATCTATTGTTTCATAATAAACAAATTTAAACCTAGAGCCCTAAAGCAACGGTATGTTATTATCGTTCATGATATTGTAGACTGACTGGACTCAGTTGAGCAGTTCTTGCTTAGGTCACTTAGGCAGTGGGATGTTGACTGAGATCAGTCAACTGAAGGCTCAATTGGGCTGACTGCTGAGAATGATCCTCAAATTCCTTCCCAGTCTTGTTTTCAATTACAGATCTATATAGATTCTTGATTACAGTAAAAACTGAATACTCATTACAATTTGAATACTCCTTAGGCAAATTCATTCTTTTTCTTTATTTATGACATCCCTGGAACACTCTTTTCATACCTCAGCCCCTTAGAATAGTAATTTGCACATAGCAAGGTCTCAATAACTATGTGTTACATTAGACTGAGTGGTTGCTTAGATTATTACCACACTTATGCATTTGATTATCACCTTTACACAGAAGCATCTGCATAGCATCTGAGTTAGATAAAATTAAACAATCCTCAAGTTAAGGATTCAAATTTTTCTTGATGATTTCTACCTACCAGGATTACTTATGCTTTTATATTATTGGTTTTTTTTAGAAGACAGGAAGTGATATTTGAGGCTTTAGAAACTACTACTACTAATAACAATAGTTAATAGTATGGAGGTTCCTCAAAAAATTAAAAATAGAACTATCATATGTTACAGCAATCCCACTTCTGGGTATGTATCCAAAGAAAATAAAAACTGCATACCAAAGATATATCTGCACTCACATGTTCATCGCAACATTGTTCACAATAGCCAAGATATGGAAACAACCTAAGTGCCCATCGATGAATGAATAACATATATAATAATAACAAAGATGTTTTTCTTTTCTACATTCTATATATAACATGTAATATAACAATAAAATGATGTTATATATACATACATTCAATGTCCAGCTATGAGAAAGAAGGAAATTCTGCCATTTATGGTAACATGGATGGACTTTGAGGGCACTATGTTTAGTGAAATAAGTCAGACACAGAGAGACAAATACCATATAATCTCATTTATATGTGGAATCTAAAAAAAAAAGTCAAAACTCATAGAAACAGAGAGTTTCTATGAGAGAAAAGTGGTTGCCAAGAGCTGAAAAGTTGAAAAATTGGAGACAAGTTGGTAAAATTGTACAAACTTTCATCTATAAGATGATCTGAAGATCAAATGTATAACATAGTGACTATAGTTGATAACACTGTAATGCATAATTGAAATTTGTTAAAATTAAAACTGAAATGTCCTCCCCCCCCCAAAAAAAAAGAGATAAATGTAAAAGAATAGTTAACATTTATTAAAGTCTCAATATGACTTAATAAAAGATTAAGCAATTATATGAGTTATCACATTTGGCCTTCATAATTATCCTATATGGTTCATATTGCTTTCTCCTGGTTTTATGGTAAGGAAACTGAGGCTTGGAGAGCTTATGTATAGTCACAAATATTGAGTTGTGTAGCCAGGACTTGACACCAGTTCTTATTTAGATTCAATATTCTTAACCATAGTAACACATGATTTGATGTATAAAGTATTTCTCAAAGAAACTGGAGAGAAGCAAATAATTAAAATACATTTATGCATAAAGAAGCACAGTGTAATCTAATGGGAATATCTAACAATACTATCCTTCTAAATATAATGAATTTTGAAATATTTAGATTGAATCATATGAAATTGCCATTTTGTAGGTCATAAAATTTGAACATTGACAATTTCACATGTTTTAACTAATATGAACAGTATAAATTCAGCATTATGTATAACATTAGCAGAACTCTAATTACTGATTCCCTATCTTTTAAACCATTGCATAAAAAAAGTAAATAAAGAAATTTTAGATCAAAAAGTTGCTAACAATATTACAATAAATATATTGTCAGAAATAATTAGTGCAATATACAGCAGGTAGATCACCCAAATGATATTAAAATATCATAAAGTAAAATATTCAAGTCAGTTTGATTGAGTTCTTCATAACGAGTGATAATAAATGATCTAGAAAAAGTTGAACTTATTTCTTTATTGAGATAAAATAAATTTTCACAAAATTGCTATAAAAATTTTTTATGAAATTTTATTTATGCAATAAAAAATTCCTTCAAGTGAGTGTTTTGTATTATTTAAATGTGTGAATGTGTGTGTGTGCATAGGGGAATGTATGTATATTCTGTATAACCACGTTGATGAAAACAAAGAAAAAGTGATTGATAGACATGTGAAAGAGTCACTCAGATAAGGAAGGTCAGCTTCCTAACCAGCTGTCAAGAGGTCTCTCCAATTGGCATTTATTTATTTCCATGAGTTTGTCTCATTGCAGTCTCTGGCACTCAATTTTGCAGGCTCACAGACTTGAATTTATGAGATTCTCAAAGTTGACAGGGTACTGGTAACATTGATTCAAAATAACAAACATTATAAGAAACAGTTTTATAAAAAGTATATTTATTAATTTATAAATTGACATATATGAATAGTAAATCAGACCAGCATATTCTCTTTTCAATGTTTTCTTCCAGTAGATAAGTTAAATAAGAACATACATTAAAATCAGAAGTTTTCAGAGAAAGCATGAAGTATGAATGAAAAGAATCAGTTTTAAGATTCAGGAGCATGAAGTCATTCTACAAAGAGAAGTAAAATAAGAGAATTTATCCTCACAGCTAAGTTCTTAAAACAAAATCATTTCCTCCATGCTATTTAAGTGACTTTGTTTCTTATAACTTACGTCCAAGTCAAAAAAGCACTGTCAATATGTCCTCTATGAATTTTGTTTTTTCTACTGTGCATTGCTTATGAATTCACACTTATGATCAACACATTCTTTGTATATTAACATCAAGTTTTCTTCCATTTCAACTACTTTGGATAATTTTATCACGGATTATTTTATGAATTATCTCAAGGCAACCCCATTTCTCTTATTTTCAATTTCTTCAGTGACTGCATCTCACTGTCTCCTCACAATATGCCTATGGTATTTATAAAGTTACAATCCACTTCCAATATAGTAATCTTTATCCTTTGTAAGTTGGCATTTCTTTAAGTCCAGTTTGTTATGTAATTATTCTTGGAATATATTTCCTTAAATAGAATCATCAGGCATGAGAAATATACCAACTGGATGTTTGAGAAACCAAAAAGTAGTAGAATTTAAACATTAAAAAAATAATTTTATCTATATCATACCTTTTACAAATTACAAAAAGTAATTTATTTTTAAACAATCCCAAATATTTTATACTTATATGTACTTTTAAACTTTTAAGAAAAATTTCAATATTTAATAAGATATGAAAACTGAAATTTAAGACAAAATTATAGCATGGCAACTTATCAAATGTAAATATAAGTACTTAGATACTTGAAAAAAGCATTAATGCTTGTTGTATTATAATCTATTTGTTTTTACCAGAAAAACTTTTCATTCTATCAAATTTAAGGCTCATGCAAGCCTAACAACATAGATTTGACACTAAAGTGGTTTTATTTTGTTTTACAGTAAATAGTATGAATTCAAGAATGGATTTCACTACTTTTAAAAAATAAGTCTACTTTTTCCATTAACTTAAATCGTAAATCATCTTTATCAGTCTTAATCCTTTTCAACTGGTGCTTTTATGTTTCCTAGGAACATACTGATGTATTTTCATTACCTGAATTTGTTTTAAGGATGCTGGATGTACAAAGATATGCTACTACCTCAAATTCTCAAGTCAACATGTAAATCTCAATGACTTTTATTATCGTTGGCTATTTTGCTCAATCTATAATACCAAATCTGAAGTGGCAATCCAAACTATCAAAAAAAAAAAAATTGCTTAGTACATGATCTTAGTGGAGTTAAGAATAACAAAGAAATCTCATATCTCATTTTCTAGATGTTAAACTATTTCATTAAAGACTTTGTTTTAATGAAATTAATAACTAAGGTTTAATTTCCAGAATACCATGAGATTCCTAACAAAGCAGCATATATATAATTTTGCACCTGTCATTAATCTTATATAGCTCTTCACTTCTGAAGGTGAGAAGAGGTATTATTTATTAATATGCAAAGGTAGTTATCTTTTAAAAATCTACTTAGGTTAATGATATGTATACCTTTCTATCTACCACACCATTTGTTCAATACTTAATAATTTGATTTTGATACAAAACAATGACTAATCAAATCTCAAAGAGATTGCCACCACCCATTTAAATATGAGCTATCATGCTCTACTTCTTAAAATAAAAAATTAAAAAAGCATTTATATACAGTACATAGTTGTTTCTCATCTTTTTTCCTTAGACGCGTTTTCTTAATTCTCTTCTAGGTTCAATTGACCACTCAGATAACTCTTTGCATTTTAGTCTCTAAAATAATACTTTTGTGTAGCCTAGTCCCAGTTCATAATAGTGGTCAGTGATAATTTCAATGCCAAAAGATATTCCTTCTTGCCTAGTCATTTTATTAATGATTTTCACTTCTAATAATTGTTCCATGAAATAATTATAATTTCAAAATTCCTTTTTAACTACTTCACTCAATTAAACCATCTTAGTCTTCCTAATTATTTTATAACTTTATCTCTCAGCAGGTTAATTATGAGGAGATACTGGCTTAGATATTGCAAGTGTGTGATGTCCATCCCATGCTTCTAAATACTCACTTCATGCATCTAACAACAACAACAAAAATGTCAAAAATACCTTTTGGGTACAAGTCGAAGTTCACAAATAAGGTCCAAAAGGCACCTAGTTCGAATGAATGCTAATAAGTGCTGTGAGAATAGATAACTTAGTTACAAAGATGAAGTCTCCAGATCACTTTCCTAGGAAAAATAAACATCAAAATTAAAAAAAAAAAAAAATACACTTAATTCAGGAGGCTCACAAATGCTGAAAATTTTGCTCAAGACATCTAATATTAGTGTAGTATTCACAAATATTAGGGACTATTCTCTTAAAATATCAGGAAAAGGAGATTGCTTCTGCATCATTAGAAATTTTGAATATATAAACAACACTGTATGTCATAATATGTGTATATAATATGTAATATATGTAACCTGTATTATATATGTTGTACATAATATATAAAATTATTTTAAAGGCTCTGTAAGAGACATCCAATTAATTTTTATCTTAGTTTTCCTAAAACTTTGTTTATCTGGAAATATTATTTCTGCATAAGGTATTTTAGCATATTTCATAAGACTCACAAGAACACAGTTGAAAGATTACTGTACTAATCTATACATGATACAGATCATCCTGATAAATCCAAAAGGTTCCATGTCAGAAAAGAATATTTTTCCAAATTCAAAATACACTGTGGAGCGTAATTCATAATTAATATATGACAGGAATTTTGAGCAACTTTATATTTATTATAAATATATACAGTTTGAGCAAAGAGTAAACACTAACTCTGATCTCATCTTATGAGTCAGACATTTTATGACTTAAGCATCCTTAGAAGCATGTTCTGTCTTACCTATTGCTAAAAATGAAAGTAAATACTACATTCAATGAAGTGTTGTTAGGATCCACCAAACAAAAGCTTCTCTAACTCTAAACTCTAAAGTAAAATGTGTACTCTGAAAAGTTGCAGATTTGTCAAGGACTAAGCAAAGCATTTTAAGTTGATGCATTTATCTCTTCTACAGTTTCAGTGACCTTCTCAAACATTTTGGGAAGACACTTCACATTTTTTCATTTATTGTTCCCATTTGAATCATGGGAAATAAACAGTTTCCAATGAACAGACTGACTCTTCAGAAAGTTCAGTTTAAGTTGGTTATTTCATACTCAGAATTGTAACTTCCTTTAGAATCAATGTTGCACTACTTAGGCAATAAAATACATCAAATTGTTAACTAGGACACCTCATCACCTTTTGTGAAATGGTTTTCTGTGGTAACAATTAAGTAACAATAACAATAAATATAGCTTTCTTATTTTCCATTATGAACTGTTGTATAATCATCAAATTAATATGTTTTGAGCAGGCATCCTACCTGTTGTGGTAACAAGTCATACCTCTTGAATTAATTTGAAATAAATTCCTGTTGATCAAACTTGAAATTATGTGCAGTAAACTAGACAATAAAAATATGCTGGCTTAAACATGAAAATTATACCAATAGGCTTTAAATTAGTTTTCCAAATATGTTCATGTAGTTATGAACATTGTCTTAATTAGTATGTCTTAATTTTTCGTGGTCCATAAACCCTTTGAAAAATCAATTAGTTTATAAATAATTTTCCCAGAAAAATAAAAATTGCAATTCCAAAAAATAATGTTATTTAGACATCTCATAGGTGCTAAAAATGGTGCTTAAGGTCTCTAGTCCTAGTGTGATTTTCACCAAAATTAGGAGCTATTCTCTTAAAACATCAAGAATTGAACACTGTTTCTGTACTGTTAGAATTTTCTGCCAATTATCTTTTTCTAATGTTTATAACTGCAACTACTTATCAATATAAAAATAAAATAACATCTATATAATTTCATGTGTAATCTGAAAATCGATTTTGCTTAACAAAGAGGGAGGAAATACTTGCTGAAATATCTAATAAAATCTGGTAGATTGCTGCTACAAGACACAAAGGATATCAATGAAGTTATAGAAAGGAACTTCCCTGGAAAAATGATGTATGTTTCAATGTCTACATTTGTCAAGATCTGTCCTGTCATCCCTTACTGTTACTTCCCCCTAAACCCCATCATGCCATATAATACAGGTGGTTTGAATTCAGATGAGAGCGAAAGTAGATGAAGGTTGAATTACAGAATGTAGAAGACAGTAATTTCTTATGGCCTATGTGAATTTTCATTGGAAATAGACACCCTTGAGTCAGAATTGAGTTATGTTGCTGGTTTCTCATCTTATACTTAGACCTTATAGGGAAAATAAGTGATCCCAGGTTGCTTGGATTAAATTGATCTTTGTCTCTTTTAATTGGAAACCCAAAGTCCTTAAATGCTATGCTAAAAGGAAAGTCAAGACCCTGATGGCATTTTTAAATTTCATTTAAAAAAAGTATGTAAGTCTCTAAGCGATCTTTATCATCCCACACAGAGATTCCATTAGTGAATTGGGTATCATCATCAACATCTTATACTCAAATAAGCTGATAAGATAATGTATCAGTCTGCCAATTTATCTGAAGATAGCACAGGAATGATGATTTACACTTCTTTGCACATAAATGCTATTCTCACAGAATTCCTACCCTTCTAACCTCCATTTATTTGGTTATCTGCCTAAGTACTGTTTAATTGTATGTATAAAAGGAAACAAAAAAACAAAACATTGTTTTTCTAATTATTTTCACACATGCAAGCAGTAAAATCAATTCACAGAGATAAACTTTAAAATGTCCATTTCTGTTCAGGCAACCAAGTTAACTATTAGATTCAGATTTTAAAAATAATTTAATTATGTAATTTTTCATAATAAAAATGTTCAACATCCTACTTTGAATTACTTTGGAATCCATGTCACACACAGAGATGAATTTATTTATAGACCACCTGACATGACTAAATTTTTCTCTTTTTCAGGTAGGTCTTTGCCTATTTATTTATAAGGTATGTAAAAATAAATGCAACGTTAGCATATAAATATTCATAGATTCTATGTATCTCAATATTTACATAGCATCTGCCAACTACTTTGACAAGCAATGATAGGTTAGAATGCATACTACAAGGGGGGAAAGGATGGTTATTTGGCATTATGTTTCAGGTCACTTCCATGACAAATGCAGTGTAAGTATACAGCACATGCAAGCAAAAGACAACACAGTTTAGAAATAGATAAACCATGGTAGCTTTAATTTCTATAACACTCACCTTTACAGATATTAGTCTAAATTAATTTCTATAAAGTAATTTGAAGGCCCATATTATCTTGATAGGTTTGCAAACGTAAAGACTTTTCTGAAGAAAATATTGGTTTGGGCCTTAAATTCTGAAATCCCACCTATGTATAGATATGAGAAACTTCTTTAAATAAAAATGTAGAGTATAATACTCAGTTTTCCTAATAAATTCTAATGCAACCATTTTTTGTTTAATTTCTAAAACCCCAAGAACTGCCTTAATGAACAGGCTTACACTGCTGCTGAATCTTGCTACATAATGTAATCTTACTTATCTACAGCTCTCACGAAAAACTTGGCATATATAAAATGTAGAAAAACACAGAGATGTTAACACAGGAAACATGCTATTTTTGTAATAGTTAAACCTAAGAATTTAATCTCAGATCCTTGTTAAATTATCCCTATTGGAAGACTGTGTTTTGAGCACATAATATTCACCTTTTGAATTTGCAAGAATTTATTTTAGTACTGTCTTCAACATATATCAAAAACCATTACACGTCTTTTTCATTTCCAATCCCTTAAACATTATTGTTCTACAAACTTCTGCTCAGAGTCCTTCCCTAGAATAATGAAGTAAGAGTATATATTCTAGTGCCAGATTGGCTTAATTTTACTCTCAAATCTGACATTTCAAAAGCAATGTGAACTTGGGAAACCTACTAAATTCCTCTGAAAACTAGCATAATAGTAGTACCCATCTCATTGGGTTTTGTACCAGAGGGATTAAAGTGAAACACTGAAACTTGTTCCTCAAACAGTAACCCTCACCCCAAATTTTGGAATCAGTGTGTAAACTCTGCTCTTCTCACTCAAAAACATCTCCCTGAGCAATCATTTCCAGTCCTTAGGCTGAAATTGACACCTATTGGTTGATGATCACACAATTATTAACCACTTAGTGCTATTGACCAAATCAGAGATTGTTACCTAATTGCTCTTTGAGAAAGAAAGGAATTTGGATTTTTGTTCCCTTTAGTACAGTCAATGAATTTTGCTCTCTGATATCTTGTTCCATTTTATATGTTATGTCCAGACACTAGTTCTGATTTAGTGACAACCACATATCCCTACCTTTTATGTCACCATCTTAAGAACATAGCTCTGGGGGCATATCCATTTTCTTTTTACAGTCATCTATCACACGTTCGAGATCTTATTTTCTCCTTCATAGTTCTCTAATTTTGTCTTTTAAAGTCTAAAACTTCTCACTTTCTCTAGCTAATGATTACTTCCACTATTTAATACTGAAGCATTTTCCTTTTCCCAAAACACTTTAGTTCCTCTTTGATTTTCTGAATAAATGTAACCCTAGAGACAGATTATTCATGGCATGGACCTATGTAATGCCTTCCTTTACCTTTGGATTTGTAGAAATTTAAGAATTTAATTGTTTTTCTTCTCTCTACTGAAAATAATGAAAATTGAATATACTTGAAAAATAATAACATAGATCTTTATTTCTTTTTTAAAACTTAACCATCCTTTTGTCCATGAAGCTCTGATATAAAAAAATTACAAATACAGCTTCTCAAATTAACAAACACAGAGTCGACTTTTCACCACATAGTTAGGGTTAACCTAATCAATCTGAATGACGTTAAAGACATTAATAGGAATGGAATTTTAATCTTTCACAATGTACTTACACATTAAACTAAAATTTTAATGCCAGAATATCCTTGTTCTTCCATAGCTTATGTGGAAGATGTTTTAAAATTTTAAAGATATACCTTGCAGAGCTGGCTGAGCATCACTGAAGATTTAAGAATACAATTTGATCTCGTATTTCTGGCTAATAAACGAAAAAGGTAAAATCAGTATGTCACTAATTTCTGAGGGGAATACAATATATTTCATGAATCAAATCTGGACAGAATCATTATAAATGATATGTCTTGGGCAACATACATAATTTTAAGGTGAGATGGAAGAGGACATTCCTAGGGCATTTTTCTGTATTCATTTATTCATTCAAAATTATTCAATGCACTGTGTACTACAGGTCAAGAATTCTGCCATGCAACAGAGATATAGAGATGAGCAGGACGATGTTCTCATGTAGCAGAGAATTTTATTTACCTGATCTCCATTGTTGGTCAGGACTCATTCACTTTCTCTGATGGAAATACTGTTATTGAAGCACCTTCCATTTCATAGAGTGGTTTCATTGGGTGTAAAAGTCTCTCTTAGGATTCCCCCCAACTCCATTTCTCTCACACCTGAAATTTCAGGAAAAAGCAAATGGTTTAAGGTCTTCTGTTTCTGCTCACACAGTGAGGCTCCTGTGAATATGTTTACCAATGTTACCATGGCAGGCATTTGCATGTTCCCCCAAACCTGTTATTTTCTAATTTCTTCATAGCCAGTGATTACTAAGGCTAACATAAGGCATAATGGCATGTCAAAGTAAAAAGTCCATAATGGTCATATTTACTAAGGCTTAAGGCTCAAAATCACTGATGGCCTTTAAACATGCAGCATCAGTGTAAAGATGAATACACAGGAGTAAGACCACTAATATTCCTGCCATATTGACTGTCTTTAAGACCCTTGACCATATTAGTTTCTACACCTGTCCCCATAGCTCTACTTGGCCAACCTTTACTCATCCTCAGGACTCAGCTCACACCTTTCTTCTGGGTATACGTATATTTTTATTTTTCAGTGCTTATGTGTATTATATTTCTTCTAGCATGTTACTTAGCATATTTTTAATGTTTTTCTTTTGTGTCTTTCATTATATTAAAATTATATAAGATTTTGAAAGGGAGGCAAAGGCAATCCATGTGGACCATCAGAGAAAGTGAATGAGTCCTGACCAACAATGGGGATCAGGTAAATAAAATTCTCTATTACATGAAAACATCGACCTGCTCATATCTATATCCCTGTTGACCCATAGTACACAGTGCATTGAATAATTTTGAATGAATAAATGAATACAGAAAAATGCCCTAGAAACGTCCTCTTCCATTTCACCTTAAAATTAAGTATGTTGCCTAAGACATATCAATTATAATGATTCTGTTCAGATTTGATTCATGAAATATATTGTATTCCCCTCAGAAATTAGTAACATACTGATTTTATCTTTTTCGTTTATTATCCAGAAATATGAGATCAAATTGTATTATTAATTCTTCAGATTTTGCTTTAATTTCATAGCCATAAATTTTAAAAAATGACTATGCATTCTTCACTGACTATTCATGCCACTTAACAATAGTCTTTTTGCAGGTCCTCCACTGAGTGGATGAATCTTTTTCCCCATGCCTTTCGTCTGAGCTGGCCTTGTGACTTGCTTTGGCCAATAGAATGCTGTGGAAAGGGCTATGTGTCAGTTCCAAGCCTGCATTTCAAGAGGCTTCATATGCATTTGTTTGAACCTTTGAAACTTCCAAGTGAATGATCTTGCTTCCGAGTGAATGATCTTGAGTTACATTTCCAGATAATATATACATGGTCCAGTTATTTTTGTCACCCTACTCAATAGCTGAAATTGTTCAAATACATAAGAAAAACTATCTTTGATCAGCCAGCCAAGCCAACCCACCACATGAGTGCAGATGCGTGAAAGAGTCCAGCCAAAATCCACTCCATATTGCCAGGACCTACAGAATTACCTGACTGGCCCAAACTCTCATGAAAAATTATAATTGTTTATTGTTTAAAGTCACTACATTTTGAAGTGATTTGTTAAGCAGTGATTGCTTCTAAGACTACTTCCCAAATGACTTTATTTAAAATAGCAACTCCTCTTCCCATCTTTTGTCTAAGCATTCTGTTTCCTCTTCCCTGATTTGTATGTACTTCTTCAATAATATATACATCAATATATCTATACTTTATTTATTTTATATAATTTCCCTCACCTCCAAACTGGAATAGAACATCCATGTAAACAAGGATCCTATTTTGTTTTGTTTTCTGCTATATCTCCAACACCTAAAAAATGTCTTGTACAAAATGGACATGCAATAAATATTTGTTTAATTAATCAATTAATTAATCTTGGTAATTTCGTTAATTGTCATATGGGGAATATTTATTTCTTTCACCTAGCTAAAATTTTTCTCCCTCCTTTCCTTCTCATTTGATTAATTCTGTTGAAGCTATCAGATTTGTAGTTACTCAACATATTAATTACATAAACAGAATAAAATAAATGGATGCATGAGTAGCTTACAAGAGTCACTGAAAGAATTCATAGAACTCTGTTTTAATAAACAAAAATTATAACTATTTCTAGGGAGAGTCAAGCATAACGCTTAATTAGAAAAATAAACTTCTTGACTTTTTCTCAACTTTTTCTTAGAAAGCTAATAAACATTATAAAAGTCTTATACAGTCTAGGCAGTTGATTATTTGTTTTCAACAAACTTCTATTATTTATGATTTCATCATCTTCAAAAAATGGAAAAATGGATTGGTGTTTCTAGAAAAGCAAGAACAGTTGCTTCTACTCTGTATCCAACCCCTTTCAAGTAAGAAAGCATATGGATTTAGGAAGGTCACATGTAGCTTACTGATGGACATAAAACTAGCCATATGGTGAATCAATTCCAGAAATCAGTTGGTAGTATGTTTCTAGTTGATCACTTTCACATTGTATTATATATGGCTTCTAAAGTGCAAGAGTTGGGAATTATTTTCTAAAATAAATGGGCTTTATAACAATCTAAAAAAATCACTCTATTTAATACAAAAAATAATTTATCAAATGAGAAAAATCTAATCCACAAAAGCAAAGTTATAGGGTTGAAAAGATGAAAGATATTATAGAAATTTCAGTTGTATGACTTTTATTATTCTTTATAAATTTTATTCTAATATTAAAGGGCATTTCAAAAAAATATTCTTAAATCTCTTTTTTCAAAAGCTAAACATATGAAAATCTGTTTAACAACCTTAGAAGAATTGTAAAAAATTGAGAACATTTCAGAGTTCATGATACTAAAGCAAAGCATAATATTTCAAGTCATAGTAATTATGCTGGCTATCACCCCATTACTGATATAATGTGAAGCTAATAAGCCAAGTAATTAGTATGTCTAGGTCAGAATTTTCACCTCAGTAACTGAAGGGTAAATGAAGACAAAGCAGTGAAATATTAAACATACAAGCCAAAGAGCAATAATATATTACAACAAAAACCTGAAAGATCACTTAAGAAATAGTATATTTTTGTTGCTCATTGAAGAAAAATAAAAGAAACTAATACAGTTTTTAAACTTAGTGAAAGTTTAGACATATTCAGTTGTATTGCTAATAGATGTTAGTACTTACATAAACACACTTAAATGTAATACATTATACATAAGTAGAAATCATGCATTGGATAAGTTATGCTCATCTTAATTAGGTATTGTAGTGTCTTAATTGTGATTAAAGTAAATATTTTTGTTGTCTCGAAGAGGAAAACAAAAAAAATTTAAACTTGCATTGGAGATCTGGTGCCCTTATAAAGAAGAAGAGAAAACAATCAAATATAAGCAGATACTGAGAGTAAGTTGTCCTACTGTCTATAATACGAGCTAACCATAAGCTGAGGACAAAAGGAATAAATTACTCCCCAATTCTATGTTCAGAAAGATACTAGAGATGAAAAAAAACTCCACTCTTTAGGACTTCTTAAGAGATACAGAATTGGCACTAAATTCACTAGCCCCCTACCCTACCCCTAACCTAGAAAGAAGGTTTGTCTCTTTGGGGAGTACAGTCTTCTGAAAAGAGGATTACCACCACCACTTACCCTTCTCCATCAAGAGTAGATAGGTCTTTGCCCTTTTCCTCAGGTCACATTTTGTAGGAGGAGAGCTCTAGAGCTGTATGGCTCTTCAGAACTGACCTGAGTTAAGCCAAAGTACCAGATCTCTGTACTCTCACATTGCAAAGTTACTTAATATAGGCTGCACTTGGAGGAGGCACAACTTTGGGCAAGGCATTTAACCAGAAAATTCCTAAGAAGGCTAAAAACTAGGGTCCATTTTTCAGCAGCACACCCAGCAGCTGTGGGAATAAGCCCTGCATTCCTGAGGGTGATCTGGGTAGCCTAACACAGCATCCATTTCACCAGCCCTTTCGATCTTGCCAGGAGATGTGATCAAGAACTTCCACATTAAGGGCAGGATTGCCACCACTGGCCTCAGCACTTCTCAAGGTCTATTAGTGATAAAAAAATGATGGATCCTATTGTTAACAAACTGACTGAAGAGAGCAGATGAGATCAAGGATTTCTTTCTTGTTCAAACATTACTGCGATTTGTAGGTAATACGAAGCTATTGTGTGCATGCAGATAGGTGTGGGTCAGCTGCAAGTGGTTGCCAAATATCACAAGGGAAAACCAATTTCTAGTGAGATTGTACAAGAATATGCCATTTTCTGCCCTCATTTAGCCCACAGATATGGGTCAACCAAGGAGGAAACTTCAACCTCACTCAATTAAATGGGAAGACACAACCTTTTTCTTACACATTCTCTCTGTCCCATAACCAGAGAGGAAGGCCAAAAATGAAAGGGGGAAGGAAGTATGAAGAAAACGTCGCATTTAATTCCCACTATACTCCAAAGCACTAGAACCACAGGCAAACCTAGATTACCTTAAAAAGAGAGGAGGTATGTACAACTCAGGTGTATTGGACACTTAAGGTCCTTGGAGCCACAGCTGACTTTTGAGGAACTGAAGTCAGTGGACAAAAGCCTCCATCTTTTGCCCTAGAGGGCAGAAATTCTGAGCTGTATTTTAAGACTCCTCAGAATGGCTTAAAGAAATCACCTGCCCTCTGTGTGGCCAGTTTAATACAACTTTCTTGTGTTAACCTTCTGTCATTTCTTGTTTCACTCTCCTCCTCTCCCTCAATTCTGTGTCCTGCTGTCGTATTTCTAAACCTTTGGCTCAGGCTGTGCTTTCCACAGAACCTAAGCTAATGCAGACAAAAGTGCACTTTCCTTTGTTTTTATGTTTAATAGAAATCTTTTTATTCCTAGTTTTATAGAAACCAGACATTCTGTTAATGATACAAATTATAGCAATAACACATTTGATAGAAGATATTTTTGTCTTCAGTGCTTTTAGCACTTTTTTTGAAGAAATTAGAAGATTTTCTCTCAGGGGTCTTTGTATCGGAAGAATAATACTGTTCTGCCCTGAATGTGATCAAGGATACCTGATTATATATCTTCTTCTCCCATATCACAGATTTTTGAGAGCTTTGTATTGTGGTTTTAGAAATTTGATAGGCTTAGAAATATTTCTACTTAAACTCTCTATTACTAGAAAACTATAAAAATAATGTATTGCAACCTTGGGTCAGATTTGTATTTAAATAAGAGACTATTCTAGGTTCTCTTTTTGAGAAACTACAGTTGTAGGACTATCAAAGTCGCTCTGAAATATTCATGTTATAACTTATATATAATATCAGACTTTCTAATAACACATACTTTCCCTTACTCTTTATGGTTTCTGCAATTTTTTCTCTCAGTAAAATGAATACATCTTGGACATTTATATAAATCATCAGTAGAGAAATGTTTGTACCTGTCAAGCTAAACAAATGTTCTACACCCCTTTCATTGCCATGAATCTACCAACTGACTGCTTATTTATTCATTGTGTTTGCATGCCTGATTTATAAAAGAACAAAACTGCATGATTGGATACATTAAGTATTACATTATTTTTTATACTGAATAAATGAGAAGCTTTGGTAGGTTTGAAGGAACTTTCAATTAGAATTAGATGCTGAGGATTTAACTCTAAATTAAAAAAAATATTTGACCTAAAATAAACATATATTGAAAGAATCTTTGAAAGAAGTCAAGATAAACATTTGAAACTGAAAGTGAGGGAGATGCCTTGGATAAAAGGCTGACAAACATGACACAGAAGAAGAAGGGGAAAAAAAAGCATGTATGACCACTATGCTTACTCAAAACACTTCTGAAAATACGAATGCTACAGTATGTATATGTTAACATAATATGTTATGATTTATTTAGAGCCCATTATTTGTTTTAGACCAAGTATATTTTTGCTTTTTACAAGAAATTTTCTTTATTAAAAATAAGTTACATTTGGTTAGTAGTTACTATATAATAGTTTTCTTTTCAAAGAATATATCTTAATAACAAGAGTAAAAGTTTGGATGTCCTGTACTTCCTCCCCCCGCCATCCCAGTACTGACTAATCCTCTCTTCTCCTTACACCATGACCTTGATTGTATTTCAGAGCTAATAGAGTAATGCTATTGTAAACTTTAGGCATAGAATAGATCCTTTGATAGAATTTAATGGGAGAAGTAGGTGAAAGCCTTGAGGTCTCAGATGATTGACTTATCAAAAGCAGGCTCAATTCAGTTCTCTCCATATCTATTACTCAACCCAGTTCTAAAAGGAAAAAGTTCAAAAATGGCTACCCATTAACCTCGAACTCAACTGTTTTGGCCATGTGTGAAAAAAAGATAACTTAATATTTATATACAAACAATTTGAATGGTTATCTCAGGAAACAGACCATAGTTTAGGCAAGTCAGACTGGAGAAAGGAAGAAGTCAGTAGAGAAATTTATTATCAAATCAGTTATCACTGCAGGTAACTGGGGCAAATTCACACTGAAGAATTCTGCGGAAAAGTATAGAAAATATGTCAGAGTTTTCCTAACCGAGAATTCTGTATATTTATCAATTAAACTGCACATTAGTCCATGGGTAAAGACTGCTTCTAAAAGATATTGGCACTTCCACTTTGCTCTGTGCACAGGCAAATGCCTGGCTTCCACTGTCAGTGATAAAAGTTTTCAGTAAGACAGTCACATGTGTTTACAGTAAGCATTCTTCATTTGATTCCCTAAAACTCATGTCCTTTGGTACTTTTGGAATTTTCCTGATTTTTAAAATAAGGTAATTTTCTTACTTTCTATTTCATAACTTTGTCTTTTGAAAAGAAAGAGTTTTATTTTCAGGAAGTCCATTTCATCATTTTTCTTTCATAGTTTATGTATTTTGCCTGCATAAAAAGTTTTTGTTTGACCTGTCACAAAATTTTATTTTAATGTTTTGTTCTAGAAGTTTGCTAGTTTTCTATGTTTGGTTTCAATCTCTCTAAAATCTCTTCTAAAATATAAAAATTAGTTAAATTTTATATTTTATATACAAATAATTACACATAATTACATGTGTAACATAAATTTTTGCATTGAGTAATGATTGATAGGAATGAAATTACATTTTTTTATATAGATATCCAGTTGCCTAATACCAAGTTGAAAAGACTATTTTTTATTGATTTAATTCACTTGGTATCTTTAAAGAAAATCAGTTGGCCAGATAAATGTGGATCTACTTTTGGATTCTCTATTTCATTCTATTTATCTACATATCTATTCATATGCCAAAACTACACAGACTTGATTACTATGGATTTTTTCAGTTTTGTTGAGACATAATTGATATTTAACATTATATAAGTTTATGACTTCACATATGTATATATTGCAAAATGATTACCACAATAAGTTAATATCCATCCCCTCACATAGTTACAATTATTTTCTTATGAGAACTTCTAAGATCTACTCTCTTAGCAACTTGCAAATACACAATACAGTATTGTTAACTACAGTCATCATGGTGTGTATTACATTATCAGAACATATAACTGGAAGCTTACATCTTTGACCACCTTTTCCCAGTTACCCCATTCTCACTTCTGGCAACCACCAATCTTTTTCTTGTTTCTATAAATTTCTTTTTTTTTAGACTCCACATTAAGTGAGGTCATACAGTATTTGTCTCTCTCTGAGTTATTTCATGTAACATAATGCCCTCAAAGTCTCTCCATGTCATCGTGGCAAGATTTCCTTCTTTTCATGGCTGAATAATATTCCATGTATAATATACCATATTTTATCTATCTATTCATCCACTGATGGACAGTTAAGCAAGACATTTAGGATGGGCATTGAACTTTATTCTTGAAGAATATTTTCACTAAATATAAAATTGTGAGTTGACATATTTTTTCAACAATTTAAAGATGTTGAGTAATACACTTGACTATTATAAAGCAAAGTCAGTGAGTTAGAGTGCATTCTAGAATATTCATTTTAGATTGTTCCACTTGGCTTTCTCTGCAGATTGACAAGGGATCTCTTTAGAGTTCAATCCTTATACCAAACTACTAGAACTATGATTTTATTCATAGATACAGTGATATACTTTTATCCTTTATTGGAAAATATATCCATAAAGAATGATTTCTATTTGTTCATGGATTATCAAAGCTTTCCAAAATTCCATTAAACTACTAAAGAAGAAAAATTAATGGGAAAATTAAATTATTTAGGGAGCACTTAAGTTTTATATTCATAGACTTGGAATTTTCTGTATGATAAAGAGATCACTAAAATTCTTTCAAGTGAGCAAGAAAGATAATTCAGACTAAAATAGATATATAGATGTCTGCTTGAAAAATGTCAAAACCTCTACTAGGTATCTATATGGACTTTTTAAATTAAAAAATATCTGTGACTATTGTGTCTATAAGAGCTCTTCAGTAAACTAGTCTGGCATACTATATCATACATGCCATGATATGTATATCTATGGTACATATGTGATATCCATGACATGTAAGACATAGTATATCATAGAGAAAATAGTTTTTCAACCAGCCGAGGGAAACATATAAATAAAATTATTTTTAAGGCATTAAAATTACTTACTAAAATCATATCATCTTTAAAACAAATGAATTTGAAATTAGCATTGGTAAAACACATCAAAATAATGACTTACTTCATGATGATATGAAATTTAAAATTGTTGCTACTCTGGCTTTCTTGGTTAAAGTTATTTATGTCTCTGAGTTTTGAAAGTATAAAACTAAATAAAAACACATGCTTAAAAGCACTGTAAACAAAATGTAATGGAGAAGTAATATAAAGATTTCTTTTAATAGCTATCATATTTATTATATTTGAAAAAAATGAAAATAGGAAAGTAAAACATCAAGTGTGTATTTTTCTCCAGAGATTTTCTGGAAAAAAAAATTCACTTCAAAAGATAAATTTTATAAACAGTTTACAGAAAAAAATAACAGAAAAGACATGAAATATTTAAACAATCACTTCTACTTTGAATTAATACATTTCAAAATCTAAACAATAATAAAATTCTATTTTTTACCACTCATATAGTCACAAATTTAAAAGCTTGATACTGCTCAGAATTTGTAAGGGTTTGGAGAGAGGCATTCTTTTATATTGCTGTAGAACTTGAAACATTTTATAAGATAGTTTGGCAATTCCACCACTAGTAATTTGCTCAATGTATATAATTCTATTTGTATTCGTAAATATATGTATAATGTTGTTTATCTCTGTTTTCAGAAGTAACAAAAATGTCAAAATAATCAGTACAAGAACGATACTCTGTTATGGCATTTCCTACAAAGGAAAAGAATGTTGCTTTACAAATTATAGTCACATCTATATAGGCTGAAGTGGAAAATTTTCCAAGATTTTTTTTAAATAAAAGAAACAAGAGAAAAATAAGTTTGAATAATAATCTTGAGAGAGAAAGAGGGCAGGGGAGAGAGAAAGAGAGCATGCACATATTACAATGGGTTGCAAAAAAGATCTTTTTCCAACTTCATAAAAAATGATTTTTTAAAAATTTCTCAAAAGTTTTCATGCCAAGAAGAATGAAATCTGACAGGGTAGCTGAAGAAATAACGATATGCTAAATATATCATTTAAGTCATTGAAAAATATTAATATCAGAAAATGGGGGAAATTTAACAACCAGCAAGATAAAATTTAAGAGCAATAAGCAACTGGGAAATAAAAACAAATATACAGTCTTGAAATAATTTGCTAAAAAATGTAAACAATGTAAAAATAGAAATAATGAAAAAATCTAGATTTTCGACTACAGAAGCTATACAAAAATTGCTCCCTCCCCCCAAAAAAGCTAGATAAGAAGAAATGAAGTTAAGAGCTGAATAAAATAGAAAAAACAAAACTAAAATCTGGCATTTGAAAAAGATTAATAATCTTTTAACAATCTTACAAGGCCAGCATGTGTGTGTGTGTGTGTGTGTGTGTGTGTGTGTGTGTGTGTGCATGTATTGGAGGGGGGGTGTTATTACAATGGATAATATAAGGAATATAGACCAAAAAAAAAACACAGAAATAAATTAAAACACAAAACCAATATAATATCAAAAACGATTGTCATTTGATGACAATATTGGCTTTAAGTCAAAACTGTCTTTTAAAATTACATCAGCAGAGCAAGTCTCTTACACTTCCTTTTGTTATGGAGGCATAGTCCACAAGATTTTAAGGATAGAGAGTGTGCTGACAGTGATGTAGTCATCTTTTTCAACTTGTCAAAATGTCAAAATAATGTTTTAATCAGCAAATTTTCTTTATACTTTGGGTGATGAATAAGTGAATTTATTATCAGAATTATATTAAATTTAAGTTAATAAAACAAAAACCAGATATATCTATCCTGTAGGCATAAGAATATTAGGACAGACTTTGATATAAATATTTGCCCAGAAAAATAGATTTTGAATTCATCCATTCATTATGAAAGACTTTTGTGAATAAAACTGGAATTAAATGCAATTTCTGCTATTGTACAATATTGAGTGCTATTTACCTTACATGCACAACATCACAATAGTTTGATATGAGCACTTAAAGGTTATTTGCTTATTCAAGTAATATTTTTCAAAATTGGTTATGAAATCGAATATCCACAATATTGATGAAATGCATAGTGCGTCTTACCCAGCACAAAACCAGGAGAAATGTTGATTATGTGAACCATTACATTTCTTTGAATAGTTTTATTCACATCTGATTATGAAAAGGATTTTATACAGATCCTTTGAGAAATGTTTGACAAGAAAGCATTTCAGTTGTTTTACCAATCTTCCCTACAGAACCTAGACCTATCTTAAAATAAAACTGGGGCAGATATTTTCTATAATAACTTTTTTAAATCATTATCTAAATCTCTTATTTTTGTGAAATGAACATGCAGCTCTTGAGCCTGCCTGCAGAAGAAACGCTGTGAAAACTCATTTCTGAACAAGAAACAACAGGGTAATAGGGAACAAGATGGAAATGTAAGATAAAGAAACAACTCCTCTCTGTCTACCAATAGATAATATGGGAAAAAAATAAGAAAAAAAAAGTGTTCTTATCTAAAAGAGTGAGATAGTTACTATTTTGAACAATGTGAATCACATATTAAAGTATTAGAAAATAAGTTCATTTTTATCATGTTATTTCAAAGCAGGAGTAAGTGTAATAATATATAATATAGAATACAATATGAATGTGTAATAGTGTATACTTGGCACAATTATATTTATTTAATCTATACTTTATTATATTTTTATATTAAAGAAAGATAAAATATAGTCTCTCAACATATATGCTTTCTAGCAATTATATTCAAATCATCCACATATAGTTGTTTTCTTTGGCAAAATGTATTTTTCACACAAAAGCCAAAGTGGATGCGTCAAAATTTTCCTCTTAAGAACTAGCCATTCAATTTGAAAAATTCTATGGCTAATCCCTGTTTTATATTTTCTTTTGTGTAAGGTTCTCTGTTTCCTTAAATACAGGGATTATTTTTTATGACTCAAAAGTAAAATGAAGTCTTTCATTTATTTTTTCTATGGTAACACAAATGCTGTGGCATAAAAGAAACATTGCATCCTTTTAAATTCAAATATATGCCAAAGAAATAAAAATATTACACAATATTTCAACCGCAAAAGTTAACACTTTATTCTCTGTTTAGAAAAGGAAGAGGAGAGAGAGAAAGAGAAAGGGAGAGAAGGGATGATGGGAAAGGGAGATAGAAGAAAAAAAAGAAAGGAAAAAAAGAGAAAAGAGAAAAGAAAAAAAAGCTAGCGAGCTTAGAATACATTAAATTGAAAACACAGACCAGAATGAAAGATAAGACTCCAATAACACTGAAAAGACACAGAGAATTGAATCTGTTATAAATGATTTATGCTCCAGGATCATGAGGTTAAAAAGGCAAAAGCTTTAATGCTCACTCATGCAAGAATGTCAAGTCACTGGTCTAGATAAAGAATTTGACAGTAATAAGATTTTAAAAGCGGATATTTTCTGGTAGCATTGTCTGCCATAATAAATAGAGGTCATAAAGCTCTGGTCTAAACATATTCAGGAGGGATTAATACTGCAAGCAGATCATTCATCTGAACTTTGAGAATGTACTTAAGGCCAATTTCATAAATGGATAATGACATAAAGATTATTTGTGAGTCTCAGGAAAATGTATGCTTCTTTCAAGATTTTTTTTTTTACTTCACTATAATTCTTCTCCTAATGGATAAATTTTTATTGCAAATTTGAAATAAAGCCATGCCTCTTTTAGAATCAAATATATAAATCACTTATATTAACTATAATAACAGAAATGTCACCACCAACAATGTTAATTCCTGCATGACCAAAAAGATGCTGAGAAAAGTGAACTGTATAATAAAAATGCATTTATTTTTAAGAAAGATAATTTTGATTTTGAGTGAATCACTCAATAAAAAAATGGCTCATCTTCTATGAGTTATATATTTACAGAGATTAGCTGTCTATAATATTTAACAAATAATCTTATTAATTTAAGCAACACATCAACTTAAAAAAGAAGTCCGGTTTGTTCCAAGGATGTGGGTTAAGGATCAATTGAAATTATTTGGCTCTATCTGGAACATATAATGCAAATATCTGACATTCATTATGTACAGAAATAAAATTAAAATTTCCCTTTAGTTCTAATACTAATGTTGGTCAACAGGGGACAGAATATAAATAATAAACTTGCTGTATATTTATAACTATGATTTTTTCTCAACATAGTTTAATCTATAACATTAAAATGACTTTAATACTTTCATCACATATAAATATATAGTTGTACAATACATTAACATATAACATTCTTTAAAAAAAATTACACAGAAAAATTTAATTGTTCCAGATGCATGTTCTTGGCAGCTGTCCATAGAAAATCCTATTACTTTATTTCCATTAGGCACTGGTAGGTAGGAGAGATACGGTTCCTGGAATTTATATAAGTATGTGTGTAAATAAATTACATTAAGGTTTTAACACATATGCCATATTCCAAAGAATTTCATATATGTAATTTCCCCTTTTAGAAAACATCATAATTCTTCAACATTTTATCCTTTTAATGGCTGTAAAATGGTAGTATTTCATTTCATCATTATTTAACTAAGTACAATTCTTTCACCCATTGAATGGTTTGGGGAATGCAACATAAATACAGAATATATTTTTGAAACAGCAACATTTTAAATAAAATTTTAATCTGTCAAATACAATTGACACTTTTGAAAGAGTCAGATGAAAAGTAAACAGATATCTTATTCTGTAGGACAGATTTATCTACAGATCTTCATGTACTAAGGTAAATTAAACCTTTACTACAAGCAATGACTATGAACCATACATTTGTTCTATTCACTTTACATTTACAAACTCATTAAGTACTCACAAGAGTCATATAAAGTGATTACAATTATTTACCCTGTTTTGTAGATGAGAAAATCATGGCTAAGATGTTGGTAATTACCAAGGCTAAGCTTAGTGAGCAGTTGAGACAGATTTCAGCTCATTCTATTGTCTCTGGAGCCCATGCTCTTACTCATAGTTATAGTGTAGTATCACACACATTCACACACACATACACGCACATATACAAAACATGATATGTAGATATTTTAATGTTAGAATTTTCTCAATTATTATTAAAACTGATATTAGTAAGCATATTCTTTCTTAAGAGAGTTTTATAAATGTTGCTCCCTTTTTTTGCAGTCCCAGGGTCTAGCAATCATTTGAATTTTGTCCCTTTTCACAGACTGTATCCCTCCTTCTCCTTTTAAAATACACATTAATAATTTGTCTTTATTATTGATGTTCTAAAATTTTATCAGTATAACTCTAGATGTGAAATCTTTACTCATTTCTGCTCACCATTAGGCAGGTCATTTCCTCAGTCTGCAGGAATTTTCTGTTAATAATTATTCTACTATCATCTCTATTGTCTCACTCTCATTCTCTTTGCTCTCCCCTAATGAAACTCCTATGAAATGCAAGTTGAACTTTCCAATCTACCCTCTTAACTTCTTAATATTTTCATAATATCCAACTCTCACATTCACTTTTCCTTGTACTAAGTTCTTAGAGAAATCTTGGTAATGATTTACTTGAGAAGTCTTAGTCCTATGCTCATCTCTGTGTGGTGTTCATGTGTTCTTTTATGTTCATTCTTTTCAAATAATGATCTTTTCCAAGCTCTTAAATTACTTGATATACATAAAGTAATGTAAGTGAACTATGTTCTTGCCATAAGGATGTGATATGTTCTTTTATAATTCAGAAGTTAAGCATCTATATTTATTTTAAAGAATTACCATGATTACTCTATTAAATCTATTTAATCAAGTTTCAATGTTTTCAATAATTGATGTTTTTCCATTCTATCATTTTCTTGATATATTCTATCTCAGTTTTCTATTGCAATTTCTCGTTAGACACTGTCATTTTGGGGGAGGAAGACTACTTCTGAGAAGACAGGCAAAAAATTGTTGTAGTTTTATGCTTTACTATGTATAGTAAAGGAGGAAATGAGTAGAACCTGCCTTTTCATATGTTATTATACTGACTGGCATTCTGAGGGCAGTGCTCTGTTTTTTTCTTATTATTATCCTTTAGTGTCACTGATATTTGTGTTTTAATAATAGAGGCCATTTATTGTTGGAAAATGATTCTCCAGGAATTGGAATCTCTCACTTTCTACACAAGTAAGTATTAACTTCCCCTTTGTTCCAGGACTTTTCAATAATGTTTGTATAAGCAGACATATCTGGAAAAATGGAGTAGTGACTCTTTCTGAGAGAAATTTACTTATACTCTCAGGTAGTAAAGATTGAGGAATCCTTCTTACCTGATAACACCTTAGGGTAATAAAGATTGAAAACCTCTCTCCCTTCCTTGGAGAAATTTGCTTGCAACTTAGGGCCTTTCTCTCCAGTGACAATTATGCCCCAACTTGCCAGCAGCTTCTGTATAACATGAGGGTCTTTTAATTTCTGGGTTCCTCTTATGTAATACACACATTTCCATTGTATGAGCAGGAAACACCTGGCCCTCAGAGAATTGGGCTTAGATAACTACCACCAATATGTTACTATTTCTGAAAGTAATGAACTACCTAAATCCATTTGGACTCTATTTTGGCTGAATCTTTAGAATGGTGCCAAGCCTAAGTCACAGCTGCCATCACATTGATGCTTAGGAGATGATCAACCCCTTTATTTTATAAAATCTCCATCCACTCGGGTATTTCTGATGTGTCCTTATGATTTGATTCAGGTTATACATTTTTGGTAGGAATAAAATATAAGGAATATTATGTCATCCTTAGAGTACCATAATATGAGGCACATGATGTTGATTGGTATACTGTTATCGGTGATGTTAATTTTGATCACTTGATTAAGATGGTGTCTGGCAGGTTTCAGCACTATGAGGATACTCCTTTTCTTTATTGTAATTAATTAGTAACTTGGGTGGAGAAGTTCCTAATGTATATAAATATCTTATTCCTTACTAGTTTTAGTATTCATTGATAATTCTTACCTGAATTCATTATTACTATGATGGCAGGAAAAAGTTGATTTTCTATTCTCGTAATTCTTTTTATATTAATGGGTGGGCATCCTACAATAAGGAAGAGCTTTCACTTTGTATGTATGTTTGTATTATCAATTTGGCCTTTTGTGTTCTTATTTTATTTAATGATGTCTATTTTATTTAATGATGTCTTATTTTATTTAATGATGTCTAAACTGTTATTATCATTATACTAATATCTTCAATTTGACCAGAGGCAGTCTTCTTAGGCTCTTTTAGCATGCCCCTCTCTTATTTTGTTTTTGCTTTGTTTTTGTTTTTAGCACTCAATTTATGGAAAAGGAATTTTTAGACTCTGGCCCAGCCTTAGAATCAAGTACTTCCCCCAAGGGTGTTCTAGATCCTTTAAATAAGAAATTGTATTTAGAAATCAATATATGGGTGCTAGGTGTGCTCATTGCTACTGACATGTCATTGCTTATAGGAATTTCAGCAGATAGAAACACTGAACAAGTTACGGGTAATTATAGTATTCTGAGATTTGCTTCAAAATAATGCAATTGAGAAGTAGGAAGTTGGTAGAGTTAAACAAAATTAGTCATAATCGCTGAAGCTAGTTGATAGATGGGGTTTATTATCTTATTTTATCTACTTTAGTAGATATGTTTGAAAAATGCCTTAATAAAACAATTTCATATCAACAACAAAAACCCAGACAAACCCAAAAAAACAAACTTTCCAGTATCAGTGGCATTTAACTTGAAAAGCTATTCAAAAACATGTATAAGTATTCATCTTTCAGTCACAATACTTAAAGTGAAAGAAATACAAAATACCAAGATTACACTGTAGTTGTAAGCAAATTCATCTTATGTAATTTACTTTATTTCCAAATTTTATTTTTTATTCCCAAAATTCATCTTAGTGAGTCAACACTATATTAACTTGTATTTAATGTTTTGGATTTTTCTTTTGCGTGTAGTTTAAATAGGTGCTCAAATTCTGGGTCACATAAGATCAAAAAAAAAAAAACCTATTCTTTAACTGATCACGAAAAGCCATATTCTTCCCCAATTGCATGTAGAACCTGCCTCCACCAACAAACAACTATTTTTCTTCATCACTACATGTTTTTACCTCTGTGATATCAAAGATACGAACATGGCCCCCATTCTCAAGTGTCTTGGGTAACCTGAAGGCATGCATCATGCTCTGTATTTCATTTCAATGTCTTCCTGTCTTACAGACTATACAATGGCTCACGCACAGCAAATTTTCCTATAGTGAAAAAAAATAAATAAATAACCACTATTCCCTTAACCTTATATATATATGTGTGTATATATAAATAAATATATTTTTTAACACTAGGAAAGCACTCTAATTAGTTCGGCCTTTTCTAAATGTCCAAATTTATTGCTAGATATCAGAGAACTATGCTTGGCCAACCTCTCTAGAAATAAATGGTTCTAGCTGAATTGTGTGGAACCAAAAGAAAACAATTGCATGTCCTAGAAAAAGAAGGTAGAAAAAAGTGTCGAGAATATCAAAACATTGCTATTTGCTATCTATTCTTTTCAAGCAGCAATACATTGTGGATCAATTTAAATGTCTAATTGACCTTTCTAAAACTTCTATTTTATTAAACATAATAAATGCATTATATTCTTATTTAATTATATTCTCCAGTAATGGACAGTTAGTTTGTTTCTAACCACTTCACAGTAAAAATATCTCTTATCACTGTGGATTTAATATTAAGAATTATAAATCCTAGATTTTTTCAATAGATTTAAGATAGAGTTTTCTTTTTATCATCCTAGTAAATGACGATTACTGGAAAATGATCATAATTAGATAACAGATTATTTAACGAACACTTATTAATGCAGCTTTTCTTAATGCAGTCATATAAAGAGAAATAAACCTCTGTTGTACTAAAAGTCCATTTGTTTAATACATTCCTTATAAAATGGTACACTACTAAATCAATACAAGAAAAGATTATTGGGCTATGGTTGAGATGCATTTGCAAAGTAATAGCAGAAGCTCACTTGCAGTTCGCTAGAGTGTTCTCAAATACATATTTTCATCCTGATATACATGACACGTACATTACATTGTTGCCTAATCGAGAAAAAATTTTAAATCAATGAGTGTGAATAAGAATATCATACAATTTAATGAACATAGATAATAAATAGTGCTACGACTACAGAAAATGTTGGTTTTGGGGTCTTCTAAGCTTTACAGGTTGTGGTAATTTCTGTCATAATTCTGAGACCTACATTTTATGCTGTTTTGTTAAATATATTTTCCATTGTTGGAGGGCAAGTCTCTCCTGAGTCTGTTCTCATATTTTCCCCCACAATTAAATTAAACACAAATATGTTGTATAACCACAGAAAAGAAAACTTCATCATCAAAGGGTCCAAGAAATTAACATCAAAATGCAATTAATACCTATATACATATTTCAGACACCCAAGTTTTGGTTTGAATGAGATTTCTTTTACTTCTTTTTCATTTTTTAAATAATGTTTCTGTGTATGGGTTGCTTTAAGTACTGAAAATGTAAAACCTATTAGAAGATATCTTTTTATTTCATTAAAAACTTTTCTTTGTTGGCTATCATTTTTGTTTATTACCATGCCTTTCATTACTTTACACCACAGTCCATGGAGAATCAGTCTGCCTGTGAAACAACATCTTGATAAAAAAGAAATCTTCCAGCTACAGCATATCCCTAAGCATCTGGTTTGGGAAAATAGAACCCATAGTCTAAGCATCTCTACACATCCGTATGGCATATAGAGAAGTTAGTTTCATTTGTTTGTTTCTTTTTTACAGTTTAGAAAATGAAAGCTGATGCATTTGAGTCTTACAATAATGACAGCAAATATTCCAAAGGCTTTCATATGCAAAATATTTTAATTGCCAAAGACTTGGAATAAATCTTGACTCGCTTGCATTGAGATTTTTCTTCTCGGGATTTTGCTTCAGTTTTAACAAAGTCTGTATTATTAGCACTTTGTCAAATTTTGAATAATATTTCTTTTTCTTGATCCCCTAAACAATAGACAAATAAAAAAAACAGGCTCACACTGAAACTGAATTTCATAATTGGTGTTCAGGCTATAGCAATGTTCTTAGAAATTTTACATAATAACTGATAAATCAGCAAATCAAGTCAACTCCACTGTGAAGCATCAGGCTTTTGAAATTCTTAGGAAATTGTGGTGGTGATGTAAAACCTGAAGATATAAGATTTAATTGATACAATATTTCTCTCAGAAAAAACATAATTTTATCCTTATGATACCATCAATTGCCATGAACTCAAAGAGTAATTTCTAGTATTTGTGGTCTTGAATTCAAGAAGATTGAAATAAAGTAACCTTTTCCAGTCTCATTTACAACTAGATGAAGCCATGAGATCTACTTCTAGCCAATATAAGTTGAAATAATGTGTACAATATAAAGTTCAGGCTCATTTTAAAAAATCACATATTTGATCCTGTCTCTGTCTCTTCCCATCTCCCCAAGAGGCAAGGGCACTGGAGGGGATTTGGGGGCTCCAGGGATTGACAAAGCCACAAGATAAAAGGCACCATACTCCCTGGGATTCCTTGGATATTACTGTTTGATTTATATATAAGAGGCAAGGGGAGGGGATGTGGGGGCTCCAGGGATTGACAAAGCCACAAGATAAAAGGCACCATACTCCCTGGGATTCCTTGGATATTACTGTTTGATTTGATTTA
>NW_006442484.1:59066561-59083285 GCF_000325575.1 Pteropus alecto
TCACTTTAACTTTGGGGTTTGATAGCAATTATCTTATTCTGACTTCAGGATTATATTGGCTATTTTTGGTCCTTCAAATATCCATGCTTTTTTTGAATCAGCTGGTAAGTTGCCACACACACAGACACAGGTGTACATATACACACACAGAAAATACATGTTAGGACTGGAATTGCATCAAATCTATTTATAGGTTAATTTGAGGATAATTTACAACTCCACAATATTAATGCTTTCAATCCACAAATTCTTTTATTAAGTTCTACTTATTTCTTTTTTAATGTAAGTGTCTTGTACATTTTTTCATTAGACATATTCCTAGGTATTTGGTCATTTTGCTATTACTAAAAGATTTTTTTTGAAATTTCATTTTCTTATTGTTCATTGTTAATACATAGAAAACAATATTATTGTTATGTTTGAAGTATAACACATCCAGAAAAGTTCACTAATCTTAAATGTATGGCTTATTAAAATGTTGCATATGTATGTAGCAATATAGACAATACAGAGGTTACAATAAAGAACTTTTCCAGAAGCCAGTAAGCTCCCTTATTCACCTTGCCAGTAAAGAACCATGAGCTAACCCTTATTCTAACTTCTACCACCTTACATTACATATGTATATAATGGAATCATATGTAAGTGGAATCATACAGTATGTACCTTTTTGTTTCTGGGTTCTTGTATTCAATATAAACTTTGGGATTTATCCATATTATTGCATATAACAATAGTTCTTTCATTTTCATTGTTTTATTGTATATGGTTACATGAATATACCTCAATTTATTCATTCTCATGTTAACGAACATTTGTGCTGTTTCCAGTTTAGTATATTAAGGGAAAAAACACTATTAACATTTCTATACAGATCTTTAAAAATACATATGGATTCATTTTCTTTAGCCATATATTTAAGAAGGAAATTTCTGCATCATAGGAGATACTTATGTTCAGCTTTAATGGATACTACAAAACAGGGTTTAATAGTGTTTATGCCAATGTTCACTCCTAGTCGCAATGCATGAGAGCTTCAGTGACTCTACATCCTTGTTTACATTTGCTATTGGAAGGTTCTATAAAACATGTATTTTTTTTTTTTTTTTTACTTTAGCCATTCTAAAGGTGCGATATGGATTTATTGTGAATTGAACGTGCATTTCCCTGTAGATTAATGATACTGAGTACATGTGTATCTGCTTAGGGATATTTGGATATTTTCCTTCATGAAGTCTCAGTTCAAATTTTAGTACATTTTTATTGATTTTTAGAAGTTCTTTGTGTATACTGAAGACTGGAATTTACCTTTTACTCTCTTATTGATGTGTTCTGATGAACAAAAATTATTAATTTTAACAAAGTCCAATGTGTCAGTTTTTTCTTTTTATGATTAGTTCTTTTTGACCTTTTAAAGAAATGTTTTTTCTATCATGAAGTCATGAAAATAGTCTCATGTTTTCTTCTAGATTTATTAATTTACCCGTCACATATATGTCTATTATCCAATTCACATGCCATAATTTCTCAAAAGGCCATCCTCTCCCTACTAAATTACATTGCTGCCCTTATCTTAAATCAAGTGACCGCATATGTGTAGGTTTATCTGAACTCTTTTCTCTTCTCTTGGTCTAATTTGTTCATCCTTGTTATTTCCCTTGTCATTACCATACTGTCTTGATTACTGTAACTTTATGAAAATTCACAGTTCTTATTCTGCATGCCTTCATCTTTATTTTTCATTGAGACAGCTTTGGCTATTTTAGGTCTTAAGAGTTTTGATAAAATTTAGAACCATCTTGTAATTTTCCACAAAAAGAATCTTCTGTTTTGCTTGGTGTTACAGTAAATCTTAGATCGATTTGAGAAAATACTATCATAATATTGAATCTTTCAATCCATAAATAAGGTCTATTTCTCTGTCGTGGTAGATCTTCTGAATTTGTTATTTTTCAGTGCAGAGATTCTTGCAGTTTGATGTTTGTTTAACAATATCATAAAATTATATTGTTATTCTTTAATTTTGTATTTATTTTTATGGCTTTTTAATAAAAGTACAAGGTCTGTTATATATTAATCTTATATCTTCTGATCTTGCTAAATTTACTTATTAACTCTAATAATTTATTATTTTTCTATTTTTATCTTCTTTTTTCACATTTATTTTATCTTAGAATAATGGACTAATTTCTTCAATTATTATGGTATTGGTTTTTCTTCCTATTTATTTATTTATTTTTTTAATGATGGGACTTATACCAAATAGGATATCCAAATGTTGAATATAAGTGGTCAATAATTGTAGTCTCATTACAGATCTCAGGAAGAGAACATTCAATATTTCACTATTAAATATTGTTTGCTATACGTTTCATTGTAAATATGTATAATCAGAATAAGAAAGAATATAACACATTTCTATTCTGTTTGAGATTTTTTAAAAATTGCAAATGGGTCTCAATTTTATCAATCATTTTACATAAAGAGATCATGTGATTTATTCTTATGCTTTATTAACTAATATTAATTGAATTTTGAATATTAAATGAACTTCTAGAATTGGAATAAAGTTCATTCAGTCATAAAGTATCCTTTTAGATATTACTGATTTGTTAATATTATATTTAGAGTCTATCATCTATAGTAATAATAGAAAAGTCTTTAATTTTACTTTTTTACATCAGATTATCAAAATTACGCTGTGCTTGTGCTTATGACAGTTTAAAATGGTCCTTTTTCTAGTATCTGAAATTTTTGTGTTTAATGTTATTTCTTACATATTTGGAAGAATTCATGAGAAAGCAACTGGATTGGAAATTTTCTCTTTTGGTAAGTGCTCAGTTTCTGATTTAATTTCTTTAACAGAAATAATGAGGTGTTTTATTCATTCTTTGATAAGTTTTGATGTTGTTTAAGTCATTTAATGTAAATTTTTAAGTTTATCAGTGTTATGTTGTTAATAATATTTTACTTTTTTAAGGTCTACAGTGTCTGTATTGATGGTCTTCTTAATTTTTAACATCATTGATAATTTGGTCTCTTTGTTTCTCTCTCCTTTTGAGTAATCAATTGGTTGATTGGATTTGCCTTGCTAAAGAATTATCAATGTCATTAATCTTTTCAAAGGATTAACTTATGGCTTTGTATTCTTTATGTCTTTTAAAAAATTATTGATTCTGCTCTTTATTATTTTATTTCTTCTCTTGTCTATTGGTGTAGTATAGCGTGTACTAACTATCTAATCTATTACTGAGTGGGTCATTCTAGACTTCTCTTCTTGCTTTTCTGCAACCTCCAATTCTAGACTACACTAACTTCTGATCTTAGATAAATTCTTAATCAGTTTATTAATTTTACATTTTAAAAGCTAACACAATAGTATAAAATTATATCAAACTTTTACACAATTCTTTGTAATTTAAAAGAATTTTTGTTTTATGTTATTTACACCTCAAAACTACACATTCCAGATAATATTTTAATATTCATCCTTTCCTTTGTACATTTTCCCAACATCACGCTGCAATATGTTACAGATTCAATTATTATAAATTCAAATTCTATCCTCTTCTACTTCTCTATGCTGCATTTTGTTTTAAGAAAAATGAATTTATTGCTTATATCTACTTTTTTTTCCATTTTAATTATTTACATTTATACATGTGGCATTCTAACATCTTTTAAATATTATCTTCATGTTGGGCAAATAATAAAAGAATCTCTGAAGTAACAAGGAAATTTGAATAAAAGCATGATCAGATTATAATTACTTTTGTTAGTGACATTCATATTAAAAAAATAAGTAATATTTAGGAGAGAGGTTGATTTTGTTTCATTTTGCTTTTCATTGGCTGGTTGGTTTAGCAAAGAAGGGCTCGTATTAAAAATCATGGAAAAACTCTTGTTCTAAAATGAGATTTTTATGCTATTAAAAATTTGAAGATTGATTTTGTAACAAAATTCATTTGTCATGTTGGTTGACTATTGGTGACTGACAGACTTTACGTATCAGCCATATAAGTTTTGTTCTTTGAAAGTACGTTTCCTTCTAATTATTGTTATGAACTAAATGTGTCTCTCCAAAATTCACATATTGAAGTCCTGACCCCCGTTGTTATTGTATTTAAAGATAAGATCTTTAAGGAGGTAGTTAAGGTTACATGAGGTAATAAGGGTAGGGCCCTAATCTTATAGGACTGGTGTCCTTATAAAAACAGGAACAAACGCCAGAGACCTCTCTCCTCTCACGTGTGCACAGAGGAAAAGTCATGTGAGCATGCAGAGAGTACACTATCTGAGAGCCAAGGAGAGAAGCCAAATCTGCTTTGATCTTGGACTTCCAGCCTCCAGAACTATGAGAAATAAATTTCTGTTGTTTAAGCCACCCAATCTGTGGTATCTTATTATGGTAGTCCTAAACAGACTAATACAACATATTTTGAATGTTAATAAAGAATTGAGAACAACGTAACAAAGAAAAGCAAATGTTTCCTTATTTTTACACATCCACTTTGATATAGATTTAAAAAATATGTTTCCTTGTCCTAGAAAAAAATCATTGAGTTATAAAATATTTATTTTGATTGTTTAGGCTGTTTCATTTTGTAGCACTGGGTCAGGGTGAACAAAGAAAAAAATCGTTAAATCATTATCTAGTATTTTAATAGCCTATTATTTTCAGATACTTCTTTGTTTTTTAAGTTAGCTTACAAACAAAAATTTGTATTATTACCTGCAGATTTAAGAAATCATTGAGTTCACAAGAAGAAATGTTTTACAAAATACGTGTACAGCAATACCATTAACACTTTCAGAAATACTTGAAAGCATATTACAAGCACAGCTATAAGCAGTCTATTGAGTACATTTACTATAAAATATTTCAAAAGAACTTGCAGTGAATTTCCCATTTTACAGTGTGACTCATCAACTGGCAATGTTCCACTGCTGTTTGCTATAAGCAAATTTGGTAGCAGATGGGTTTTCTGAAATACAGCACTGCATAACTACCAGAGTTTTTAGTTTTATCTTTATACAATGGTGTGAAGTTAATTCACGTACCACCACTCAACTAAGTTTAAATTTTCTTCTCTTATATTTACTGTGCAAAAGTTTCCTAGTTTTGTGTCTTGAGAGTTTGAAACTATAGCAAGGATTTTTTGGAATGTAGAAGTTAGGAAAGGTTAGAATTCATGTGTGAAGAGTATTCTGAGGCTGAAATATAGGAAAAATCTTATCCCAACAACTTATATTTTTGAATCCCTGCCCTAAAATTAGTTCAATGGTGCTTTCCAATAGGCAAAGATGATTCTTTCTCAGATTCTGAAATATTGCACTTCCATAAAAGAGTTAATAGTCTAAAGATTTTCCTTGCATCATAGATTTCATAATCTTGCAGAAATAAAGTAGCAATTAAAGGCATGATCGACTAATTCCATGTAAGCAATTGAAAAATAAAGTGTTTAGATCATTGTTCCAATAGGCCTTTGTTCATTGTTCCATGAGGTCTGTCTTAAATTCCATTTCAGCATACTGAAACTTCCTTAAAACTCATCATACATTAAAAAATTTATTTTCTTTTTCATTTGAGGAAAAAATAAAGGTAGAAAGAAATGGTTACCATTAACTGTGGTTATCAAGTAAGGCATAGACAAAGTACAAATCCCTTTTGTAGAAAGACATTTTTTCCATTGCTCCACTAAATGGAGCATGCAGTGTTTAAAAAGTTCCTGTGAAAAATTTCTGCTTGAATACATTGCTGGCTTGCTACTTAATTCTTTTACCAAACAACTGACTAAAATGAGGTTACCTGGTTAGTATTGGATATCATTATTGTACTCGATATCTACCCTAAGATGGGTTATAAAAACAGTGTGCAATCCTTTCTTCTTTTGAAGGAGACAACCAAGTTGAAGCAAATGGTTAAGGTGTCCAACTACCATGAACATGGGAAAAAGATTAAAGTATGTAACAGAGGGCTGAAAAAAGTGCATTAATACCTTCATGCAATTAATACCTTCATATAATACCTTGAGTACAGAGTGGAAGAGCAGCACTACCTACCATTTGACAAGTGTCTAGGTCCTTTGGTGTACTGAAGTCACCACATTATTACTTGAAACATAAAAAAGAGTAAAGAAAAATTAGATTTAATTTAAATAAAAGATAGTTTCTCTATTCTAATACAGATATACGTGTGTGGGTGTGTGGGTGTGTGGGTGTGTGGGTGTGTGTACACTCTTCAGCCTACAGGCAACATGAATTAGAGCTAAAGGTGGTCATAAAGTATAAATGAACAACCTATGTTTTTATAAACAAATAATATTTTTGAGTCATTTATTACTGTAGATAATGTATCCAGTTTTAAGTGTTACAACATATTATAAAGTACTGATGTTATTAAGAAAAATGTCATTTTTTAAATCTAACATGGTTAATGACTCTTTTCAGAAATTTGTCTTGACTTCTTTAAGTACTGAAGAACCCGTCCTCTTTTATTGGGCCTTAATAATATGGGAATTAATCAGTAATTTTAAAGAGAATGCAGGACAATGCAGCAGCCTAGAATCATTCCAGTCATAAGACATTTGTATACTTTCCAGTTTTAGAAGCTCATCTTAGATTTGGCTGTCTAAGATATAAATCATTTCTACAGAGAATCCTCCTCTTTATTATGAAAAACATTAAATATTGTTTTAATTCTGGAATCTCACTTAGTTTGGATTTTAGTCATTCTAACATTTTAGCTTTTCAAATACAACACCTTTAGTTTTTTGTGCTATATGTTGTATGCGTATATAGTGCATGTTTCACAGGCTGTTGCCACTTACGACATACTTCCAGCTCCTCTCAGTGTTTTCTCTCAGTTATTTCTGAAATTTTGCTGCATTTTTTTCACAAAAAAATCTGGCAAATACCAAGTAATCCCTAGCACTCATTTCCTCTCATTTATAATGTTCTCAGCATTTCTTCCAGTAACTAAAAACCTACATGACATCTTTGGGCTCTGCCTCTCAACTCGGACACTTGAACCTGGATGTAGGTGAGGCATTGCTGTCCTCAATGAGCCGTAGACACACTATGTTCTTTCCAACTGGGCAAACTCTCTAAACACTGAGAAACTATTATTTGAACAGGTCTTAAGTTAAACATTATAAAAATAGCTGCCATTTACTGAGAGTTTGCTGCAATCTTGACATTTAGCTAAGCATTGTAATAATGCAAATACATTATTTAACACACAACAATTATATTAGGTATTATTAATGTATCATGTTATATATGAAGAAGATAAGGCATTGGAATAGTAAATAACATATTCAAAGTCATTCAAAACAGAAATGCAGGCAACAAGTTTAAACTCACTTGCTTTTGATTTAGAACCTACAGTCTCAATAATTTGTTTATGCTGCCTCTGTCCGAGTTTCGACTTCTTGTTAACATCACAGTGCATTCCTTCCTAATAGGCTGTTCAGTTTCTCATCAGAATAGAGCCATGATGAGATAGCCGACCAATCTCTCAGACATATCTGAATCCAGATATATCTGAATCCCAGCAGCTGACTTAGTATAGACCTAACAAAAATACGTAAATTATAATTAAAAATTTGTGCAACATTGCCTTTAAAGAATTGGAAATATTCCATGTCGTCAGTAAATTGGGGCACATAGTTGACTGAAAAATATTTTAATAGGGCCAAATCTATTCAACGAATTTTAACAATACATGATTTAACACAGAAGAATTGGTAGATTATAAATATAATTTTTTCTAGATTTAGGTACTCTAAAAACTCCTATGCAGTAAAACACAATTAAATAAAAAAAAAATTTAACTCAATATCTTAACATATTTAAGTAACAAACTATTCCATTAATTTCCTTTTGAATCCATGTTTCAAATGTTTAACATTATATGACTAAAACCTAAGTTTATATATCTGTCTCCTAAAATAAAGATAAGCAAAAATATGAAAATAACCTATAATGTAGGAATAATGTAGAAATAACAAGTAAATACATATATTCACATTTATATTATTTATATAATGGGATCGAATCTATCATAATATTTTGTAAAATGCTCTTTAAAAGCATTTTTAGCACAAAATATGGCAAAAAATGCATTAATATAAATTATTTTGAGATGAATTATCTTGTAACTCTCAAGTTAAAAAAAAAGTAATCCAGAAGCCTTCACGTGCTGTTTCCTGATCATAACCTCCTCTCGCCTCCCAGCAGTAGTCACGAATCTAACATTGATGGAATTTACTTCCTTATTTTTCTTCATTGTTTTATTAGTATCTAAACAAAGTTTGGATTTTGTTTAAAACCAATGTAATCAAACTGTATGCATTCTGTTGTGTCTTTCAACGATATTTAAGATTCTTCCAAGTTTGTGCTTATTTGTGCAATTCTTTCATTTTCATTAATAGTTTTCCACAATATCAATATATCTTGACTTTTGAAAATATATCCTATGTATATTTGAGTTGTTTCCAGCTTTGATGTATTACAAACAATAC
The DNA here is from genome assembly GCF_000325575.1 of Pteropus alecto. Taxonomy (NCBI): domain Eukaryota; kingdom Metazoa; phylum Chordata; class Mammalia; order Chiroptera; family Pteropodidae; genus Pteropus; species Pteropus alecto. The sequence continues at coordinate 59,075,087 of NW_006442484.1, forward strand.
TATTATCATCCCTGTGCATGTTTACGGATACTTATAAGCTGCCATTGCTGTTGGACATATATTCAAGCAAGGGGTTGTTGACTCAGAATGTCTGCTTATCTTCTGCTTCACTAGATACTAGCTAACCTTCTCCCAATGTAGTTGTTCTAATTATATATTTGCATTACATAAAAGTTCCAGTTGCTCCACATTCCCCCAACATTTGTTTAGAATTTATAATTTCTTTAAACCTATTGAAGGTATGATAGTATCTCGCTGCAGTTTTAATTAGCATCTACATCATTCCTAACAAGGTTGAGCACATTTTCATGATTATTAGGCATTTGCATTTATTTTGTTATGAAGTCACATTTTAGATTCTTTACTATTTGTCTTTTTATTATTGCTTGATTAGTATGTTTTGTATATTCTGGATACCTAGAGTTTGCTTATTACCTACATTGTAATTTTCTTTTCATTATGTAATATTCCTTTTTACTTTGCATAGTCTCAGTAGGAAAGGAAACTAGCTATTACAGTACAAATGTTATGGGTCATTTCTGCAAAGCATTCTTAAACAAAAAATATAAAATATAAAGAAATCATTATAAGTTTCAACTACATAAGAATTTCTGTCCATATAAAATTGAAAATAAATAAATAAAGAGAGTAAAGAAACAAGCCATAGCAGGTAGAAGATATTGTAAAGCATACACCTGATAAAAATAATAAAATTAAATAGACAGATATAGATAGTCTTACAAATCGTAACAGAAAAAAAAGACAATGAATGTTCATAGAAGATAAGGCACAACTAATTTATAAACATAAAATTGATTCTTTATCCATCAGAGGTGATAAGGAATATTGAAAAGAGCACAATGTTACTGATTTCATTTCCTGGCTTGTTACTCTATTGTCTCAATACCCAATCATCTGAATGTAAGATGAGCCAAACATTATTAATTAATATACACACAGATAAAAATAAAATGTCTATAAAATATTAGGACATAGGCTTTATTGCTTTGAGTTTTCTCTATTAAAATACCACAAAGAGAGGTGAAACTTTCCCATATCATAACAAAAATTCAAGAAGCCAGTATTCTTCTAGAGGAAGTCAGCAGATTCTTTGTGAGTTGGTGGTATGCCAGAGTTATCCACAGAGCGAGATAGTAGCTTGGAGTTGGTGTATTATTACTCAGTGGAATCTGAAGTTACAAATAAAATCCTAGTAGTTGCAGTAATACTCTCTAGGTACTCAGCAGAGTAGTATTTGGAAACCAACTGACTGTAGACTTAATTATGACAGTGCATTACCATATGGCATAAGGTAAACCATAAGCTTTTGAGAATTACTTGGAGGGTACTCTGTAGGGTATTTAGAGTTTCAGCATCACTTGGTACCAAGGCCAGGATAATTAGAACCCTATCTTTATTTCCATGCGGTGAAGCCTATACTGATACTTTCGATATCTCATCAAGCATTATTGAAAAAGAAAGGTTCATCTATACTACAGACTAATCATAACTAGGAAATAACCAGAAATGCATCCTCAAATTAAAACATCAAATTAGCAGTTGAACTGTGCTGTGTCATACAGATAGACTCTCATACAGGTTGTGCCAATCTCTACAGTATAAACCAAAGGAAAAGGGAAGATGGTAGGTAATACTATGATACTTTCATACTTGTATTAGAGTCTCTGAGGATAGGATTTAGATAAGGGGAAAATGCATTATGCATGATTTGATTATCAGAAAATAATAATATGCTTACGTTTTGGTTGAACTGTCTAATATACTTACTTGAATACTACTAATGTCATAATAGAACATCAAGCAGGAGGGGCCCTGAGAGTAAATGTAGAGATATCATGTACAAATACTGAATTAAAAGCTCCTGGACAAATCACCCAGAATTTTGAAGAATTCCAAGATGGAATGAAAACTATAGCAAGTGACTCTACTAGTATATAACAAATATACAACCTAACTTCACTAAAGAGTGTGGGGAAAAAGGGAATAATCTAAATAAAATAGGAAAGTGATGTTTTGACTAGATATTATAAGACTAAAAGCAAAAAGAACTGTACTTAAACAGTGTTCTAGTCTTGCAAGGGTACGTGTTAGCAATCCTGAAACTACATGTAAGTAGCATTGAACAAGTATGGAAATAAACTGTAGATAATGGGAGCCATGTTTAATGTTGTCAGAAAAATTACCTTAAAATAAGCAAGGACAGAGGGGTTTGCTATAATGAACCTGTTGTACTAGGTTAGAGTTAGAGACAATATTAACTATGTTTATTTTGATATCCATACAGATGAATATAGAAATAATTATAGATGTGTGTATACATGGGTTAGTAGTATCCATATATTCACTCTCTCCATCTTTTCAGAGGGCCTTCTTAGAACCAGTGACATCTCAATATCAACCAGTATGCCCAAGGCACAAATTTTGGCGTCTAAATATAATTCTCCACTAAAAGGAACCAAGGTTCATTAGATAAATGGCTGATTCTAGGACTTAGGCAAATACAAGATGAACCTGGCTTCTCATTGTACCAAATAGGAAAGACAAGCTCACAAAAATGAAGGAATCTTGGAGAAATGTCAAAAGGTCATAGGAGATGATCTGGAAGAGTGTTTAATGGGAAACAGTGGAATGATTTGAGCAACAAAATAATTAATAATATTGATGATAACAAGGAATAAAATATACATGAATTCATACAGATGCAAATAAATGGAGGAAAGGAGACAGATCTTCCTTATAGAAGAATTTTAAATGATAAATGATAGCTGATATAAAGATACACAGATAGATATAATCTTTCTTCCAGAAAATGGAGCTTAACTTAGTATTATTTACAGAAAGTAATGTACAGAAAATAAACAGTTAAGAAACTTGACAGATAACAATTTACCAAGTTATCAAGGTTAAAATCATCAATGACAGGTAATGTTGATATCATGTGCCCCATGTTATGATGCAATAAGAAGGTCACTTCATCTCTGGGGTATTCTTCCGAAAATTCAAAATCTTAGCCTAATCATCATAAAACACCAGTAAAACCCAAATTTAAGGACATTTCTTAAAATACCTGACCACAACTTGTCAAAGATGTCGAGGTCATCAGAAACAAAGAAAGTTTGAGAAACTCACACATTAGAGGAGGACTAAGGAGACATGATGACTAAATGCAATGTGATAGCCTGGACTGGATACTGGAACAGAAAAAGAATATTAGTAGAAAACTAGTAGAATCTGAATACAGTCTGTAGTTTAGTTAATAGTATTGTTCCAATGTTAATTTCTTAATTTTGACAAATATACTATGATTGTGAAAGATATTAACATTAGGAGAAGTTGAGTGAAAAGTACACAGGAACTCTGTGTGCTATCTTTACAAGTAGTCTATAAATCTAAAATTATCTCACCAATAAGTTTAACACTTTTAAAAACTAACTCATATAATGAAATAGGTAATGAAGTATGTTCTAAAGACACTAACTGAAGTCACCACATATCCAAAGCTATGGTGTTTTTGGAACATATTGTGCTAGCAATTGGGACATAAATCTTAATCTATGGCTCAGAAGAGATAGAAAATGATATGAATTTCTAGAGCCCTATGATCATAAAGCAACTTATCCTCAGTGCTTTTGCCTAATAACAACATCACTTGAATAGGTGCTTTTCAATCTGACAGCTTTTAAATCCATGTCACAGTTAGGAAGAAAAAAAAAAATTCTTCCATGTTAATGAAGTTATTGAATAAGAACAAACAGAAAAAGATGAAAGAAAGGAATCTTCTTAATGGATTCAACTGTAGCAAGAAGCAGCAAGGGATACACAGATTGCAATAGTACCAAAGAAGTTCAGAGTTCATGTGTTCTCATGGAGATATCCCTGATTCTCAACTTTAGTAAAGTTAACTATAGAGGAAAAGTGGATGAACAATGAATTAAGAGATGGTATCCAGTTAAAAGCATTTTAATTGTTTGACTCTGGCTCAGCAATTCAAGGACAGAATTATATCACTGAAGACTTCTGAATTGTTTGACTCTGGCTCAGCAATTCAAGGATAAAATTATATCACTGAAGAGGGCTGTCCTGAGACCTCCCCAGGATGAAGATCTCATAAGAAAAAAAAAAAAAAATCATAGGAATGTTTTAAGAATCTGTATGTACAATTTTGCTACCAGCATGTGTGAAATGATCATAAGCCAGTCAGATACAACCACCTGATACTCAGAAAAATCTTGGTGTCAGTCAAGAAACACTGGCAAGATGACCAGAACAACATCAGAGTCAAACATCATGACATCAAAGAATAGCAAAGGCAAAGTAATCACTGTCCTGCAAAAAAATGGATGTGCTCCTGAAACAAAGCACCACACTTTATGAGGCAGGAACGCTCACAATAGTTGCTGGTTGCAGAGAATGTCTGTTTTTTTGCAATATTTAACAGTAGGAAAAATAAAACAAAACTGTCTCTGGTGATTTGACACTACGAATTGCCACAGAGGACGCTAGGAAATACCAGAGTTGTGAGCCACACAGGGCTTTTTTAACAAATAAGATCATATATTAGATACATGAGTGACAACAGCCCTCCTTGTTCCCTTAGGAGACTGGAACAACAAAGCCAACACAGCCACCTGAGCATAAAAGCAGAAAGAGGAGTGGCCATGCCACCATCAAGTCCTCGTGCAATTTGCCATCCCAGGGGAGTCCCGCCGAAGAAGGCTCAGTGAAAGTATTGTTTCCTGAACTCTAAGGACTAGATGAAACTAGAGAGAGCGAATGTCCCAGATGGGGGCAGATTGAATTCTTTTTGGATGTTAGAGAGATGAAAACTCCATGGTGGAATACATTTCAGAGAATTAAAAGGTATGTCTGAGAAAGTAAGCTGAGGAACCATCTGGCCAGATATCAATTCTTAAATATTGATACAAATACAAATGACAACTTTTGGGCAGAATCTAAAGCTAAATTTCCCCTAATTAGGACAAACTCTGTCTGGAGGCTAATGCGTGAGGGAGCCACTAATGGAGTGGAGTGGATGGTCAGCTCTTCACGAGACATACTATAAAATTCATAGTGATGGTCCTGATGTGTCTGGAATGATGTCACTCTGGAAGACAAAGACTCCAGGAACTTACTCAGCACAATCAGAGGTCCCAATAAATGCTTGTCTATTGCTCCACCTTCTAGAAATAGATACATCTTTAAGGGTAAAGATATTTCCAAAGAACTATAAAGATTTTTCTGAGAGGAAAAAATGACTTGAAATTCTGCCTATATTTCAATAAAAAAGAAAGAGACTAGCACATGTCTAGCAGAGCAGACAGTAGAGTACCTACCAGTGCCTCATATACAAAGTAAACTGACAAACTATTTTTATATCCTAAAATAAAAAAAAAAATTTTTTTCTAAGTATTTTTTAAGAATGATTATGTAGCAGACAGTCTGACTACTGTAAATCTATTATTTCTCCAACTTCACGTTCACAATATTAATGTTCTTCAAGAATTGAGCATAGATTATTTTATTTTAGGACGTACAGACCTGGTTCCTAGCTTAGGATTAAACATGAGGTTGCCTAGCAATTGATACGTTTCAGAATGGTTTGCTGAAAAGAGACAGGATACTGGAGAAAGATTTTTTTTCCCTTGATAAGAGACAGAATTTCAAGATTTTTTCCCTAAGTCCATGCCTTTTGTGCAGTTGGATACAAGGTATAGACATAAAGTATGGAGGATTACCTAAATATGATGGGAAAGAAGAAAATCCATGTGATGTTAACCACATCTGTCTTAGTCATTCAAGCTGCTGTAGCAAAAATATGATAGACTGAGTTACTTATAAACCACAGAAATTTATTTCTCACAATTCTAGAGGCTGGGAAGTTCAAGAGCAAGGCATTGGCAGATTTGGTATCTAGCGAGAGTCTGCTTCCTGATTCATAAATGACCACCTTCTCACTGTGTCTTCATAGTGGAAGGATTAAGGAAGCTCTTTTGGGTCTCTTCTATAAATGCAGTAATCCCCTATTACCTTTCAAAGGCTCTGCCTCTGAATACCATCACATTGGGGATTAGATTTCAACATATAAATTTAGAGAGCACATAGACATTCAGTCTATAGCAACTCACTGATAGAAAATCACTGAACCAATTTGGCATGTCAGCAAATGTTAACTTCCAAATTTTATCAATAGGAAGAGTAAACCTATTCATTTATGCCTTTTTAAAATTGAATATTCTGTTACTTGCAGCTGAAATCAACATCTAGACAAACATATGGGTAGATATAGATAGATGTAATGAGCAAAGCTGTCAATGCAATTTTAAAAAGATATTTTAATGTAACCTGAGTTTTCCAAATCCTAATTAGTTTATAGACACATATGGGATCTCATTTTCTTAATAATATTTTATGGTTTCGATTTTCTACCATTGTAGCAGACTCAACCCATACATACAGACAGACAGACATTACCCAACGACGTGATTCTGAGAGTCTCAAGATAAATGTTATCAAGCGATCATTAACCAGTTCCATTCTGAATCCCTTTAGTAAAAATTGCAACTTAATTCGGCATTTATTTCCCACTAGGCATTCTCTAGTTAACAATATGTACATGGACTTTGGACTATTTGTGATATTAAAGCTGCCAGATGCTTTATTACAAGAAAATAGAGAATTCCTCTTTGTAATATGTAATACTCTACAAAAGAACTAAAGTAATACTCTTATACTTCAATAGTTTATTGAGTTTTAGTGGTACAGATATTCAGTTATCACTTACACAACTTTTGCTTCCTATAGAAATGAAACACAAATCCAAAGAGGTTCATCCCGAATCAATCCAAGAGATATACTTCAAGAGTTATTATTCATGATTTTCTTGCACTTAGTGACACAGATATGTTACTCACAGCTCTTTGTGCTTGGTCTTTTCCTAAAGAACCCTAAAAGTATCAACAAATTATTTTTGTTATTAGTCTTGAAGCTCTAAGCCCAGAATCCTGCATGCCGTAAATTATTCTAAGATACATTCTGCACATCAAGTTCCAGTGCCCGCTTTTCACATCTTCCTTGTGATTTCCCATCTCATAAATCACTTGGCTTCTTAATTAGACTTCTTAATACACTTTGAGACAGCAACTCTTATCCTTGCCTATTCTTGCCGGCTGCATCTGCCTGTAGGAATAGAACTTGCTTTCCATATTACAACTTGATAAAATAAAGTTCTGTTCAAGACCATATGGACCATTTGGAAATATTAATTTCCATTGCCTGACTCAGGATCACCAATTTTCACAGAATCTTGCTGCCTTTATCACTTCTAAATTAGAACAAATGCCAAATTAAATTAACCTTGTTTATTCAGACTTGTGATGGGTACTGCTGGCCTCCTGTTCAGAAATTTGGTCCTGCAGTGCTAAACCCCAACTCCAGTCATTCCAGGCTTTTTCTTCTAATGTGCCTCACTAGCAAATCTATTTACGTTGAACAAGAAATCACCGCATGATTTATATTTTCTGTGTGGATATCATTAAAAATCTTCATATATTTTCTTAATTCAATTGCTTTTTTTTCTTCATGTTTTACTTTTCTGGATGTATTGTATATGTGCCACCTAAAATACTTATTAAAAGTAGATGATGTATAAATAATAAATTAAGCAATAAGATGAAGATAAAATGTTAAAAAAAAGAAAACTTCAAATAGTAGAATCTGGACTAGAATACATTGTTTTCTTCATTCTTAATTTTGTTCCCTCCATTGCACTGCATTGGTTCTTAAACCTTCATTAAGAATTTTTTTATTATTTGAAATATTATCTTATGATATTCATTCTATAAAAGAAATACAATTATAATTATTTTTAAATATATCTGAAGAGACATAATTCTAAGATGGCCTCCAAGATTCTGCATCTGGTATTCATTTCCTATAGAATCCCCCTTCCCTTGAGCCCAGACAGGACCTGTGATATGATGGATGGTCTCTCTTGTAATTAGGTTATTGTATATGACAAAGATGAGGAAATTTTCAAAATGTAATTAATATACCAAATCAATTGACTTTGTGTTAATCAACAGAAAGATTCCCTGGTGGCAGACATCTTTATCATTTTTTAAAACAAATAAATCTGCCTCCTGCCCCTGAAGGACAAACTTTCTCTGTCTTCCAAAATTA
>NW_006442484.1:59083296-59105488 GCF_000325575.1 Pteropus alecto
ACAAACATTTAAAAAACACACACACACACAAAAGCTGTAATAATTCTTCTCAGAAGACATGCAGAAAAGTGAAAGAATAGGGAGACTGCCTCTCATCAGCTACTAAATTCTATACTTGCCTTTAAAAATATTATATTATATGGTAAAAATGAAGATCTTTACATGTGATACCATAAAACTAGAAGAAAACATAGTCAGTAAACTCTTTGGCATTGGTCTCCACAATATTTTTTTGGAGATGTCTCCTCGCACAAAGACAACAAAAACAAAAATAAACAAATGAGACTGCATCAAACTTAAAAGCTTTTGTACAGCAAAAAAAAAAAAAAAAAGAATCAATAGAACAAAAAAGACAACCTACTAAATGGGAGAAGATATTTGCTAATGATATATTCAATAATGGGTTAATATCCAAAATACATAAAGAACTCATACAACTCAACATCAAAATAAAATAAGAAATCCAGTTAAAACATGGTCAGAGTATCTGAAGAGACATTTATCCAAAGAAGACATACAGATGGCAAACAGACACATGAAAAGATTTTCAAAGCTACTAATAATCAGGAAAATACAGGTCAAAACCACAATGAAATATCACCTCACACTTATCAGAATGGCTGTTATTAAAAAGATAAGAAATAACAAGTGTCGAAGAGGATGTGGAGAAAAGGGAACCCTTACTAACTGTTGTTGGGATTGTAAATTAATGTACTCACTATGGAAGTTAAAATTAAAATTAGAATGACCATATGACCCAGAAATTCTACTTCTGGGTATTTATCCAAAGAAAATGATACATTAATTTAAAAAGATATATGCACCCCTATGTTTACTTCAGCATTATTTACAATAGCTAAGATATGGCTATCTTAGTACCCTGGTGTCTGTGGATAAATGAATGGATAAAGATGATGTGATATATATATATATAATATTAGCTATAAAAATTGAAATCTTGCCATATGTGACAATATGGATAGACCTAGAGAGTATTATGCTAAGTACAATAAGCCAGACAGAGAAAGACAAATACTATATGATTTTGCCTATATGCAGAATCTAAAAAAAAAATAAATAAAAACAAATGAACAAATGAAACAAAACAGCACAAATTCATAGATACAGAAAACAAACTGATGGTTGCCAGAGGAAACAGGGGTAAGGAGATGGAGGAAAAGGGGAAGAGAATTAAAAAGTACAAACTTCCAATCATAAAATAAGTCATGGGGATGTAATGTACAGCATACAAAATACAGTCATTAATATCATAATAACTATGTACAGTGACAGATGGTTACTAGGCTTATTGTGGTTATCACTTCATAAGGTATATAAATGTTGAATCACTATGTTGTACACCTGAAACTAATATAATATTGTATGTCAACTATAGTTTTTGAAATTAAGATCTTTAGTTATTTTCGAAAAGCATTTATGCCTTTTGCCTACATACTGCTGCTTCTTTGAAATGCAACCCAATAATTTTAAAGCACTAAATTCACATTGAGCTATATTCACTTATATTTTCAGGTAATATCCTCTTCTTTCTACATTCCCACTCTGGCTCAGCGAGCATAGGATTTTGTTTCCTTCACTATTCTTTCCCTCCTTTTCATCCACTTAGCCTGAAGAATGGTTAAGTGGACATAGAACCTGCTCTGCAGGGTTGATCAAACTCAGAAGCTACATCTAAGTAACAAGCTCTAGATTCAGGAGCAAGGGGTTTTCGGACTGGAGCAAGGGGTTTTCGGACTGAAGCAAAGTTCTGAAACAGGTTACGGGAAAAATCATATTGTGACAGTTATTTTGCAATCACATAACTATTATTAAGGCTGATGCTCTGGTGTGTGCTGACCTGCTTGCTCTTGCAGCACATGCTAACCTGCAGCATGTGGGCATCCAGTGATGCTTATCCCCACAGAGTGTCAGTGGAACCACCCCAGAGGGTAGCTTGCCAGTGAGTGCCATGGCATCCCAGTGTGTGGGTTTCTTGACATACAACGAATCCCCATCCAGTGAGTGTCCAAAGAGGTGGCTTTCCAGTGAATTGTGCCAGCACCTGAGAGCGCAGGTTCTTGCTTGCTGGCCCTGGCTCATGACATGTCAGGAAAATTTCTCAACATCCAATATGCTATGGTAACTGCACCTTCACCATAAGATCTGAATATAGAAGGTTGGGGAGGATGTCCCTTATTTTTTTCTTTGGGTGTTCTATCTCAGTCATACACATATTTGCTGTTCCTTATATCTATTTCTCTTTATTCTTTAGAATTTTCTTTAGCTATTAGGAGTTCATCTCCATTACTAGTTTACATTTATTTATGTTAAACTTTCTTTGTTCAAATTACTGTATGGTTTCATTCTTCTGATACCCAGGTTCTACTCCTGACAAAGAGAGAGAATGGATTTCAGGTCTGTTGTCAACTACTTTTAACTCAGTGAATATATAATTTCCCCAAAATTTCATGGACTAAACCAGAGAGCTTTAAAATGCTGTTTATATATACCCTGAAATCATTTTTAAATATTATTCTATTGTATTTTTAATTTTTAAAAGGTTTTCACAAAAACTTTGGTTTCAAAAGATATGTATTTTACATCCTGTGAATACTATTTAAAAACAAAACTGCATTATTTACAATAGCCAAAACATGGAAACAACCTGTGTCTATCAACGAATGAATGAATGAAGAAAATGTAGTATATACAGTATAAGATAAAATATCATTCATATCAGCCATAAAAATGTGTAGAGTAAATGAAAATCCAACATTTTGTCTAAACTAGGCTATAGTTTTTTATTCTTATTATTAAAGTTTACTGATTGTTCTTATAATTGGTTTTCAAAATTTCTTAAAATCTATATCTTCTTCTATAACTAACAATTCCAATAAGAAGGTAACGATTAAGTGAATATTTTTTGTATTTTTAATTACATTCTTCTAGAGATATAAACTTTATCCCAAGTGAAATTTTTTAGTAGTGTCACTTAAATTACATTAATAAAGAAGTTTGGAAAGATGAGATTTTACTGATATTCTACAAATTATTAATGTTAGATGCTTAATCATTCCAGCCATTCATAAGGTCAAGCACTGAGCCCTCATACATTTTAATTACCATTACCATTTAATTATCATTATTTTCAGCAACATTTTTTAAAGAAACAGTCTTTTTAATAGCTACCTTTGAATTTTTATTTTATTTTCTCTCAAACCTTAGGCAAATTTCATGCCATAATATGAGAAAATTCACATCATGTTAGAAAATTCTCCTTAAAATAAACAAAATTCAAATGTTAAGTTGCTAATTTTTTGTCTAGTGAGAAAGGTATACTAAAAGAGCTTCTTGTATAAAAATTTGTGTATTCAGCATCTCTGTAGAAGCAAGAAAACCAAGTAAAAATCAGACAACAAAAAAGAAAAGAAACAAAATGAGCCAACAAACAAATGACAATTTGAGTGTCATTAAAATTTGGTTTTAAGACAGCTTTCATTTCCAAATTCCTGCTTATAATAAGTGCTATGACAAATTCACTTAAATCATGACTTTAATTTATGGAGTTGGACAAATTCAACCAGAAAATTTTACAATTCCTCAAAGCATATAAAAAATGCCTTCAATGTTGTAAAGAAAGTTGTCATTTATTCACTACATCTGTTACTGTCTGCAGCTGAAATAAATTAACTTTTTGTGTCTTACAATGTAATTATCTAAACAGAAATATAGTAGTGATTTTTTCTGTTGTCAAGTTGCATGACAAACACCAGAATTCATGACACAAAAATACTAAGGAATCATACATTAATATTAATGTAGTCCTTTGGAAAGGGAGGAAGATAATAGAGGGCTCATAAAACTTTTCTCCTAACTTACCTTCAAATACTAAAGTAGAAAACTGTTTCTTTTATGTACACATAATATAAACTGAAAGATATTTAGAATATATTTTATATTTCGTCTTTCTTCTCACAAGTCAGACATTTACTTTTGCTGAAAAAACAATCACTTGAGGGGAATTCATTTTATTGTCTTACTACAGTGAATTGTGAATTCTACACTTCCTTGATTTCATCCAATAAAGAAGTAGAAAGGATGACTTGCACCACAAATTTTATTGAACATAAGAAAAAGCTAAGATTTGAACCAATTTAGAGGTCATATCTACACATATTCCACTGGGTTAAGAAGGAAATGAAATGTAGATTTATTGTCTTTGAAATCACTAATATGACATTAGCAGAATTAATCTTAAATCCATAACCAGGATTGTGAAAAATGGAAGATATATTTTCATTCAAAAACTTCCATTCAATAACATATTAACTAAATCAAATTCATTCAAAATACATATTTTTTATTTAGATATATTTATGTAGAACCAGCCAAATGAAAAGTGGCAACCAGAAAAAAAAAGGAGATAATGTGAAGACAAGAAGAATCATCTGATCTAGCAAATAATTTTTATAGAAGAGCAAACTAAAATCAAAAGATTTTTTTTGATTTTAAATGACTTGCCAAATGTTCATACTTATTTTCATTAGACCCAATCTAGAACTCCATATTCTCAATAAAGATTTAAATAATTTTAAAAATTCTAACACATGACACAAGAATTTAACATAAATATCTGAGATATAACTGTTTAAAAGTATATCTATGTCTGTCCAGTAAAGTGCTGAAGACCTCTTGTCTTGCTTTACAAAACTGATTTTGAAATTTTCAGGAATTTTGCAAGATAGGTATAAAATATAGCCATTGTTAAAAATTAAATTACCTAAAGTTACAATTAAATTATATTAAATGCAAAAATAATAAATACTTAAAACTCATCATTTCCTAATTATTTTACATTTTGCTGTTGTCTATGGTCTTGACATTATTATATCTTTTATATCTTTATAGTGGAAGTAGCACACTATATAATGGTGTGCTATAGCACATCTCTTCCAACTCTGTATTCATTAGCATCATGTTGGTAACCAAAAATTGGCCATAATGATAGTATTTTTTCATGGACATCAACAGATACTATAAATCAGGGCTCGATTTATTATTTTATTGATTGTCTAGACATAAAATAAAGTGATGGAGAGAATGTTAATATTTCAGGTTAAACTTAAAAGTGTGTCTATCTATAGTTGTTACATTATGAATTATACCAAATGGGAGGACTATCCTTCTATATTTCAGAAATTATTAGCCAATTCAGACAAAAAAAATGACTCATGTCATTAACAAGGAAAGTTCTGACATGTTTATTGATCATCTCACTTTCATTTAATTCATTAGTGTAAAAGTAAATATCAACGAACATGCATGTTGGAACTACATTCATTTGTCAATTAAAAGCACAGTCAGGCTACAAATATAAATATTTGGCAAAAAATCAAATAAAGCATTTTGTAAGAATAAATTGGCTGTATGTAATTAAAATAATGAGTAGAGTAAAGAAGGTCAAATATATGGTGACAGAAGGAAATTTGATTTTGGGTGGTAAATACACAATGCAGTATATAGATGATGTATTATTGAATTGTACACTTGAAACCTATATAATTTTATTAACCAATGTCACCACAATAAATTTAATAAAATTAATTAATGAGTATTAATATTTTATTTTTAAATCGTGTGCTACATATATTTTATATCTACAGTATTAATACTGACATTTTGCAGATATATTTATGCATATATTTTTCCAATGATGATTACTCTCATTTATCAGCTTAGTACTTTTTATATCTATATTTATATCTATATCTATATTCCATGTATGTATATATGTATGTATGTATCTATCTATCATACACCTACTTAAAATGGGAATTAGGCAATCAAAATTTATTCCCTCAAACAATTTTTAAAGCCCCCTCAAGTCATTTTAATTTTATAAAGCTTATTGTTTTTATTTTGTTTTCTTAACTCTATACAATGACATTTATCTCTAAATATATATGTTGCCACAATGCACTATATTGCCTTTGATAAAGACTAAAAACAAAAGACTGTCTTTTTATTATTGCTCTCCGTCTCTCTTATTTCTCAGGGGTATAGCCCATCTACATCAGTAATCTCCTGGGTGTTTGCATTGCTTCTCCTCTTGTCTTTATTTGACATCTCTTTCCACTGCTTCAGATTTTTCTTCATTATCACCATACTTTTTTGTCAAAAACATAAATATGATTGTTAAATCCTTTCCTACCTCCCCTTTAGAATAATGATGTCCCTTATCATGTTAAAAAAAAAAAAGACATAAAACTAACAAAAATAATTCTAACAATTTAACATGACAGTTGACCAAGAGTTGGCAAACTTTTTCTATAAGGGCCAGGTATGAACACTGTAGGTTTTGCAAGCCATGCAGTCTAATATTACAATTCCCCAATTCTGCTTTTGTAACATAAAAGTAGTCATAAAAATTTATAAAAGTATGAGTGTGGCTGTGTTAAAATACAATTTTATCTACAAAACAAGTAGTGGGCCAGATCTACCCTAGGGTCATAGTTTGTTGACCCCAGAACTAGACATTTGTAACCTGGTCCCTACATAGTTAATCAGCTTCATCTCCCATCAATCCTTTCTGAGCATCCTAAGAAATAATTAAATGACCATTATTTCCTAAATCTTTTATATACTTTTCTATTTTATTGTTCTATGCCATTTCCTTTGCTTTATTTATCTCTGCGCTTGCACACATTGCTCTCAAGAATAAGGGAAAGAAAGCTGTATAAAAGTGCTTTTATATGTTTCTGTCTTGAAATCTTGCTTAACAGTTAATCGTATTTTAGGAAAAGTAATTAAGAAAGAGAAATGAGTGTGAATTGAGGGAAAATAATAACATATGTTTGGAACATGTTGATTTTTCTAGAAATCTGTAAGTCAGGTTTATATGTCCAATAAGCAGTTAGATGATTCAGATATCAAAGAAACTATCAAAAATGGACTTAGGTATTATCTGGATGTAAATGTTAAAAAGCCATGCAGTTCTCCAACAGGTAAAGAACTTAGAAGTCATTGCTCTCATTCTTACAACAAGAAAACAGTGAACAAACTGAAAATTAATGACTATTCTTAGACCCATCAGAGAACTGAGGTCATAAGGCTAACCACCACATCGAAAAATCTGGAGATAGGTTGTTATAGTAGAATTGTGTTCCCAATATATGTTGAAATCCTAATCCTCAGTTCCTTGAAATGTGATCTAATTTGGAGATAGCATCTTTACAGAGTTAATCAAGTTGAAATAAGGTCATTAAGAGTGGGCCCTAATCCAATCTATCTCCAGTACAGGGAGAAAGAAGCACACAAAGACAGCAGAAAGACACAGAATGAATACAATCCACAAGCCTAGGAGCTTGAGATCACCAGAAGCTAGGCAAGAGGCAAGGAAAAGGCGGTCTGTCACAGTCCTCAGGAGAACAACAACTTAATCATAGGACTGAGTTTGGTCTCCTCAAAAAATCATATAGAGAGATTGAAAGACAGAATAATATTTAAAAGAATATGAAACAAATGAATGGCTGGTTAAAAACATGACTGATAAAACATACAATCCCTAAATAAAATCCATTCCCATTATAAGAAAGCAAGTCAATTCTGAAGGTCGGGAAGCCTTTCAACAATCTGAGGTGTTTCACTCAAGGTTCTGAGTTTCAGTTTCAAGTTAGTTTCAAAAGATTTATAGAAAATATTTATTACTGAGTAAGAAGTCAATATTTGAAGTCCTTGTATATTGTACAAGGTCTCAGATTGGTCTCAGATTTCTCATTGAAACTAATCATTGTACTATGTTCTAAACTCATATTGCCAGATTGGTCCTAGAGGATAATGTCTTTATGAGAATGACAATTTATGGAAATGGTACATGACAGCAAGTTTAGACTTTTAGAAATTTGAGTATCTAGTAGATGATCAAACGTTTCATTGCCTAATTGGAGAGTTTCAATTTACTCATATCCCATAATGTGACAACTTTATAGGGGGGATTGCCAAATATTATATAGCCAAAGGACATCATATGTACATTTACGTTTGTCTTTGGAAAATGAAGAATTTCCATGTGAAATATAAGAGGTAGGAAAATAAAAATATTTTAATAATTAATTTGAATTTAATCCAGGGATTTGAAGAAAAATAACTAAATAAAATTTAGATGTTCCCCTGATCGAAAGAGGGAAAAGAATAGATTTTATCACATAGCAGTAAATTTTTCCTGATTGCAGTAAAAATATATATATATAAAAAAAGCTTACTTGATATATGACATTGAGAGAAATGAAATGAAGTAATAGATCATTTATGTCAGGTATTCTTATATAATGTGGATTAGGAGCCAAATGAATAAGGATCAGTTCAACAAAACCTAACATTTGTGGGCCAGATGAAATACAGTGGGCCTGAAAAAGAGCATTCTGATAAATATCAAATTGAAATGAATGGTCCATTTTCAGGCTCAGTGGATCTAGATTTTATCAACCCATCAAAAATAAAAGATTTTTTAGTTAGAGGAACTCCGAAGGAGTAGTTTAAGATTTTCAAGTTTATGAATGGTTCCATCGATGCGTTACAGGTTTATAATGTCGTATATCTCCATCAGCACTGGAAAAAAAACTAAGACAAAAATGTACATCTTATTAAAAGTTACTAGACAGAATCTTCACAAATACATTGAGTTTTACCTGTAAGGAGCTATGAATATGTTGTGATAATGCTGATTTCTTACACTCTGGAGTTATAAACTGGAACGAGGGAGCTTAGATTTCAAGGTTACACTAGGTGTTATGTTCATATGTTAAGATGTTAGAATTGTTAGAATAAGTTGATTTAACATCACATCTGTTTAATTTAATTCGAAAACCTTTTTGAAACAACTTCAAAAATAAGTGCTAATGTCAAGGTTTAGACTAAAATTGGGCTACACTGCACAGTTGTACTGACAGATTACTGCTAATACCAGCCTGCTCAAAATTTACATACACACCTTAAGTTTTCATGAAAATTAATTTTTAAAGTCACTATGTTTATCAACTTCTTGGCACAATGTCACCTGAGGACCCAGCTTAGCTCTTAAACCATAAAGTGCTAATTATGTTCCTCCCCCCCAATTTTAATAAGGGTGAAAAATATTGCCAATTACCAAGAGTTTTGCTAAGTTTGATATGTTTTATGTAGTTTCATATATTTTAGAGTATTAAGATAAAACTTTACATTTGTATACTTTAAAACTTTAAATTTATATACATTTATTATGAATTTGAAGACATGACACAGAGAAAACTTCTGAATAAAATATTACTGTAAATGATGCTGAGTAAAAAACGTGATTTTTAAAAAATAATTTGTAATTATCTTCTACTTAAATGAACATATTTCAAATAGAGTCACTAAAACAAGTAAAAAAATTGAAACTATCATAAAAATGCACTTTCACATTTTTAACTATTAAGAACCCAGAGACCAACAGTTAAAAGTAACAGAAGAATTTCTACTCTGACTTTCTAGATAAGTTTCCTAGTGCTTCTATATCAAAGTACCACAAACTGGGGGGCTGAAACAACAGAAATTTGTCTCATAGTTCTAGAACCGAGAAGTCTGAAATCAAAGCATCTATAGATCCATGCTCCCTCTGAAACCTATAGAGAAATCTTATCTTGTTTTTTTCCTAGCTTATAGTAGTTTAAGGACAATCTTTAGCATTTCTTGGATTATAGAAACATCACTCCAATTCCCTGGCTTTGCATGGCCTACGCCCTGTGCCTCCTTATTCACATGACATTCTTTCTAAAATAACCACAGTCACATCAGATTAGCCCCCAACCCCACTCTAGTATGACCTCATCTTAACTACATCTGAAACAACCCTATCTCCAAATAGGTCACATTCTGAGATGTTGGGGATTAGTGTCTCAACATACAATTTTGGATAGAAACACAATTCAACTCATAACACTCTCCCCTTAACAAAAGGAAGGAAGGAAGGAAGGAAGGAAGGAAGGAAGGAAGGAAGGAAGGAAGGACAGAAGGAAAGTAGGGAGGAAAGAAGGGAGGAAAGAGGGAGGAAGGGAGGAAGGAAGAAAGAGAGAAAGGGAGAGAGGAACAAAAACAGAAAAGGAGAGTGAGAGTGAAAGACAGAAGGAGAAATGAGGGAGGGATGGAGAAGGAAGGAGGAACAGAAGAATAAAAAATCATCACAGTGCATCCACAAATGACAAATCTAGTCACCACATATTTGTGCTGATTCCAGGGAGGATGGATAGATGGATGACAGATAGATAAATGATAGGTATATAGATAGATGATAGATGATAGATGATCGATCGATCGATAGATAAAAGATAGATAGTTAAACTTATGTTATAGACTCACACTACATGAATATCTCCCCTCCCACTCCCAAAAAACACAGCATTCCCTTATTTTAAATGATATTATATGGGTTAGCGAGAGGAGCAGAATCTGAGTACCCCTAAGTCCTTCTTTAAACTAAACATCAGCAGATCAATTGAATAAAAAGCATTGCAAACATGCTGTTTGGTAGCAACCAGTCAGGAGAAATAAAAGACAAAGAGAGGAGAACTATGAAGAATAAGTACTCGACAACCACAGAAATATTCCACCACACATTGGGTGGTGAGTTGGGTAGATCTCCTGCTCATATTTAAGAGGAGAAAACAGATCAGTGGATAAAGACATGACTCCAGCCCAAAAGGAACAGTGGATAGCATAACAATGTTTTCTGAAACACTAGAAAAAAAGAAAAAAAAGAGGTTGCTTACGTGACCCACACTCTGACCCCACAATTTTTATTTTAATAACTAAACTGAATTAAGATAGCTCTGTTTAAAAATTATAAATAGAGATTTTTGTGTAGATAGTACAAAATTAGTTGAAAGAAACAAAATACCCAAAATAATTGCTTCATGAAAATAAAAACTATATACTTTATGAGTCCAGTGATATTAAAAAAGCTTGCTTTCTTTAAATAAAGCTTGAAGATTAGATAGGGTAGATGCTGAGATAACAGAAGCACATTATAATAGTAATAACCAAGACTACATGCCAAGCAATGATCTGAATTTATATACTCAACCCTCTGATGTAGGCATGGTTATACTTAAATCTACAGTAGAGGACATCAAGAAGCAAAGAATGTAACTTGTCCAGGTCACACACCCAGCAAGTGGTAGATCTGAGATTAAAACTCAGGCAATCTAGCTCCACAGTCCACAAATGTGTCAGTATGTTATGTGTCATTATGTTATCCTTTTTGGATTATCAAAATCAACATTATAACATTCAGGAAAGAAATAGAATGCAAAAATAAAGTCAATAAAAAAATAGACACCATATTAAAAGCAGCAAAAGCAGCAGCTTCCTTTGCTGCAGCTTGTGACCAGTGTCTTTTATTTTATTCCGGGAAGGAATGAAGTAGGGTCTTCAAAGTAAAATACCTATGAATCATACTCTTCTAATATTAAATCATTCTCCTAATTTAAAGCTTCGCCGTGTTTTAAGAAGTACATAATGCGAAGTACAGAAAAGGAAGGAAATTATAGGTAGACAACCATATTATGCACAATCTTCCTTACAAAAGGAAATTCTCACTAAGGAGATTCTTTCTCCCTCATACATTAGAATGTAGAGAAGGGACTAGGAAATGAAGCATCACGAAGGCATGCATTGTTGGCAGTATCTAATTGCATAGGGATGCCCTCCCTGGATACAGGTCAGTGGAGATAATTAATTAGATAAATTCCACAATGCCCTCTGTAGGACATTTTCCTGGACTCCTCCACTTCAGGTGCCTAAGTCTTTCTCATGGTTTCATCTCTTTGCTGCGCTGTCCTTGGTTTTGACTTCCTTCTCAGACAGGTAACAACATAACTGGCAGTTCCAGTTATCATATTTAATACAACTAACATCTCTTCGTGTGGCTCAATTTGGAAAAAAGATGCTTTTTCCAGAACATTCCAAGTAGAATGTTTTCTTTATATAATTAACCAAAAAATAGCTTTTAAGTGCATTTCTGAACCAATCGCAGGTGAGAGAGCTAGATTAGATTAATCATCTTGGGTAGAAAGGATGTTTTAAGAGTGCTGGCCACAATATTTCCTAATAATTCACTTTATAATAGATGTTCTATTTTAAATTGGAGCACTAAATAATTAGTATTAAAAGAGTTCATATTTGTACAGCACATACACCACAGCCTAAGAGGTAACATGAAGAGAAAATACAAAGGATGCTGATCACAAAAAAGAACAATCAGGTTAGGGAAAGGTTAAGGAGAGCCACAGCTCCATACAGGATTCATCTATGTATATACATATAGTCTCTGACTTATGATAGCTTGACTTACAATTTTTCAGCTTTACTACGGTGCAAAAGTAATATGCATTCAGTAGAAAACACACTTCAAATTTTGATCTTTTCCTAGGCTAGCGATATACAGTGCAATACTTTCTCGTGATGCTATGCCATAGATCTCAGCCATGCAATGATGAGGATAAACAACTAATACTCTACAGTGTACTGAATTGCCAGTATTTTTTTATATATATAATGTTTTATGTTTTTACATCCCATAATGTCTACAAAACACTTATCTGTTTCTCCTGCTTCTTGTGAGAAGAGGGCAATTATTCTTGAGGTGAAACTCAAAATAATTGCCCAGCTATAGGCTAATGTAAGTGTTCTAAGGATGCTTAAGATAGGCTAGGCTAAGTTGATGTTCAGGTTATGTGTATTAAATGTATTTCGACTTATGATACTTTCAACTTACAAAGGCTTTTTCAGGACATAACCCCCATCGTAAATTGAGGAGCATCTGTATTACTATTTCAACAGTTACTAAATCTTTCTCCATTAATTATTTTATCATCTTTTTAAAATCCAAATTTAAAGGAGTAAATCGAGATATTGTTACAAATAGGTACTAGAGTGGGTGGAATCTAACCTGACTACTTCGGGGTCAGAATGGGGATAAAAATAAATTTAGGGCACTCTAGATACATGCTACCTTAACCAAGTTCCATTTCTGTCTATCTGTTATATGTTAAAATGACACTAAAATATAAAGAAAAAATACAGCTTTCAGGAAAATATTTATAAAACAATGTAGAATTATTACTACTTATTTAGAAAACAAACAACATTTCAATGTTTCCTTCTACTATTCTCTTTCTCTGAATCTGGTCCAAACTGCATTTATACAAGAAGTTCTTGTTACAAAATTATTAGATAAAGAATAATTAGAATGAACTAATTTTTATTAATATTTATCACATGTCAACTGTCAACCTGCTTTTTAACATGTATCGACACATTAACATGATGCTAAGACATTTATAAAACTGCTATATTATTTTGTACCTAAGTATTTCTCTTAAACGCTGGGCTCTGAGTGTGCTCCTGACCCTTGACAGACGGGGAATCTGTACATATGCAAATAAGAATAGGACTATAGTACCTAAAATACAAAAGCGAATTGACTATAATTCTCTAAAAATGGCAAGTAGTGCATTCTCAACTGCCCAATTTTGGGTAGAGGCCAATCTGTAGATATTATATACATTTATCAAATGGGCTATTAGTGGAGTCCTGAAATTGGTAAAGAATCCTGTTATCAGTCAGTCTAGTCAGGCGACAGAAATAACACCAGTAATTGAAAGAGAAAAATCTCATATAGGGAATAGTTAACTAGGTATAAAGTTGTTAACAATCCAGCAGTAAAAGCAAGAAGGGCACATTAAAGTATCACAGAGGTAGCAATTGATGAATGTAGTTACCATATATGTAGCTACCAAACTCAGGGATACATATTTGCTTTCCATCACTGTGTAACAAAAATACCACAAATTTAGTGAGTTCTGCTGTTATCCCCAGTGGCTTCCCACTGAGTTTTACAGGCACAATAATAGGATAATTCTCTGTGAGTTTTGGCAGGACCTCTGTGGCAGCTTCCTAGCAAAATCTCAGCAAATTTCCAGAGGCCAGATTCTTATTAAGTTCTCTCCCCACCCCAGTAGGCAGTTTCTTGCCAACCTCAGCCTGTATCATCTCAATGAATTTATCCACATTCCAGTGAACCGATGCCACACTTTCTCCATTGAAGTCTGAATCTCAAACTTAGAGGGGCTCTCTTGCAAATTCGTTTCTTTCTTTGGTATTCTGCCTCAGTCTTAGAGGAAGTAGCTACTCTCTATATTTGCTATTTTTGTATTCTTTGAAGTAAGAGCCCTTGGGAAGTTAATACCTACTCGGGATTACTAGTTAATGTATTCTTTATGTTAAATTGCCCTTATTAAAATTACTGTGTGATTTTTGTTTACTAACTGGACATTTACTAACACAAAATTGGTATCAGGAATGGACCAAGGAAATAGATGTGCAAAGATGAGATCTGGAGATTGATTTGGTTGTGTCATTTGTCTTGAGTGTAATACTGAACTCTTTGTAAATGGGAAATAGGACAATAATAATCCATGGCATGCAGGGGCATCACAATTAACCAATCTATTATCTATGGTTGGTTTTGATGAATTGCCTATTGAAGCAATACCTTGGGATTCAAAGTATCTGCTGCACTTGACTATTAATGGCAGTAAGGTGACAACAAGGTCAATGGTGTGAACAAAATCTCCTGAGTGCACTAGGGTTTTACAAAGAAAACAATGACGAGCTCGGTTAATTTAACTCTCAGCTCAAGAGGTGATCTGAGAACCAGGGAATTTCTGTGATAGTCTTAAAAGTATCTCTTATTTTTTTCTTTGTAGCCACATGATGCATGTTAAAAACAATGAAATGCAAAATTAAATTGAGTGGGTTAAAATCAGAGTCTCGTCATCTTTCTCAAGTGAAACTGAGAACAATAAATGAGAAAGAATGAGACTAAATTTTAAATGGGACATCTGTTTGGACCCAAATGAAATTAAAATTCTTGAACCCCCAAGTTATTCTCAGATTCCATCATTAGTAGAAATAGATTCTATTCAAGAATACTAACCTACCTTTTCTTGAAACCCCCATAATATCACAACCTAGGTCAGAAATTTTGCAGGAGTAAGCCCATTCTCCTCAAGAACCATGACAACTACCCCTTGTTGCTATAACTAGGATAATGTCTCAGGTTGTTTTTGATGATCAGACCTTGAATGAAACACCATGACCTTGAATGAAACAGCTTACACGTTAAAGGAATTACAAAAGAGGTACACATGCATATGTGTATGTATATATACATATTCATATTACTTTTATATTTATATTCATTACACGCCAAAGGAATATAAGATGTACATATCAGCAAAACATTGAGAATATATGTGAAAGCAGATTCTGAGAGAATTCGTGCAAAGAGTCAGAGATATATAGCCCTAGATCAAGTCAAATTTATTAACTGGAGTGCACTTACTGGAGATCACTGATAAAATGTGCTATCTAATACAATTGAAATTGCCTTTAATAACTTACTCAGTTCCATGACTGAAATTCAGCCTCACTAGAGGTCATTATTTAATGATGTTGAAATGTCAGAATTTTCTCAGCAGCATATAGATGAAGGAAATAGACCTGTTGGAATGAATTTATTCCCACACTACATCCTCCTAAAAGATCCAAAGACATTCCCCTCATTAAGGTGTTTGGGAAATACATTACTGAAGAGATTCCTGATCCTTGAAACAGTCTATGGTTTCTCTCCTCCAGAGGCCAGATATGACTGTAGGGGATGCTATCATTGAGAAAGGTTCTCTGATGTCAATGAGGATGATGGAATCCTAGAATATCAAAACCACAGTACATAACTGCCAAAGACAATATGGAAGCATTAACCAAAAAAGAAGCAGAGATGTACTGATGATGAGAATGTCCTGTCTATATGGCTACTTGAGCATGGTGTGCCTGGCAATGTAATAGATGGTAAGCTTACTAAAGTATTGCTTGTACCATATAACAGAAAAAAATCTCTAGGTCTGAATACCAAAGATCTTACTTAAGTTATCATTCCCATTGGCTTTCTGATCCATGTGGCAAATGCTTGTTGGAAGATCTAGGACTTATCCTGCCTCAAAGAGAGTAATATCTTATCTCCATTAAATTCATCAATTTGGGCTGTACAGAAGTGAGACCAATCTTAGATAACTGAGGACAACAGCAAATATAATCAAATGCAGCTGGTATATTATATCTAGTCTCTTTTTTGGAGCAAATCAACACAATCCCTGGTATTGAGCTATTAGTGTACTTCATGTATTTTTCTCCATAACAATTTAAAAAGATAACCAGAAGCAGCTTGCCTTTACCTAGCTGGGCCAATATTATATCTCAATCTACATGAGCAGCTTCCCAGTGAGTTCTAGGATTTCAGCCAGCTTCCCACTGACTCTCATAGGTACCAGAATGGATGGCTTACCAGCAAATTGTTCTGGTATCACAGAGGGCAGCTTCCCAGCCAGTTTCAGTGGAACCCCAAATATGTAGCTCCCCAGCAACTTCCATTCTGCTTAGCCCACTCTCTCTATCTGCCATTTCTGTAATCCTTGGCACTCTTTTTACCACTTAGTAGTTAATCTCTGTTTACTAGTTAATAATTCATTATATTTTATTTACCTGTTCAAATTACTGGTGTAGTTTTCTCTTGTCTTTGAACTCTGACAGAAACAATAGTTAAGTTCTGCCATTTAGTCTTTGCTCTTCTGGGATCTCTTCAGTCAGGGAACCCATTTCAATGGCACATAGGAAAGCCACACAGAGCTATTCAAGGAGGGTGTCACTAATGTATTTCTCAATGTCTTATTGAAGAGAGTATCCTCTAGGATCTCTAGGGAGAGGTAGTGGCCAGGGTGGGTGTGCAGTTACATATGACAAAATTCATTCCAAAATCCCTATCTGCAGAAGAGTTACTACTGTTTTTACTACATTATGTCAGGGGAGTTCAGGCATCTCAACATCATTAGTTTAGGCCACGGTTGATTGTCAGTTTGACTCAACCACCCAAATAAATTAAGGAGTCCTTCCAGTTGCATAAGCTAACACATTAAGTCAGAATCTCTGATGTACCCACATCAATAAATGAAGGCAGATCTTTTGTTATATTCCATCCTCTTTGGTTTAATATCCTTACAAACCACCTCGATGCACATTTTCAAGATGTTTGTTGATATAAACCATAAAAATCTTATAACTTTTTCAATCTATTTAAGTGATTTCCTCTAGAGCTTGGAGAACTCTCACCTTAGTCACTGGTTTAGTGTAAATAAATGGTGACTGGATGTGTCTGGAAGAATGGGCATCTCCCTTCAAGTCAGCTTTCTCAGGTGAGGTAATTTCATGCACAGAAAGGCTAGTCTCCTCAGAAACAAGATGACAAACTGCTAAGATTACACAATTATTACTTAAGTATGAATCCAAACAGATATCCCCAAGCCTTGTTTTAGGCTTTTACTCCTTCCCATTCAATCCTTTAACCTTCTAGCATAAAAGATGAGGCTATGAAAGCTTACATTGTAAGTATGTAACCTACACTACTTAATGCTGTATTTGATTTTCAGCAGTATTGACCTTGTAGCTATAAGAAATAAACAATTTTAATGGCTGCCCTAGACATTTTCTTATTATTCGACTATCACAGAGATGAGAATTTAAGGACATGAGCTTGTCACATTTTTCCTATAAGCACTACACTGTATTCAGAAGAATCCATTCCACACAACAGTATTTGTAATAGAAATTATCATCCTACTAGTCA
This sequence comes from Pteropus alecto, assembly GCF_000325575.1. Lineage (NCBI taxonomy): Eukaryota > Metazoa > Chordata > Mammalia > Chiroptera > Pteropodidae > Pteropus > Pteropus alecto. The sequence goes on from NW_006442484.1 coordinate 59,101,052, forward strand.
ACTATAGCAGTAACTTGGCTCCAAAAACCCTTCAGGAGACATTGCTCAGAATCAACCATAGGTGATAATATGATTAATTATGATGCCAATGAGTACCATGGATTACTAGCAACATTTTACATTGTTGAAGAAATCAGCACTATATTCAAGCTCAAGGACATAACAAAATTAATATCAAAATCCTATCTCTGAGAGTCTATTTTTTAGAACCCCTGATATCAACATCAATATCATTCAAGGTCTAATCAGAAGACATAAACACTCCTCTTTGACGAAGCAAATTTTATATAAATTGCTTACTAAACATAAAATTGTTAACTAAATAACTGAAAAGTCAATAAGAGAACATTAAAGTATCAGAGAAATAGCAACTGAAGGAAGGAGCTATCATACCTAGGCCTAGAGGAGAACAAATATGAGAGGATGGAAACAATAAAAATTGGAGGAGCACTCTTTCAACCTGAAACTTAAATTTTTGAGAAGGGTGTTCTGCTTGGCTGTTACTGACGTGCCTGGTTCAGAGCAAGGGAATCATGAGCTGGAACCCAGGACACTCTCTGGGATGCGGTAGGGAGGAAGAGTGTTGGCTGGCTGGTTCTGGCATCTCAGGAGGAGGCAGAAGTTGCAAAGACACTGGTCTGCAAGTGATGGAAAATCTGAAAACTAGATTCAGCTGCTGCTCCAAGAAGAAACTGCCTCTGCTGAGGTGCAGAAGCTCTAGTGAGGTAACATCCACAGAGAAAAAAAAGTTGACATAGGGATGACAGGAAGCAAACAGGAGCAAGTTTCTTTTTCTTCCTTAAGTCTGATGATCTAATACCCTGTTGATAAATACTAATAAGGAATCAGCTGGCAAAGCAGAAATTTGCTTTCTAGAGTTCTAACCCAAGCATCACAAAGCAGAGTATAATTTTGTGAGTTTGGAGCTAACAGGCAATTATGGAATACCCAAAACAGAAGCCTTACAGAATCTGTTGCAGCTTCATTTTATATCCAATATAGTGTTTCTGGTGGTTCTTGTATGAAATAAGATTTGTGTGTTGGCGGTGTGGGCTTTAGAGTTGTGTCCATGTGTGCTCTTAATTAGAATGCATAAGAAATAGTACATTTGTGTTTTAGTTATGAATTTTTGCTTGCAGGCAAACAAAACTGATTCTGGAAAATTTAAGCAAAAAAAAAAAGGAATAGTGAATATAACTTGAGAAACTTACTTAACAATCAAGATCAGAGAGGCAAAAAATCTGCCAAAATTATAGATGGAACACAATGGATAAAAAATGGTGAACCATTAGCATCGTTTTGTAAGTTTCATAATTATTTTATAAAGTCTGGCAAGCACTGGTAATCAGAAGTTCACACTTCTGTACTGCAAAACCTATCCAGGTAAAACTACCATTTTCTTGGTACACATAATTTGGGAGAATTCACACTATTTTGTATTGAAAAAATTAGCGTGTCATTTGCTATAGAATTAAGTGTTGGTAAGTTTATTTTGTTAATCTTGTTGAGTGATATATTTAGTAGAAAGTCATTTTTATCTCACATAAAAACTATTGTTAGCATGCTCATCTCTTGGCTCTCATCTATCACTCAATATAATATAATTTGAAATATTATCTGTTATTAAATTTTAGTATCAATTATATGTTTTTTAAGCAGAATTGAGAATAATTAAAAAATAAATTTATCTAGCATATTTTTGGTGCTTCACCACAAATATCATTTATTTAATTTTTAAAGAACATACAATGCATTTTAAAAATAGATATACAATTTAAAGTAAAATAGACAATTTTAATTTAAAAGTGAGAGGTAGTCATATGCACATTTAACTATATTTTTGGTCAAGGTGAAATAAACTTTAATAAGGTGCTTTGATACATTGTGCTAAAGTTGTTAGAGGATTTGAAAATATTTTCTGATCTCCAAATAAAGTATAGGGGAAGGATATACCTCAGGAAAAAGAGATAACCAATGTATTCATACCCTTATAAAAATATTAAATATGTAATTCAAAGGTCTAGTTGTTAATAAGAAAATTAAAATTCACTTCTTTTTCAAAAGTAAGGAAATATGAGGCAGTGCTAAAATCAGATCAGTATGACCAACTACTATAATTTAGCCTTACTTTCACTTATGCCTTAAACACATAGTTTTACATTATGTTTTACATTGTGGATTTAATTACAAAGAGATAGAAAGGCGTACTGAAACTTTACATTACATTTTGAAGCCAAGGAGGATGTTTCCAAAGTAAAATGATCCCTTTTCATAAAAGTTTTAATGATTTTATTAGCAATAAAACCATTGATGCAAAGTTCAAAATTATCTGTGACAGTTTCAGAAAACGGTTGTTCTACTATTTTATATTTAATTCACAATACTGATAAGAAGTTTGATTTAATATATTATTGCAAGTGTAGGAAAGAATGTAATGGTTTTAATTTTATGAAATTCATTTTATGAAAGAAAGTATTTTTATCACATTAATAAAATCATTAATTATGTATTTCTACAGGAATAAGATAGGTATACAACATGGACAATCATCTCAGTAGCAAATTTCTAAGTTGGGCCACGAACCTTGATTTAACCTCCCCTGTCTGTAATTTCTTTTTCCCAGCAATAAATGGGAAGATGAGAATAAAATTAAAGAATTGGAAAAGATGAGATATTTTAAATGTGGATAAAGATATTTTTTCAGTTTGAAATTTATAATTAATTATGCAGATTTTTCCTGATTTTTAAAAAATATTTTATTCAATATACAAAAAAATAACTTTTTATTATCTCATCATATGTTTTATCATTTATTTTTACAGAGTAGATTTATCAAAGGGAAGGATGGAAGCAATTTGCTAGTAATTAGATTATATTTTATCTTTATGACATAATTATAAATTTTTAGGTATATAAGGATAATTTCTCATCCAAATTATTCTATCCTTTGTAATAAAATATGGCTTATAAGGGTATCATGGCATAATTATAGTCACATAACTAGTTGTTTTTTAAAAAGATGATAAAAAAGATACATTTTCACTCCAGTGTATTTATGAATTATTCTGTGTTGAATACTGTTGTAGGTAATAGATATTTTTAAAAGATTCATTTTCTTCAGGTTTTACCTTCTTATGAATAGTAAAATATTAACTACATATACATATATAAAAAAATTTTTAAATAAAATAAAATAAAAGGCAACCAACCTGATAAGTGCTATGAGAAGTGTGTTAAGTTAGCACATAAAATGGGTACCTCTCTGAAACTATGGAATTGGGGAAGTGTTGGGGATGCTACAAGATTCCTGAAGCAGATTATCCAGTACTAGGGCATAAATGAGAATATTACATTTTCCTAGAAAACAAAGAAAATTATTTTCCCTGAAGAGGAAAATTTTGCTCAAACTTCTGAAGGAAATAGGATACTGCATTTAGATATTAGCTATATTTGAAAACAGCAGGGTTTTTTTGTCTGTTGTATTCACTGATGTAGCCAAAGGGCTGGAAATACTCTCTGGCACATAGGAGGCACACAGTAAATATTTGTTGATTGAATAAATAATTCATGAAGGAGGAAATGTAAACAGGAGTCAAACAATGAAGGAGTGTCTATGCAATTACACTTCTGTAATTTATTACGAAGACAATGGACAGACACTGAAGGAATTGAAAGACAGAGTGATAAACTCAGGTTGGTGTTTTAGGAGAATTACTCGAACAGGTAGGTGGATAATGGAATCAACAGTTAAATAAAAATTAAACAAAAAGAAAATAAATAATAAAAAAAGACAGCAATTAGGATTCTACTGAAATATTGAAGAATGGGATTGATAGTACCAGTAAAATTGAGATTAATAAAAAGAAAAAAAAATCACAATATACTCATGAAGTAGAACCTAAAGTTTTTGTGATTGACTATATGTGGTGAGCTGGGGGAGAGAAAGAAGATTGGTCTGTTGCCTGAGAAAGTAGGTAATTATCGCTGTCATTTGATGAAATGGATATGATACAAGGAATGTAATAATTGTTTTGATAAAAATGATGGTATATTACATCTTGGACATGCTAAGTTTGAGAACCCCTTTGGAAACCTACATAAGAATGGCCTCATAGATAGGTGCATATAATAATCTCCATATCAGTGGAAATATAAGATTGGATATTTAGATTTGATGATGTTAGGATATCAATAGTTATTGAAACCATGGGGATGGATGATGTAGGGCTGTTGCAAGTTTCATTCCACTCTTCCAACATTTCTGCTCCTTCTCATTCATAGGGAACACTGCTGCCTACAATTCAAATTGTCAGCACATGTCCCTTCCTAGCTACTCACGCTTCAGAAACTCAGCCCTTCATTAGTCCATGGTTAGTGTTAGATGGCGTTATAATGCTTACAGTTTGGAAGCCATGCATACTCTATTTTGTTCTTCAC
>NW_006442484.1:59105503-59127211 GCF_000325575.1 Pteropus alecto
ACATTCCAATGGGCCCAAGCCACACAGTTCAGTATTAAAATTCCTACTCAAATAGTCATCAGGAGCTTGACAAGATGTTAACAAAGCAACATTGTGTTTATCGTTATATAATCTAATATCTATACCTCCCACAGGGAGAGTCACCTTCAAAGATTATGAGAGAGAAGAACAAAAACAAAACCTTACTCTGAGTCTCTAACAATGAGAAAATACAGAAGTATTGCATAGTGAATCCAAAGTCTGAGTTTTAAGTCAAAGAGACAGAAACAGGGAGGCAAAGGGTGGGGCACAGATTTTGGAATGCTCAATGCAATAGGCTCATCAACTGAACACTATAAGACTTACAACCTCACTAACGCTGTTTGCCTTGAGACCATCAAGGTTAAACTCATTATGACATTCATCCATTTTTATTACTGGTCATATCTTTGTTTATGCCCATAAAAAACTCAAATTGTCCAGCCAATTTTTTTCTCTCTTAAAATAAAAAATGGCTCATATCCATCATCTCTTTTTATCTTAATTCACAGTTATCAGTTAAAGTATGTCCACTCCAGTGTCCATAATCAGAAAAAGCATCTATATCTTCAATCTCTTTTCAGAATATATCGCTTGCCTTTCGTTCTTACTTAAATATCGCTTTCTCTACAAGCTTAGAAAAATTAAGAAACGTGCACATGGCTAATAAAGGCTGAATTTGGCTTTCAGACCGAAGCATGCTGTTTCCAGAGTGATCCTAGAATCATGCCTTACTGTTTCTTTCCCCAGGGATCGTGGCTGAACTTTCTAACACCATTTAGACAATACTGTAAATCAATGTCTTTTAAAAAAACAAATACAACAAAACCTAAAATTCTTCTTCCTTAACTTTCACTCCACCTTTGTCCTCCTTCCACTATAAATACCACAAGAACCTCAAATGCATCATGCGTAAAACTAGATATTTCATATTCCCACCACCTTGGTCTCAGTAATTCATCCCATGCAGCAGTTCAAGCAAAGCAGTTCCCTCTCACTCAACTCTCCACATTAAGTGGTATCCACCTTGAAAGGTTTCTTAAAGCCATCTCTCATGTATACATCCAAAACCCCTTTGTAAATTTTGGCTCTCTGTCTTTCACACAGGTCTCTTGCAGCACCGTTTCCACTCATCCTTCACATTGCCAAAGTGAACCCAGTTTATGCACTTTCTTAGGTTCATTTGGCCATACCGATCTAATTTTTTATTACTGATTTCCTCTGGTAATAACCACATTCTTGCAGGCAGGCCACAGAGAAAAAATTTCTATTTCTTTGACGAAACAGTTTGAGTTACAGCGCTGCTTTGCTGTAATGTTCCACCTGCTTGTGCTACAGTACCCTGTACTATGGCTGTCTTCTGTTTATGGAATAACCCTGAACTCATGCTTTATACTAACCACCTCAACTGAATTTCAGAGGGTTCTCTGTCACTTGTGAAGCATGAAAGGCCACGTGATATGCTTGAGGTCCACATGTACGCACTGCTAGACTGAGCGGATTGCATGGTTGTGAGAAGGAGGTAGGCAGAGGGCAGCTGGCTCTTACCTTCTCGCTGACTGCCACGTGTTCTTTGACTTATGTTGCGGTGGTCTCTACTTCCATCAAACAAGACCCAGCTTCCCCAGCAGCCACCAGAAAGGGCTGGATGATATAACTTGAAAGTACAGCAGACACTTGAACAAAGTTGGAAGGTAGGAGGGCCAACGAGGCAGAGCAGAAAGTCTGGGGATAACTTTTAACTCCGCAATCAGATGATTGAATTTGCATTAGCAGATTCAACCAAGAATGGATTGAAAACAGTATTTTCCATAGGTGATTTGGAATCCAAGGTTGGAAATACAAAAATGCTGTTTTCTATCCTCATTTCGTTGAATCCATGGATATGAAGAGCCGGCTGCATTTATAGAAAAAAAATCCTCGTATAAGTAGGCCCATCAAGTTCAAACTGCATTTTCTAAGGGTCAGCTGTATGTGGGAGTTAACATCTAGTGCATAAACTCTGAACAATGAGTTATGGGAGACAGTAAGTTGCTAGCTGATAAAATTCTCCTCTCTGAAGATCTGTTTTAAGAGTTAATATTTTAATATAGATTTTGACATAAAATTTAATAATGTAAGATTCAACTTAAGATTTTCCTTTTTACTTAGATACTAATGTCATAAATTAACCAAGTCATGCTCAGGGACTGTCACCAGGAGAGCTTCCCTCAGGAAGGGAAACGTAGCAGAATTAAAAGCAAACTCTGACATCTGATGCTCAGGAAAGTAAATAAATGATATATTACAGTTCCCTCTAGCTACACTCCAAGCAACAAATACAAATATAATCACAAAAAATTAATGTGGATATCATAGTTGTAGGTCAGTATCACACAACGGTTTTTACATATATATCCATAACATCACTCCAGAAAAAATCTCTCAAAAGACATCATTTCACAGATATGTCATTAATCTATTTCACAGAGTGGCGGTAGATTGCATCTTCAGATTTTCTATGTTTATACCATAGTAAAAGCCTTGAGCATCATGGCTTTTACTATGGTATAAACATAGAATTATTTGCAGTCTTTTACTATGGTATAAACAAAGAATTATTTGCAGGATGGAGTATGTCTGATATTATTTCAAAATCAGATAGCTGAATAAATCAGTTAAAGGAAAAAATCAATACAGATGATCAAGGTTGCATGCTTTGTTTGAGATATCAGAAGTTATTCTTGAGATATTCTATGCAAATATGTTTCACTTAACTTTATCTTCTCTCTGTTCCAAGATCATAAAACAGTTTACCATGATAACTTGCAATTTTGCTATTAGAGGGGTATATAGCCAGAATAATTGTATTTCATAGATGACTGAATATAAAATAGTAACCTTTTCACATTAAATAAATGTATTAAAATTGAATACGATATGATGAAATGTGCACCAATCTACATTAGACAAAATTTTGAACTCACAAAGAAATCGGAGATGGGAGGGAAAACTTCACCCAGGAGCTGCTTTTAGTAGAGGGGTGCCAGATGCATGGTAGTACTTTATAAAGGATGGAATTGGCAGTTATCCACTGATTTGGGGCAAAATAGGCATTAATTTACATAAGAATATTCAGGTAGCAGTCAGAGATGAAGTTATTTGCTTTGAGGAAAGTTTTCATTAAAAAAACAAAAGGCATTGGGGTTTTGTGAGAGGTAAAGACGACAATGCCAGACAAAGAAAAAGACTAGCTCTATTAGAAGATGATGAAAAAAAAAAAAGAGTATCAGACAACTGGAAGTTAAGTTTAATTAAGCTTCTCTTTAACTGTAGATATTGTCCAACAGTGTGCTAACCCCGGTTATTATTAAACTTCTAGTACACTTCTGTGTATTTCTTATCGAATAGCTCATTAAATATCGTAGATTTAATTTATATGGAAAATTCACATATCTGCTGGACTGCATCTTCAATTCAATGGCCATCTACTGTAACCTGGAGATCGTTGTCATTCTAAACTCAACATAAGCGAAAACTAATTTAAAATTATTTTCTTATAAATTCTGTTCCAGATTTTGAAATTTCTATCACTAGACACTACTTTTTTCTATTTACCTAATTTAGAAAAATTTGAAATATTCATGGACATACCATCTAATGCTCCCTCCAGTCTCATTAATAATAGATGTCAATTAGTCCTTTCTCATGACACTTACATTCATCTATTTTTTTTCCATGTTTGCGGCTGTTATAAGCACAGCTTCACATCCAGGCTAATGAATCACATCCAGAAAGAGATTATAACATTGTGATTACATAGTTCTGCAATTAAATAATTTTATAGTCCTGAGAAAGTTTCTTACACCTTAAATTACTATATGCTCATCTGTAAAATAAATTTATCATAAAACAATGATTTCTCCAACTTACTGAAGTGTCAACATGGCCTTCATGGAACACCACATTAATGTGGGGCTCAATATATATTTTTAAATCACCCTTTGAAATTTTAAAATATTAATTTGTTTAAAATTCTAATAATAGAATAAAGATTGGGGGTGGAGGGAGCAATGACTGTTTTCTGGAAGTTAGTTTTTTTTTTTTTTCTGGGCAAGTTTGCAGCTTTTCTTCTGTAAAGAGACCTGACTTAGTCCTAAGCCTTTTTGTTTGTTTGTTTTGGTTTTGGTTTTTTTGCTCCTATTAAATTTCTTGGCCTGTACCTTGTTTTTACAGTCCAAAAGTAATTGAACCTAGTTAGAGATTTTTTTAAAAAGAAAAAAAGCCCAAACTCTGTTAGTGGGAAAAAAACACATTTATTTAAAATATTTTAATGTGAACATTGTTTAACACTTAATTTTGACTATCAAAATTTTCAAAGGCAAGTTTATTATTTTTATTTCTTCTACTTTCTCCTTCCTTCTCCTTTCCTCCCTCTCTCTCCTCCTCTACTCTCTATAAAGTTTATATATATTTTATTATGTATTATGTATGTATCCATAGCACAACTCCATCACTCCAGAAAAATATCAAAAGAAATCATTTCACCAATTGCTACTATGTGTATCTATAGATATCTATATTTATAGATATATGTATACATGAAAATTTTTCAGAAGACAATTCTTCATGCCCTGTGATCTTTGAACATCATTTTTAATTCAAGAAACTTATATTTGCTATTCTTCAAGTGCTATTTTTAAGGTGAAAAATAGTTTTATTCATAAGACTTCTTTATAAGTTAAAACAGAGCAGCATACATACATGCATATTCAAATTTCAGCATCAACTCAATGTTTCTTTTTAAACTAAGAATCTTTATTTAAAAATACAATCATGCATCTTTATCATTAGCCCTTCATAGTTAAGAATTTGGAAAATGGCAGAATTAAATTTAGTCAGTCAAATAAACTTTACCTGGTGAGGAGTCTTTGGTCAATCAAATATTGATTGGACAGAAATCATTGGCTATTATTTTTAGATTATGGCCTCTAAAGACTCAAAATTTTTATCAATTATTCTTGTAAGATTTTACTTTGTTTTGAGACAATTAATAGATGTGTTCTTGGCATTCTCAAGATAAGGAAGTAAGAAGTTTGAAGAAGACGAGATATAGGGAAGTTTTGACATAAATGAGTAAAATATGGAATGATCGAAGTGCAGGCAATCATTTTCCAATGTCCAAATATTTATAGTAGTTACAATTTTTCCAACACATCATGGTGGAGAGATTAGATATGCACTTCCTGTGAGATATAGGGGTTTAGTCTTTAACTTTTGAGGGATCTTCCTTCCTTCCTTCCTTCCTTCCTTCCTTCCTTCCTTCCTTCCTTCCTTCCTTCCTTCCTTCTTTCCTTCCTTTATTCCTTCCTGCCTGCCTGCCTCCCTTCTTTCCTTCTTTCCATCCATTTCTTTCATCCAAGTTGTGGGCAGCAAGTAAGGTTTTCCCTCTTCTCTCCCTCCTTCCCTATTTCCCTCCCTCCCTCCCTCCTTCTCTCTCTCCTTCATCTTTCTCTCTCTTCCTTCCAGACTTCTTTCCTTCTTTTCTTTCTCTTTCTTTGTTTCTTTCTCACTTTCCTTGACAATCTCCAAAGGAAGCTGCACTCCATCCTCTTTAGACACCTAGAGGTCATTATTAAAGTTTTGCAACCTCTTCCGGGTAAGTATAAGAAGACAATATGTATATAAAGATTTTCTCTTTCTTTGGTAATCATCATTTTAACATAGATACAGTGAATCTCTAATTTAAGGAAGCAAGGTAGAACAAGGTATCTGGGGTTCAGTTTAGGGTATCCTGCAGGTATAAGGAGGGCAGAAATTGTACTCAGCTTCTGAGAATACAACGTCAGGAATAAATTAATAGAGCCAGGTTTTCTCCTCATTACCGTCAGCCACAGCAACCTTCTCCGAATTTATTGACCACATACTACTTACTACTAGCCAAAAATTTTAAGCATATATACCCTCAAAACATATTTAATGCTAAAAATAGTTATCATATTTATATGTATCAAAAAACATATGCACAAAAATTAAAATTAAAAAAATGAAACAATATAAATATAAGTAAAATATAGCATTTCAGTTCTTCATTGTGATACCTCCTGGAGTGCCCACACTTCATGCTGGAAAATACTGAGCTAGAGTAACAGACCTGCAAGCAAAGTGCTAGACAAAGAAATTTTAACAGAATCACATGGGAAAGAAAGATGCCCCAGAAATAAGCTTTTTCTTCTCCAAGGATGCAAGCTTACTTGGAGTAGAATAAATAATCACATAGACTAACTGGTTTCGTGATTTAGGTAACTATTGTGGGAAGGGATCAATAAGGATAGGAAGGATGGATGGGTCAGCCAAATGGGATTGGCAGATCATAGAATTTAATGTCCCTCATCATTGGGCAGCCTGACCTCAACCTTAGATGTCATCTCTTCTCCTTAATAATTAAATGTGTCATAGACAAAAATGCACAGAAACCTAAAGTAAAATGAGAGAAAATTCTGGTTTAAGGGAAAAAAATCTTATTTGAAAATTATTTTGTACCATTTAAACAGATAATTTACAAATATTTATCATATACTCTCATCAAAATTATTGAATTGAAAAAATGTAGAAAGGTCTTTTAATGACCTTTGCATAGTTATCTTGGCATTAAAAACCATATAATAAAAGTATTCATTATGTAAAACTAGGAAACAAAATCATAGAGAGTGAATGATACTAGTAATTTGATAAAGGAAACCCATGTATTGTAACTCTTTGCAATTATAAACTATATATCTATATTTAGACATATAAACTATACATCCATATTCATATATGAATATAGATATATATTCATGGGCACACATTTCCACATTTTGTTTAAATCCTAATATGTCATATATCACCGCGGTTTGTATAAGACATGAAAATTATTTAAAGTTTAATTTTTGAATTACCTCTCTAGCATGAAAACAAGATTTTTTAAATGTTGGTGCCTGAATGCTTTAAGAATCCGCCCTCAATGATTTTTTAAAAATTGTTGTTTTTCAAATATTGCAATTTTTATATGCCTATTTCAGATTAATAAAGTCAATAGTAGTCACCTTTGGATCGTGTATAAGATATATACACATATATTTTTATGGGTCCAATGAAATCTTTAATTCATCCCTGCTTTGACAGTATTTTACTCATTGATTTCACTTCTACAAATATAATCTGAGTGAAGATTATGAAATGCTGCAGAAAATAACTTATCATCTGCAAGAGTTATTCAGGAATATAATGTTATTCACAACCCCAAATTCTAAATGTAGAGAAAGCAGAGGCTTAGGCAAAAGTGATATCTTTTCATGCTATCAAAGTTTCTCTAAACAAAGAAAAAAAAGTCAACACTTTTTTTCTGAATTCAATGTGTGTGTGTGTGTGTGTGTGTGTGTGTGTGTGTGTGTGTGTGTTAGAGACAAAGTTGGAATCCATAGTGAGTCTGGCATTGGCAAAATTTGAGTGAAAATTATGATACCACGGTTATAATATACATTTCTCAATCTCTTGAGAAATTTTCCATCTACAAGGGTAGATTAATCTCTACAGGGGTATTTAGATTAAGTTAAGACTAAATATATGCAATCTTCTCACAGAGAAATTTAATAGTGTGCATGACATGTTAAATATAATAGAATTTGGGTGTTTTGATTACCAATGTTAATGAGTATTTGTGTTGAATGCATAGATATTTGATTTTCAGAAACAGTAGGAAAAAATGTATTACTGGTTTGTGGAAAAAAAAACAGTATAGTTTCATATAACATTTATTCCTCTCACTTAAAAAATTTCCACCGAAATATTGCAAAAGATCTAAAAGATCTTATAAAATCTACCCTGATTTTAAACATATTTCTGCGTGAAATATGGTACATTGTATTTGTTTTCTATTGCTGCTGTAACAAATAACCACAAATTTAGTCACGTTAAGCAATACAAATTTAATTTTACAGTTCAGAAGGTCAGAAATATAACAAAGGTCTTGCTGGGCTAAAATTAAGGTGTCAATTGGCTCTAGGAAAGAATCCATTTCCTTGCCTTTTTCAGTTTCTAGAGGCTACCAGTATTCCCTGGTTTGTAGCTTTCTTTCTCCATCTTTAGGGACAAGGAAGTTAAATCTCTCTGACTTTACTTTCTGACATCTCTTTCTGACTTCAACCAGAAAAGATTCTCTGTTTTTAAGGACTCATATTAGAGTGGAATCACCTGGACAATGCAGGAAAATGTCTCCATCTCAAGGTTCTTCATCTTTATCACATCTGCAAAGTCTCTTTTGCCACATAAAGTAAGACATTCAGTTTCAAATTCTAGGGGTTAGGATATAGACATTTGGGGGTAAGTGTGAATTATCATGCATATGTTTATCACACATATGTTTAATGCACTGTAGTTTTACATGCATCCTTTGATAACATTTGGTCAAATGGCAATATCTGGCAGAGAAATAGTCTTGGTAGATCTTCAGGTATTAGGAGTGTGTGTGTGTGTGTGTGTGTGTGTGTGTGTGTGCACGCCTTTGAGGCTGACATGGAATTTAACAAAGATACAAGCCTAATACACAAATTAAATTTTAAAAGTTAATTTCCTACGATATTTTTTTAAGCTCATACTCACTGCTATCAATTTTAGATTAATTTGGAAGACAAATACATCATCTAAATTAATTTAATTTTTTACATCTTAAATTATTTTTATTTTTACTGCAACATATTCATTTAATACAATTTATTTTCAACAACATTATGACCATAAACACAAAAGTCTTATTTGGTTTTTTAAATGAAGCAAAATAATATAAATAATCTATCGTACTTGAAAGGATTTTCTGTTCTTAATTGAAAACAAATGGAACCTAAGCTAAATTAAATGAATGCTTAATCTTTCATTCCAACACAAAGGTTATTAGTTGGTACAAGTATGTAATAGTTATAAACAGAAGAAACAAGCAATTGATTAACTTTGGAAAAGTGTAAACTTAACAATTTGAAATGTCAATAAGAAGAAATAAAGAATTGCATTTTGAGCAGTTCAGAACATTTTTTAAACGAATATCTTAGTATCTGCTTCTAACTGTGTGGGTTTAGTAAAGAATGAGTATATTCACTTGTGGTAGGCTCTTTATTTGATGTTTTTCTAAAGGTTTTTCTAAGAACCTAAATTAACTTCTTATTTAAATGACACAAAGTAGTAAAGGGGATTTAGTAAACTCTTGTCAAGGACAATATGTACATACTCTAATTCTCTTAAGAACTACCTTCTTATTTGCCATGATAAATTTCAGAGGCTAACTCAGATTTTCACAATTATAATTTCATCTTCCAATAACTGGATAAATTTCTTTCTTGAACCCAGTTTTGCCAGATGGTTAAAATAACTCAAATCCAAATTACTCACTTAGATTAAAATTTAAAATATAGTAGATCTTTTCCTCTCAGTAAAGACTGGGATATCACTTTTATTCCTTCTCCATATAAGTGTATATATATTTTAGGGTGTTATGAGCATCAGAGAGAAGTGAATGATCCTTGGTTTTATAGTGCATACTAAAATATGAGGCATCTTTCACTCTCATGATTGGGCTCAATCAGAGGGCTCAAATGAGACGCTCTGACCTTACCTTAGGTCCATCTCCTTAGAAACACCATGCAGTCATTCATCACTAAACTACTGCACTTTCTGTAACATGCTGAGAGTTTTCCATATTCCAGAGTCATGGATGTGAAGGAGAGCAGAAGTTTCCTCTCTTTTCAGATCTATACACTTCTCTGTATATTCTTCTTCATCATGTGGAATTGTATACTTTAAAAATTATAGGTCTAATTCAAGCAATTATATGTATGACCCAAGAATGTAACCATTGATTGTCACAAAAAAAAATGGTCAATTTGAAATCTAATAAACCAAAAACTGGAAAGTGTTAAGTTGGTAGATATGATTAATGCAGAAATAAAACACTTAAGTGTATTTATTGAATTAAGTTAAATATATTTTAATATATTCATTTACTTATAGCATATCTTATTTCCAGAAGTATCTGGCAGAACACTGTACAGAAATCTAATAGAAGGTTATTATATTGTTATAATGCAGAGTTTCAGCTTCTATGATATGCCTCGTTGGAACTGTCTTGCTTAAGAACGGGACTTGATGAATCTTTGATTTCCCTTTCTGCCATTCTGTCTGCCATATCTCAGTGTCTAATATTGTGTTTAAAATATATCAGGCACCAACAAAGTTTATGTGGATAAATGACCTCATAAATAAAGTGTGAATTTATTTAACAACAAATAAATGAATAAGTGGAAAGGAAATAAGGCATACTATTACTCCAAGTTTAGGGATAATTAAAAAGAAAAGTATAGAGGTAAACTGAAGATAGTCTTGAAATAGAGAACTAAATACATTTATAAAATTTTGTCAAATTTTGAAGAAAAGGGTGGAGATTCAGAGACTATTTTTTGGAGTAGGTAAAACTTAAGCTGGGTTGTCACAAAGAATCTGGAAAATAAACTATGGTCAAAACTAGACATCTCTCAATGCTGTAAACAGCCAGAGTTTACAACAAGGATAAGCTGCAGAGTTGCTTTGAAGAAAACATTCTATTAAGGGTGTGTGTGTGGCGGCAGGGGGTGGGGGGTGTGTGGGGGAGAGGAGGAACAAACTTTTCTCTACCCTCAGGTTTTTTGGCTGGTCTAATAATCAAATAGACATTAGCAAGAGAAAACAACCAAATTTAATATGTATGTATGTATGTATGTATGTATGTATGTACAGGAACTCCACATGCAAAAGAGGTTCAGAGACAGAAAGAGAATATGGGCATATAAGAAATTCTGAACTAGGATGAAGTAATGCACCTTGGGGCTTCAGGTCACTGCAAGGAGAGTACATGTTCTGTGTTAGTTTCCCTTCCCATATAGATAAGTAAAACGTCATTTCTGGTGATGTCATATTGTGGGTGAGTCTCCTAATTTAAATTCTTCTAGATAAGATGAGGGGAGACAGAAGTTTCTCTTGAGCACACAGGGTCTTGTTTGCCTTTAGCTCAAATAATCTGCATACCACTGAAGCACTCTTGGGGTGGCTCATTCTGAACCCACACAGTTGCTTCTATTTTTTTTTTAGTGTCATTTGTTGAGTAATCCACCTAATTTCAATGAAGGAGTAAGATTTTTGCCAGAGTCCTAGAAGTACTTTGCATTGATTTGACTCCAGTTAGAGAACAGGGTTCACTTCTGAGCATTCCATTTGGGCAAATTGAAGCACATGCAGAAGAGAGTGAGTAGGAATAGTCAGGTTAGTAAACAATAAAATATAAGAAAGTTGCAGGAGGTTGAAAGATGCTTAATGGAGATTTGATAACTTTTCAAATATTTAAAGTGCTGTCATATAGAAAAGGGATTAGAGTTGTCCATGCAGTGCCACAGGACAAGTATTTGGTAATTTTACGAAGTCAGAGTCTAGCTAAAATAAAGTGGGGCTTTTCAACAATTAGAGCTGATTTAAATGGAGGTAACTATATTCCAAAATATTAAATGCTCTAGGCAAAGGCTCAAAATCATCTCTCAAAATATTAATAAAGGGATATTTGCATTGAGTGAAAACTGAAGTAGATGAGCTCAGGCCACTTTGAATTCTAAGATTCTACCTAGTCATTCTATAAAACTCATAAGAAAATTTTGATGAGCTTGTGTTGATACGCAGTTATTTCATCAAAGTTGCCCTCAGGTACCCTTCACTTAATGGAAACAGAGAATGAAGATTTAAAAGTCTATTTCTCTATTTCTAGCTGCCCTCCCTCATTACACAATTTTTTATAATAGAATATTCAAATTTGTGGTCAAAAGATAACAATACACACAGATCAATTAGGGATTTGGGAAGTTTATGCTTAGGAATTTGATTAAATTACTCTGCAAGTTTCTAGAATAAGCAATTCATTTTAAGAAAATAGAAAAAAAAAGAACTTTCACTACCTGATTACAAATCTTATTATAATGTTTCAGCAATCAACACAGTTTTCAATTAAAATAAAAAAATAGATAGATAGGCCAACAGAATAGATAAGCTAGAAGTAGACACACACACACACACACACACACACACATTAGATAGATAGGCCAATAGAATAGATAAGCTAGAAGTAGATACACACACACACACACACACACACAGAGCAAATTTATATTTTATGAAAGTACAAAGTAATTTAATGAAGAATATAGTCCAAATGATGTTTGAACAATTGAGCATGCATATACTTTACCCTGTACTTCACCTCATAAACAGAAAGTAACTTGAAATGGAACATAAACCTAAATTTATGAGTTAAAACTATAAAGGTACTAGAAGAAAGTATAGAAGAAAAATTTGTGACTTATAGTTAATCAAAGACATCCTAAATAAGATACAAAAAACACAAATCATAAAAGAAAAACTCGAGAAAGTGAACTTCATTAAAACTAAAATCTGCTCTTCAAATACTTTACTAAGAAAATGAAAAGACAAATCATAGACTTAGAAGAAATATTTGCATAACACTTACATGATAAAGAAATTGCATGTAGAATATATAAAGTACTTTTACAACTAAAAGATAAAAGACAAACAACCCAATTAAATAATGGATAAAAGATCTGAACAGACACTTTATACAGAAACTATACTGCTGGTAAATAAGCCTGAGGAAAGATGCTCAAAATCATTCATCTTTAGGGAAATACAAATGAACCACAATAGGTTGGCACTCCACTATTGAATAGTTAACACACTCACACAAACACAAACAACAAAATCTCTAGGAACAAGTAAACAATTCGAGTCCCTTCTTGTGCTTTAGCTATTCACCATGAGCTGCAAAAGTTGTAGTCTTTTTAGCCTAATATTTCTTGGTTCCGCCTCACCCCCTTGTGAATAACTAATGCTATTTATTCTTCACTGCCAAAAAAGGAAAACGCTGCTTGTAAAATTAAGTTCTTCAAGGACCTAAAGGTCAGGTAACAAAGAGAGCTTTAAAAAAATGTGGATTTGTTAAGTATTTAACAAAAGTAAGAAATTAAATTTAAAATGCATATACTTAAAGGCTATTTCTAATGTTAGAGTAATACATAGAAAGGGATCAGAAACAATCCAATTTTTATGACTCATCTGCATGATGCTTACATACTTTGGCAGTATTTAGTGCCATTCTTGTTTCAAGGAAATGACACCAAAATACCAATTAAAATGCTCATAACTTGAGAAGTTTCTTTTATTTTTGTGTTAATATACATTTTAAAATAGATATTTCCATTACACTGTTTTTGTATAGATGGATTTCATAATATCTAAATACATTAATAGTTTAATTAACCATTAAAACATGTACATTTATAGCAAAACTGCTAAATGTTATCTGCTCTATTTTTAATAAGACAATACATATTTGCTATTTTGCCAAAGGGATTTTTGAAAGAATCTAGTGGGAATAGACTCTTTGGGGATGATTATTTTCCTCTCATTTCTCATTTTCCTCATCTAATTAGAAATGAAGTTGTATATATTAAGAATCTGTATATGCAGACAAATTACCCTTCTTACCTCATACCTGTTATTTGTGTGAAGGTAAAAAACTGAAACTGCTTGTAGACAGAGCATGGCTACACGTTGACTAGATATGGGGAGAAAACAGTAGCTTTGGGGTGTTTGGGAGCATTTTAGAAATGCCCATGGCTATGCAAAGCTTTGGAGACATGCTCTTTTCTTTGCCCCAAATTCTCCAGACTGGATCACTGCCTCTTCAATTCCTTCTTCGGGACAATGCGAAAGGAGAAAACCCAGCCTTGCATGTAGTGATTGCCGTCTTAACATCAAGACTTCACTACAGCCAGCTTTGGGATAAGTTTTAGATTAAAACAGATCCCGAGTCACCATCCCTACCACCAAGATTTTCCTTTTGTTTTTGTTCCTCCATACCTTGAATGTGAGGCAAATAAAAGAGAAGGGAGAAAAGCTGTCAAAGAGAATGTGTAGAAGCAGAAAAATAGAGAGTATCTTTATGGGCACGATTGCTGATGACAGGGCACAAAGAAGGGCGGTCAAGCACAATGTGACACTCTGGAATCTCTCACCCTGCAGGAGATGGCATCTGCTAGGGCCCGCGCTTTGTTCCCAGTACTTAATACATACTAGCAGCCAAGTGAGTTGATTCCATTAGAAGAATATATCCTGTAAGGCAAAAATAACAAAATATTAAGGTGCTCAGTAGTGATCAGAGAAAGAAAACGAGGAGAGAGAGAGAGGAGGAATTGAGACTGAGGAAGGAAGAATATAGTTGGGGAAAGACAGAACTATTAAAAGAGAAGGAAGAGAGAGAAATACACAGATAGTGAGAAGATGAATACAACATGGGGACATACTAAGAGAAGGGTAGATTAATGAAAGCATAAAAAGGGAGAGTTGTTGAAGAGAAATAGAAAAAGTAAAGATGGAGAAGGGTCTTGGTTGCATCTAAAGTGAGAATATCACTACAATTAATTTTCTTTAATCAAATCTTTCTGTTCACTAGCACCTTAGGCATAAATATACATTGTCATTAGTTATCAGTACACTTTGAAGTGTTAATTTACTCTTCAAGAGTTTTAAATAGAATTTTTCCAATCAGAGAATTATATTATATACTTTTATACTTAAAAGGTACTATTTAATTTTAAGTAAAACCTCATTTCCCAATGAAATTCTAAAAAGTTTACATGGATACATGATTGACTAAGTATATGTTTTTAAAATAAATTGTTTTAAATGTGAAATTAACTTTTGAAACTTCAGTATTCCTGTCATTTACACACACTAAATGACATAAGTGAATGTGCTTTTGACATTTGGAAGCTGTCAGATTATCTATCTTGTTGTTTAGAGAGATAAATGCTACCTAATTCAACTACTGTAGGCTACATTTTAAATAAGTATTTATAGCATTACACTAAATACTTTTCTTTCTCAAACAAAGAGTTTTAAGTTGTAATATGTTTCAAAGTCTTATGATATTCAATAAGAATATTGTGGCAGATCGCTTTATTGTTCCCAATTCTTTACCCTTTCCTATATCCAGTTACACCTTCTGCTATGTCATTACTAGTTCCTCCAATTACAGGCTGAATATATTTCCTGTCCTTGCTAATTTTAGGCTTGACCTTGTCACTTACTTTAGCCAATGAGATATGGGCAGAAGTGCTCAATTCAACTCTACCTCTAGGAGGTATCATAAGTTTCTGCTTATCCTTCCTTCACTTATGTCACAGCTAGTGTGTTGGTCAAGGAAGATGAGAGTCATGTGGAGTGCATTTGTAACAAGCTGAAGCTGGGAGTCAAACCCAGCTAAGCACGAACTATATCCACCAATCCCAGCCAGTGCACAATTCAGTTAGGTAAGAGTAAATAATGTCACTGAGTCTAGAGATGGTTCATTACACAGCACTATTGTGTTAACAGCTTATTGATACAAATACTTATTAATAATTATACTAATGTAATAAGTCCAACTACTGATTTCTAACCTAGACCCATTTAGAACATTTTACTATTCTAACCTGATGTTAAAGTTGAAAACATAATTCTCTGCAATTTGGGACATCATGAACCAGTTGCATTATATATCCTTCCATGAAGAAAAATAACAGATTTCTTGTTATTTAATAATTTTTAAAATTTTGATTGAGAGAAACAGTGATTATGGACATTTGGCTGAATGATACGTGTATCATACTTTGTTCTATGTGCTGTAAAGTACATCCAAAGAGAATTTATGCCACTACCAAATAAGAATATTCAATCCAAATACTTTGTATAACTAACTGTCAAGCAGGCAAAATAATCTGAAAGATTTGTACAATACAATCAACCAACTGTTTCTAATGGTTGTACATGCAGAATACGGAATGGTGAACATATATACAATGCTGAACACAATAACTTCAGAATATGCATACTTAAAAAAAAAAACATGGAGTGTTTGCGAAAAGTAATCATACTGGACCATAAAACAAAGCCCCCCAAAATTTCAAAAGATTATCATTATACAGACCGAATTCTCTTACGACAATATTGTTTGGAATCAGTAATGAGAAAAGAAGTAGAAAACCCCCATACAATTATTAATTTTCTTAATTCCAAATAAATTAAGATATGAAGAATATATTATAATTAAGATTAGCAAATATTTAGTAATTAACTATAAAGAATGCTATATATCAAAACTTTGAAGATGCAAGTGAACAGTACTTAAATGAAAGAATTTATGTCCTTTTTAATGGCTTATATTTAAAAAAGAAATACTTAAAATTAATAAACTATCTCAAGAATATAAAAAATGAGCAGCAAATCAAAACCCCCCAAAAAGATTTTGAATATAGACAAAATTAATAAAATGGAGAGAAATACAACTGAGATGATAAACAAAGCCAAAAGTGAGTTTGTTAAAAAGATTAATAAAATTAACAACATGCTGGTAAGTGTAATGAAGAAAAAAAAACAAAGTTAAACCTGGTCAATATCAGGAATTAAAAAACAGCTGTAGATGCCACTGACACTAAAGATAGTCTTTTTATGAATAACATTATGTTACTATATTTGAAAACTTAGAGAATAGAGAAATATAACATCAAATTTATTCCAGAAGAAATGCAATACTTGAATAATTCTAAAACATGCTGAAAGAGTAATTTCAAATCACTTCCAAAAGAAATATCCAGTTTTAGATAGTTTTATCAATGAATTCTATTCAATATTAAAGAAACACATATTTCCTAATATACACAAACTATTCCAGGTCATATAAAAATAAGTATCCCTCAGCTTATTGCATAAGACTACCATAATTTAAACATTACAAAGGCGGGAAGAAAAATAATTATTGGACAGATGTAACACAATATTTTATCTTTAACAAGACAAAATTATTTCATGAAAAAGCCTAATATGAGTCACATATGACATGGTCTGTAAAGTTTTTGGTTGCTCCTCTTAACCATAAGGATGCAGAAAGGGACAAGAAATACTGTTTTGATATGTCCCTTCTGCACCAACCTATTAATTTATGAATGGAGGAACAGACTATGGAGAGTTCACGTCCAAGGCTGATCTCTTCAATGATTCTAATATATCACAAGAGAATGTGATAATGATTTCAAGTTATAACAAATGAAGGGTATATGTTTGAAACAAACAACACGTCTAAAGAAGTTTTACAACTAAAATCTATCAAGTAAGATTGAACATTTCAGGAATCCAGCATCTTCTGGGTTCTATAATTTTTATTGCACAAGGATGAAAATAAATAAATTAGATTGTTTTTTTCAACCCCTTACTACCTGTTCTGTTCAAGCATAAAGAACGCTTTCCAATCTCTGAATATGACAACTTTTGCCTATTGAAGCCAATCCCTTTGGTTAGTGACTCTCAATTCTTATGCTTTCAAAGCTTTTTTTACTCTGAAAGTTAGAGATGGAGGCCAAGAGCAAGTGAGAAGAGGTAATGTGGAATTGGGGCTCGTATAGGTCAGAATTCTCAGGGGATGTGGCCAACCACGTGTATGTCAGTTTCCCCTGTTCTAAAAACCTTTCGATAAAACTGATAGAATATTGAAATATCCATGATTTATAAACTCCTTGATGCTGAGTCTATCAAAAGAAATAAAATGAAAATCTTCCACTATAATATTTTATGCTTTCAGGGACCCAACTTTATGATAAAATTAGTCATAGAAAAATATATAAAGTTAAATGTAATTGGAACACCTGGGTGGAAAAATGTTTATAAATGGCATTACTGCCTTAACTCTATCAACATGAGCAGAACTATAATCATGTTCAGTGGTAATATGGAACCATATGTGGTGAAATAAAATACAGGACAAATATACAAATACATCTGCTGCTACAGATTTTCAGCCTTTTAACACCCGTATATGTCTGTTTGGGGTCTGACTCTGACTGTATCCTACTGTTTTATGTATTTTTCGGTAATTCTGTGAGATTAACAGAGCCAACTTGCAAATCTCTGCTAAATGTTAATTCTTTTCTCAACTTTTAGAGTGTTGGGACTGTAGCACTCTTTCTGAATGAGCAATCTTCAAAAACGAACTGTTTTGGTATCATCTGAGGTACTTAGTTAAATAACTTTTTTAAAGTCCTTTACTTGTCAATCCGATGTCTGGGCTTCTTCTTGGAAAATTTCTATTTCCTGCTTGCTTGTGCGTGCTCTCTCTCTCTCTCTCTCTCTCTCTCTCTCTCCACCCCTTCCTCCCTCATTCTCCCTCTTCCCTCTTTCTCTTCCTTATTCTGTCTCTCTCCATAAATACTTTTTCCCACCTTCGAGAAGGTATAGGGATCAATTGTCCTCTCTACTGGACAAAATTTGTTTGCATATCCTATATGTACATATATTTTCATGTTTCTTTATATGTCTTATAATCATTTTTGATTACAGATATTTTACACAATAAATTGTAGTAAATTTGAATTCAGGTCCCTCCACTCTATAATGTATTGTTTTTACTGTTTGTGTATTTATTTAGTGACTTTGCTGGACTAGTTCAATGAATTCTATTTCCTTGTATTATGCATCCTCTGATGTTGTTCCTCAGATTGCACAACCTTGGAGATGTGAACAGTATCCTTGACAAACATGGATGGCCAGCATTTAGCTAAGCTCTCTCTGAGTATAGCTGTCTTTGAATTTCCCGCTAAGCTTCTGACTAGTCTTCTATTTTACTTAACCCATCTGATAGCCTCCACTGATTGGTATACAGTCACTCTATTGTGTTTGACAATGTCCTGGAATATCAATTGCTCCATAGTCGAATCCAATTAAAGTTGAGCCCTTTCTGCAAATGGAGGTTGTTGCTTCTTTGAAATTTGCTCTGACTGGAGGAGCATTCCTCTTGTTTCTTTCCCTGGTTCTCTCTGTTAAATTTCTAGCTAGTCAACCATTATTATTTTTGCTAATAGTATCATGGAACTACCAACCCCTTCTTTATTATTCAACAAAAAATGTCACTCACTTGTTTTCAATACAAGCCTTAAAAATAATTCCACATACTCTGGTCCAAATAAAGTTGGCCCTTCTTTCGGGCGAGCTGTGAAATTCTGTTTTTACAAACTGCTTCTCCCAGTAGGCAGAGCCTCTGAGCCCACAGTACTGGAGATGAGGATAGGGACAGAATCCTGCTTCTTGCTGTGAAACACCGTATCTCAATGAACAGCTTGCAGGGTGAGGATGGTAGCACTGTTCTTCTTGGCTTGGCCCTCCCAGCATGAAACCTGTGAACTATGAGCAAGCTTGGGTAGGGACAACTGGGGCCAAATATTCTCAACCAGCTGTACCTAAGGTAGGCATTCTGCCCTATGAATAAGAGCTGGATGGCAGAAGGGATCTCTAGTCTTCTCTCTCTTGTTTATGCCTGCCTGGAATACAGCTACTGCAACACAGAACTGCGGGGTATGAGAGATATCGGTGGCCTGTTCCTCTTGAAGTGAATTAATAGTCATAGCCTGGGAGCTGGAGGGAGAGGAAGTCTTATTTTCTTGACCATATGAACTCAGAGTTGAGGTTCCATCACTGAGTGGAAACGGAAGAAATGGGAGAGTTAAGTTTCAAATTCCACAGATGTTTACCATTCTTAATGAAAGTAAATTTTCTTGAATAAATATTTCTCTATTTACTATATGTCTTTAAGACAGTTTTAGATTTTAAATTTTTTAAAAATAATTTTTACTATTTAAATATTTTTTCTAGTGAGAGGGTCCACACACTGCCATTCTGGAAGTCCACAATTTTTTGTGAGTTATTATTTTCCTTTGGTATCATCTGAGGTACTTATTATTTTCCATGAGTCTGCTTATCTATTTACATATGAGACACAGGATCAGTAGAGAAAATCTAAAGATGATAAGTGATACGAAGCATGTTGGTGGTTGCAATTCAAATCTAGCTAAAATCTGAAATTTCAGAGCCCATGAATTTCCTCCAATATTTTTAACTTTGGCCCAAGACTTTCTACTACTGCTGGTCCCAGTGTAGGCTCTCTTCTGGACAAAGAGAAAATTATTGTGGGTCAGCACCTTCTATCCAGATCTCTCTAGACCATGGAATGACTCAGCTCTCTAGGTCCCACTGATCTTGCAGACACACCAAGAATACTACCTCAGAAAGGTATGTAGTGATTAGAAGAGAAATGGGAAATGAGAGGTAGTATGGACAAATTCAAGCTGCCATCTTCACAAAACTTCTTTGAAGAGCCTGTTCTTTTTGGGCAAATCAATATTACCATTATCTGTATGATGACAAATAAAATTAATATACAGATAAAAGTTCAAAGGAAATATAAAGGAGAGGAAATTGTCAGAAAATATCTGGCTTTAGATTTTTAAAGTGAATTTAAGATCACATTTTTAGAAAATAACATTCTGACTTGCTTAATAGCAATATACAATCTACTGAGGTGGTGAATTTCATACTCATTTACCCAGCAGACCTTCATTTTGAAACAAAATTAGAGAAATGTGGATATAATTCAATTCCACGCTTTAACAAGCTGTATATGCAATAATGTACCCAACCACAATTTTATGAGCAAGATCCATCAATTTGCTAGACAATATGAAATCACTATATTAATACAGTATTCATTTTCTGAAGTTGAAATGAGTCACATATTTTATTTCTTGTGATCAGTAATGTTATCATATTTCTTAATCTGTAAACACATCAATTTTGTTTATTCAAATAATTTTAGAATTATCAGATGATCTCAGAAATATTTGTTGTCTAAACAAAATAATTCATACTGAAAAATATATATTTAAACTTTTTTGACTTGTTATGAATATCCAAAAAAAATTGTTTTTGCTTTTTATTTCAAATTCCCTGATCAAATCATCTGTTTGCATAATGCATTTCTTTTCTACCTTCAGTTTAATATCAATTTTAATGCTCAATAACAAATAAAGAAAACAAGTCTCTCTAAATCAACCATAATCTTTATGGTATTTTGTAAGGATGTCTACTGACTACAATTAGTTGTTAACCTCTGCTGAGATTAAACTTGTTTTAAAGGGAGTTTCATTACATATTTTAATATTTGATTTGTACAAGTACAACTTTATAAGTGACTATAAAAAATTTAAAATATAATCTCTCCAAATATACTCTTTGAATAGATTCTACTATATTCTTATTTAACTAAATCACAGTGTCAATCAAATGATTACTGTGAAATCCTCAGGCTCTCTGTGTCAAAATCATTTATTAATTTATGGCTCCCAAGAAACAATCTCTTTGTGGCCATATCATTCCTAGTATACAGAAGTTTAGTCATCTTAGTCATTGAACCCTTTTACACAAGCCCTATTTTTCTTTTTTTTAATAATATTTCTCATTTTACTCTCCTTTTCTTAATGCAGCTCCTAATCGTCATTCATCTGGATTTAAATGAAAAGAAATCCTCAATTGGACAGTTCATCTACCTCAATTTAGGCAAATGTTTAAGTGTTTAAGAACACTTAATCTTGTCACATCATGACTGGAAGGAAAACACAATATGAAAAACTTTTATTGCTTCTATGTTATGCCTTTTTAAAAGAAAGTCCAAATCTTGATATTCAAGTATGGTTAAAATTTGATAACTACATATTTTATATATATATA
>NW_006442484.1:59127229-59144326 GCF_000325575.1 Pteropus alecto
ATTAATTCCCCTCTGCTGTCCCGCTCTTTGTTAACCAAGTGTTTTGTTTATTTTATTCTTATTGATACATGTGCTTTACTTTAGGTTAGGGTTCTTTCTGCAAATTTCCCTTTTCCCCTTCAAGTAATTCAAATCATCTTTTAAGGTCCAAATTAAGTTTTATTTCTTCCAAGAGATCCTCCGGAATGCCAATGGCATTGTTTTCTACAGAGTACAATATGAGATTTGCCTTGCAATAAACTGCTAGTCTTCTCTTTTAAATAAATTTCAAGCTCACTCTAGGTAAGAATCATGTTTAAACCTCCTCTGTATTCCTCATGATTGTACAACAATATTAAGTACTTAGTACATACTTGATAAGATGTTATGGATCATCAGTGGTCATGCTAATCATCTGCTCTGTTAAGGATTCAAGTTATGACTTGCCCCTTTGATGTTTTCTTGGGAAAGACTCTCATGTTTATACTAATGCAATGGACTCAATATCTGCAAAGCATTCTTTTATCATAAAAGTTGTTGCCATTCATTCGGTGTGTTAGGCTAAACAGAATTCCTAATGGAGAGGCAAAAAAAGGCTGTTTTATATTCCTGACAAAAGAACAAGTACCTAGATTTCCAACAGTGGAATAATAATCACTAAAGAAAGAAAAAAATTATTGCAAATGAAATCTGCTATTTGTAAAATTTATACAAGTTCTAATCAGATGATTCTTCTTTAAGAACTCATCAGTGAAGAGAATAAACTCAGAAATATTCCTAGATTTGTTGTATTTGAATGAGCTATATGCCAAATTATTCAATTTTATTGTTCCTTGGCAGAATTCATTAATATTTTGTAAGCTTCTTCCAAAATGTTAAACATATTAGATAACCCAGGGTTATTTTCACACACGCCTGTTTCTGAAGATTCTTTTCTTGATTTTTGCTTTTGCTTTTCTTAATTGCAGAGCATTCTTTTTAGAAACAACTCTTTAAATTCCTAAACCTTTTTTTTAATCTGACTCTGTTTATTTCCTTTCATTTACTTTGCACTGTTGTTATTATTGAAGGAATCCTTCGTAGGATTCTTTTATATGTCTTACTTCTTTCTCTGGGAATCAAATTCACATTTTTTTTCTGGATATTTATCTGTCATTTTTGTTAAATTCCTTGATGATGAACCAATCAATTTTGTGTTTAGCTTATGAGATGTTTTTCATCAAATTGCACTACTATTAATAGAACAAGTATGTGTAAACATCTGCCATTTTTTTTCCACAGGACTACAATCTTAGTAATGATTCAAGCAATAATAGCAGTGTGGTCCAGTTTTTAGCTATGTTTTCACATCATCTCACATATAAAATAAACAGCTTATTTATTAAACTTGTCTAATTCTCCCATTGATAACATTAGCAAGAATACCCCAAAATATATATAACCATGCAATCACACTTAGTAACAATGATATGACAAACATCTAGGAAAGATTAATCATGTACCTAAAACTGTAATACTAGCAAGAAATTCATATATATCCTTCTAGTGAAGTTTTCTGAAAAAAAAAAGAATACTATTTGATTATAATTCTGGGCTACCTTGGAAATGAAAGACAGTTTTACTCAGAATAATTATCATTCGATGACAACTATAGTTTATAGAGGTGAGAAGTAATCTGACAAATTCAGGCTATCTCACAGTGTGTGGACTCATTGGTGCAGGCTTACTTAACAAGCCTGGATCAGGTAGCCAACTCTGTCAGTCTGGAAAGTCAATTTCATTTGTTCATCCAGGGGTATCTAGACACAATTAAAAAATTATGCTAACAAAAACTCAAAAAAAAAATTGATTTCTCTGCTCCTCTCTCCAGTCTATTCCTTTCATTTTATCTTCTATGCTTCATATTCCAGTCACTTAACTTTCTTATTGTTTTACAAACACATTGTAAGCATTTGTGAATCTCTGACTTTTCTCATTCTATGCCCTCTGTCTAAAGTATCCTTCCCTATTCTTTTTGCTGAACAGACTCTTGATCATCTTTTAAAACCAGTCCAAAATGTGAACCACCCTGCGAAATGTTTTTATTTTTTCAGAAAGAAATATTTTCTCTATTCTTGATTCTCCCCCAATATGGTGTTCATTATTAATTTACCCTTTTGTATCAGAATAGAGACTTGCTTCTGACATGTGGCCTGAATTAGTTAATTTATAAACAGTCTAATAATATTTACATTTTAACAATGATAGCATTAATTTTTCAATAACTTGAATTCTCCTCCCTTCTACTTAGCACACTACTCTGCCCAGTATCAAGGTTCTGGACTATCAAATTAATTATCATCAGCATGCTTGGGCATCATAATCTATTGGGACTTTCACTAGGTACGAGTAAGGCCCATAAGTTTACACAGCATTTAAATTAATCAATGATCAACTTGTAGAAATATTTACCATATATTATTTGTAACACAAAGGCAAATATTTGTTATTGGTCCATATGTTGCCAATAAAGAGCATAATCTATGGCAGTGCTCTTCTGTGGGAATTTCCACAATGGCAGAAATACATTATCAGTGCTATGGCATGCACTAACTCTATGTGATTATCAGATACTTAATATGTAGCTAGTGCAACTAAACTGAATTTTCGATTTTACGTATTTTTAATAAGTTTCAATCAAAAATTTAAAAGCCACATGTAGCTAGTGGCTACCAAAATAGACGGCAGAGATCTATGGATTCCACCCAATGTAGCTAATAATATAGGATAATAATTTAATTCCACGTATCATATTCTCTCAAAAATATAAGATACTTTGTAAAACAAGACATTATCAACAGACGTCTAAGAGCAGAGATTCAAGTAAAAATATGTCATGATATTTAGAGAAGGAGTAAGAGTACAAATCATTTATTATGTGTCAATTATGTGTTAATTGCCATAATGGGTAAAATATATGAAATACATAGTTAAAATACATACATAAATAGCAATAGGATCTTTTAACTTGAATTAACAATCTAAAATAGGGGCATTCTTTATAAACAAATACTGATTTTGAGGTTTTCTATATATTTATACACTCTATCCCCAATTTATTCCCAGAGTTCTTTGTTAATCTCTGCCGTGAATTTTCTCGTTAGGGGATTCTTTTCATTATATGGCCATTAAGGAAAAATTTTGGAATGGAACTCAGATTGTATACTAGTATAGTAATAAAACTATAACAATAAAGGAAGTTCTGAATTATATCATAAATGCTAACAGAAGAAGAAAAGTGAGTGTTTCCTTGATAGTATTACTACATCGAATACTTTAGGTAGTATAATCCATTTAGAGACAGCAGAGAAGACCACATAGAATAATTTAATGGTTAGTTGATCTAAATGTTGAGATTTTTTAAAAAAAACTTTTTCTGGAACATAAACATATGGACATATATTTGTGTAATTAGATATGTTCTAAAATATGTACTAACTTAAACAACAAAATGCATTTTATTAATGTTTTAATTTACACATAACAAAATTATGCATAACATGTTTAATGAATACTGTTTTGTAACTTTAAAAATCCAGAGTAAATACTTTTCTAAATAATTACACATTTATAAGCCTTTTTTTTTTTTTTTTTTTGATGGAAGTATATTCATTTGGTATTTGGATCTTTTTTTCTAATTCTGTTTTATAGTCTACTAGATAAATCCTCTTATTCATTTGTTTCAATGGAACTGAATAAAGGTCATTTAAACTAGCTCACCTATCTTATTACCTTATTCTTTCCTATAATCTCTACTAATATTGTAAAAGGATCATAGCTTCCTTCTCAATATACCTTTTTAGTATCAAAAGAAATATTAACATTTTATTAAATAAACCTGAGCTTATTGGATTTTAATTCTACACTCCTCTTATTTTTTTTTGGTAAAAACTATTGAGTTCTTTTGTAAGCCCTAAATTATCTTTCTGAACTTGTTGGCTATCAATTATTTTGCAATTTTTATTTACAATTAATATGGTACATAAATATGTTAAAATTCTTTCAAAGGCAAAGTTTTTAATATCATAAACTGAGATATTCAAGCCATGTCCCCATCCTATTGAGTTAGTTCCCTGACTCCCCTTACAAAAATAATTCTTAGTTAAATTATTTTTCCTAAAATATTAAAATCGAGCTCTTAACTATTAAATATAATGTCTATGGGACATAATAAATAATGAAATTCATTTTTTTCACTTTCATACAAGAAAGCAATATCATGCATTTTACTCATGATGCCTATAATGAAATTCTTACTTGCTATTGTTATAAGAACCAATATATGTGCAATTCAATTAGTTCAGATAACTTATTGATCATCCACAGTGTGTGCAGTACTGCAACAAACTCTAATGATGAATTTAAGTAGGATCAGAACAGCCATTATGCACCATCTCACTTCTTACATTCAGTTTCTGAGTCTAGCTTACAAATTCTAGGCTGTTCTCACCAAAAGAAATATTTGCCTTTTAGCTGAACTGTATAAAAAATTTCCATGGGATTAGAACCTTACTCAAATCAAAACTATCACTGTCTGTTCACTTTATTGTTATCCCTTAGCCATTGAATGCTGCCTAGTTCCAAATTTCCTGAATACAAAACCTTGCCCAAATGTCTTGTTATTTAGCTACCCAGATTGACATCAGATAATAATACATTGCCACCAACCCAAAAGTCCTACTTCTCATCTTTGCTAACAATCCTGATTTGTTCTATCTCCTCTGAAAAGCCATGTATCTCAGGGTGAATAATATCTCCAGGAATGAAATATAAATGTCATAAGATAAACATAATTTGTTTTATTACTCTTATCAAACTCAGGTGTTGAGATTGTTCTGGTCAATGATATATACAGAAAAGATGTTTAGGCTGCTTCCTCTTTAATTGCCTTTGTAATTAGTGTATGAATGTGTGATCCTTGGAGCCACTAAAGGCATCTTTGATACTGAGTAGCTAAAGTTAACATGCTGAGAATGGCAGAGTAGAAAGATGGGGAAAAAAACCCAAAACTGTCATTTATATTTTGTTAAGCTTATGAATTATGTGAAATATATTTTCCTCTATGTTTAAGGCGTGTTTAATTGGCTTTAGTTTTATGTAGTCAACAACATTCTAATGTTACCATTGGGGCACTCTGAAATCCATCGTTACCCTGGTAGTACTGAGGGGTCTTCAGTTCTTTTTGCCTATGCACTAAAGAATTATAGATCAGCGAGATTAAGAAAAAGTAAGATTCATTAAATCAACAGAGAAACGAGTTTGACTAAAGTATGCTCTGAGGGATGGGTGGGTTGCGGCCAAGAAAGCTGTAATCTCATGGAAGTGGGGAGGTCTCTATTATATTAGGGCCATTATGGGAGGTTACAAGGGTAGTGTAGATGATTGGCACATCAGGTCGTTTTGATTGACATTTGGCTGTTATATAACCCTTTGCCGACTGTGTATGTGGTTACCCAGAATTCAGTCTGTTATAATTAGATTCATGAACTTCTGGGCATAGGAATGATATTATAATAATGGTTTAATGAAGCAGAGGTGAAAAGAAGGTCACTGTAGGACTGATTGCCCACGTGCTTGCAATGGGATTAAACTAGCTACTGGATGTTCCTCAGGATGCAGGAATGATTTATAACTATAAAATGGGTGTTTCAGGGAGGTTTTTGGATGGGGCCTTTTTTTCCCCAGTCATTCATGTATACCTAACTACATAATACTAAGGCCGTTGGGGATTTTATAACAAAAAAAACTACTACTACTCACTGCCTCTTTACAAACGCATGGCCATCCAATCATCACCATGAGTAGTCTAGATGTTAAATCTTCTTTTCTTTTCATTCTAGTACAATTGAATTTATTGAACATAATAGCTATGTTCTACAAAATTGCCAGAAACCCTGAATTAACTAATACTAAACTATTGTTTCAAGGAGAAATACAAGGTTAAGTTTTGCAAGCCTCTGGTCACAATACTTTGTCAACTGATCAATAAATAACCTTGCTTTGTTTGTATTTGTTCAAAGGCAAATTATCTAATATATGCTGTAGATTCATTAACCTCAAACTCATGGCCAATAACACTAATAACACATGTCTGAAGAAAGCTGACCTAACGTGAATTTTCTCCGAAGGCATATCACAGCCTTCTTACACTTAGGAACACTAGTCTGCACTTCGGCACTATATTTGGGGGTGAATCATCAGCAAAAAAATCCCACAAAAATGTTAAAAACATTATATTAAAAAGACCATCATAAAAAACATTTGTTTATAACATGAGGGCTGAAACAAGAAGTTAGTATCTCTTAGCTTCATCTGGGAGTGTGTACATCAGGCAACTCAATTTTTCTGCTACTCTGAACTTGTCCACACATGTCTGCAAATGACCTCAAAAGAGTCATGAGTATTAATTTTTGAGTTATAAATACATTTCAGTGAGCAATTCAATGTGCAAATAAAGAATTCACAAGCAATGAGATATACTATAATTCAGTGGATTGTAAAAGATGTATCTCTTTAAAAATATTTATTGGTGGCCATAATATTCAGACAGAACAGTGACTAATGATGCATATCTCATGTAATGAAAAATATATATTTATTAAAAATGGAGGAGTAAAACCCCAAGTAGATCTTAATTTTATGTTGACTCTTAATAGTTTTATATCAAATTGAGTAAAAATCAATTACGACATTATAGTTCTCCTGAAACAACAAACATAAGAAAAAAAATGCTGATTATCTCCCAATATGTTTTCTACCAAGTAAATAACTTCAGATTTCTGCCTTGGTATCTGGTCTTATGTTTTAATTTCAAATTGCAATGTTTCTAATTTTTTAGGAAATATGTGTTTGATTTGTTATTGGAAAACAGGTATTATATATTTTATATTATCCCTTCTGTATGTACTTAAATATAAAAAACGATATTGATTTAGAAGGGTGTTGATTGGTCAGCTCATTCCAGCCTACATATTACAAATGAGGAAACTGAGGTCAAGAAAAATTAAGTGATGGACATTTCCACATAGAACTTCTAAAATTCATGACTAGATTAACTATGTGGTTAGCTTGAAAGTAAAACATCTTACCTTATACTGACTCTTTTTTTTGAATTTTTATTTATAGAATTCACTAAATTAACCTTGGTTTAGAAACAGTACCCAAATAAATAAGAAGCCAAAGCAAAACTGAAGCTATCATTCAGCTTTTGAAGTTACACACGATTCAAATAATTCCCATGGTATTCTTTCTTGTTTTCAGATTCGCTACCTGACATTTCTGCTTTTTTCCTTTTTCAGTGCACAATTCTCTCAATCGTGTTTTAATGCAGAGCTTTTGCTTTGAAAAATGCACAAACTGGAACAAAGCAAGTTGAAACTCCCTAAAAGATTGGATGTGAAAAATAATCATGGGTGACTGCTTGGTTTACCTTGAAAATATACTGAGAATAGAGTTCTACTTTCTGTTCATTATTAGTTGCAAGGTGACTCTGAAATAAATACAGGTCTGTGACTTTCTCATACAGTCTAGTGCTATTGCAAAGAAATTTTTTGACCTTCTGATGCTTAATGGTAAGTTGCAGGCACCCAGGAGTTATAAAAAAAAAAAAAAAAAAGTTTGTTAAGTGGCTGAATGGTGGCATTGATTTAAATAAGACCTTGAAGTACTTTTATAGGCACATCCGGTTTTTCCTTCTCCATCAGCTTTTAAATTCAAATTAATCATTTGAGCCACAACCTGCCCAAATTAGCATAATAACCAGTTTCTCATTCTTGGGACCTAAAATTAACAAATGATGTTGGAGTTTTAATTAGCACAAATCCAAGTTTGTTTCCAAACCCTAGGAAAAGATCTATTTAGATAACCTTACTAATCCAAACACAGACACCAATTTTTAGCAGTCCTTGTATCTTTCACTGCCACAGAGGTCACATTTAAAACTAGTGATACGCTTTTTGATGTATATCTATTCCTCAGTGAAGCTCTTCTTGGCAAGCCATATCCCCTCGGAAAGCACAGTAGTTAGTGAGAAATGTGATTCCACCTTCTTGTTTGGCCCATTCTTTTCTGACTGGCATCTAATGTGAGAGCACGCCAGTTTATATTTTTATGCCCAGCCATTGTTCCCAAATAGGGCCTCACAGTGGGGATGTCTGAACTAGCCAAGAGGAAGAGTCTGGTGTCAGCCACAGGGTGGGACAAATGCAGCCCTCGTGTACTGCCTGTCACACCTTTATATTAAGCTGAGGATATCAGCCAGACTCCCCCTTCTTTCATGATGAGCTCTCTATCAGAGACCTGAACACATTTATAACCAGCCAATTTAAGATCACTTAAGATCACCTCTGTTTATCAGAGAGATCATAAAAACACTGAGCCTCAAAAAGTAAAGAGTTCTATTTCCTTCCTTCCAAGAAAGTTCCTTTGCATCAATACAAAAATAACTATAAAGACCAGCACAAATCACAAAAGGTCTATCACAAAAGATCTCTAGGGCAATGACATAGACTTTCCTTAGACCTAGATAACAAATAGAAGCATTCAAAAATTGCTCTTCTCTGAACAAAAGAGATCTGTCTTCTGGATGACTTCCTGTGGCAGACCTCTAAGTGGCAGTCTCTTGAAGTCCTGACTACCTCAATGCTCTGCTTCATAGATATTATTTAATAGTTAACTATTATACAATGACCCAGGCACGAAGTTGTTCCAATTCTTTTAAGTAATATTCCCTCCTATTCTTTTCTATATTTTCCCTATCTTCACCCTGGACTGAGTCTGCATAGCCTGCATCAAAATTTGTTGCTAATATATGCATTATATTTCATGGTTAACATTTTCATGAATTTTTACCTCACCTCACCATAACCTACACCACCAAATTGAGAAAACAGAAACAATGACACTAAAAATGTTTCTACTTCTACACAAAAGCTGCACACCTCCTATATTTGCAACTACATTTTCTAACTTCCTTATAAAATTTCCAAAACCAATGCCTAATAAAGCTTGTGTAGAAACTGAGAAGTGTAAATAAATTATATATTAACTATAATATAGAATAGAAGGTGATACATTGATGTGATGACAAAGGAAAAAGTTGGATTCTAATTAAAAAATTAATAACATTTGAATGTTTATAATGTGCCAGACACTGCTATATTATTGTTTCATTTGATACTCACAAGAATCCCTAAGAGGTGTATGTCATTAAGTCTATATATAGATCAGAAAACATATTTGAGAGTCAAACTTAAAATGAGGCCTTCCCTGAAGTTAGAGAAATTCTCTTGCCGGTCTTGAAAAAGCAAGCACCCATGAGTTTTAAAGCAGCAAGGAACTGAATTTTGCCAACAACCACATGAATTTATAAGAAGACCTAGAACCTGGAGTGAAACCCCAATCCTGCAGGCCCCTTGAGACCCTGAATAGGGGACCAAGATCGGCTGTGCCAAGACTCCCAACCCACAAAAAATGTGAGAAAATAAATGTGTGTGTTTTAAATTGTTAGGTTTGGAGTAATTTGTTATACAGCAATAAATTTAATACATCTTCCAAAGTTCACATAGTTAGCAGGTTTTGGAATCAGAATTTGAAGTCATGGCTTCCAGATCCCAAAGATCAATTAGTTCTTCTAATGAATATTTGCTATTATTTATATTTGATAGAAGGATGGAAAGATAGATGATAGCTAGATAGATGATAGATAGATGATAGATGATAGATAGATAGATAGATAGATAGATAGATAGATAGATAGATGATAGATAGATAGATAGATAGATAGATAGATAGATAGATAAATAGATGATAGATTAGATAGATGGATAGCAGATAGATGACAAATAGATAAACAGACATGGATAGATAGAGATGATAGATACACAGAGTTATTTCTATCAAAGTTAGAAACATATGGCTTCCAAGCCTCTAGTCTGAAAAATGACTGAAGTCACTACAGCCAGAGATGTGAAGGTCACAAAGGTTGTTTTAACTAGTGACATAAGCTTTAAAGGGATCATTTAAACTTTAGAATATAAAAAAGAATGTAAAATTTAAAGTAATAGATAATGCCCATGAGAACATTACAAAATAAAAATTTAAAGTTAAGTAGAGATAAGTGAGAATCCCTTCTATTTGATATTCTTAAAGTCATGCTTTGAAATCCAAAACAAAGTTTTCTCTAAACATAAACTTGACATTCCAATTTTGAAGTTTTATTTTTCCTAGGCAGCTCTGATATATTTTTCCTCTTTCCCAAAAAAAAAAAATAAATAATTAATTAATTTTTGGCTATTGGCCCTATTGCAGTGTTTATTGGATATAAGCATGGAATTTGGAATCAGAGAACACCGATTCAAGTATCACTGGTAACACTTATTGGCATATGAGTTTAGAGCATCCTGTAACTCACCCAAATCTCACTTTCTCACTTATTTTTTTTTTTATCATTTCATCACTTTCATTTGATACTCACAAGAATCCTTACTTTGGTTAGACATTTATATAGTTTATGAAACAATACCCCTGATTATTCTATCTTCCTTCTGGCTATTCATACAGCCATTACATTACTGCTGACTGCATTCCCTATGCAGTGCTCCCCATACCTGTGACCATCTCTCAACTGCTAATTTACACTTCTTGAACATTTTGTCCTTTTCTCCCATGGAAATAACAATAATAGTTCTACCTGCCATGTTGCTATAATAATCAAATATCATAATGTGTTTTAATTGTTTACTATATGTCTATGACACCAAATGCTCACAAAAAAAAGTTTCTTTTTGGTATTATTTTTATCATTGGTGGCTGTTTAACATTCAGACACAAGTACTGAGAACTGGCATGTACAAAAAGCTGCTCTAAACACATCATAATATTTCAGTATCAGATCATCACATTCCTCAGGTAGATCATTTAAAAATCTCAGAAGCAGATTTATGTTTAACAAACATTTGTTATGTACTAGGAACAATAGCAGACATGCCTATCTCGTGAGCCATCTTCTTAATCTCAACCCAAACTCTCTGGGGTATGCATTAATACTTAATTTTATAGGAAACACCTATAGATAAAGAGTTCCCAATGAGCTGGGACAAACAAAATTACAAAACTAGCTTTTTCTTTGTTTATTTCTATTGTTTACACACAGTGAATAGCAAGCCCTAAACTAAAATTAAGATTTCTTGTTAGCATCATTCCTAAAGCAGTGTTTCTCAAACTTGTAACACAATCAAAGCACTTAAAGCTATTGCCAGGTTGCTATGAAAATGCGCTGGATCGCTTATCTGCTGGCAAAGCTGAGCTAGTTCTGCTCAGCACTCGGTTCGCAAAGTTAGCTCTAGAACTTGCTGAATCAGGGCTAGGTTTCCAGGTTTTTAGTCTGGTCCCATGCTAGTGGTGTTTGGACAATATGCAAGGCAGTCAAAAACATGGTCTAAACAGTTAGTAACTTGAGAAACAAAATTACGCAAATTAGTTATATATAATACCCTTATATATCAAGGAAGACTGCCCAAATTTATACTACCTGTACATCCATAAATCCCAAGACAGTAGTTCAGAACTAATGCAATCATTTGAACCCTCAAAAGAATGAATGTAAAATATTTTAGAAACACGTTTGGACCAAGCTGTGTTATCAATGAGATTGAGAACGATGCATAAAAAATGCTTATATCTGAGTATATACCATGTACTGTACATTAACGATACTATACTTCATATAATTCTGAGATTGAGATGTCTCATGCAACATGGCCTACAACATATATATCCAGGCAAAACTACATGCTAGAATACCCAAGAGTTACATACAAACAGTTATACTTATTCTAGAATTGCTGATATGACCCTTACTCAGAAGTGGGATCTGTGTTCCCACTGCTAAGGCTTTCAGGCTAGAAATCCTTTACCTTCCTTAGAGAATGTTGATTCTCTCTCTCTGCATCGTGACTGTACTAAGATACTGCTTGATCATTAGGATGAGTAAACCTTGTTTGACTTACTCAAATGTTGTCCATGTCTGCTCTTTCTATCCATATGTTCATACTATTGATATTTGTCAAGAGAATTTTGGTTCAAACATATTGTCCTTAAAGTCATTAATATCCTAATACCTCATGTTAATCTCCAAGAGAGAATCATTGCATACTTTTATATATTTTTTAAATACACAGATACAGATATAGACAGACACACAAATTTGTTTTTCACTGAATATCTTAAGGAGCTTAAGTTTTGGAGAAGAAATCTACATAAGGTTGGCTTAAACTAATGATGCTAAAACTCTGGCTTTGGAATTCTATTCTGTTCAGTCCAAATTACAATTCAATTTTTATGTGAATTTCCTATTATATTATGTCATGAAGCTGACATTGTGGTTATCTTTAAAAAATACGGCATGTTTAATTTTTGTAAATGTTAACATTTAATAGAATGAATACATGCACATGGGCTTTGAAATATACATCTTTAAAAAATGTACTTAAAAATCTTAATTTCCACTGGGTGTTTTAAATATTTCTGTTGATCTTTATTTAATGTTTTCTGCTAAATGAATGAATTTTTAATCATGAGAAGTTGAGTATTTTTATTAACAAAATCAAGGACTACTCTAATGATGCTATAGTTAATGAATATGCATCAACTGTAGTGTAAAGCAAAAAAAAAGTTTAAACAGTTAACATAAAAACATTTTAGAGTTTCAGTCTTTGATACAGCAGATATATAATGACTTTGCTCCTTTCAAAGATTGAGAATTAAGTAAATTCTAGTCTTGAAATAATTATGACTATTTCTTATTTTTCTATAAAATACCTAATTGATTTCCTAATAAATGTTTTTATCTCTAGACAAAGATGGCGACAAACCTTTAAACGTTAGGTATAAAAATAATAAGGCAACATAAGTATGATAAAACCATTATCAATAAAAGAAAAAATACGTTCAGCTTTACGGCTGGGTTTTATGGACTTTGAATTCATTTTTAAATTAGAGCAGATTTAGTACTATACCAAATGGATCATTTTCAATGCAGTTGTAATGAACATTTTTATGTACTGTATAGCAAGGGACTAAAGCTGAGCTTGCCAAATTTCATTCTTGGAAGTGCTGCCAAAGCAAAAATAGCTTCCTCCCCTGGGTACAATATTTGAGAGGCTTTAAAATTCTTCAGAGAATTATTGGAAGTTACTTTATAAAAGAAGCAATCAGTTATGAGTTTGAAATTGCAACTCATTGTTTGTTACCTACCTAAAAATTCTTTCTGCTCTTCATGGCTGTCACTGTGCTTAGCCATTCAGTATTGTACAGAAACTATTTTGTGACCATCTGCCACTTATTTCTTTGGCCCCAATTTCCTCTGCTCTGATCACTATTGATTTTCCAAATGAATCTACCATAAACTAGAAGTAGTAATTATTACATTTAGGTTAGAAAGAGCCTTTGCTACTATAAGTTGTATCTGGATGACTAACGAATCAGTCGAAAACAACCTACAAAATGAAAGCATTTCCTAGAGCCATGAGATTTTAAATTGCTATAATTAAGTTTAAGTCTATGTTATCATCATTAGCCCATATTTTCTATTTTTTTAAATTAATTAGCCACACAAATTTCCACATTCAAGTCTTAAGCAAATGCTTATTAACACAGCCAGTCCTCCCAAATGCATCGATCATGTAATTTTTGAACTTTGTGCCATTTCTATTTAAAATTGAAATATCCTTCAGGAGAAAGAACCATTTAACATAAAGAGGTATTTGAATTAAAATCCTTCCTCTTGAAAGGCAAAACTATTGAGACAATGAAAGGATCAGTGGTTGCCAGCAGTTAGAGCATATGGGAAAGGGATGAATAGGTGGAGCACAATGGATTTTTAGTGCAATGAAATGATTCTGTATGATATCTTAGCAGTGGATACATGACATTACACATTTGGCAAAACCCCTAGATGTGTACAACACAAAAAGTTAACCTTAATGTAAACTATGAGATTTAGTTACTAATATCACGGTTTATCAATAATGCTTCATTAACCTTAACAAATATATCACACCAGTGCAAGATGTTAATAATAGAGGAAAATGGGTGTGTGTGTATATGTATGGGAAGGGGGACCGTATGCAACAGGGTGAGAAAAAGGAATAAGTAGGAACTCTCTGTACTTTCTATTCAATTTTTCTCTAAGCCTAAAAGTGCTCTAAAAAAATAAAGTTTATCTATGTGAAAACAAACGAAAAATCTTCCCTTTCACTTGCCACTCTATGCTTCACTATGATTCTGGGTATCTGTCCCTAAAATTAATGTCAAGATACATGGAAAAGAAAGTGAAATGGCCCAAACTGAAATATCATAAGAAAAACTCAGGATTTCTGTGAATACCAATTATAACATACACTTTGTTGCCCTGTCCACTTAATTTTATCGAGTGGAGTAGGAGCAGTGGAGCAGAAATATCCATCTATATTTCCTTGAAGAAAACCAATAAATTGATGATCAGACAGGTACGGAATAGCTGTCTTGCATCGCTTGAAACAGTTGACGTGTAGAGACCACCAGTCCTTCTACATATTCCCAGGATGTGTATGACCAGGGACCCACTACTTTTTTTTTGTCCTTTTATATTTTCTTTTTATTTCAAAGAAGGAAATTTGTATGTTTCAAATATCAATATATATCATGATGTTGGTCCTGTCTTTTGGGGTTATTAGAAAGGAGATGTGTCCACCGATGGATGAATGAATAAAGATGTGATATAGATATACAATAGAATATTTTTTGGTCATAAAAAATAATAAAATTTTTTCTGTTTGAGATAACATCGTTGGACCTTGAGGGCATTATGCTAAATAAAATGAGTCAGACAGAGAAAGACAAATACCATATGATCGCTTTTATATGTAAGATCTAAAAAGAAAAAAAGCTCATAGTTACAAAGAACAGACATTTAGTTGCCAGAGGTGGGGGTGAGAGTGGGCTAAATAGGTGAAGGGGATAAAAAGATACAAACTTCCAGTTATAAAATAAATATGTCTTGGGATCACAATGCAGAGCATGGTAATTATAGTTAAGAATACTATTTTGCATATTTGAAAGTTGCTAAGATAGTAGATCTTAAACATCCTCATCGCAAAGAACAAAACAAAACAGAACAGAAGGGGAGGTGATATAAGAAGATAGAAAGTAGGAAGAAGGAAGGAGAAATGTGAAAAAGACATTTGAGGCCCATAACATTACTCTTCCTAATGCTTGTTAAGCTATATAGCAGTTTATAGCATCTATATGAGCCCTCATTTAATGTTAAGTAAATATATAGATCCCGATATTCACTAGTAGTATTTTTTACTATACATTAAAATCTTAGAGTTAGTATAATTTAGTTGACATCATATAATAGAAACAATACATATTTAATAATATAATTAAACACTATATTTACTATGTACTTTCTTTCACTTTTAAATACTCAGATATTTGAAGGGAGGTGCTAAAAATTTCATTCACTGGGCTTTAATTGACAGAAGCGAGAGTAGGAGGTAAATAAGAAAAAAGATTTTAAAAAATCAAGCCATATTCACTGACACTTCTAGTCTTTCATGTACTAAGCTGAGATTTGAAAGGGATTTACTTATGATATATTCATGAATGATGCTGCTGAACACTGGGAATCCAGAAATGTGTCTGAAATGTGTTCCTAACTA
Source organism: Pteropus alecto (assembly GCF_000325575.1). Taxonomy (NCBI): domain Eukaryota; kingdom Metazoa; phylum Chordata; class Mammalia; order Chiroptera; family Pteropodidae; genus Pteropus; species Pteropus alecto. The sequence continues at coordinate 59,142,952 of NW_006442484.1, forward strand.
AAGCCTAAATTCTCCATACTTGGAACAGCTACTTTAACGCAGAGGTCACACTATTATCTCATTTTCCAAATCTTACTATTATCTCTGATAAAGAATGTCTCAGTTAATTAAATGATGGAGAATAATTTAATGTTTCCTTAATCATCCCATCTACTGAATGAAAGAAAAGAAAGAAATACTTTTAGTTTAACCAGAGACATGATGTGTAAATGGGAATGAACTAACCCATTATCTGTAACCCAAGAACATTAAAAAAAAATCCTGCTAGAGAGTCTCCCACATATTTATCATTCTCAAGTTGAATCCTGAAACTTGTTAAAGTATAGATATCAAAAGCATTGCCAATATGTCAACCACCTTAATACCATCCAAACTTTCTGCAATTGCTGCATATCTTCTGTAAGAAATGTCAAGATTTCATCAAAAAGTCTTTTAATTTGGATAATCTCCATACAGTTGTCTGGCTCTTTTCACTCTCTGGTTTGCAACTTCTCTTATACCAGTTGTCATTTCTGTAACCTTTCCAACAGCAACTGTGCAGTCTTGGGACCATGATGCAGAATATCTCACTCAACAATCCACCCACAAACCATCTGTTCCTAGAGACATCAACAACTGTTGGAATTGGGAGACTTTATGCAAAATGGAGAAGAAATTGTTCAAAATGATAAAGTAAAACTTTCTCAGAGATCGTAAATCCCTAGCATAAGAAGCAAATAATTGACATATAAAGACCAGTATTATTTGAGTAAAAGATTTTGAGTCTGGAAAAATAGACTAAATCAAAGCCCAAAACACCCAAGCCCCTTCACTTACTCTTTTATCACATTCATACAGAGTTGCACATCAAAAAATTTAAATTATGGTACTAAATCTCTATAAAATTATACAATATGCAAAACAAATGTCTACCAAAAAAATGCTAAAACATTCACAGTATTGATTCCACCAAACATGGCAAGATATATATATTATACGCATATTGTATTATATGTATGTATGTATATATGTATGTGTATATAAACATATATGTGTGTATATATGTGTGTACATAAACATGTATATGTTTTTCTGTTTCTGAAGTCTCCACTCTCAACCCCCAAGTCAACTTTATTTCTGGTCACTACTTCCTCTAAGTAATTCTAGTTAAAAACAAACAACAAACCAACAAAATTTTTCCCTAATTACAACAGTAATGGCAAAAATGATATTTTTTTTCTGCTTTTTTTCTGGTATTAAAGAGAAAGGATTAGCTTCCAGGACAAATATCAATAGAAAAACCATGCACAATCTCAAGTGTGTAACTACCACTCCCTGAAAAATGTTTTGGGTTTTTCATTATGATGCGACCCACAGCAACCCTTGTGCCTTGTGC
>NW_006442484.1:59144363-59170467 GCF_000325575.1 Pteropus alecto
ATTATCTCTTTGAATCTTGATTTGGAAATCTTATTGCCCTTGAGTAATGAATGATCATCAACAACCCAGGGTTAATTCAACTTACTTTCATGGGGGCGACAATTATTTTGGACAGATTCTTTAAGTAAATGCCTTAAAAGAGACTAATTAGTTTTAGAGTTGACATTGTGATTTTTTTGTACATTTAATATGATTTCCAAATAAACTTGTGAAATCTGTAGAACAAGTGTTATTATCACAAATTCACAAAAAAGTATTTAGTGAGTCATTCAAAGTCACATACCTTAGAGGGAACAGAGGCGGAACTTAGAATACATGTTTTACAATTTTGAAACGGTTCAAATTCTTTTTAAAAATGTTGTTTAGTTTGATATTTCAAAATAAAATGTTTTTATTTCTTAATTTTCTAAGATTACTTATCATATCTGGATGCATAAATGATAAATGCTTTGAATATAATATATAATCAAAAACGAAGATTTTTAAATGTCAAATACAAATGAGAAAATCTTCAAATAGCAGGGTCTTAAAGGTCAAGAACTAAATTTGGTTAGTCTTACAGAGATTATAATAGCAAATAATACTACGAAATTTAAGTCTTATTGTAAAGACTGTTTCTAAAGATCTAAGTTGTTATACAATATAAATTAATTCTCGAAAATGCCTTTTCTACTTCCTTCTTTTTAATGAATTCTTTTGTTACTTTGCCTGAGCTCCCAGCCTGTTAAATTTCGTGTCATTAATGCCTAATAGTTAATGTTTTGGTCTATTTAAGGCCTAAAGCTTAACTGATTTGAGTTTGATGATTAGCAATTCTGTAATAGTGTGATGTCTCTCTTTGGATCTCAGGTCTATGATCCAGAGTCAGAGCATGTTTTATCTTGTATGTATTATTCATCACTCTCTTACTCAGAGGGAATTTTCACAGACATAAAAGTACTTCAATTTTTCTTTTTGTGAGGAAACATTCATGTCCAATTGGACTAATTACCACAGCCAGTTAACTCTCAATTATGTGGGCAAAATAAATTGTGCCATTTAAAAAGGTGTGATTGTCACTATAAGTAATCTTTTTGTAAACGGTGACTATGTCAGACTCATAGAGTTTCTGTCAGAGGGCTGAGTAATTATAAATCTCCCACATGATAGTAAGCTTCGTGAAAATGATGTCAAACATAAGCAGTCCATTCCAGCATTTGAGACCATTGGTTCTCGGGCATGGGCAGAATTTCCTCTCAATGTTATACTTGGCAATACCAGAAGACATTTTTGGATGTCACATTAGGAAGGGGTGCTACTGAAATCTAGAGCAGAAAGGCCACGGAAATTGTAAATGACTTACAGTGCACAAGACATCCCCTCATACAAATAATTATTTGCTCAAAATGTCAACCGTGTGAAGGCTGAGAAACCCTGGCTTAGATATGATCATACATTCAACGGCTGTGAATAATAAAATCTGGCTAATCATGATCCCTATCAATTTGTTTTAAATTTTAAAAGTTGAATGAATTAGCTCAAGTTAATCTTCCATTAATATCTGATTGTGTTTTCAGTATTTTTCCTATTTATTTCCATACTACATATGGTTCTAAATGTAGGTTGAGTTCCTCTTCTATAATTTTCAGTGTGTAATGAGCCAGAGAAATGGCAATTATAATTTCTTTTTTCAAATTGGGAGAAGAGATCCATAAAAAATTAGTTTTAAATTCAGATGGTGTGACTTTCAGCAAACCACTGTACCATTCCACTCTATTTAAGTTGGTTTACATAAAAAGAGGCAGACAGACAGATGATAGATGATATAGATGATGAGGATAGATAGATGATAGATAGGTAGATAGATAGATGATAGACAGACAGACAGACAGACAGACAGATGGATGTAATAGATAAGAATTTGAACCCTAGAGCCAGACTCCCTAGTGTTCATCCCTGTTTTACTACTTACTGGCTGTGTGTCCTTTGAAAAATAACATCTTAGAGCCTATGATTTTAAACCTATAAAATTGGTACAACATAATATTTCCTACTTCGTTAGTATTATCCTTAGCATGAAACGAACAAAGCCCTAAGACTAGTTCCTTGCATATAGTAAATGTTCAAAATATATAGAGATAAATACCCTCCATATATGTATTTACACAAACATTTTATCTTCAATAATAACGCTTTAAAAATAATAAAGAATTTTATTACTTAAAACTATTTTTATCTTTTCTAAAACAGAACTTTTGAAAATTATATTTTTTAATAACTTCAAATGATAAACAGATATACACAATCTCCTCCTCTGTAAAATTATTCTGATTCTCAATGTATTTTTTTTATCATCAGAAATAATGAGTAAAAATAAAATGAGCGTATTACTAGAAAATAATGAGATTTACCAATCCTGATTTTTAATTTATATTTGTTAAGGTAATTTTGATCACTATTTGAACTATAGAGTGTAAATAAGATATCTGCATCATCAGAAAACAGCTCAGTTGACTAATGTTGCTTTTTCATTTATATCTATTAGTGTTTTTATGCTTCTGATTCAAATTGCTCAGGCTTCAGTAATTTATTTTTCTAGGCTTATAAAGTGCTTTGGGTGGTTTTGATTGAAGTTATTCATTTTTTCATCACTGTCATTGATCAAAGTCTTCTTATACTTTTCTTCTTCTCCACAGTGACTTAAAAACATATTCCTGTCTTCAACTTCCTGCTTTAATCTTTTTATATTAAAACATCTATCTCATCCTGTTTGTGTTGGTTTGTTCCAAATGACTCTTACCTGAGGATTGTTCTGTTATTTACTCCTAAGTGATTAAATCCAATAGGTACAGGGATTATTTTTTATTTATAAATATATAGCTATAACTATATATTTATAACTAATAGTTATATAAATAATAGAAGAAATGGTTGAGCAAATCTTTAGGTTTACCTTATATCACTTTTGATGTTTAACACAAAGGATTCCAGTACAGTTTTATACAAAGGGAAACTGGTAGTTTTCCTCAATTTAAATAAGATATCTTTCAAATCGCATTAGTAAAATTAGTTCAAGTGTAAAATCTTCAATTACCTGGAGAATTGCCTTCTAATACTCTCAGCCTCTTAACTGGGATTTTCTTTAACTGGGAAGGTTGAGGGCAAAGGAGTCCTTACTGACTCAGAGAGGGCATTGGGGGTAGTGAGAAATGGTGTCTCTATCCTATGTGAATCGACAATCATACAATCAGTTTAGCTGGGCTATATTAAGTCAGTTTTTCAATATAATATCTATAAGGTATTTTTTAAATGCTCAGATTTTCAGGGAAATAATAGGACACAAGAGAGATAATAAAGCTGATAAGCAAGGTGATGTGAGGTAAATTGCTATTCTAATATGTCAATAACAAAAAAAATGTTTTTAAAAAGCATTCTGATATAGAACTTTCTATAACACATGTGGGTAAGTAAGAAAGTTTGCAAATCTTTCTTGAAATACCAGATGCAATATTTTATGAAATAAAATTGAACTTGGCAATGTCTAATAATATACCTAATTCTAAAGTGACAGGATCTTATATATCAAATATAATTTGAAAGCTGCAAAAGGTACAAAACATTTTGCTCCTCAGTGTGAACTTTTCTATTCTTTTATTATTATTTTTTAATCACCATGGAGTAAAAATGTAGCATTTCCCCCCTGGCTACAATCATTTCTGATTCCTGTCCCATATTCTCGAGCAACGGCTGCTCCTAGGATCCTGGCTTACACTTTAATGGTTCAACTACATGTCTTAAAAAAGATCAATCTGGTGTCTCCACAGAAAAAGTGTCACTGGAGCTTGAAATAAAAACTTACCTTTTTTCTTTATTTTCCTGTCCTGCTATTTCCATATAATCAGTCCAAGTGAACACAGTACAGGAAAAAGATCAAGATGCTGTTTTCTTCTCCAACATTAACACATTAGTTGGCTTTAAGTAAGTAAATCATTTATCTGGGTATTTGTTCTTGCCCTCTCCAGATTGTATATTATTTGGAAAGCAACACTACTTTTTCTCAGACCAAAGTTTTTGAGGATCCATAAATTAAACAATTTTTAAAATACTTTTTTTAAGAGAGTAAATAAACCACAGCATTATGAAATAGAATTCAACGTGATTTAGTCCATGTTTGATTCATGAAGTTTTGCAGTGGAGCATTTAATGCATTTTGGTAATGCTTTGATTTGCATATCTTTTATGTAGAACAGCCACTCAAATTCATGACAGCTTCTTTAAGGTTCAGCTAAGTCAAGAATACCTACAAGACACACAGAGGCTAGTAAAATATTTTCGAGAATTCCAGAAAAATAGTTGAAGCTTTGGAAATCTTTAGGGAAATAAAGTTTGTAATTACTCTCATTATTTCATTTATAAGGTCAAACAAAACTTGTAGATGAGAAGGATCTTGTACTTAAAGGCACATATAAAATAATAGCTCTATAATATGCAAACCAAAGATTGCTTGTTTTCTCTGTATTTTCAGCAGCAACAATAGCAAATGTCCAATGACTCATACAGATGATGATTTCTGCTAAATTATTGAATTAATAATACGAACACTGTGAGAATTACAGTCTCGAAATCCAATTAAAATTAATAGCGAAGTATTCTAAAATTTAAAAACGTGGGTTAATGCTTGTGCGACCTATTTTATGCAAGGATTGTGGGAGGTTATGAGATTCGTGAGGCTAGCATAGACCAAAGAACTATATCAAGCATCTCAACACTTGCCTTATTGATGGATTTCATTGTTCTTAATATACATTGTTTTTTCTCTCCCTTTGATGATTAAGGTCTAATATGCTTTTGGTATTTCATGAACAAAAAAATACCCTTAAATATTGAAATAGTTAATGAGTATGACAAATTCAAATTTTATACAGAGAATAAATTTTATTTATATTGAAGATGTAATTGCTTAAAATTTGGCATGGAAGGCTACTATACTACTGATATTTAGATTGTGATGTTCACCTTAAAGTGAGTATGACAGATTCTACCATGTACAGCTCTTAAATCTTATCAAGATTCTAGGATCCTTATTTTTCACACCAGGCTAAATGCTCCATCTTGCCCATTCTTGTCTTTTTTTTTTTTCTCCATCTACTTTTACCTCAGCTCATTCATGTAATTTCCATTTCTACTTTTATATCATCTTTGAGAGACTCTAAAAATTGCATGTCTTTTTTCTGTCCAATTAAGTATCTATTGAGAGATAAACATAAAATTCTGATAGAGGGATTTCAGGTTCTGATAATGGTAGAGAACAGTTTTTGAAAGTTATCCCTTTCACAAACAAATAAGGAACAAAATCTGGGCAAAATACAGACAAATAAGCAAATTTCTGTTTCAAGCCATCAGAGAGATACCAAAGAAGCCAAGACTTGAGGAGCCAGCATCCTGAAGAGAAAGAAGCTCTTTAGGGCAGCCCAACAGTATTTTTTCCTCACAGAATAATTCTTAAGTGGCAATAGTTGAGAGGCTACGAAGATGGAGCAAAGAATAGCCGCTGAGTTGGAGGTGCTCTGAGTCTAGCATTAGACAGCCTTATGGGGCTCAATCTCAAGAGTTATGACTAAATTACAGAATATATCTTGTCATCCCCTTGAATATAAATATTGATGGCTTACAAAACTTTAGTTTTAGATCTTCCCCTTTATGCTAGATGTTTCTAGGGTCATTCATGAACCAATTCTCTTGACTTCCACCTTCTGACCCAGATGCATCAGGACACTCCAAATAAAACCTCATAGTAGTCATAAAATTAGGTAAATGTCAAAACCTTAAGCTTAAAAAAAAAAACTTGGAGCTTATTTCATTTATCTTTCTAATATATGGCATGTAAGAGAGATGTTTTGCCATCTTCTCCACCTGGTTCAGATGACAATAAACTAACAATAAAAATAAAATTCTGTTCATGCATTTTTAGTTAATATTTATATGTTTAATCCAGGAGAATTTATTTTTATATAAACATAAATCTTTTGCTTATATGTGGATATATAAGTATAAATCTCCTTCTTATATGCTAAAAGTCTTCAACATATCTTCTGAAACCTCTTTTTCAAACCTTATTACTTCTAATTGCAGAATTTATTTAGAGGGACTGATTTATCAACTTATGTAGATACTGTCAGTCAAAACTGATGAAAAATAGCAAAACTAAGTTCCTATGGGCAGAAACTGTTTATTAAGAAGTCTAGGTTTCTTACAGGCACATTCATATATACTGTGGTCTTAGCATATTTTTTGTACTGGCCAATTTAATAGTATACATAAATTTTGTAATGAAAGCTTCTGCTTATAGTTATTATTTTTAGAGTTTTATTTTATGCAAAAATATTTATTTATATCTAAATAAATAAAATACTAAAACTCCTATTTATATTTATTTTTTATCAAGAATGAAGAAAGGAATTTGGTTTTGCTAATACTTGCTATATAGATTAACATAAGATCCTTAGTCAAAAGTCATAGGTCAAATGGAATAGACATAAAAATATTTGAAAAAGTCATAAATGCTAAATGACTCACAGAACTACATACAATAAGTACATTTGGAGTTAATCAAAATTTAAAATATACAAAGCATTTATAATAAATCCAGTTTTAATTTTCAAAAATTTGAGTTTTTTATCTCACTTGATCAGCCTATGTTCCTAGTTTCTGTGTGTGTGTATATATGTATATATATATACACACACATAAAAATCTGTATTATACTTTCTCTTTCTGGAAATAGGATGAAAACCAGAGAAATGTACAGAGCTGATTAGTGCAGAAATGCAATTAATTGGGTGGCTAGTAGTTTGGAACTTAGTCACTTCAGGAATTAAATCCTGTGAGGCACAGCTGCCAAAAGCATCCTATATTTCATATATTAGACAATGTTTAATTAATAGATTAAAGGCAAGCCAAGCAAATCATAAGCAGTGCTTAGATTTATATTTTGACTAGTCAGATATAATGTATTTCAGAAAAATTATTATGCTTATTTAACAGAGTTACTCAATTTCAAACTAAAAGTATTTGCTGGTTTTGGTCATATATCATTTCATTTGAGTCAGCATCAATTTGAGTTTATATTCACTATTTATTTAGCTCATCATATAATACTATTCATGATACACAATAGAGGCCATTATTTTGTGAAAAAATGTTTTGGTATGGTATTTTTTTGAATTTTTATTCAAAAATATTTTCTAAATGAAATTACAGAAGGTATATTTATGGATGTTTGACAAGACACATGTACAATATTATGTCCCTTTCCCACAGTTAGTAGATGATTGCTTTTTAACCAGTGGGTTCTAGAGTTCCATATGCTTGCATCTTGTTTATTGGATAATATTAAGAAGTACTAAAAATGAGAATTACATTGCAGAAGGAAGCACATATATGTTTCTCCAGTCTAATGACTAGTAAATGTGTTACTGTCAACTCCTTATACTAGTCAAATCTTGTTGTGCTCCACAATGAGTCAGCTTTGTCACTGACAGGTAAGGATGATGACCAAGCACAATCTCTAAAAAACCTTAAAATGGGAGGGTTAATGTTAAAACTCACAGTCTTATACTTAATACTCATTACTTTTTTTCTCTACCTCTCTTTCCAGATTTCCCTCACAGCCACCCCTTATTCTGGTTTACATTTCTCTCTGGGAGGTATTATCAAGCTTTCATCAGTGAGATGTGAGTCCTTAGTTACTTTGCCCTTACTAGAACATGGCTGTTTTATCCTTACTATCACACATGGAAGCATCAAGAGATCCCTCAGTGATTCTCCTGGGTTTCAGACAGATCCTTCTTATATCCCAATCTTCTTGTGATGGTCAGGGCCAATTTTCCTCACAGTAATTCCTTTTTTGCCTACCTTTCTATCAGTATGAGGAACCCAAAATTAAAAGGTGAAAATCGTAGCTCTAAGTTTATCAGAATCTTACTGAGGCCATGATGGAAATATATTCCCTTGAAGACCAGAATGCTAATCCTCTAAAGCCTGAAATTCTGGGGACAAGAATTGCCCAGTCTCCAAGTGGGTAACTTGGCTAGACAAGGAGAGATTCATGTCACTCTTCTTTCCACCCCTTGTTTCCTGGATTTGTCTAATCTATTAGAAACATAGCATATGCAAGTTACTGCTTCAAAGTATATAAGCTATCTTGAATAATAGTACCCAGTCTTGCAATGTGTCATTGTCAACATTGTGTCTTAGCTGTGCTTTTTAGAAGACATTTCCATTCTTTCAAGACAATAGTTACTCAGTGATGCAATATATGATAGGACCTAAGGATACCATGGTCATGTGCTCATTGTCAGATACTCTTTGCTTTTAATATCTTAGCATTCCTTGATCCAATACAATACTAGCAGGAATCTATGTCAATAAATTGGCTCTGAAAGTGCTTGGGTAAGGATGTCAAGATGACACTGAGGGCAGAGATAATAAACAAATATCCAGAATACAATTTAAATCTCAGGAGTGATAAATCACTGTCTCCATCATGTAAGAAGAATTTAGGCAATCAACATGCCATGATGTGATACCATATCAAGGACTCGGGATGAGTCAGGCATTCAGCAATGGCAGTAGATAAACCAGTCTTTGTGATAGGGGCCTCATGTTACTGGAGTCGCCTCTGTCACCATGGGAGCATTGAACAAGTGCTGAACTGGCTGAAGACACAGAATGTCTGATCCCGATGAATAATCTTGTCCATCAGGTCATTAATTGCTTCTTTAATGAGACAAAAATAATCTACATGCATGCTCACTCCTACTCATCAATATGCCACTTCTCCAGAGCTCTTAGTCTCTGATCTTTCTTGTTCCTTCCAGACCTCTGACCAATAAACAATTTACCACTTCTCAAGACTTTGAATATACCCTTACCTTAGATAACTTCTCTCATGATATTAAAGTGATAACCATGTGTACTGCTCATAGTTTAGACTGTTGGGAAGATTCTCCAACTACCCTTATAGCTATATATGAATGTAGCTATAGTGCAGTGGTAGTCCATTTTCAGTTTGCACCAAAATATTGAGCTGACCCATCTGTAACCAGACACCAGTGTTTTCCTCATCCATATGTTAGTTTTGAAGAATATTCCCCCACTTCCACCCATCCACAAAGATAGTTACAGGCAGAGAATAAGGCTTCGTTGAAACAGGTAGGTGACCAGTTCATAAAACTTAATTGTATCTCTGGATCTATTCCAATCAGTTCCTGAATATCTCATTTCCATGGTATGATGGATCACTGCTGCTCCAGCCCAACTTTGTGACTTACAGGATGTATTAATACCCGGCCTCTAATGAGTAGGTGTGCTCATATAATCTTGTTTGCCCCTGGCTAGTCACTCAGTCTATACTAGAGTCCAATATGAGTTTAGGAGCTACTTTTGACAGAGTAATTCTCTGCTGCAGAAGACACTGCTTTCCTTAGAATGTGAAGGATCTTAACCATGACTATTTTATTGAAAGAGTTCAAGAGAATCCAAAGAAAAATTTTATGTATGGTGTCTCTATCATTGTTGACTCTACTGGGTCATATGGCCTGAGTAGGAACGAAAAGGTAAGACACAAATATTTGACATGCAAAACTGCCTACTATAGCTGAATGTAAACTCAAAAGAAGGGAAGGATATGGAGAAAGCCATCAACAATTTATGTTCTAGCATTTATCTGCATATGTATTGATTTATTGTGCAAATGTTTCTTCTTCCTAGATAATATAAAACCAAATGAAACATAATTTAAATGAAATGTAGAAATTAGGGTAAAAGAAAAAATAGCAAAAAGAAAAAGACAGGAAAGAGATTTTTTGTATAAAATTACACTGTGAAGTCTGGTGCACTGAAAAAATACAGAAATTTCATTTTGCTGCTGGGATGATAGAGCACATATCATGGATTTTCTTTGTAAAATATGGTTTCTCTTCAATGACTCTCAATTTTTGAAATATTTCTTACCACCCATTGTATAATTAAGGAAAGGCAGCAAATTAAAGTAAAGTATAAAGAACTGGTAGAAGGTTGTGAAAAATAAAAATAAGAGCAAGCATATGAGAAAAAGTTGGCCCTTTGTAAAGATAAATAAATTCATAAAACTCTAACCAAGTAACCAAGAAAAAAAAGACAAAATTACTGATACCAGAAATGAAAAAAGAGGTATCACTACTTAGGCCACATACTTTTAAAGGATAATTAAAGGAATACTGTGAATTGCTCTATGATCACAAATTTGATCATTTAGGTGAAATGAACCAATTCCTTGAAAGACAAACTGACAAAACTCACCTAAGGGGAAATAGATAATCTGTTAGCCCTATACCTATTAATGGAGTTAAATTAATAATTAATAACCTTTAAAACAATAAAGTACCAGGCCCAGATGCTTTCATTGGTGAATTCTATCAAACGTCTCAGAGGAAAATAATACCAATCTCTGCAATCTTTTTCAGGAAATAGAAGCAAAAAGAATACTTCCTAACTCATTCTGTGAGGCCAGCATTACCCTAATACAGACCCAGATCTCTCAATAACATAGATACAAATGTCCTCAACAAAATATTAGCAAATTAAATCCAACAATGTATAAGAAAAATTATATATCAAGACTAAATAAAATTTATTCCAGGTGAGCGTCAGATTCAACATTCAAGAATCAATCAATGTAATCATATCGATGTGCTAAAAAATTATGTACTCATATCAATTCATGCACAAAAAGCATTATTAAAAATCTAATACCCATTCATGATAAAAACTCTTGGATAACTAGAAATAGAGAGAAATTTCCTCAACTTGATAAAGACCATCTACAAAAAACAAATAGCTAACAACATATTTAATGGTCAAAGATTGGATGCTTTCTTAATAACATAGTTGGAAATAAGGCAAGGGTGTCTTCTTTCACCACTCCTATTCACCATTATAAACGAAGTCAAAGCTAGTGCAATAAAATAGTTCAACAGTTTCTTATAAAGCTAAACATAGTGTTACCATACAATCTGGCAGTCATGCTCCTAGATATTTATCTGATTTTAAAAATTATATCCACATAAAAATCTGCACAAGGATGCCTATAGATACTTTAATCATAATTGCCAAAAACTGAAAGCAGCCAATATATCCTTAAAAAGAAAATATAGTGCATCTATGTAACAAAATACTATTTAGCAATAAAAAGAAATGAGCAATCAAGCCATGCAAATACATGAATGAATCTTAAATGCATATTTCCAAGTGATAGAAGTCAGTCCAAAACAGCTATATATAGTATGACCCAAATCTGAAACAGCAATATGTATATTGGAAATTAAAATATAAATAAATGGATGATGAATGGAGGGAATCAAGTTTCTCATTTTTGGAATGGGAAGTTCCTGCAAGATAACACTAGAATGATCAATATGATAGACCTGCAAGATAACACTAGAATGATCAATATGATAATAAATTAGGGTTTGAGTCATTGCTAGGTCCTCATGTATAGCTTCATCTTGATACAGATGGCTACACATAGAGATATTTATAGATTTGTGTGTGTATATACTTACACACATATATATACACACATATCTCATACCTATATATATATCTAATAATTGAATATATCAAACATGTTTATCATTTAAACAATATGATTCACCTTTCAGAAATACTTTTTTGTCTTTATATTTTTCCTGTACTATCTTCAACATGTTTTAATAAACTTGTAAAAAGATGAAAAGTTTTTGTAAAACAAGTGCATCTTTTTCTGAGCTTCACCATCAATATGACTGCTTTCCTCAACAAATGCTTTCAAGTCAAAATATCCCCAAAGGCGAAGCTCTAAAAAGGCAAATGGGAATCTGAGTATCTGTTTTGTATCTAACTACTTTAATAATTCATTAACTTAGAATTCTTTTATCCTTTCCTTCAATATATAATACAGCATTTATTTGGGAGAGAGAGAAAATAAGAACTAAATAGTTTATATAAATGTAAAACTAATACTTTAAAATAGATAATTGAAATATTTGTTATATAGGAGTTAATATTATAGTGAATATTGAAATTTTTGAAAGCTACTTTCCATAAAAGAGCAAATTATTCATTTGTGTATTTTCAAATAGCATATTAATATTATCATTTGACAAATTGAATTCTGAGTCTTTTTCCACATATTGTATTTTTACTAAAATTCTACTTTTTACTAACATTTAATAGCTTTTTTTGAGAAATGAAGAAAATTAGAATTTTTAAAGAAATATGTTGTATATTTTGCATATGAGAAATTTATTCATTAGAGTTACTTGTAAAATTTGCAATAATTAACTAACAGATATAATGTAAAAACTTGTTTTGAAAGTCCTTTGATATTAAATGTATTTAAAAGAACTGTAATTATCAAACCTTCAAAAGTATCAAAACACAGTAGTCCATTCTAAAATGCTTTGCTTTAAAATCTTTTTTATAATTCTTCACTAGCAGCTAGATGTTTGAAAATTGGAGTAGGTTAAAAAAAAAAAAGCCTATTTCCTAAGAGAAAACAACTCATCACAGGACTACAGTTTCTGTTTATTTAGGGCCTTTCCAACTTCAGCTACTTTTAAAATCAGTTTATAAAATTTACTTAACAAGAAATACATGATTTTTTTTAAATTTCAGAATAAACATATTAGCAGAAGCATATTAGCAGTTACTATGCTTCCACTCTTATTATCATAACCAGATTATGACCAGAAAGTGAAAATATTTAGTCATGTGGAAATAAATGGTTACTTTTCTTTCTCAGATTCTATATTTCTTCTGATTTTATTCCAAAAGAATCATTGTCTATTAATGTAGTGACCTAAATTCGGAGTTAGGAGAAAAACAAAATGAACGAAAACAAGATGAAGAAAAGAAAATGAAGGAATGAAAGAAAGGAAAAAAATATATAAGGGAGAGGAACTTATGAGAAAGTTAACGAGTATAGCAAAATATAATCTACGCAAATGGCTTGATGAGAGGGTAAATTACATTATGTTCCCTCCCCTAGTGGACCACAGAAGGTACTTTGGTTAAAATAAATTAATAGAGCTAATCTACAATTCACACCTCCCTATGTTCTCTCCAGTTTGTGAAACTGGATGCAAATTCAAAGTCAGAAAAAGCAAAACCTGCTGTTTAAGAAAAAATAAAATAACAAAAACCATCCAGTTTCTCCTACACTAGCTCTACAGAAAGGCTATTGCTCTGCTCTCCGTTTTGTTGATCTTATCTAAAATTACTCTTGTTGTAGCTTTTGCACCTTTAACAGAAATGGGCATCAGTGTGTGGCCTTCTTCACTCTTCTCCCTAAATTTCTTATTGTGGGATAGGAGTTTATTATAAATTTCATTTCTTGGCTCTGGTTTCTTCATCGCTCATGAAAAATCCCCACCAATCTTTCAAACAGCTTTGCCAAGATGTACTGGAAAACAAGAACTCACTGAGTTACTTGACAATTATCAGTTTAACCAAATCAAAGTCTCCAAACACTTTTATTCTCATTTGAGCAATTTTGTTTTGCTGGGAACAAAGGGATCCGTGTGCTCAGTTTTGTGAAGGATCTACATTTGGAAATCTTGGAATGGGTGGCTGGCTATTTGCAAGTGACTGAAAGACACATTAACAAAGTGGAATTTTCTTTTCTTTTTAATTTATAGCTTTTCTGCTTTTGTATATTTAATATAAGAATCCTCCCAACGTCCCTGCCTTGGAAACAAAGTGAAGTGAGGAGAATGAATGCTGAGCTATTCTTCAATCTGGTCTAGTGTAGAGAAAACAGGGATAACGTGAGAAAGAAAAGAGGCCGCACACTGAGTGTCCTAATTTAAGCTCTTTGTAATCACTTTAGTCATTATCTGCAAGGCCAGGATCAAACAGGACATTCAGAGATGGTTTTCGAAGAGAGGAGGAAATAAAGTCGTAAAACAAGACAAATTAAATATGTGAAAAATATTATGCTAAA
Organism: Pteropus alecto; assembly: GCF_000325575.1. Lineage (NCBI taxonomy): Eukaryota > Metazoa > Chordata > Mammalia > Chiroptera > Pteropodidae > Pteropus > Pteropus alecto. The sequence goes on from NW_006442484.1 coordinate 59,158,366, forward strand.
TGCATTCTCAAAGTAGGAAAGCAAACTGCAATAAAGGAGTAAAATTAAAAGATATATAAAAATGTAATTTTAAAAAAATTCAGAATAAGCATATTAGCAGAAGCATATTAGCAAGTACTATGACTCCACTCTTATTATCATGACCAAATTATGACCAGAAAGTGAAACATAATAGGGCTGATTACTATTATCATGTGAATTTCACAGTATTACCTTTCTTAGTGTCAATCTTTCTAATTATCTGAATGGGATGAATATTTATGCTTGTCTGCTTTGCTCCAGGTAGAAGGAAGTAATAGCACATTCTTTGTTAAGTGTCAAAGTTAGCTGTGAGCTTACTGTCTTTCTATCTTAAACTATACAGAACACATTGATGTAGAAAACAAAAGAGTTTTTCATAAGGGACATAGAGAATTCCCAGGTAAGAAAGAAATTAAGATTAATGAAGCAATAATGGCTGTTTAGTGCGTAGAAAACAGTTCTCCGTGGGCACTGGGTATCTTGTTTTGTAGTTAATATATGGCCTTATATATAAAAAAAATATATTATTTACCACAGAATCATTTTCCACACAACCTGTTACTGTCACTTCTAGATCACTGATAGCATATCATCATGTGTTTCTTTTTCACTCAAATAAATGAACCTAATAAGTATATGATTCTGCATTCTTCCTCTGGTTTAGTCTTAAATCAAGAGAAGTAAATATACATGGACTCAAAGAAAAAAACATACTAGATATATGGGTTTTTAAAATTCTACCCCATCCCAAGTTTAAAATGTTATTTGGAACAAACAGAATTCTAGATAAAATTATGGGGGGAAAAATCACATTTAAGAAATTATGATTTCCTAGAATATAGTTATGTAATCATGGCTTGGTTATTCTTGGATGCCTTGTTGAAATTATTTCTTTTAAAAAATTTAAATAAGTAGAATTAAAAAGTGTTAAATTTTTATATGGTAGAGGTAGAAAAAAGAGTGGAGGAGATAGTCATTCTCAACAAAATGTTGTTTTAATGGAATATTTGTAAGGGGGAGATTTTGCTCAAAAATGAATCAGTTTGACTCCTATATGTCATTTGTACATACTAAATGTACCAATTCTCAGAATTTCAGGGCGATGATATGTTTTTATAAGTTAGCTAAAATTAAAGATGTGTATATAGATCAGATATTAGTTTTAGGTATTTTTTCAAACTTTAGATGTCTGCTGTAGATTTGAATGAATCATTTCAAAACTAATTAACATTATATAAGAAAAGTCTCATGAGTATAGGATTCAAAGTGATGACCCCAAGAAACTGAAGAAGAGAGTCCTTGAGTTTATAGAGTGGTATAGATTGTTTTTCTAGGAATAATACACTAAAAAAATGAAAATACATTTTAATCTTTTGCCTTCTATTATTGTGTGGTTATACTCGTATAATTGGAAAGCAGGAAGAGACCACAAATGACCACTATTTCCTTCCTCAGCCTCTCAAACTTCTCTTTCATAACTGCCTTGCTGATTTACACCAAACCACCCCTTCTAGTACTCTCTTTTATAGGTAAAAAGGGTAATGAATAATGCACATGTGCAAATAGTCTTCTTTTCATTTTGGAAAAATAATCTAGCATATGTATGTGTGTTTGTATGTGTGTATTGTTAGATTTTCCTTCAGAAATTAGAGGAACTATGAAGTACATTTTCTATGAAATATTATCATTCTATTTATTTTTTCTCAGTTCAAAATTCAAATGAATTACTAAAGCTCAAGAACAATATAATCACTATTGTGTGTTTAAACTATGGCCTATGTTATCCCATTCTTTCTTTCTTTACTCCCAAAAGAACTTCTCTTCTTTCTTGTTTAATGTCCCTCCTAGAATTTTCATGAAAACCCCATACACACTTCCTTTGCACATTTTCACACTCTATTTGCTGATGGCTCTATCACTTTTGTCCTACTCTGATCACTATGCAACTCACACTTTTTTTTTCTTTAAGATCTCAGAGAAGTCTAACTTTCTCAACCATTTTATTAAGTCCAGAGTCAATAACTGAATTCCTGCAAGTCACTTATTTAACATGTCACTAATACTACATTGCATTTTTCTCTCTCTATCCTTTTTTTTTTTTTCTTTTTGTGAACATGTCTTATTTCCATCAAATTTGTTTGAAAATGCCTTAAGAGTAGAGGACATGTATTCAACAAATAGACTAACGAGTCAGAAAATGTTTGGATTCAAACCTGTCTCTGCTGCTTATTAGTTGAGATACAAGGTAATTAACTTTTATTATGTTCAGTTTTCTCATAGGCAAAATGAAAACAATAAAACCCACCTCAAGGCATTATGGTGAAAATAACTCATATAAATAGCTTGGGCAATTTGTATCTTATAGAAAGTAACCAATATATGTAGTTTTCCTTCCCCCTTTTATATACCCAAGGTGTGCTTAGCAGAGTGATTTCTACATAACCATGTTTGCAGAGTCTTGGTTATAATGAAAATACTGTTCTCATATTGACAGCTATTTTAAGTTCACCATTTTGCTCACCTATCTTAAGAAACACAATAAAATTAATACTAGATTTTTAAGTTTATGGCAAGTAGCATCATCTGAGAACACTCAAAATCAAAACAAGTTTTTCTTTTCTATTGTTAAGAATTGGGACTGTGTTTCTGTACTTGTGTTTTTGCATTTGATAATGGTGAACTGGAACTTCTTTTTGCTAATATTTAATACTTCAAACAAAATAGTGAAACCATATTGGAGCTGTAGTCAGGTGGTATTAGAAAGGGTTATCCTATAAATCTCAGTAAGTATCTTAATTCTTTTCTAAACCCAGCTTCCACATAGAAATAAGTAATATTGACTCACTCTGGCAGAGGGTATCTTTTATTTTTTCTTTCTAAATTTGTTGTGTAGCTGATAGAATTCTTTGAAATGAAATCTTTAACTATCTTGTTGTCAATACAAAGATAGTGAATACACTAACAAATTACTTAAATAGAGAAAAATGAAAAAAAGGGAGAGAAATAAACCTTTACTCTTGAAAGTCATACAAAGTTGTTATTAAGAGATGCCATAGTACAGTGATTTAATTTGTGATAACTCCAATGTATGCTCTAATATAAATATATTCATGCTATCAACGTGTAACCCTTTCTGTGAACCATTTTTCTAACCCCTTCTGAATGCCTACTTCATGAGAAACAGTCTTTACTAAGTACTGAATTTTCAGGGACAGGGTAGCTAGTGGGAGGATTCTTCTAATAAAAACAACTGAGGACATCAAGGAGCAGGAGGAAGTATAGGACTAATGTAGGTGCAGATAATGTAGGATTGCTAAAATCCATAATGCTCAGAGAAGATGTCAAAGTGTTTCAAGGGGCCTGGGATTAGTATTAAAAAAAAAGATATTGAACCAAATGTCTTAGATTATACATATAAATCATCAGAACAAGCAAGTAAAGAGTAATAACTTAAAAAATCTCTATTTTTGAGAACTAGATGGTTGCAACTGTGCTAGTTTATGGGTTTTAAAGAGCCAGTTGAGGACATTTAGAGAAACACATTTTACCTTTTAAACAATATTTTGTAAGTTCTTCTTCTTTCTCTTAACAATAATCAAGTATTAAACATTAAGTATGGAATTAAAACATTTAACTGAAGGAATTTTTTATTTTAATTAATTGGGATAATATGCAAGTGACTGAGAATTACTAAACTCAAATTAGGGAATGTGAACCATAATTACAATAGTGATATTATGAATACACAAATGTTCTTCTCTTTATTGTCTACTTGGAAAACTCCTATTTATCTTTTAAAATCCTATTTAAACAACATGATTGCATGTTGCTTCTGCAAGACTTAATCACTTTTCCAGAATAATGATCACTCTCTTATTTCAATCATTTCTATGCCTTGCATATCATGCTAATACCACATTTCCTATAAGATACACATTTTTTAAATTATTATTTTCTTGTCACTTTCCTTCTCTACAATTAGATCCAGTAGAGCAATGATTTTTTTTATCTTTATTATTTCAGTATTGACTAAAGAGTTTGCTAAACAGTATGTGTCCAATAACTGTTATTTTCACTGTGTTGAAAATTAAATGAATCGAGTTGTTAATTATAAAGTAATAAGGCTTATTTTAATTTATAATTAAACTTGAACTGTGAGAAGATTTGGTTATAATGAATCCACTTTCATGCAGGTCAACAATTAGCAGGAGCTTCCACATTTAAATGGTATATCTTTTTGGTTTGCTATATCCCCTACCTGGTTCCTTTTACTTCACTTCTGCTCATGTCTGGCCCTTCTAGATAACTGAATTTATAATTCTTGACCATAACTTTTATTCTTTTATTCTTTACCTCTCTAAATATTAACCACTCTCAATATATTTTTCCAGTATATTTCTACTCCTAATTTTCTCATTGGTCTGCAGATAAATCCAAGCAGAATTATAACTTTTTAATTATTTTTTTGTTTTTATAATAAATTAAGTTTAAGCTTCATTGTGTGTTTTGAATTACAACAACTCAAACACTTCTTCAAGAGCTTTTGATAACATGAAATACCAATATATACAAAAAGAATAAGTATATAGGAGAGTTAAATTTCATAATTAAAGGTCAATGTGCCTTATGTAACATATGACTTTAATTTGAACTTGTTAGTTCTGTGGAAGTGATAGTTGACAATAGCAGAAAAGTCATCTTTTTCAGAGATGGTAAAATGACCATCATCTTTAACTTTAAAATGTATAAATGGTTTCAAAGAAAATTTCACAACAGTAACACAGAAAGCATTAGGATAGATATTTGGGATAAATTTCTGCGAATGTCTCAAAAAAAGAAAAATAGGCAATGCCTTTAAATCTTCCAAAATGACTATTTGAAAATGTCAATAACAATTGCCTCTGAAAATTCCTTATGGTCTTATGCCTCCGAAGTTATTTCCTTACTGTCTGACTTGTTATAATAAAGATAAGTGGACTAACAAATTGAGAACTTTGTGTTGAATGCTATGATGGTCTAACATATTAATGATGACTCAGTGAGGCAGATCATCCAGTTGGACTATTAAAATTAATCACTTTAGAAAACTATCAAAATTTCCTTCCACACTTAAATTGATCAAAAAGGAATTAAAAAATATCACTAATTGCAAATTGAAATTTCAGATGGATAATTTGCCCAGGTGGACCCAAAAGTTTAAATAATTTCTTCTGAAAAGAATTTCATTAACTTAGTAAATATGATATTCTTTAAAAAGCCAAGTATTAGAAGGATAAGTATAATTCTATTCTTGCTATAAGACAGTCAGTTTTACTTATTTGGTCTTGATTTTTGGTACATTTAGGACTAAAACATTAAAAAATAACCATGAAATTATTTCAGGGCATTTAAAGTTCTATCTGCCTGAGTAGAGGTGATAATAGTTTGTCTTTTCTTTTTTCAAAGAAGCAGAGTCATGTGGCGGTTAAATGTTTCGAGACAAATTGCCTGGGGTTGAAATCTGGATCCTCCACTTACAGTGTAACTTTGGGTGATTATTTAACCCCGTTGTGCTTTGGTATTTTATCTGTAAAATGAAGATAAAAATGGTGACAGACTCTTTGGACATAGGATTAGATGAATAATGCATGCAAAATAATGAGATTACTGTGAGCAAAAGTAAATACTAAAAAATTATTAGCTGGCATTTTTTTCCAAAAGTATTTAATAAGTTTAGATTGAATCCAAGTACTATAGTAGTTATTGATGATGTCCATAAAAATCTGTGTTCAGTTGAAATTTTTAACAAATTTACTTCTGTGAAATATGTTACAATCTGCAAAATGCACACAGGAAAATCTACTCAAATGTAAATTAAATGGTTAATGATTTATTTGTTTTAATTATGTTTATTTCTCCAGATAACATGTTCACTTTATAATAGCTATATTAAAATGTATCCAAAATCATAATGAGTATTTTAAAGTTTAAATTTCCGCAATAAAATTTGAATAAAATCTACTCATCTCATTCAGACACGAAAGGCTTTCAGTGGCTTTAATCCAGGTAGTAGAGTTGGGGAGGAAAAAAATGGATAAAACTGTATTTTGCAAGTTATTCCCTCCTGATACAGAAATAAATTGTATAATAATGTTGTGGACATACCATAAAACAAAGAAACTATATAATGCAATAAATATCAATTGTGTTAGCAATAAAGCCATTTCTTATGAGAATTAGAATATGAATGTTTGATAAACTTTTTTAATTTCAATCTCATATAAAGTTATATTACATTTTATGTATGGTAGCATGATTTCATTCCCTGAAGGTAAATGTAATGAGCAGATAATTTATCTTCTTGATATAATTTTCTTGTAATTTTAAAATTATATCTTTATATTATATGAATATTTAAATTTCATGATAGCAACTATATTATAGATAATTGAAGCCTATTTTTTTAATAAATAAAGATATCTGCATGGACACTCTTTTAACAAACAAAATGATTATCTATTGGTTATTTTTTCACTGAAAATTGCCACAAATAAATTCTATATAGCTATTACTGGTCCAGCAGGATAGAAGAAACCAAAGAGCTACATTATAGTTTGCAAAGAAGAGATGGGACAATTATTTATGATCAAGTTGAATTTTCTAGAGAATGAGTTCATCTTAGTAGTATATAAAAGCAATCCATTCAATTATTACACAATAAACCTTATGAAAGTCTTGGAATCTGTTACACTCCCCAGAAAATGATAGACACACTTTATAGAGAAGATTGGGAAGTGAAAATAAGTAATCAAAGATTTCTCACTAAAATATGGCTAAATTATTGCATTTGTTCAAATAGTGTGTGTGTGTGTGTGTGTGTGTGTGTGTGTGTGTGTGTGTGTGTGTGTGTGTGTGTGTACAATAAGCCAGGCACAATTCTAAATGCTAGAAATACGATAATGAATTGAACGCAACTCCTGCTTTTAAGGAGCATACATTGGATGAGACAGGTAAATATATTGTCAGGTTCAAGTCCCGAAGATATATGCTGGATTATTGATTTGGGAAAGGTCACTGTGGAGTGCCATGGAAGGAAATAAATTCATTCTCAGGATGTCAGGAAATGGACCCCAGAGTTAGACAGATGTGAAGAAAGACAAAAGAGTTTGGGACATAGAGAACAGTATAAGTAGTGGTCCCTACATCAGTAAAAGGATGGCAGTGGCAAGAGCACAAGTAATAGAGAGGAGAAAAGTGCGTAGATTTGAGAGAAATACGGTTTTTAAATATTGACTTAAGAAAAAGCTTAGATTGAAGGAAGATGCTCAGGCTTCTAGTGAGAATGAGGGTAATAATGATAGAGATAAGAAACACCAATGTCAGAGCATGTTTATGAAGGTTATGTCTGACATATCTGAGGAAAAATAAAGGTAAATAATCATTAAACAAATAAAGAGGCTCATTACCCTAATGATACTTCTTTCTGTACATCGCAGAAGCCTTAGGCTTCTGTTTAGCTGTTGAATAATGAACATCTCTATATGAAGCATTTTCCAACTCTAAGAAATTAAGATTCTTCTGAGGTAGAAAGTATACTTCTAAAATAGCATAGCAATATACTGGAAAGAGCTCTGATATATTTATCTAAATACCTCAGCGTAATCAAGATTCTAATATGATTAATTGTGTGAGTAAATGGAAGTTAGTTAATTGCTACATGTCTCAACTTGTTCTTCTGTAAAACGTAGAAACTGGGTTTGATGGTACTTAATATCTCCTCCAAGTTTAGCATTTTTTGATAACATGTACCTTTTTTATGAACTCATGAAAGTGGTCATCTTTCCTATTGGAAATATCCCTAAGTTACCATTCATATATTAAACTGTTTTTCATTCTTTATCTTCAATTTGAACCAACAGATGTTTGATAGAATTCAAAGGAACAAGGACTGAACCATATGTGAATTTCAATATCACCTTCTTCTACAGCTCTTTCATTTGTGTTCAGTGAGTTTTACCTAAAGTTATTATGGAGAAATTATGAAATATAGATTAATGGTTGCATTTTTATGCTTTTGATGTGTTGTTTAATGAGGTATGTGCTGTTTTATATCTTACATCAAAGAGACATCTGCTAGAAACCTTCTTATCATACACATCAAGTGATTTTTGCACTAATAAGCATAATCATCTGAAGAATAGAATATGGTATCTCTTTTTTCATACCACTGAACTTACTTTATAACTCTAATTCCATTTTGATACATAGTTTTTAATTTTCAACTCTAAATTATATTTATCATTGGATATGCCTCTCCTAAAATAAACTTAAATGTAAAATTAGAGAAACAATAAAAAAATACAAACATTTAACACTTTCAGGTCATGGAATATAGTTCAAGAAATTGCTATAAGGGTATGACCTGCTTTAGAAGCTATTGATCATGGATTTAGGATGTGCATTTTTTCAGTCACTAAAAATCATTAATTTGGTGAAATAGTCATCATATTCTAACCTTGAATTGAGACATCAATTCGAGGTAAATAATAGTTAAAATACAACCACCATATAGATGATCAGATTCCCACAGCACATTTCAACTTACGTTTGCATGGTTTAAAATCAAATTGTCCTTTCAGTAAAATATTATCAAATGTATAAATATTTCTTACATCTGTAAAGTAAATCAATGAGTCATAAGCAGAGTATCTGGCACTGATTTCTGAGCACTATTAATAGAGAATAGTAAAGGTAGGTATTTGTAGATGTTAGGCCCACAGAATAAACTAAAATAGAAATCAGACCAATATTATACAATTTACCATTCTATTTGTTTTCATGTATGCATAAAGTTTTTACATAAATGAATCAGAAACAGGCCAGGATCATGGTGTGCAAATTCATAATATTCCTTAGTAAGCAAGATGGGATAGAGTTACTAACAAATTTATTAGAAAATATTAAGCTGGAACACAAAATATTAAATAAATTCCCAAGGCAGTTTCACTAAAATGACACTTATTGCATTATCCCTGTCATTCCCAAGTGTAAAAATCCAAGTAAAATTATTTAGTGATCTTCTCACCTAAAGATGACAGTAAAACATCATTTGGTTTTAATATGAGAAATAAAGAGCTTTTTTCAAATAATGAAAAAAACAAAAATTGCTCCATAAAAATAGTTTGGTTTTACACATTTTAGAAACTTGATATGTCAATTGGTATTTACAAAACCAGACTGTGTACTAAATTAATGGAAATATTGTATTACATAGAAGGAACTTTTCCAGAAAATAAAAATCAAATCAGTAACTGAGGTGGTAGGAAAGAAAAAAACAAAAAACACAACAACGGTGCTCCATGAGACCCAGGTTCAAGTTTCAGTCCTTCTTTTAACTTGGTTTCTGACCATGCTCAAACCCTAGCCACTTTTAAGCTTCATTTTCCTTGTATTCATAATGAAAGATATTGAGTGAAATGATCCTAAGGTCACTAACAAAGATTTCATTTTTTAATAATAGATTTCATTGTTAATTTACAGGTATAACAATTTTAAAGATACATTTTCAAAAATATTATAGTATTGTATGATAGCTCTTATTTTCCTTTTTTTTAAAATTTTCAAAGCCTGCTCTGTACAGTCACACTTTGAGATAAAACTAAATGCTGTAATTAACATGTTTTTAATTTCAATTACGCACATATATTCCTCACTGTTAATTCCTAAGTGCTCATTAGTATGAAATAATTTTATCAATTGCCTGTAGTATGTTGTATTACTCTAACTTTGTTGATCTTTCTTCTGTCTGGGCATTTCAAATAAATTACTAAGTCACAGTTGACATTTGAATTAAAATTTCTCCATGTCTTATTCCTACATATTTTTGGAAAAGGCTCTGAGAATCCAGAAGACAACAGTTTAATCTTACTTCTGTTTGACCTTGGTTACCTCAGCTCAAAAGAATATACAACGTGTCATCAATCTCAATTCCTAAATTCTATGCCCTTTATCTCATTTCTTATGTAATAAATTGCTTTTTTATACTTTTAGGTCTGAAAAATGACTTGAAGAGAAGAGAAATATTAGGTTTTAAGACTAAGAATGGGGGCAAAAATCTACTTCAAAGCAAAAATTAAATTTCTTCCTAAATCTAATGAAATAACCAAGAATTTTATATAATGAAGATGTTTTCACTAAAGTAGATTGTAAAAAGACAATAAAGTAAAATTTTGAAAACCTTTTTTTTAGAAATGGAGAATTATTATTGGAATAGGTCACTAAAGTATCAAATAACATCTGTGTATGACTTCATTGAGGAAGATAATTTCCCAAATATATGTGTATATATGTGAGTATGTATATTCTCATATTTCAAAGGCATTTCACTTTCTGATGTTGAATAAAACATTCATTTTTAAAAATTATCTATACTCTTGCAATTCTCATAAAATATTCTTGATAAAAATAATCAGACCTGAATTAGAAGCCTCTAGATTTAATTACAGAGAGACAACTTTTTAAAAGTATTACAGGTATACAATGAGAATAATTGATAATGTGAGAAATTAGTAAAAAGATCACAGTTCATCAAAAACAAAATTTGTTAGGAGGGAAAGGCAACAAATAGATTAAGATAGAATGAAAGGGAAAGTCAACCAAATTCAATTCATGAGTAAATTTTATTTGTATTCTGATTAAAATAAATCAGCATATATATAAAATATATATCAAGAAAAATAATACTAAAGAATTGTCAATTTTTAGGAAAAGAATCTGTAAGCCTGATATGAGTTATTGGTCATTAATTTAGAACCAGCTGTTTGCGTATTGGTATATTGCCTAACATACTAGAATAAACTTTTGTTAAATTTTTGTATTCTTTAATATTTTATTACATAGAATGGAAGTAAACTGTTCAAAGCTATAAATTGCAAGTATAAGAAACTTTTAAAAATTGTATCCAGTCTCAGAGTCATGACAAAGAGTTCAGAACACATTAATTTATTCAAATTTGCATGCTACATCAAAATAGTTTAATTTCTCTCTCAGACCTTGTTCTTTATGGTGAAGGTCAAAGGTTTAAATTTATATGCTCATATCTCTTTTTGAATTCTAACATAGTCCTAATTGAAATTTGACATATATGCCTATTAGTTGAAATTATTCCTTTTCCATGCTTCATTAACAATGCACTTTACTATACTACAACGATAATGCTCATAATAAAAGTCTCCTATGCAATGTGGATTACATTGAAACATGATTGATTATCTCAAATGTAACATGAAATTTATATTATAAAATTTCATATGCTGAAATTAAGTCTGTGACTAGAATTTAAATATATACTGAAAGAAGCAAAATCAGTTTTCATCATATGAAAATGAACAAAATTTTGAGAACAATTAGCTTTGGTTTGACTGAACTAATTTGGGATAGATATGAAATTCAAGACTCGTAGTGAAACATTTTATTTTAAGAATTATTTATTATAAACTATAAATAGTTTCTATTCATAAATATCTTCTAGAATGCATCTGTTTCTTGCTATGACTTTCTATTGAATCCAAGCACTGTGTTTTACAATGATATTGCTATTTACAAGGTCTAATTCTTGAAAGCACATTTAACAACTCTAAAATATCTGCTGATTTCCTTTCCAGCATGGATTTCCTTTCTTTTCTGCCAAAGGTGCCCTGGCTTTCCTTTGGTAGTTTGCCTTTCCCTTGTGTTGTAGCAATTCTGAATTCCCAGTGGGCTTGAGCCAGTTGGCAAAGCACCTGATCACAATGGTTAGTTTAAAGACAATCATGAAGGATATATTTGCTGAGACTTTTGGGAAAGAAGTTTCGTTACTCTTCTAAAATAAATAAATAAAAACTTCTTCAAAATGCTCTTTTTTTCCTCAAGTAGGTGTGGTATGAGAATATAAGTGACCCTATGAGTGTTAAAGGCATTTTTCTACCCAAGGATGAATCTGATACTAGAGGAGGCAAAGTTGGGAGAATCTTAAAAAAAAATGGACACTGAACCTTGACTGTACATGCCTGAAGCCTTTCCTACCTTCTTCAATTATTATTTTCTCAATATATAAGAAAAAAA
>NW_006442484.1:59170506-59176697 GCF_000325575.1 Pteropus alecto
ATATATATATATACTTAGTTAATTCTTTGAAAGGTTAGATATTTTACAAAGGCTTTTACGAGGCCATAGTTTAATTGTGGACTGTAAGTGAAACAACTTCCCTATTTCTAAAGAATACAAATCTCTGGAAAGAGATCCAAGAATGTACATTTTTATCAGCACTCTTAGATGATTCTGATGTCACCAAGCACATAATTTGTTTTTAAATTTCTCTTTGCATCAAAATCACCATACAAAGATTTCATTTCAGTGGGATCAGGTTCAGGTATTTAGAACTCCAAGGCAAGGCTTCTCAAACTTGACGATGCAGATAAATCACCCAGAGATCTTACAAAACCACAGATTTGGGTTCAATAAGTCTGGGGTAGGGCCTAAGATTTTGCATTTCTAACAAGTTTTCTGGCTATGTCCACTAGTTCACAGAAAACACACTGATTAGAAATGAACTATATTACTTTTAATGGTGAATCTGGCTTGACATAGCCAGATATGTCACAAATAATGTAGAAAAGAAACTGGCATTAAGAACTACCCACTGTATTACGGCAGATTTATGACTTATATATGAGTTATGGTCCAATAAAATACTCATCACTAGCAGTCGAGGAAAAGGTAAATGCCCTGTAGTAAGAGGAAATAACATTAACTTCGTAGTTAATAAATTTGTAATAATATCAAATGTATAATACTTGAATTTATTTTATAGGGTGCATACAAGGGAATCCAAACACTTTAATAGCTTTTTTTGTATCACTAATTTTTTAAAAGATAGGAAAGTCCATTTTAATGTTATGCATTAAAGAAAGAAAGTAGGTATTAGAAAAATTGACATTTAGCAGTTGGAAAATATTGACTTGATAGCAGGGAGTCTGTTATCCTTGCTGTTACCCTGAACATTTCAATTTCAGAAAGTTGCATGACTTTCGAATCTCCTCCATGTAAGACATTCTGCTTGACATTAGGATTTATTTCTGGCTCTCCATCAGTTTCTAATTAATAGCACCACTGTGTGCTACATGATGTGAGAATTGAAAATCTCTAAACAGTACCACAGGAACACCACATTGCACTTCTACTTGAAAAAACACCTGATCAGTTACCCAGCTGTTTCCTCCAGATGTTGTCTGTAAACTCAAAGGTCATTGTTTCACTAAAACTCAAATTAATTTGACTTAAAAGTATCTTATTCACTATAAAAAAAAAATTACAACTATTAAAATCATGTTTTTAAATAGGTACAAGTATATGCAATCAAAACTTGTAGAACTTACAAAATATGTTTCTTAAAGCATTTTCTTTCCATCTTTACAAATCTAAATGCAAAAAGGTATAGTTTGTATGATTTATAAATAAGATGTGCAGTGACACATTTTTTTCTGTTTTTAAGAAAAAGTATTGTCTTCCCACTGAATGAACTCCCATGAAGTAAAAGAACATATCATTATTTGTGCAGAATAATGACAGAATTTAGTTTAAGATGAAAAACTCAACAAATGGTAACTGCTTTTGAAATGGAAAATAAAATATAATATCAGTAGACTCTCTTTCTAATGCTGATCTGGAAAGCATAATATTAAGACTCAACCTGAAGAACAGAGTTTATATTTAGGTGCGTATGTTTTACTTTATAGAAGTTTTGTATAACACTATTTTACTGCATTGCATGAGACTATGTAATAACAGGATACTATTAGAGTCACAGGCATTAAAAATTTGTCCTTCGCAAAAGGATGTTATGGCATTTAATTATAAACATACTTTCTATGATAAAATCAGAATTCAAATATTAATCCTATAGTAACTCTTCATTTGAAAAGCTAAAAGTAAACCAAATATGCCTGTGATATAATTTTTGTGTGGTTTTTATAGATTCAATATTGTAAATGAGATTTAAACTTGGATTATTACTGTCTTTCTACCCCTAGAAATATAATTTCTTTTCATTAATTGCATATCTCATCTATTGCTTATCAAATTAAAATAGAACAAAAATCTCTGGGAAGACCATAGTAGCAACATTTATTAAATAAGTATCGAGTCTCATTGTGTATATGGCATTGTACTATTATCTAAACATGACCCTCTGTTTAATATTAATGATGTTACATGTATCCATCAATAGCACATTTATTTCTATAATGTATGTTCCCTATGACCAAGGCATAATTTGGTTTATTAATATCTATCTTCTTTCTTCAAATATTACTGTGTATTAAATTATTGGTCCTTTTTCTTTCAAAAAAGAAAAAAAGAAAAAAAACTCTTGAAATTGAAAGTTTTGAATATACCAATTCTATAGCCAAAATAAAATTACCAAACCAATACCCACTCTCCTTCCCCCCAAAAAGAAAAAAAAACAGGTGGAGAATTGAAAGATATAATTATCTATTTAAAAAAAAAATAATAGGTGAAATGAAAGCATTTTGGTCTCAGTTGAGATTAACAATGACAGCAACAAAAGTAGAAATGTCACCAGAAACCATGTATCTAGTGTTTGCCACATGCCAGGAAATCATTTTAAGTGCTGTATATTTGTTATTTACTTCTATGAACCCTATGATATAGGTAACATTGTCCTTCTCACCTTACATATGAGGAAACTGAGGCTTGAAAAAGGTCTAATTAACTTGTCAAATGTCAGATTACTAACAGGTAGTAAAATCAGAACTCAAACCTAGATTAGACTTCAAAGTCTATCATCCTAACTAAGCTACACTTAGCAGCCAGAAAGCAGTACAGCTAAAGACACAGAAAGTATATATATTTAACTAAAGAAAATTACTTTGAGATAATCTCCCATCAAAAGAAATGATCCTGTGGGGTGAAAAAAAAGATTGCTGAAACTTGATTGTGGTAATCATTTCATGATGTGTATCTATATCAAAGCATCGCTTTGTATATCTTATATTTTTATTTGTCGAGTATATCTCAGTAAAGTTGATGGGGCAGAAGGGGTTGCTAAAAATTATGCTGACTGTGATCTAGACAATAATACTGCTGATGAACTGTTTATTAATACAACATGCAGTTTGTAACCACTTTTATCTGCTCCAACCAAAAAGAAAATATAAATAAAACATTTTAAATATTAAGAATATATAGTCATATTCTAACACAAAGAAAAAAATGGAATAGAAACTCACAGAATTGAGCAACAATAGGTAACAGAAGGTTCAGAGCCGAAGAGTAAGCAGTGGAGACACAGAATTTAACTCCTGTGTGAAAATGAAACTGATTACAAGTTATGTGTGACATAAGGAACTAGAACCAACTTCCCTATATAAACCAAGAAATTAGGTTCTTGCTCACTCTTTCATCAGTAAATAAAGAAAAAATTGCCATCTGCTGACACAGGTTTTTCTTGGTGTGAAGCATTAACTGGAAACCGGAAAGTAGATTGTTGCCTATGTAATGTTAATGGGATTATAATGCAATATCGTTATGGAGTGAAAGTTGGAGCAGTTAAAATAACACTGTCTCAAAAATCTGGATGTCTCTGAATGAGACCATGGTAGAACCAAAAAACAGAAAAGGGAGAAAAGGGATGAAAGAAAATGAAAACTCCCTCAAGAGATGAACTCTTATATATAAAGCAAGATAACACTAATAATATCAATCAATAAACCTGAAAGATGGAAGAATTTATACCCAAAGAAATAGAAATAATACAGCAATCTGAACATGCTTTAAAAATCAAAGTTTAAAAACCTTGAATATGTAGAGTAGATAAGAGCATCTACAAAATACAATCCCAAATCTACAAAACAGATAAGAGATCTTGACACATGAGATTCAAGTATAAGTGAATATGAGAAGGAACCAATTGAAAACCAAAAAAATGAAAATTATAATCCTTAAACATTTGAAACACTTCAAATGGAAATAAAAAGTAGATTAGACAAATGCAAAGAATAAATTACAGATTTAGGTATTAGAGCATATCTAGAGTTTGAATGTGAAATGAAAGTTGAGTAAATGGAGCTTTACAAGAATAGAAAGCATGTTCTTTGATGTTGCATTGAAGATCAAGTTTGACAAATTGAAGAAGCAGAGAGAGAATGAAAACACCTCATCTCTGCATTAAAGAGATTTTACGTTCACTTTGTAAATCTATAAATTGGTCCTGTGATATAGCTCTGTGGAAATAAATGAAGACCAACAAAATGAAAACAAGCAAAGGCTATTTATTAAGAGCTTGCTATAAGGATGTCAGCCACCATCATTTACATTTTGTCAGTGACTCAGTGGTAGGCAGAAGAATGAGAAAGGTTTATAGAAAAACAAAAGGCGGCTTCAGTTCTTCCCTATTGGCTGTTGGCATGAAGAAACTGCAGGCCTGCTAACTAAAGCGGAGCCTCTCCTATGTTTGGTTAAGGGTGCATCTTTGGTTTTCTCTAGTTGGTCCTAAGTTGGAAGCAAGGACAAAAATTCAGGAACTTGTCAGTTATTAATTAAGTTCTGATGATTTGGGGCTGATCATTACAGGCATCATTGTTTGGTTTCCCAGATTGTTGGTAGAGATAGTGGTATGACTTCCAACAAGTCTGACTTTATAGCAGGCTGACTTACTATAGATAAGAGGTTGATTTATTGGGCTGGTTGTGGATCAGAGTTCTATTTATATGTATGGTCAGATTATTGTCCATTTGTATATTCAGTCTCTCACTAGATTATTTTTACAAAAGAATCCGCTAAAGTCTTTTTATTTTGACAAGATATTAATGCTGATCTTTCAATATATTTAAATACATAGGCTGCCAATTATGAATGTTCACACTATATAACACCATTTAGGGAAAAATATATAGTTCAGAATTTGTCAACTTCATTTGCAAAAGATCTCTGATTATAGCCCTCATCTCTTCCTTCATACTTTCTCCTATGCAGTATCAACTGCCCTGAATCAGTTAACTGATGGAAGAATTAGTGAGAACAACCCAATTTTTATACGAGAAAATATCTGTAAATTAGAACTTTATAAAATAGTTCCTTAAGAAGTGGTTATGTATGTCACTCATCTATAGCCAAGCCTGAAAGAACCGTGATTGATCATTAGTTGTTGTGATCATCTTTCTGGTATGAAAATCAACCAGGATTATCTGCAAAAAAAATCTACAAGGGCATACACCCTCACTTTCAAGGCCTTTTAACAATACTGCATATGAAAGTGAGTAGCCCCATGAACTTTCTGTCTCAGTCAAAATAAAAGACTATTTCTTCATTTCATTTACAGTGAGAGAAAGAGGTGAAACAGAAATTCACCTACACCCAGGATCAGAAGGTTCCAGTTCTATTGCTTACTTTCTACAGCCTTTATTTTAGGATTCTGGCTTCTAACTGCTTGACAAAATACAGCTGCCAACTCCCTCAGTAAGTGCCTTTATGAACATATTTGGCTGCTTGTCTTTAGAACATCCTTAATCCCAGCAGTAATGCTTTAAAATTTATTCCCAGAGCCGTTGCCCTCTATTTCTCTCCTCTTAACTGCTGCCATCTCTATCTCCATCCTCACTGCCTCATCAGCTCATCATAGAAACTGAAGGCACAAGCAGCATGCTCTGGGCTACAAATCCTAGCTGGAGTTCCCTCAGCAGTGAGAACATCACTGTGCACCAAATAATATGAGTTACACTCAAACTGTGGAGGTGAGTGTAATTCAATAAAGAATTAAAATCAATATACATAACCAAATGTAATGGTAATTCAAGATGTGAGCTATCTGGGTGAAAGAACTATGGAGTCACCTAAAGATAACTCTGAAATGAAATTGACTCAAAGGCCCACCCTAAATGTGGCAGTGATGCAGATAACTAAATTATTGCCTGCTATTTTTCAGACCTTGTGTTTTTTGAGTTGGCATTGGGAGGACTTAGAAGAAAAGTGCCCAACTTTTGGAAGATTTTTGGCTACATTTTGCAGTCTTCAATAAGTTATTTCAAATGAGTTAAGATTCTATTAAAGCTAATCTGTTAGAAAGAAAATAACAAGATGAATATCTTGTCCATGACAAGTAACTCAAGGCCATATGAATCAATCAGACACCTGCCAAATTGCAAATGCCCAAATTTCAAGCCTACATTAAAGTTATAGAAAGGAAATGGACAGTGAATAAGGAAGTAGAAAGGAAGCAGCTGATACCGCCCCCACTCTCTCCATCCTTCTGAAGTATTTATTTCTGTGTCCTTTCTGAC
>NW_006442484.1:59176735-59226566 GCF_000325575.1 Pteropus alecto
TAGTAATGAATACTAGGTACAAGTAGATGGATTATCTATGTTTATCAGAATACTCCCAATGCAAAAGTGTAGAAAAATGTTAACAAGTGGTTAAACGAGGTAAGAAGAGATGATATCTTTAATATTAAAGTCTGAATTTAAAGTTACAATCTGATTTTATTTAAAATTTTTGTTTTGATTTGTTTTACTTTCTAACAGTCATTTAGGATAAAATAAACAGAAAACTGGGGTTTTAAAAATATTTTTGTTTTGTTTTGTTTTGTTTTTCTCAGAAAAAAGGAAAGATTATAAATAGGGACCTGTCACAGGTTAATCTTTAAGTCAATTCCAAGATTCCTATATCATACTGACAGTGGATGGCTAAAGTGGTTCAGCCCCTAAAGGAGATTCCTTACCCCTCTCAGCTCTGAATGTGGAAGAGAGTGAGCAATGGAAATGCTTAGCGCTTGGAGTATGAGGATGCGGTTTAGTCGCATTGTTAGATCAAGAAACTTACTCCATTTCTGAAGAGACGTATTCTTAATATCACTGACCGGAAAATATAGCAAGTGGACCAGAGATCACAGTATGTTCTATTTCCTTTTCTTATTTTCTAAGTGGGAGTTTTCATAATGGTTATTCTCGTTTGCCTTTCACATTATAATCAAGCTACATTGAGGCATGAATATTTCGACCATATGCAATACTAAGAAGAGCCACATGGAAAATAATTAAGTATGAAATCCATGAGAAATCCCAGACTTGGAACTGAATGCAACAGATAAATATGACGCTAGGTTTCTTTTCTTTTCTTATGAATGAACTTTAGTTTGTAGGAGATACAACTGCATTATGTTTAGTAGAGCATTTCTGCCATTGCACTGTTGGCAGAAAAATAGGTAAATAAGCTGCAATCAATTAAAAGACATGTTCATATAACTAGGAGTCATATAATTCTCTCTGCAGTTTGGATAAACTACCAAATCCACCTTTTGTTTTAAATTAATCTGTGTCTTTTATCTGCAATTGAAAGAGCCACATATAATTGGGGATAGGGTACAAAAAATGGGATTCTTAATGATAAAATTTTATACCTAAGTCCTAGCAGCCTCTCCATTCTCTTTCCTACTTAATACCAGTCATCATTGCCACTTTTAATACCAGTCATCATTGCCACTTTTCTCCTGAGTGGTATCTTTCAGTTTCGTTTCTTAGATTTCTCCCACAGGATCAATCTCACGAGGCAGCTGTGTGAGGAAAATGTTATTGGGTGTTTTGTGGTATAGTGATAAGCATTTAATGCCATAGCTTTCCTCTAAGCACTGCTTAAGCGTAAGGCACAAATTTTGATATGTTGTGTTTTTGTTTTTATTTACTTTATAATTTTCTCTAATTTCTCTGCTTTTACTCATGGGTTATTTAGAAGATTACCTAATTTCCAAGTACTTGAATATTTTTCATAAACATCCAGTTATTGTTTTTTATGTTCATTTATTCATTTGAGAAAGAGAATATATTCTGTATAATTTTAACTTTTTTAAATTTATCAGTATTACCAATTGACCTTCATTTAGACCACTAACCAGCTACTCCAGATTTTTTTCTTTTTTAGAACCTACATGCTATATGTTTTACTATAATTTTATTTTTAAACCTTCAGTATCAGTATGTTTTAGATATGTGCCATTTTAATTTAACTGAATATACCTGTCAAAATACTGGTGATTTTGTCCTTTAACCTTCATGTTACTGACATTTTAAAAAATTATCATCTTTTTCTACATTATTTTCTTTAATACTTTTTATTTCTTTCCTTTCACATTGGATTAATCAATTTCAAAAAAAATTTTCTTTATTCCTTCCATTGGTTTTTATGATATACATTGCATCTTTAAACATGCATATTTTTTAACAAACTTGATTTACCCATGTTTAAAATTAATTAATATCTATTCTCTTCTCAAGGAATATAAGCAAGGACTTCAAGATATTTTAACTCATCTCATCCCTTTCCCCATTTTACTTGTGTGGTTTAGATTTTAATGCTTCCTGTAGTAAGTAGAATGATGTCTCTCCATCCCCAAAGATATTCACATCCTAATTGCCAGAACCTGTAAATATGCTACTTTACATGGCAAAGGGGACTTTGCAGATATGATTAAAAATCTTGAGATGGGGGTGGTTATCATGAGTTATCTGACTGTAACTCATGTATCACAAAGATCCTTACAAGTGAAAGAGAGAGGCAGGGGAGTGAGAGAAAATGTTAACTGAAGAAATCAGAATGATGAGATTGCTGGAAAGAGCGGGGGAGCCAAGAAATGCAGGCAACCTCTAAAAGGTAAAAGGAAAGAAATAAGATTCTCATCTGGAACCTCCAGAAGGAATGCAGCCTTACTGACACCTGGATTTTAGCCCAATAATGCCCACTTTGGATTTCTGAACCCAGAAAACTACAAGATAATAAATTTGTGTTGTTTTAAGCTATTAAATATGTAGTAATCTGTGACAACAGCAATAGCAAACTAATAAACCACATTTAGACTATACCAATCCTCATTCCCATCTCACAACTCAATATTTTTACTTCAGTCAATATACGTTTAGTGTTCATGCTTACCGATTTAGTTATTCGCCCATTGTTTCTTGCATCACACTACAGCCTTGAGAGTTCAATTTTGTTTGTCATAAAAAGTATCTTCATGTAGTTGAGTAAAAGCCTTTGTGTGGTACATTCTATATAACTCTTTGTGAAATTGTATTTATCACGACTTAATCCCAAGGGAATAATTATCTGAGTATAGAATTCTATTTTCTCAGAGCACTATCAAGATATTACTACATTGTCTTCTTGCCTATAATGTGGCTTTGGGGAGACAATTAGTCATAGTGTAGCTTTTACTTTTGTTCCTGTATAAATTGCTTCCTTTTACCTTTAGTTAATTAGCTACTAATTCAACTATTTCCTTTTATAGTTAATTAGCTACGAAGGAAGCTAATTAACTATAACTAATTCTCCAACATAAAAAAAAAAAGGTTATTCTTGGAATGTAATAATTTATACTTACTTTTAAAATTCTATCGACAGCCAGTGCCACAGGCATAAGCTATTTTGTTTTCTTTTTTGACATCTTTCTCTAATTCTTTATTCTTGGCTATAGTGTATATTTCTGTTATTATTTCCAGTGTCCTTCTAAACTTATTTATTATGGTTCAACTAGTCTGATGAAATATTTTATTTTCTATTTGTTTCTATAAATAAATTTGAAGAATTAAAATACATAGCATATTTGACTATAACATTGATTTGAATCTCCTTGGATTTTTTTCCTAATTCTGGCTAACAGTTAATGAATTATATTGATCTTTAAAAAAACTCTTTTATTTTATTGATTCAATCTATTGCTTTCTGTTTTCTATTTTACTCACTTTCATATTGATCATTATTTTCTTCTCTTTGAGTTTAATTTGCTCTTTTTCTATTTTCTCAAGAAAGACACTGAGGGCATTGATTTGAGACTTTTTATCTTTTCCATTACAGGTGTTTAGTGCTATAAATTTCCCACTAATTACTGCTTAGGGTTTATATATATATATATATTTTTTTTCCATGTCTCTGTCTAACTTTATGAACATATGGAATACAGTTAAAATGGTTTTAGTGACTTTGGCTGCTAAATCTATTATCATGTTAGCTCTGACTCAGTTTCAGTTGATTAATTTTTCTTTTCATTATGGGTTATATTTTCTTCCTTCTTTGTATGATTGGCAATTTTTTACTAAATGTCAGACACTGTAAATTTTAGCTTCTTTAGTGCAGAATATTTATGTTTACCCATAAATATTCTTGAGATTTCTCTCCAGGATGCAGTTGGAAACAATTTGAATGCGGGGGGTGGGGGAGGAGGGAGAGAGTCTCGTTTTTAAGTTTTCTTATATAAAGCTAGAACAGTAATTAGTCTCAAGTTCTTTTTCTCCAAGACTGAGACAAGACACATCTATAGACTCTGCACAATACCCCATTCCAGTCTGTGGAAACAAACTTTATTCTTAGCCTTCCATGAGCACTAGGCATGTTACTGTTAGGTGGCTAGTGAAACATGAGCAACAGGGGAAAAAGGGAGGGGGGCCCAGCCCAGAGACTGCCCAAAGAACACCCTATTGGTAGTTACCGAATCCTTCCTGCATCTGCAGAAACAAAGAACAGGAGGGCCATAGTCTTAGTTGGCCTAATCTGGCTCCAGACACCTGTGCAGAAGGTACTACCCTAATTTCCTCACAATTTAAGCGTCATTATAATACTGTGTTTGTGCCTGGAAGTTCATGAATCTAATAATAACGGACTGAATTCTGGGTTAGCACATGTGCACAAGGCAAAGAGTTATATAGCAGCCTGATGTCAATCAAAATGACCTCGCTTGCCAATCACCTAAGAATGCCTTTAGAACCACCCATCATGGCCCAAATGTAAGGCAGACATTCCCATTTCTGGGTTCCCTTCTTTTGTGGCCTTTTTGTGGCCCACTCTTTTTTGTGGCCTTTTTGTGTTGGTAACAGTGCTGAGACCATGTGCCTCCGTAGGGCATGCTTTGTCTTTCTCAAATATACTTTTAATAAATCTTTTCTAAATCACAATGACCTGTGATTCTTCACTGCAGTCACTTGAGGAAGAACTGAGGGAAAATGCTAACTACACTTCTGCACCCTATTATCCCTCTCCCTACCCCTGCTGTTGGGATGACGCCAAACTCCAATCGTCCCCAACAGTAACACTATCTCTAAACCTTTTGGGTCGATCTTTTCTATCCTTGAGCAGTTTTCTCACATGAATATGCTGATCAGTACTCAACTGAATAGTCCAAGAGAACCTTTTACACATCTTCAGAATTAGAACTTTGTGCAACACTATTTTTTCCAGTACTCTATCCTATGAACTATAGCTGCTTCCATCTTAGCTAGAAGGAGAAGGTCCATGTTTAATAAATCTTAAAATGCTTTACTTGAATCTAAAATTTATTGAGTTTTCTGTCCATGTGTAAAGTAATCTGTCACTATACTTTTATCTGTAATGTATAAATTTCATAATATGTTTCTTTATTTCTTTCTTGTATTTTAAATACTTCCTTGGTATATTAAAGTTCTGAGCAAATCTTTTTTGCCCATTAAAATGGCTGAGAAAAGTATACAATGGAAATGTATTATTTAATAACTGCAATTATACTTTATATATGAACTCCTCTGTACAAGTAGTCACCCACTATAATTTACTAACAATAATGCACAGTTAATAGCAGGAGAAAAAAGAAAAAACCCAATTCAACAAAAAGTTACTCTATAATGTAATAATGTTATTTCACAAGACTATATTAACCTGGCATTCTGATGGTTAAATAAAACTATCATTGGCATAAATGAAAATTATCTTTCTTTAACAATATACAAATGCAGGGTCAGAGCCTTTAGAAGTTCATATCTCCTCTTTCATTCATAGGATGTAAATTCCTGCACAATCTATTCTTGGGACCTGAAGATTTTGGTTTTCTAAAGGACTACTAAGCATGTAAACTCCAGTAGAAAGATTATTTTTTAAGTCTTTGTCAGTTAACATATAATCATGCTTATAAGGCCTTAGAGTGATACAACACCAGTTACCAAAGGGTCAAGGAATCAGTTGTAAACCAAAGCTACTAAAGGGAGTATAGGACAATGGTGAATTTACTGCTTATTATACTACTTTATCAAATCAGTCTAGTCTATCTCTTAATTAACTGCCATACTATAGAACTATTTAAACTTCTGTCACACAAGCATTATTCACCTTGCTACTTTAAGGCTTAAGGCTATTTTAGCCTCAGTATCTCTGTGCAAAAGATATTTATCATCAAATTTTACTATGAGAAGAAAATGATCTGCTAATTTTCTACTAGCTGCCTTTAAGAGGTTTCAGCTCTCAGAGAGATACTTGCTTTAGATAGGTTCTACCATGTAATATCTTACCTGCTTCAATAAATTCACTATACCCACCCAAATATCTCTTCTGTAGACAGTAACAGTGAAAGACTATCTAATTCAATACATGGTATCCTTGTAACATAGCCAGAAATTAAAGTTAACTAAAATTAAATGATTAAAAAAAATACTTTTCATTACAAACAAAATATAATTTATAGCATAAATTTAGGACAGAAAGTAATGCCTACGTTCGCTTTTCAACTTTCCAGGAGAGCATATAAATACTGGACACATTTTATGAGTTGATAAAAATAAGAATTCTACTCTTGTAGCCTATGATCAAGCGAGATCTCCTCTAAAATTATATTTCTGTAACATCAAATTAGAACACATTTTCCTTCATTTTGGATTCAGGTATTATTTACTTCTTCCACTTGAATGTTGTTCTTATGCTCTGTGTTGCTAAAATAGCACGTATTTTAACAACAAAGAAATTGTAAAGTGCCTTAAAAATGTGTTTTTTATTTTTTAAGTTAACATGTTTTATTTTATCTTCCACATGACATATTCCTTTTAATCAGAATCTCAGAAGAATTACCTTAATATAATGGGTGAAATGGAGAAATCGTCAATGCATATAAAATATTATAGTTATCATTTAAAAATTCAAAAGAATCTCAATCTTTCAATTTATAGATAAAATTAATTGATATTATAACACTTTAAAGTTCGACTCTAATTATCATTAATTAAAATTTAAAAAGTGCTGGAGACTGGATTAAAAAGTAGGGTGTGTTATAAAGGAAGGAAAAGAAAAGCTTGTGATAGCTGTTGCTCTTCCCCTGCTCCCCAACCCCAGGCACCTCCAAACACTACAGTCAAAACTTTTTAGGCTTGGGTCTCAAAGTGTGGCCAGTAACCAAGAACCTAGCTTGTTTCTCAGTTACTCCCACTTCATTTCATTTTCACTATGAGTGCAGACATAGCAAACGTCTTTTAGTGAATATTAATATAAAAATGTACTTAATGAGTGTGATTTTTCTAAATTGTTAAGTTATAAGCAATAATATAATGTATTATAGATAGGTAGGTAGGTAGGTAGGTAGGTAGGTAGGTAGGTAGGTAAGTAGACGGATAGACATATTATGCAGGCATTTTGGCATCATTATATAGCAAATAGGTTACAGTCTATAAACTATTATGGCATAGAACTCCTAGTTGTAGTTGACAGAAAAGCCAGTAGGATATTGTTTATAAAGCCTAAGTACTTCCTTCACATCTTTTTGAAGAAATTTTCAATATAAGATGTAAATGATTCATTTTACAAGAAAAATTTACTCTAAACAACCATTTGTTACTTATTCCTTTCTAAAAATAACGTTTACAAAGCTGGAGAACCCAAACAGCAATCTAAAAAGACCATCCTTACTTTAATGTGAATTGAAAATGTTATAGTCATTTATCTCCTGCATCTCCACAACCAAACAATCACCAGTTTTTATCAATTCTGCCTCTATCATCTTTCTCCAATGTATTCTACTCATTTTATTTCCACTGGGAATGCCTGAGTTCAGTTTCTTATGATCTCTTTTCTATAAATCTACAATAATTTGTAAATAGATCTCACATTTTTCTAACAGCTAATCTAGCAAATATATCATTAACACTTTCATGAGATTTATCTTATGAAGTCATGAATAATAGCATATCACTAAACTTCAGTGGTTCCTCAATGGTTCCCCATTACTTTTGAAAAAGCTGGCACTCAAGGCCTCCATAATCTGACTCTAAATTCTTGTATATAATTTACTCTTTTGTATACTTAAATTTTAGTGCTTTTCCTAAGCCTCCCAAAACTTTTTGCACATTTTCTTCTTACATTCTTTCTTCAAAATAACCTCTCCAGCATTTAGAACTTGCAAATGATTTTTTAAGGTCCAACATAAATGCCAGTAACTCAGTAGGATTTTCCTACTCCCTGTAGTGGATATTAAGCATAGCCTCATTCTAAGTCACACAATTGTGTTCTTTATTACAGTGCTATTTTTGTCCTTAATTGATTACATATAGCTTGCTTTGGATAGAATATAAAATTCATTGAGAACAATGTCTTTTTCATATTTGCTTCTGCCACAGTTGTTTATACATGATGGATATGGAACTTTCTCTAACTTCATTTCTGATTTTTGATTTATTACAAGAGAAGCCAGAATATATATTAAAGTGACATTTTAAGAGTTATACATAAGTATGTTTTTTGAGTCTTTGAATAATAATCTTTTATTAATGTTGAGATAAAACTTTCCCTTTTTAAATTGATTCTTCATTCCTTTCATTCTTATCTGATTGTTGGTGTTGCTGAGAAGTTAGAGGCCAGCTTAATATTTCTACTTCTTAGATAATTTTTTTTAATTTGTTTTATGTTCTAGTTTTAATTTCACCACCCAAATCAGATATTTTCCCATCCATTTAGTGATCAGATAAAGAAAGACAGAATTTTAATTGCTATGAATCTTTCTAATTTTCCTTGCACCCCAGAGAAGTCCTTTCACTTTTTGTTCTCAAGTCTGTTTATTTTGGGCAGAAAGTTTCCTTTAAGTACTTTTAACATTTTATCCAATCATTCCTGTTTCTTTCTCATGAATGCCTGTAATTCCAAGGTTTAACCTTTATTATCATTTCTCCATATTCCTCAGATAATATACTATCATATTTATTATTTTCTCCCTTTGGTCAGCATTCTGGGAATGTTATTTAGGATTTTATTCCATAACACTAATTCAATACTTATCAGTCACTTTTGCTTTTAACCTCTCCCGTAGAGATTTCAGTTCTACTGATGGAATTTAGAACTTGCTACTCTGAAATATAGAACATTGGTATATTGACTATTTTAAGCTGAAGGAGTTGGACAAAATGGCAGAAGTAGGAAGGTTACTCCCACCCCCAACTCCCTCATCATTCTTCCCTGAAACCTCTCCTGTGAAAGATGCCTTTGCTAAACCAGGAGGAAAAAAGCACCCTTATCTCTGAAGACAAAGGAATACAAAACAGAATTCTAACGAACAGGCCTTGCTAAATTTTTCTATTTTCTATTATTACCTTATACTCTGTAACATATTATACACCTTCATGACTGTCCACTCTTCATCAAACCTAACATAAAAATACACACATCTCACTGTTTCTTTGGGTCTTCCTTATGAAGTTTCCCATGTCACTTATATTAAATAAATTTATATGCTTTTCTCCTGTTAATCTGTCTTTCTCAGTTTAATTTTCAGACCCAGCCAGGGACCCTAAAAGGGCTGAGGAAAACTTTTTCCTCTCCTACACTATAATTATATTTTATTATATTTTAAGTTTCTTTGCAATTTTTTCTTATCTCAGTCTATCCTTTAAAAATAATCTTGGCTTCTTGTCTTTACCATTCATTTTCCTTTCGTTTTTCTATCATCTATTCTATTTGTTACATATATTCAAATTTTCTTATATTCTGTTGCTAGGGTGCCCTACATCTTGATATGCCCAGTAGAGTCCCAGTTTCTGGCTGTTGTCCTGATGCCCCTTTCATCCTCAAAAGTGTCCTACTTGATATGATAAATTATATGGTTGTCCTGGGAGTATCAAACATTTCTTCTAAAACTTTCTTTTCATCTTTTGGCTAATTAGTGTCAAGAGTCTTCTGTCCTTCTGAATACTAAAGTTGGTTTCTTGTCTCACTGTTACTTTATTTTCGTTCTTCGGTATTTTCTGAAAGCTCTATTGTTCTAATGTTATGCATTCATAAATGACAAAAGATCTATAGAGAGTATTTGTGCACAGAGTATATATCTGACCTTAGTTCTGTTCACAGAATTCATAATCTCTCTGTCATATTAAGTATTTCTGTACCTGTCTTCTATACAGAGGCTGTTAAAATGACTGTCCTAACTTCCAAAAGTGAAAGTGTATCTTCTAATGGTTTGCTTTTTTTTTTTTGTCAAATATGCTTCTACCTTTATCCTACTGTGAACACAAATTCTTTCTGAAAATACCAAGAAAAAAAATGTATCTGTTTCAATGGAAGGGGTTTCATCAACTCAACTTACTTTAAGATGGTAGACATATTTTATAGAGAAATATATATCACATACACTCTCTCTTCCATATTTAAAATCAGATCCTCCTTCTTGCTGGTTATTCCTGTGGATTATGAATGTCAACTCTCTTCAATCAGATCTCATGATTGAGCTATACATTTGAAAGAATTAAGAAAATCATCAAAATTGTGAAATAACCATTGGGAAGGGGGAAGGAAAGATGCCACCAAATATTTTTTAATGCTGCCTACCCTCAAGTATCTTTTTTAATTATCTGCTCTGATGCAATAAAATATTCAATGAAATTTAGATCTCTCCTAGACTTTTCCTTTTTAATAAGAGGAAGAAATCAATGATAACAAGGAGAAAGGATGAGCAAAATAAAATGTACACAAAGTTGAACTATGGACTAAGAATCTTACTCAATAAAGGAAAATTTCATCCATGTCATTATTTTCTTCAGGTTTTTCCCCTAGTTTTTTTCTGGTATCTAGTTCATAGCTATTCAGTATTTCTAAGCTGATTGCTCATATTGATCAATAGGTCTTTAACCATTCATGTTTCTTTTCTCTTGCTTTATATCTTGGGAATTAAATGACAAAAGAGGCCTGAGGAAACAATCATTTTTTTTTTTTAATTTAATAATGTCAAAGCCCTCAAATATGCTTTGCATTGATGATAATGAGACATCTTCTGTTTTATCCTCTGTTCACTATTTTGAAAACATGATAATAAATCCAAAAATTGCCTGATGGTTAGGTAGTTTAAGAGAATAATGACAGTAACAGTATAATAATTCAAATAGTTTTGGTTAATTTTCAAAATTGGTTTTAGATATCACTTGGTGTTTATAATGTGTAAACAGATTATACAGATTTTGAACCATAACTTGAGAAATAATAGCACTAATCAGAGTTTTATAACTTTTCACTTAGTCTAAGATGACTAATTTTTAATGACAAATAGAACACACTTCAGGTAAGAGATTTCATAAGTGAAATGTTTTATGTATAGGTGATAAAAATTATTTTTAACTAGCTGTAGGTTTTCATCTGAAGTGTCTTAGTCTATGTTGGCTGCTATAACCAAAATACCATAGAGGGGGTGACTTAAATAACAAATATTTATTTCTCACAGTTCTGGAAGCTGTGAATTTCAAGATAAAGGCAAAGACAGATTTGTTGTCTGGTGAGAGCACATTTCCTGTTCATAGATGGCTATCTTCTCTCTGTGTCCTCACAGGGTGGAATGGGCAAGAGAGCTCTCTGGGTTCCTTTTATGACCTAATTGCCTCCCAAAAACCCCACCTCCTAACAGCATTACGTTGCATGCTAGAATTTCAACATATGCATTTTGTGAGGGATACATTCAGTCCATAATATGAAATATGCTTCACTTTAAAATTGTTCAAGAACTGAGAGATCACAAGTCTTTCAAAATGTGAATGACTATAGGATATTATGAATTTAAAATCAGAAACATATTAACTGTTATTTTTTGGAAGTCTTTCCTCAATATTGCAGTTGAAGTCTGGAATCCCAATTCTGTGCTTTCATGGCATTGCCATTGTGACTCAATATAAATTTTATTTTTTTCTTCATATCTGTTTTCACCACCAGATTAGAAACTTCTTATGAATTAAGCCATTTGACTATATTCCAGAGCCAATAATATAGCACCTATTTAATAAATAATTGTTAAATGAAAGAATGACTCAATTGACCAGCAAATTAGCATTCAGTCTATACAAGATGAAGTTATTGCAGAGATATGGACACAATATTTAAAATGGTAATCATTCTGAAACAAAATCACGTAATGTTTCAAACTTTTTGCCCATATTTTTAAATGAGATTATATCATTCATCTAGATTATAAAGTGGAAATAGGTAATGAGAAAAGAATATACATACCATATTCCCTAATAAGGTAGGAATACCTGCAGGATTTTAAATTCCTAACTTTAAAGTTTTCTTTAAACATTTTAAAGAGACACATTCATCCATAATACTATTTGCTTCTGGAAATTATTTTTTTAATTATTTACCATTTTATAATTTATATACATAAAAAGGAAAGAAAAACAGGAAAATTAAAAATTAAAAGAAATTATAACATTACATATATAATAAAAATGTTTTCTCTAGATTGTCAAATTGAATTTTCAGAACTTTATATGTATATTTACTGAAATATTATAGAAAGAAGTTTTATTATCTACTATATACTACCATTCAAAATTTCAAATTTTATGTCAACTCTAAATTTTTTTGTATCAGTTACAAATGGATCTAATTAATTTTACAATTAACCTTAAGAACATGAAAAAAACTCTGTGACCTGTATTAAATTTGTTCATTATTTAGTTCTAGTTTATAAGAGAATTCCTTATAGTCAACAAAGCTGTCTGTCCCAAATGTTGATGGTATAAAATAGTAATTAATTAGCACATGCAAATGAAATGCACTGACCTAATATTGCAATTCATAACTTATGCTTATTATACAAAGTTCTGTTTTCTGTTCAATATATAGGTCAGTATATTATAATTATTTTCAATAGACATGATAAATACTATAATTAAATATTAACATTTGTTTAAAGCATGTTTTTTTCAGAAAAAATTTTTCAAAATCCTATATTCATGTTTCTTGTTTTATTATTTTTAATAGTGAGGAGTGATATATTACCATTCGTTTACTTATTAATTTAAATAAAATATTAACAGTTCTTTTTAGTAGACATTACTACTAATGTCATATGAGAAATATATGAAAAAATGAAGTATTTAACTACAAAGAAGTAACTTTCTATCACTATCACCAATCACTTATTAAGAGTATTACATGTAAAAGATTAGCCTTGATTTGTGCTGTTTAATTGGTAGTTATTAGTCTATGTGGGTATTTTAATACTAATTAATAAAAATTAAGTAAAATAAAAAATCAGTTATCACAGATTAGAAAGTTGGATAAAAAATAAGTGATATGTAATTTTTGTATCAGGAGGGACTTCATGAAGTAAAAGTTGAAAGCATTTGATATGGATTTACTGTTGCTGAGGAAGGATTACTCATAGTAGAGAGAAAAGAATGTGTGAATGAATGTGTGAAAGCAATTTGAACTTTCAGAGTCCAGAATGCTATAGCCATTATATATGGGGCCCAATTTTAGCTTTCACCTAAATACCCTCCATAAAACAAAGGAGCACTAATAGTAACTACCTGCTGAAATAGGGACAGAGGAAAATACAAAGAGAACAAACACAAATAAATATCTTAAAGTATTCTTCCACAAGAAAAACAAAAAATGCATCCTTATCACACTTATTCCCCTCCTTGTTTCCCATACCTTTTCTTAGAGTAAATAATTTGTTGGAAATAATGATAATAGTAGAATTTGCATTATTCTAAATAATTTCTTCAGTGAAATAATGAAAAAGTGTCATAGGAACATCAGCAATGAATTAATGTAAATGCAAATCACCATAAACTAAGCAGGCATGCAAGTGAAAGATCTTCCAGTTGTTTATTCTTCATGCTATGGAGAAAATGACAATACAATTGCAATCACATCTCTAATATCTAGTCTAAGTTTTGACATGATTAGGAAATTTCATGTATTTTTGTCCTAAAGAGAAGGCAATCAAGAAAATAATTTTGTATGCTGTGTATTAATGAATGTCACCATATTAATACTAGTACAGACACAAATCTCAATTACTTTTTCTTCTCCTGACTCTTCATGCATTTAGTACTTCTTCCTTAATAAAAAAAGATTGAAGAAATGTTTGAAGAACACAAAGCGATATAATGGCTTCTAAAAATTCTCTTTAGTATAAAAAATCATCTGAATTTATAAATGTAAAAGATAAAATTTACATGCTCATTTGAGAAGAAAATGTTAAAAATCTATTTAGAGGTGGTAAAATGATATGCAAATGAAGAAATATATTAGTGTCATTGTGGTGGTGTCCATGATGAAGAATGGTAAGCAATGATGTACAAGGATCTCAAATGTAAATGTCCTTAATGCAGAAAATAGGTAAATGCTTGCATTGAAGATTAAAGGGTATAAAATCAAATCCTGATAGATTTAATCAAATAATAAATGAAAACAAGCATAACTTACTTCAATGATGAAAAATTACAGAATATATTCTTCAACAGAAATACAAACAAATGGCGATAATATATTTTTACATGCTTATGCATTCGTGTTTTTCTCAGTCGCTTAAAGCAGAGGAATAAGTAATTGTGGCATAATGGACATAAAATGATAGGTTTTGTGTGGTAGAATTGACTTCAAAAAAGTAAAAACAAAAATGTATTGTTATTTGAATGTTAAATGACTAAATTTATTCACAAGATAATGAGAAAATATCATAACTATTATAAAAACAACATATCACTATTTTATGCCTTGTATAAGACCTTTGGAAAAAAATCATTGAAATAATTGAACAAGACAAAAGAAAGATATAAATATGACCTTGCATATTCTTAAATGACTTTGATATCTGAGATCTTTCAGATTGTTTAGCTTATTAGAGTCACAAAGAACAAATAATATGTGGCAGTTTACAAGCCAATGTGGTTATTGTAAGGACAAATGGAAATGTAAAAAAGAATGGGAAAGCATTCCAGCCTGACCTCCTATTGCAGTGGATGGTTTTTTAAGCATAAGAATTAATCATGTTGTCCTGTCTCCACAGAAGCAGCAGTTAGACACATTTTGCTCTTATTCAAAATGTCTGTCATGATGGCAACTCAAATCTTTTTCTTTATCAATTTCTCCTGTTGCTATCACTAAGAAACTCTAAGTAAGGGTTTTCTGCAAATTTCACAAGAGAATATAACTGATTGGTTGATAAGTCATCATCTAGTAAGCAGTGATTTATTTATTTTTTATTAAATTTATTGGGGTAACATTGGTTAATAAAATTATACGGGTTTCGAGTGTACAATTCAATAATACATCATCTGTATATTGCATTGTGTGTTTACCACCCAAAGTCAAATCTCTTTCCATCACCATATATTTGACCCCCTTTACCCTCAACTACCTTCCCCTCTTCCCCTTTTCCCTCTGGTAACCACTAAACTGTTTTCTGAGTTCAAGAGCTTTTGATTGTTTGTCTTGTTTGTTGCTTTCAGTTTTTTATCCCACATATGAGTCAAATCATATGGTTCTCAATTGTTTCTGTCTGACTTATTTCACGTATTTCACTTAGTATGATTATCTCAGGACCCATCCATGTTGTCACAAATGGCAGTATTTCATCTTTTCTTATGGCTGAGTAATATTCAATTGTACATATGTACCACAGCTTCTTTAGCCAATCATCTATTGATTCCTTGTTCTCATGTCTTGGCCACTATGAATAATGCTGTCATGAACATCAGGGTGCATATATCTTTACAAAAAATGTTTTCAAATTTTGGGGATAGATGCCCAGAAGATTGCTGAGTCATATGGTAATTTAAGAACTCCCATACTGTTTTTGATAGTGGCTGTACCAATTTACATTCCCACCAGCAGTATATGAGGGTTTCTGTTTCTCCACATCCTCTACAACACTTGTTATTACTTATCCTGTTGATAATGCCATTCTAACAGGTATGAGGTGGTATCTCATTGTGGTTTTGATTTGCATTTTCCTAATAGCTAGTGAAGATAAGCATCTTTTCATACCTCTGTTGGACAATTCTATGTCTTCTTGGGAGAAGTGTCTGTTCAGTCCTCTGTCCATTTTTTTAATTTAATTGTTTTTTTTCATTGTCGTTGTTGTTGTTATTGAGTTGTGTGACTTCTTTATATATTTTGGATATTAGTCCCTTTTTGGAGTTTTGTGTGAGCAATCTATTTTTTAATCTGTGAACATCATTGGCCACTGGCTAAGCCATAGGTGGCCTCTTTTTGATGGGTCAATGATTCAAAGCTAAATAACTATAGACAGGGTAGCAGGTTCAATTTATGGCTTATGAATAAAGACAGCTTAAAGAAGATTTTCTTAAAAAGAGGCAGTATTAAGGAACTCCTCAGTTTCTGGAGTAAGACAATAATTGGGGCCGAGCAATGGTAGGTATGAAAACACAGGCAAGTAATTTATTATGAATCTCAGCTTTCTCATTTGTTAAATGTGTGTTTGCCAAAATATTTTCTGAAACTACCATGTGCTAGGCACTGTTCTGGGAACTTGGGAATAAATTTGAACAGAAGTGGAAAATAGAGCCTTCATGGAGCCTACATTCTGATGTGGGAATTAGACCAAATAAATTATGAATAAAATAAGTAAAAATATAGTATGTTTAAAAATGATTAAATGTTTGGAAAAAGATACACACACATATGTGTGTGTATTTGTGTGTATATATATATATTTATATATATAATATGTACATAAATATATAGAGAGAAAGAGAGAGAGACAGACAGACTGACAGACAGACAGAGACCGAGACAGAGAGAGTGCAAGCGAGATATTGAGAGAGAGAGGGGGAGAGAGAGAGAGAAACCAGGATAAGAATTAAGGGTGCTTGATAGGGAGTGTCACAAATATTATTAGGATGATCATTTCATTAAGAAAGTGACAACTGAGCAGACTTGAAGAAAGTGAGGGTCTTCATTCTACAAGCAAGGAGAACTAGAAGTGATTGCATGAGACGGAAGTACAGAGTTCGACATTATGGCCCAGAAGATTCTTATTTTTTTAAGTACCATTATTTTTTAAAGAATATTAATTATTTCAAAAGAAAATTTTTATTTTAGAAAGATGCTTCTACTGCACTGGTGTTCTCAGCACAAAACAATCTAGATTACTACTTATTGTCCAAATACATTAGGACTATACAGCCTTCATTCATTTACACATTCTCTTCTCTCTGAGTAATCCCAGTTCAGCAACAATAAATCCCTGTCAAATGCTTTCTGCTTTTACTATATGAAGTCTCTCCTGATACAAAAATTACATATCACTTTTTTTATTGTTGATCCAACCATCTAATCATTAATTCCACACCTGACATTTGTGAAATGTCTGCTTTGTGACAAGTATGTGCTATTTCTTAGAGTGACAAATGTGAGTAAAAAGAATACTTAAACTTAAGAAGTTTAAAGTCTAGTTATAGTTTCCTTAGATTCTGTCTTAACACTATTTCCAACATTCCATTTCCATTTCACAGTCATTATTTGTTATTTATATTCAGCCAATAGATCTTGGGCTTTCATGAGCCAACCAGAGATTGAATCCTGGTTCCAAACTTACTATTTATGTGATATTGAATAACTTAACCATTCCAAATTGTAATTTCTACAATTAGACAATTGGAACAATAACTGCAAAGGGTTGTTTAACAAAGAAGTGACACAGTGTATGTAAAAGTTTAAAATATTATTAATTAAAAAAATAGTACCATCTTGGCTTCTTTCTTTGAGAGCAGAGATTATGACATACATTTATTTATTCCAAAGAGTATCCTCTAAATAATGAATATTTAATATATGTCTAATTGAGAAAAGAAATGCCTAAAATATAGATGTAATATAATTAACTTGCTAAAAATGTTGAATATAGGTTCAATATATATTGATTTAAATAAATAAGTTAATTAATTAGTTAATGCCAAAGTTTCCTTTAGTTCAAATGTAAAGTATTTTTAATTTCAAAAGCAAAACCCATACCCTTTCTCACTCATTCTACTAAGAAAGCATTATACAAATATATAAACTTGCAAATATATAAAAATAAGAAAGTTAAGTATTTTCTTATTTATGGAAGTTGATACAAAAATTGCTTAAATATAGTAACAAATCAGGTCAAGTCAAAATAATAATTAATTTCTAGGGCACATTACCCTAAGAATGTATGGATTGTTGAATTTTAAGATATCTTCTAATATATTAATTACATTAATGGATTAACAAAACCAAATCTATTTGTGATTTTATTGATAGATGAAGAAAAACATTTGATAAATGAATAGTTAATTTCATTGACTATGTACTATGAAGCAGGTTATGCTCCGACTTTACATTTATTGATTCACTTAATCTCACCACTTAATCTTATAAATATAATTATTATCCCATTTACAGGTGAGAAAATTGAGACACAGAAAAATAACCTGTCCAAGGTCTCATACACAATGAATGACTGAGCCACAAGATGAATCTGACTAGAGACCATATACTTATACTATATTGCCTTTGTTAAAAAAAAAAAAAAAAAAATCAAGAATAGTTACTGATATTTTCGAAAACATTGTTAGGAAAGAAAATAATCTTTATTTTAATAAAAGATATCTTCCAGAAATCTACTTGATCCATTTTACATACTTGAAGAAATTCTGCTGAAGTCAAGAATGAGGAAGGATGTAAGCAATAACCAGTAATTTTTAATATTGTGCTAATAATTCTAGCAAATAAATTAAAGGGAAAAAATACATATATGTTACAAAAAGAGGAACCACAATGATTATTTAAAGACAGTATGTTATCTAACTAACAAATCAAGTGATAATTTCTAAAATAGGCACACAGAAGCAAAATTATTATATAAAAGGAACCTTTCTAAAATGTCAAAATATTTGTTAAAAATAACTACAAAATTTAACAGTAATATATAAACTTCCATATAATACTTTGGTATGCCATTTTTCTACAGGAGTAAACTAAATATTGTGAAGATATTAATTAATATAAAACCACTCTATAAATTCAAGATAATGCATATTTGGATCTAAGTTAACATACTAAAATATAATCAGAAATATAAATGTACAAGAATAGATAAAAAAAAATTTTAATAAAAAAATTGGAAGAGGTTAGCCATACTTTTTGTGCATATATACACACACACACACACACACGTTTATATGTATATATACACACATAACACACACATATGTATAGATTTATTTACACACACACACAAAGCTATGGAAATAAGGATAGTTTGGTTATGGTACAAAATAGGTATATACATCTGTGGAACAGAATTGAGAATTTAGAAAAGGACTTCCTCATATCTGGGTGTCTGATAAATGATAGGTAATTTTTTAGAGTCACTTAAATTTATAAATAATGGAGGTGAATTTTAAGTATAACAGAAAAATCAAGAAGTCACAATCAGACAAAATGATGAATTTGTGTACATTAGAATGAAGATATCTGTATAGCAAATATATTGTAATCAAAGTTAAATGACAAATGATACACCAAAAAATCAATAATCACTTTGATATAGATCGCTATTCTTAATGTATAAAGAAAAAAAAGTATGAATACACAACTGAATAAGTAAAAGACCATTTCAAAGAAAATAGAAAAAAAGGCTATGAACAATTTACAAAAAGAAAAAACAAAACAAATACATAAAAGGATGTTCACCATCATTAGCGATAAAATGAATTAAAATTAATGACAATAAAAACATTAACCTATAAAATTGCAATGATTTTAGAGAGAGATCAATACTATGCAGCATTGACAAAAATATTGATGAAAATGCAATCTAGCACAATTTCCTTGTGAAACAATTTTGTCTTATAGTTTAAATATGCTGATTTTTATTTCAACAATTCCAATTTTAGAGATTTATCTTTTCTAAAAAATAAACTTCTTTTACTATAGAAGCAGCAGTATTTATAATAGTTTTTCTTCCCTACAAAAGTTGTAAACAATATGTGAGATTTTAAAATTATTGTTTAATTAATGGATACTCTCCATTATAATTATATAATTTTACATACATTAACACAGAATGTACTTCTAAGTCTTAAATAGCAATTCACATAACAGTCTATATAGGATGATACCATCTTTGCCAACGCAAAGTCTGTTTTTCTGCATATGTTTACGTGTATCCACACATGTATGTATGTAATTTTTTTTTTAAGTTTTTTTCCCCTTCTTTAATTCCCTCTCCTCCCCTCAACTTCCACCCCTGACTTATGGATGTTGCCATTTCTCTTTTAAGAACTCGATCTCTGAAGGTGGGGTGTCTCTCCTCCCACACGCTCCCAGTATGTACCCAGGGCCTGGCACACCCAGGGCTCCTCTGGGGCATGAACCCAGGACCTTCTGCATGTAAAGCAGACATGCTAACCACTACACTATGGAGCCACCCCCATATGTATGTAATTTTTGTTCACTAAAGTATGCACACCAAAATATTTATTGTTGTTAGCTCTGGGGAGTGAGATTTGCAGCCAAAGTATATGGAGAGATATTTTTATTTAACTTTATAACATTTTCTACTGTGAATTATTTTATTGCAATTAACACCCATCATTTTGTAATGAATAATCTCAATCTGCACAAATATAAAGTAGTACAGAAAAATAAGCTGTTTGACTTTACCATTTAAAAAATCTATTTAAAGTTGTTCTAATTATCTTCTCATTTAGTAAAATATAAATGCAAAACACAATTCACAGATCATAAAAGAGTCAACCTACTAAATTTTAAAATTGTCATGCTATACTAGATTATCTTTTTAACTGAAAAATCTTCTCTACATCAGTGTGAAATTCCATCACGGCTATTCATTTTCCTTCACCAGTTTCTTTTTTCTGTCTTTTTAAACTCCAAGCAAGATAGAAACGTTCAAAGGGAGACTTTAAGATTTATTTCATTCTCAAACTTGATGATCAACCATCAGAACATCAGATTTCACAGCAGCTATAATTCCCTCCAGCATTTGGTTGAAGCTAAAGGACTCTTTCTATTTCTGATAATATCAAAATGCAGACTACCTGCCTACTCTAACCTAGACTTTTCTATGTGAAGTTACACCTTGACAGCCCACTTCAGATATCTCCCCTCCTCACCAATGGCTAAAATTCAAACTGCCAAGGAGTTATTTCTCACTACTCTGACACACAACATGTTGATTTTTCTGCTTCACTAGCAAATTAAAATGAAATTACCCACAGGGTTTCCCAGTCTGAATGGCATTCTGTCATTCTTGACACTAGAAATTCTGTCTTCTTGTTGTAAAGTACTGTAGGGATATTCTGTGTAAGCTTCTAGGAGCATGCAAAATGGTTTGAAATGTTAACCAAAAAATCTTCACCTTGAATCAGGATTCGTTCAGCTTAAAAAATCATTTATAAGCCAAGGGACTTTAAACAATTCTTTATTTTCAAATTTTAAATACATGGGAAAGAAAAAATGATGGCATTCCAGTTATCTAGTACTTGTAGTAATTCTATGTAATTTAAGAAGAAAGTATTCAAGACAATAAAAATGTTAGCTGACATTTTACCTTCTATTCTAGAAAGGTTATTAGATCTCTGGGCAAAGCATCATAAGAGTTTACATTTTCCTATTTTATACATTTAGAGAGCATTTGAACACCACATATTTACACTGATATGTACTTACTTTCTGAAATCATTTATTCGGCATCTAGTTAAGATATTAGAAATTGTTTTCTATTATAGTAAAAAGAATGAACATATAACTAAAAAATGACTATCATTTATGGAGTCCTTCCTGTATGTCAGACAATATTTTAAGTGCTTTAAAAGTGTTATCTAAGGCTTCCCTAATTTAAGTCTCAAAAACATCTCTATATGTGTAGTAGGGACTACTTTAAATTTCAGGCACAGGGAAATGCAGTGACTCACCTCAAAAATCACACAGCTTAAGTAGCAGAATCAAGATTTGAACTTAAGCCGTCTGGTTCTAGAACCCAGCACTCTTAATGTGAAAGTGCACCTCATGTACAAAGTGCTACTATTGGAATTCTTGAAGTAAAGCCACTGGTGTAAAGGAATGCAAAAGTTCTAAGAGAAGGTTATGGGGGTGTCCTCAGCCTGGAGGCAACCTTGTAAAGGTGTGGGCTTTTATCGAAGAATTCAAGTGACATGTTCTTATATTCCACATATAATTTTCTGTAAGTATTGGGGTTCATAATGACAATTTTACATAGAAATTATAGAAAATAAGTTTATATCAACTCAGAAAAATATCTAGTAAACTATCAGGACAGCCCTTCATCATCTTTTACATATTGAATAATCATTTCAAAAACCAATTGCATAATGCACGTTATTTCTTTAATTCACTGACAAAATACATCATAACAAAAAACCATACAGCAGCTGGTAATTCTACATCTGAAAAAAAGTGTGATTCTCTTGGATAAAATACTTGGGGAATTCTCATGGTCTAAAGCACAAAAACTTAGAATTATTCCTTAGATTTTTTAACTACTTTAAAATGATCTACCTACAACCAATAACTGGTTCCCAATGTGCCTGCCAGTTTCAGTGATAACCATCATTAAGCCTGCCATGTCTCATGAACCTATTACTTTTATATTTATATCTTCTGCAGAAAAAATCATTTTAAAGTTCATGGGTAAAATGGGTGTGTTTTGTAAATATGCTAGGAGATTTATGATCATGCTAGTCTCCAACCTGTCTCTGCTTCCTCTAAGAAATCCCTTCCTCGTACCTTTAAATCAGCTCAATTATTTTATATCTTCTTTCCTACCAATTACACTCCCCATTCTTTCTTAGTACCTACTTCCATTTCTAACAATTATCTTTCCTCCTGTTTCCTCTTTTTGCTTATTTCCAACTCCTTGCTTTCATTGCCACTATTATACGGTTTTCATTCATGCCACTAACTTCAAATTGCATTGGTAACTCAAATTATCTCCTAGTTGCAAATTTAATGGTAGA
The DNA here is from genome assembly GCF_000325575.1 of Pteropus alecto. NCBI lineage: Eukaryota > Metazoa > Chordata > Mammalia > Chiroptera > Pteropodidae > Pteropus > Pteropus alecto. The sequence continues at coordinate 59,199,443 of NW_006442484.1, forward strand.
TTTTTGAAAACTGTAAGCAGTATATGGTTTTACTGATTATTCTCCTCTTGAACAAGTCCTTCTTTGGCTTCCAGGAAACAATTTTGATTGTCCTCCTACTTCTCTGATAATTTTCCTCAATCGCTCACCTTCTTTCCTCTTTCTTTTACTATTTTTTGAATGTTGCTGACATCTGTTTCTCTTATTTCCTGAGGTTTTCTCTTTCACTTATTAGTTTCAAATCTATCTGACAAAGCCTACCAAAGACCTTTATAGATTAAATGTCTCCATGGAATTTCATATTTCCCCATGCTTATTATACATCTCACTTGGATATCCCACAAACACCTTAAATTTAGCATATCCCCAAAACAAATCTATCACCAAATCTCTATTACCGTCATCGCTCATGTCCACCTTCAAAAGGCTGTTGCTCTGTTTGCTTTGTCTATTTTAGTTAATGAAATTACTATTTATTCAGCCACTCAGGCTAGAAATTACAAAGTCAGATTTGATTTTATGTTCTCAAAACGCTTCCTCACCAATTATACTTCCAATCAGTCTAAAAATTTTGACTCTTCTACTTCAGAAAAAAATGTCTCTTTCTAGTGATATTTTATCCCTTCCAACTAAACTGAAACAATAACTTCCTAAAAATCTCTATTATCGCTACATTATATTACTACAAAGTAGTACATTTGCAAATATAAATGTTCTGTATGTAGGATATTTTAATGATTCCTCTTCACCTGTAAGACAAAGTCCAAAGTCTAGGCTTCTTCAGAAATTGCATTCAAAATGGTTCATAATCTGGCTCCAAGTGCATTTTCAGTTTTACTTACTCTAACGCTCTCTCATATGTTTTGTAATGAAGCCTTTTTCTCTATTTTGAGATAACTATAGATTCACAGGTAATTACAAGAAATAATACAGAGTGATGGCCTGTACTCTGTCCAGCTTTCCACAGTGGTAGTACCTTGCAAGTCTATAGTACAATGTCACAACTAAGGTACTGATATTGAAACAATCAAGATATAGAACGTTTCTATTGACACAAGGATCTCTCTTGTTATCTTTTTACAGCCCCACATACCTCTTTTCCATCCCCACCACCTCAACCCTGGAAACTACTATTATGTTCTCCATTTCCATATGCTGTCATTTCAAGAATGTTGTAAAACTGGAATCAGACAGTATGTAACCTTTAGGGATTTGCTTTTTACATTCAGCGAAATTCTTAGGAGATTGATCTGTATTGTTGCATGTATAAACTTTTCTCTTCATTGCCGAGTAGTATTCCATGGTAGGAATGTACCACAGTTGATTTACTATTCACCCACTTTCAAGTTTGGGGCTATTACAAATAAAGCTGCTATAAACATTCATGTAAACGTTTTTTGTGTGTAAACATGAGCCTTTATTTCTCTGAGATAAATGCCTAGGAGTACAATGGAAGAGCTGATGTTAGTTGCATTTTAAATTTGTTTAAGCAAATGCTGAAATAATTTCTAGTATGGCTGTATCATTTTACATTTCCACTAGAAATGTATGAATAACCAGTTTTTCTGCAATCTCACTGCCATTTGGTAGTGTCACTATTTCCTACTTTAACCATTTTGACAGGTGTATACTAATAACTCAGTTTTTAATTTTATTTCACTAATCGCTAATTATGTTGAACATTTTTTCATGTGCTTATTTGAATTTATATATCTCCTTCAGTGAAATCTCTTTTAGATATCTTGCCCATGTTTTAATTGGATTGTTTGCTTTTTTACTGTTGCATTTTGAAAGTTTTTTATATTTTCCAGATACCAATTCTTTCTCACATGTGAGGTTTGTAAATATTTTCTCCCATGTGCAGCTTTTTTTCATGCTCTTAACAGGATCATTCAGAGAACAAAAGTTTTCAATTTGGATGGTCAGATTCATCATTTTTTTCTTCCTTTTATGGATGTTTTTGGTTTTAAGTCTAAGAACTCTTTGCTTAGCCCTAGATCCTGAAGATTTTCTCTTACATTATGTTTTCTAAAACTTTTATAGTTTTAAATTGTACATTTAGTTCTGTGATCCACGTTGAGTTAATTTTTGTGCAAGATATGAGAGTTAAGAGTTTATTTCTCTATTGATAATCAAATGCTTCAGCATCATTTGTTGAAAAGAGTATTGTTCCCTCATTAAATTACCTTTGATTTTTGTCAGTAATCAGTAGGGCATATTTGTGTGAGTCTAATTCTAGATTTTCTGTTCTGTTCCACTGATCTTTGTGTCTATCTCGCCAGTACAAAATAGTTTTAATGTCTGTAGCTAAAAATAAGTCTTAAAAACAGATTTATTCCTCCCATTCTTTTTCAAAATTATTTTAACTATTTTAGTTCTTTTGATTTTTCACATAAATTTTAGAATATTATTGTCTATATTTTGATAGGTATAATAGATTAGGGTTATCCAGACAAACTAATTGTGTGCGTGTGCATGTGTGTGTGTGTTATAGGGAATTGGTTCATGCAATAATGGAGCTGAGAAGTCCCAAGATGTGGAATCAAGAAGCTAGAGACTCAAAGAAGTGATGATACAAGTTCCAGTCCGAGTTAAATCCGACTCCAAAGGCAGAAGAAGAATAATGTTCCAGCTCAAATACAGGCAGAAAAAAGAGAGAGTCTGTAAATTCTCCCTATTAACCCCTTTGATTTACTTGTGCCTTTGGTTAAGTCCACCCCCATTGGGGAGGGCAATCTGCTGTACTCAGACTACTAATTCAATCTTAATCTCATCCAAAAATTCCATCAGAATAATGTTTAACCAAATATCTGGGTACCCCATGGTCCAGTCAAGTTGACATATAAAATTAGCTATCACAATAGGAATTGGTTGAACCTATATGTCAGTTTGGGGAGAAATGACATCTTTATTATACTGAATCTTTCAATTCATAAACATAGTACTTCTATTCATTTAGAACTTCTTTGATTTCTTTTATCATCTTGTATAGTTTTAACATATAAACCACGTACATGTTTTGTTAAATTTAAACCTAAATATTTCATTTTTGTGCAATTGTAAATGGCATTGTTTTTAATGAATGTCCATGAGTTTATTGCTACTATATAAAAATATAACTTATTTTTCTATGTTTACTTAATATCCAGTGACCTTGTTGAATTTGCTTATTAGTTCTATAATAATTTTTTTTGTAAATTCTTTGAGATTTTCTATGAAGACAATTAGAGAAATTAGAGAAATTTTTCTTTCTAATCCGTATAGCTTTTATTTACTTTTCTTTGCTTGTGCTATCAAAAACTTCCAGTAACATGTTGAATAAGAGTAAGAAGAGCAGAAATCCTTGGTTTGTTCTTGATATTAGGGTCAAAACATTCAGTCTTTTACCATTATTAGTATAATGTTTGCCATAGTTTTTTTTTAATTGTTGATACTTTTAATAGCATTGAAGTTTCCTTCTATTCCTATTAAGAGTATTCATGAATGGATGTCAAATTTGTCAAATACTTTTTCTGCATCAATTGATGTTATTACGTGATTTTTTTTTTTCTTCTTTTTCTTGTTAATATGTTGGGTTACATCTCTGTCACTTCTGTTGGCATCCATTGATTCTCTTTTTACATTCAGTCTGAGATCTTGGTATGATAAAGTTCATTTGAAACGTAGACATTTTCATATTACATTTGGATATCTGGATAATATTTAAATGTTCTGTTTCAGCTGGCTTTATCCGAAACTGCTCCAGTATGACAAAAGGTGGCACTGCCTTGTTATTGCCAAGTTCTCACTCAACCTCTGACACTTTGGGAGTGGGGATCCCCATTTCTGAGTTGGAGTTAAAGTTTGGACACCCTTTGTGGTCTCCACCAACACCTCAGTGGGGTAGCCTCATTACCACTGGATGATGAAAGTCCTGACTCTCATACTCCTTTGATATCAATCTAGTGGGAAAGGAGAAGGACTCCTCATTACTGCTAGGTCAGGCTCAATCACTGGCTGTCTTTAAGACCTCCCTGTGGTGGTATTGTAGAGCCTTGTTACATTTTTTTCTGTGGTGTTTGGCTAGAGTAGGGTGGTGATTATCTATACATTTTGTCTAGCTAGGTTGACCTTAACCTGAAAAATGTCAGCTTAGATGATCTTTCGGTCAGAACTTTTGGTTGAAAAAGAAATCTTAGTTGGGGTTTTTATTAGCCGCTCTCATTGGCATTTCTTGGTTGTCAGCTTCTTCAGCTTTAAATCAGAAATATATGAGACAAAAAGAATACTCAAGAACTAACCATTAAGTCATTCCCTGAGTCCTCATGTTCCTAGCCAGTCTCCCGTCTCTATACCATTCAAAGTTTTCTTGGGTTTCTTTTATATATAATGTCCAGGAATTTTAGCTGTACTTGGTGAAAAGAATACCTTTTCATATGTTTTATCTTTTATTCTCACCCAAGCCCTGTAGGTTCTCTTATATACTTCTTTGCTTTTTTTCTAGTTCCAAGAACATTAATCAATTTGCTTCTTCCAATTATCTTCATATTACAGATTATGAAAAAGCACAAAGAAATTAAGTTGTATGATTAGGAATACGAAAATTATAAATTTGAACATAAAACTGTATAATTATAACACTCCATGTTTGTAATACAGACTCTTGGACTCATATCATGCTTTTCATAAGCCTCAGAGACATACCGGTATGACTGAAACTTCCCCATCTGAAAGCTTTGAGGCTTTAAGTAAGTCACTGGTCATTTAACTTCTCCAAATCTCTGTTTTCCCATAATAATTGGGATAATGCTATCCATTTGCACATTGTCTCATGCTTAGTAATAATAAATATATTAATACTTATTACAATGCCCAGCCCAGACTAGTTATTTAATACAGAGTGGTTAAGTTATCATTGCTACTACCAGCAAAGCTTAAAGAAGAAAATGTATATAACAGAAAAACTTAAACGGGAGACTTAAACACTAAATATGAGCTTAAATCAATTCTAGACACTCATAATTGTTTCCCAGGTCTAAAATATTCAGCAGAAAGCATGAGCCTGAGCAGATTATTTATATATCTATTATTGAATCATTATGGTTATTTATGTGTTCGGCTCCGTCATTATATTACACACTTTTTGGAGAACGTAATATTCCTTGACTATCTGTGAATCTCCCTCGCCTTCGATGGATGATGTTTAATTAATAATTACCATAATAAATTGAATTGATATTTTGACCATCTAGTATTCATCTTCACACTTCATAAAATTACTTGACACAACACTGACTAGGATATGAATACATTTGAGTGCAAGAGCAAGTGTTCAAAAGATATATCCTGTCCCAGACTAAGTTCTTGATTAAAGCTCTGATCACAAGTTAACTTAATACTATAATGAGTGCTGGAAATAAATAACTACTTATAAACAATACTAGTGTTACCAAATTCCTGATAAATATTCATCTTTGGGATTTTGAAGCAACAAATTTATATTCTGAGAATTATTGAGATTTACTGAAATCATATATGTATATATATTTTTATTTTTCATGAGCATTTAAAGAATTGTATTCTATAGCAAATAATCAAATACTAAAAAATGCCAGAGAAAATTGTTGGCTAGTATATGAAAAATACAGCATTAGGACTTCCTAACAAATTTAATAGCACTAGACAAGAATTACTGATCAGAATAGATTGTGACCGAATCTCCATTTTGTGTTCTTGGAAGTGTCAACATAAATTTGCGACTCTGCATGCTGGCATTCCCTGATCTTACTTTCAACTTGAATTATATTAATTCTTTTGAAACAGTAACATCTCAGTGTTGATGGTTCAAATTTATTTTCCACAAGTGAATTATAATACATTTTCTTTTTTCTTATTTCTTGACCGATTTTTACATGATATTCATAAAATTATATAAATTTCCCAAGTAATTCCAATAAAGAATTTCCTAATGAAAACATGAAATAACCATCTGGGCACCAGATTCAATATTTTCCAATTATGCTACATAGTTTAGGTATATCATAAGTTTTCTTTCAAAAAATATTCTGTTACTGACTTAAAAATTAATAATTTCATAAATTTGGACACCTTTTTGACATATCTAAAAGTATAAATTCATTTAGAACCTGAAGCTGATCAGCTATTCTTTTACTTACTTATTTATTTATTTAAAATAATATCAGGTATTAAATCTTTTTGCAGTCTTTTTTAGAAGCCTTACTTTAAAGAAAATTAATTTGCCTTCATAAAACAATATTAGCTAAAAGAAACGTATGAAACTTTAAAGTACGGTATTTAAATATTACCTCCTATATATGGTTTTGAGTCACCTAACATTTTCTAGAACTTGATTTTGTCAACTATAAACAAGGAGTTGGAAAGAGTTTTAAACTATGTCTTGTTTTAAAATCAGTTGAGTTAATAAATTAATTAGCGATTAAAAATAAATGACTAAGTATGTAAGTATTATAAAATAGTTATAAACATTTATAAAGTCTTTGCCTTTAGAATTTCTTCTACTTATCAATATACATATTCTTAAGAATATGAGACAACCTACTTAAGCTAGAGTTTATGAAACAAACATGCTATATGTTATCCTTCAACTCAAGCTTAGTATTTTTAATGAAATGATGACACCATTAAAGATACTAATTAGAGTCCAATTTTACACAGAAAATAATGAGTCATGGTTCAGTAGGTAGAAGATATGGGAGTTGGCTTGAGATAACCACTACAATCATGAACTATTATGGTACAATATATGAAAATTTATACTCCAAATGAAGATGGCAGGACAAACTTACAAGGCAACATCCAATGAAATGTGGGCATAATCATTCAATGGTCTTATTAAATTTTATGTTTAAGTGTTAATGAGATGCTAAAGGGAATAGAATGGCTGAAGATCAGTAGGGTTGATCAGGGAAAGCTTCGAGGAGAAGATAAGATCTAAACAATTGTTAAAGGTAGGCAAGGTCATAAGTGTATAGAGAGATAGCTACCAAAGGTCAAGAAATATACATGCGTGGAAGTGAGAAGAAGGGAGACAGATGTAAAAATCTGGCTGAAAATTAGTCTCAATAGGATTTTTTAAAAATAAACCCTATTAGAGTCTGTATTGGATGAGTGATTGTATTGTCCTTGACATAATGCACCCCAGGTAGATTAAACATAGGTTCCATAATCATTACCTGCCAAGAACTTTCAAGAACAATTGATATCAAAAGTCAAGCTATATGGTTTGTAGATGAAATTTTAATATGTAAAAATTCTTGAGAAAGAACTAAAATAAAATACAAATTATCTACTAAATATGACCAATAAATGGCGATTACATCTATTTTCTTAAAAGCGGTATTATTTTTAGGAGGAATAAAATCTACTAAAAGTAAGTAAATAAAACATTTCAAACACAATTAATTCAGGCATCATAAGGAGTAAGGTGGGAGGGTAGGGACAAATACTTATGTTTTCTCAAAATGAGAGACATTCCCAGGAATAAATAGATATCAGCAGCAGTAAAAACAGATACTATTATAACATCAGCATAAACACAGAATATTTTTTTCTATTCATATCATAAAAAAATAATAGGCATATAAATATGCAACTTGCTGATATATTTATTTTAAACTGGAACTTGTTTAATTGTTTATAAATCAAATTTTTTGCTTTACCAGCACAAATGGTAGGATTTATATTATTTCTCTTTAGCAATGAACTGCTTATGTATAAGAAATCATATAATCAAACACCATTAGTATGTTTTTCTTCGCCTTTCAATTTGTCATTTTATTAGAAGCCTCAATTTAATAACAGTATCACTGATTTATTAATCAGTATGCAAGTAAAAATAAATGCTTAATGTGCTAATGTTTATGCCATTACCTAGAATGCTTTTTTACTATCAACTACTTGTTACGGTCAGCATCTACATTATTGCTAAGTAACAGAGTGTCTTTTAGTTTGTAAAGAGCACTTTAGAAATTAAGAAAATGAAAGCACAAAAAACATTTTGAGGATTTAAACCCCTTTATACATAAGAAAGCTTGTCTTCTCTGAGGTATAGAGGGAAGAAATATGATCATGATTAAAAGGACACTGTGCCCTTTTTCAGTAGTACCAAAAGTTATATACTTCAAAAAAAGTTATGTGCAGTGTGAGAGATTAAAACTAGAAGGCAAATATTTTACTTGAAATAAAAATTGAGAATGTCTTCTATGAAATTCTGTTATCATATATTATACAATATAATATCTTTAATTTAATTAAGTTTCTCAGAGTACAATGTGTTTATATATCTTCCAGAATCATAGTTCAAGGAGAACTCTATAACTTTTGAGGATACAGAATTCACGTGTTCTTTACTCTTATTCTTTCAGTTTTATGTAGCTTTGTACCTCACTCTACCAAGGCTTTATGTTTTCATAAAAAAGAAAACCAAAACAAACAAATAAACAACAACAACAAAAAGCAGGGACTTCACACTTATTTTTTTGTTTAGCAAATATTTAAGAGCACACATGGAAAGTAAATAATCATATAGTTCAGTTTCTATCTTTCAAGAAATTAAAAATCTACACAGGATATCAATACATACAAAGTATTGTTTGAATGAATGTATTTTAAAGGGGAGGAAAACAGTAAAATAATGTGGCAAAGGTGTTTTGTTTGGTTGACTGGTTACTTGGATTGGTAAGATTTTTGTTGTAGAAGGGGGATCAATTTCTGAAGGAGCTTAATTTTCTCGAGAAAGATGACTCATGTGGAAAATCCTGAAAGATACCTTAACTGTCTATTTTCTAGGGAAGACAGGTAACACTTGGAGGGGTGAGAGAAGATATGCATAACTAAAAGAAGAACCCATGGGACTCCTAGGTGAAGGAGAGGAGGAAAGAAAAAACTAAGAATTGGGAAAACTCTGAAGTCCAATCTCTGTGTAGGTTGGAAGTGAAGACTGTTCATTTACGTGCTGAGGCAAAACTAGAAGAACGAATCCAGAAACACTAGAATAATCTCAACCAAGTTAAACTGCTTTAGGATTTTCCCTGGGAGTTACAACAGGAGATAGGAAATTTCTCTAGTTGTTTTTATCAGTGGATGAAAATGGATGCTAGGGAAATTAAGAGCCCTGATTTATGGAGACAGACCAGAGCCCTCAGCACCTGAGCTGTAGGAGAAGAGATCATGTTTACCTTGTAAGTGCTGCAGAGGTTTGAGAGCATTCAGCCCAAGACTCATCTGGAGGAGGAACTGAAAATTGCTCTTGATGTACAGGATTTAAATGGACAGTGATAGCTTACATTTTAGCAAAAGTGCCCCCTCCAACATTACTTAAAATACTCTACAATCACCAAACTTCTTGAGAGAATTACATTGTCAAATTTTCCCAGAAGAACTTTTCTCCTCTATGCGAATTGTAGGTATGTTAAATTTTGCAGAAAATGGTAGTATAAGTGATTTTTGGAATTTCTCTAAAGGACATATTTCAGAGATATTATGGGTTCAGTTTCAGACCACCACAATAAAATAAATGTTGCAATAAAGTGAGTTACACACATTTTTTGGTTTCCCATTGCATATAAAGTTGTGTTCAGACTATAGTATAATCTATTAAGTGTGAAATATCATTATGTCTAAATAAAAACAATGTATATAATTTAATTAAAAATATTTTATTGTTGTCTATGGCCATGCTATTCTGAACAAGCCCAATCCCATCTGACCATCTGATCTCGGAAGCTAAGCAGGGTTGGGCCTGGTTAGTACTTGGATGGGAGACCACCTAGGAAGACCAGGTGCTGTAGTTGTAAAAAATAAAAAATAAGCTGACAAGGTCCTTGCAATTTGTGAGGTCAACCAAGGGTTGCCTCGCCTAAAAAATATATATATTTTATTGTTAAAAAGTGCTATCCATCATTCGAGCCTTCTTTGAGTCCTAATCTTTTTGCTGGTGGAGGGTCTTACCTTTAATTTGTAAAAAAACTCAAAAAACAAAAAACAAAAAAAAACACAGTATCTGTGAAGCTCAATATAGCTAAGTGCAATAAAGTGAGGTATGCCTATATATGTGTCTTAATCTAACTTTTTAAACAGTCTAGTTTGTTTTCTAATTAAAAAAAAAACACAATCGTGTGCTGATGAAATATCTGTATATTATATTTTTTTAGTTTATGCTTTCACTCTACCATTTTTCACTTATTTATTAACAATAATAAGATCATACAGATCAACATTGACCCAAATCTTATCGTATGCAGGGTAAGGAAGCACAGTTTGAAAGTGGGATGTGCTCTGCCTACAAATGAAGTACTAACTCCATGGAAAATTGGTATCTTGGGAAGTTATGGAGAATTAGGAAAATAGTCCTCTCATTCTTAGAGTTTAGACAGTAACTCTGAGAATTAATATTCTTATTGTACTGAAAGTTAAAGGTGTGTGTATGGGGGGGTGTATTTTATTTAAGTTATGAACTGAGAAAATAGAAAATCACAGAGGTATGTCTGTAACTATCTCTAATGAAATAATTAAGAAAGAACATGAACCTGAGAATGTCTAGCCTACTAATGAACTGCCTTGTGGACTACCTACAGAATTTCTTACTGAAGCTCAGTATGTTTTTTTGGTTGGAGATGTCAAATTTAGGGAAATACTCTTCTGGAGAAGTGGGGATGAATTTGGGGCCTGTACCAAATACATAGGGTGGTGTCAGATATTCCCAAAAGTTGAATGGAGATTGTACATTTGAGTTAGAGGAAGAAGATGTTTTCACACAGGTAAAAACTTGAAAGAGGGTATTAAATTTAGGAACTAAGGGCATAGAAGAGGGAATCCTTTAAAGAATTTACCTTGTTAGGATTTTTGCCTTCGTACTATGTGAAACATCTTACTTATCATATAATTGTAAATTTTATGCTCTATGTTTATTAATTACTCTAACACTTATTCAAGTCTGTTGTTCTGCTTATACTTGAATAGGGATGTAGAGCTGAACAAAGAGATGAAATTAAGAGAATCATGGCATATTGACACCTTCACTGTATTCTGTTCAACAGAAACATCATCCAAGTGAGTGTACCATGTTCAATACCTTCAGGTACTGAACATTATCAAAGTCATCGTCAATCACGTGGGGAGACTTGGGAAGACCCATGACACTAAGGCAGACGCAGCCAGGAGGAAAAGAAAACATCTTATTTTTCAAAATATACCATAGGGTATGAAGGAGACTGTGAAAACTGTTTGGCTTCTTTGAACCTTACATTTGCCATTTGTCAGAGGGGACTAAATTAATTGTTTTTCTTTGTTCTTAGGTTTACAAATAATGTGAAGTAACACATGAGAAAAAGTTCTACAAGTTAGGATAATCCCTATAAATAAAAGATATAATTATAAAAAATAATTGCAAAATTATTGTCAGAGTTATTTATTCACAGACCTAATGGAAAACCCAATATTAAATGATTTACTACTAGAATCACAGTGCCACCTAAAGACTCCATACCAGAACTAGGGAACAGTAACTTAATAATCATGCTTTGGGGGAGCTATCGATATTGTGTCAACATATGTGGAAATTTTATTGGCAATGTTCCACACCAAAGTGCTCTGTAGCGATTCTAGAATTAAATTCAGTTTAGAATGTAAATCTTTCATCAAAGAGTTCAGAAATCTCTTTAGACCTAAAAGCAAATATGACCAGGAAAACAGAATGGATATCACATTTATATAATAACTTTACATTACATTGCTCTTTAAATGTAATAAGAATGACATTTTCAGGAAGCTGAGACAATTGGGTCTTTTTAAATTGAATATATATACTCTAAGAAAAACCTACAGAAATATATTTATATTACATATATATATATGCAGAGAATACAGGAAATAGAGGAGACTAATTTAATATACTATTTAAAAATGATTTTATGTCTTTAGTTAATATTCACCAAAGACCAACACAGTTCATGTCCTCCTAGAAGTGATAAATCAGAAAATACAAAAATCAGTCTTACTGTAAACACAGATGACATAAGATAATAAATGAAACACGTATGTTATGCCTAAAGACAAAAAAACAACTAGAAAAATAAATTTAGTAAAGTCATTTGTTGCAGCTCTGCTTTGTTCCTTAAGTAAGGGTTCCTACCTTTATTAGGTCTCTCAGTGATCCATTTTTGTTTGTGATTCCATATGTATTCTGTCATTTTCCCCTATGAAATCAGGAACAGAATATATGTTATTAGGCTAAAAGTTATATGTAAAAAGAAGTCCTTATCAAGAATAAGAACTAATCTTTAAGCAATCTAAGAAAAAATAAGTGCCTAGGCCTCCCTAGACAGTACATATATTAGTCTAGGCAAGCTTATGAGAAGCACAAGTTCTATGTAAAGTTAGGGTTTGGGGGCAAAATCTCTTTAGAGCTGAAAGCAAATATGACCAGTGTTCATTGTACTCTTCCTTTGAACATGACTATCGCCTTCCAGAAAGTCAAGGGATCGGCCTTAGAAAGGCAACTTATAAGGAAAGGGATTCAGATACCAACCATCTCTCTAATTCTTCCCAAATCAGCTACATGACAAACTCATGTAAGGGGCTTGTAGTAAATATATGTTTATTAAATGAATAAATTGTAAGGCTTACAAATTGCTCATGTCTATAGGATAATACACAGGTATACATGTGTTGTGAATGGTGGTTGAGAAATTCTGACACCAACTGCAATTATATTAAGAAAGTATCCAGTTTCATTTTTATGTCTCATTATATTATAATGCTGTTCACAAGTCACCTTTCATATAAACATACTTCTATCAAAAAAAAACATTAAAAAAGCTCTCTGTCCTATTTTCTATACTTTCATAATGATAAGGGAAGTGATGAGATAATACATTGTATTTCAACATTCTTGAAATACAGGCAACTTGGTAGGCCACTATGAAAACTATTGTGAGCTAAAGAGATGTGGCTAGAGCTAGACAGAAGTAGAACATTATCAAAGGCAAACTAAACAATCACTGAAAAATTAAGTCCATATTAAGAGCTGGCAGTCTAGGGTCTATGTATCAAACATGGCACTTGGGGGGATTTTCAAGTACATGTTCTGTCAACTGTGCTGCTCTCTGCCTTGTTTTAAAGAGCCTTCCAATGTCCATCATCATTTCCCAGATTGTGATCTGAAGAGTGGATGTGGTCATCACCTACACTCCAACTGACTCGTACTTTGACAGAATTACAGGAAAATTGGCACGAAGCTTCTGAAAAGTTACTAAGAACTTCTCTAAATTAATCTACTGTGACCTAAATTGGTTCACTTTTTTAAAAATTGAACTACTGCAATAAGGAGGAATGAAAATCTAACGAGGCACAGCGTGGAGATATTTTAATAAATATGTGGATGAATTTTTTTAAAAGAAAACTAGGAATCTCATAATGCTAAATTGATCAACAGAGTCCTTTTATCTGATAATATAATTTTCTCAGATTGTAAGGCAGCAGGAGTCTAAGAAAATGCTGTACCTATAAAATTAAATAGAGCCCAACAGCCTTAATTTGTACATAAATTAAGTTTGAGTTTGAAAGTGTTTATAAATTTTTATTAAGAGTCTTTCATTACCCTTTAATACTCAACTTTCTCCTTCTTGCAAATATATTATTACCAGAGGTCCTAGCCTAGACGACAGCAATATCTAATTAGAATGTATCACATTTGGTTGTCACTTTTTCTACCTAAAACTCGTCATGCCTCCATGCACAGACATGGGCTAAACCCTGAAGAGAGTTTGAGAATTCACCGAAGGAGAGTCACAGAAGTGTGACCAAGTTTAGGGTAAAAAAATAATTATCAGATTTGGCACTTTCAAATTTGACTTTAGAGATAAAATTTTATTTAACAAGAATGCCTGGGGAATAGGACATTCGACTAAATTGATTTTTTTGCCTAAATTATGGTTAACTCATAAACTTTTTTCATTCATCATAAAAAAAGAAAGTGCACTGAGTTATTAATAAAAATTATGTTTTACATAATGGAAGAAGAGGTGGTGATAGTAATTCTTGTCATTTTGGAGGCATAGTATGTATATACATACCTACTACATCTAAATAGATATGAACATAGATATAAAAATGTACAAAATATTATTCTATATAATATTAAGCTAAATAAATTGATTTAAGGTAATATACCAGTGCTTCTTAAATACAAGAAGTACCACGTACTCAGGTAACAAGAAAGTGAGATGGCTGACCGTTGGAAGTAATCTTAGCTGTATATTTCAAAATGTTAAAATCTTTCTAAATGCAGTTAGTTATTCCTGAATTAGATGGAGAGTACACCAAATAAAACTGCTTTGTTGGTAGCAATAAGTAAAACATTATGAATGATTTTTAAAGATCAATAATTACTAAATAAGATACAAGTTAGCAAAGAAAAACCTTCCAATAACAAGTGTCAATGGAAACTTCTACGTTTTCAAATATGTAATACATTAACCTAGGGATTAGAATAAATCAGGTCTCTATTTTCTTCTCCCTGCCCTATCAAGTATTAGCAGAAAATGTATTTCAAGTTGATAGTTTTCAAAAATCTTCAGTTTCACAAATACCCAGTTAAAACACCAACTATAATTGGAATTTTAGTAACCGATGACATGAAGTGTTTTAGTCTTCATTTTTTCTTTTCATTAATATTAATCATTGTGGTGAGAACATTTAAGATCCAGACTCTTAGCAACTTTGAAGTATGTACTACAATATTTTTACTATAATCACAATGCAGTGCATTAGATTTCCAGAAATTATTCATCTTCTAATGGAGATTTTATACACTTTGACCAATTTCTCCCCAATTCTAGTTCCTCTGCCTTCTGGTAACCATTATTCTAATCTCTGTTTCTACACATTCAGCTTTTCTTAGAATCCACATATAAAAGATATCATGAAGTATTTGTCTTTCTCTCCCTGATTTATCTCACTGCCCTCAAGGTCCATCCATGTTTTCACAAGTGGTAGAATTTCCTTCTTTCTAATAGCTGAATAATATCCCATTTATATATAGTACCACGTATTCTTTATCCATTCATCCATGGATAGATATTTAGATTGTTTCTATATCTAGGTTACTGTGAATAATGCTGCAGTAAATGTGGCATTCAGATATCTCTTTGATATCTTATTGTAATTTCCTTTTGATATGCCCAGAAGTGAGATTGTTGGATCATATGGTAGTTGTATCTTAATTTTTTAAGGAATCTCCATACTGTTTTCTATAGTGGCTACACCAGTTTTAAACTACCCCCAACAGAGCACAAATGTTTCCTTTTCCCCACATTCTCTCCTTCACTTGTTACCGCTTGTCTTCTTGATGGCAGACATTCTAAGAGGTGTGAAGTAATATATCACTATGGTTTCAATTTGCATTTTCCAGATGATTAGTGATGTTGAGCATCTTCTCATATACCTATTGGCCATTTGGATGTCTTCTTGGGAAAAATGTCTATTAAGTTCCTCTGCCCCCTTTTAAATCAGATTGTTAATTTGCTACCAGGTTGTATGAATTCTTTATTTTGGATATGAAACTCTTACAGGAAAAACAGTTTGCACATATTTTCTCTCATTATGTAAGTTGCCTTAACATTTCATTGATCATTTCTTTTGCTGTGAAGAAACTTTTTAGTTTTATGTGGTATCATTTATTTATTTTTGCTTGTGTTTCTTGTATTTTTGGTGTCCTTGCCAAGACCAATGAAAAGATTTTTCCCCTATGTTTTCTTCTAGGAGTTTTGTGATTTCAGATATAAACATAAAGACTTATGTTTAAGTGTTTAATCCATTTTGAATTAATTTTTGTCAGAGGTGTAACATAGTTGTCCTATTTCATTTTTCTGCATTTGATTATCCAGTTTTCCCAGCTCCAATAGTAAAGAGACTATCCTTTCCCCATTGAGTGTTCTTGGATCCCTTGTCAAATATTAGTTAGCCATATATGTAGGGGTATACTTCTGGGTTCTCCATTCTGTTCTATTGGTCTATGTGTCTATTTTTACACCAGTACCATACTCATTTGATTGCTATAGGTTTATAGTATAATTTCAAATCAAAAGTGTGGCATCTCCATCTTTATCCTTCTTTCTCAGGATTACTTTTGTTATTTGGGGTCTTATGTGAATCCATACAAATTTTATGACTGTTTTTTCTGTTCCTATGGAAAATATCTTTGGAATTTTGATAGGGATTGCATAAATATATACACATCTTTAGGTGTGGACATTTTAACAAAATTATATTATGCAATCCATGACCACAGACTATCTTTCCATTTGCTTCTGTCTTCTTCAATTTAGTTCATCAAAGTCTTATCATTTTCATTGAATGGATTTGCATTTCCTTTAGTAAATTTATTGCCAACTATTTTATTGTTTTTGATGCTATCGTGAATGGAATTGTTTTATTTCTTTTTAGGATATTTTGTTAGTATGTAGAAATGACCGATTTGTATGTGTTGATTTCATATACTGCAACTTTACTAAATTTGATTAGTTTGATCTGATTGAGTCTACAGCAGGGTTCCCAACCCCCAGGCTGTAGACTGGTACTGGACTGTGACCTGTTAGGAACTGGGCCGCACAGCTGGAGGTGAGCAGTGGGTAAGTGAGTGAAGCTTCGTCTCTATTTGCAGCTGCTCCCCACAGCTAGCATCACAGCCTCAGCTCCACCTCAGATCATTAGGCATTAGATTCTCATTGGGGCACCGGTTTCTGGTGCCAAAAAGGTTTAGGACCACTAGTCTACAGAATTGTCTATATATAAGATCATTTTATTTGCAAATAAAGGCAATTTTATTTCTTCCTTTCTGATTTAGATGTTTTTATTTCTTTTTCTTGCATAATTACTCTAGATAGGACATCTAGTACTGTGTTGAATATGAGTGATGAGAATAGGCACCCTTATCTTGTTCCTGATTTTAGAAGAAAGGCTTTTAACCTTTTCATCATGAGTACAATGTTAACTGTAGGCTTGTCATATATGGTTTTTATTATGTTGAAGTGTGTTCCTTCTATATTCAATTTCCACAGGGTTTTTCTTTTTTAAATCATAAAATCATGTTTAATTTTATAAAATGATTTTTCATAATTAATTAATTACATTAAATAATTACATGATTTTATCTTTCATTCTGTTAATGTGGTGTATCATATTTATTGATTTGTGTATGTTGAACCATCCTTTCATTCCAGGGGTAAATCTCACTTGATTTCACTTGATTGTAGTATATAATCCCTTTAATGTATTGTTGAATTAGGTTTACTAATATGTTGTTGAATATTTTTGTACCTATATTCATCAGTGATATTGGCCTGTAGTTTTATTTTATTATAATGCCTTTTTTTTTTTTTTTTGGCTATGGTATCAGGGTAATGCCTTATAACATGAGTTTGGGAGTATTGCTTCTTCCTCAATTTTTAGAAGATTTTGAGAAGGAGAGTCATTAATTCTTCTTTAGATATTTGATGGAATTCACCAGTGAAATGGGATTTTCTAAATTGGGAGATTTTTGATTTATAATTCACTTTCCTTACTCATTTTTTTTTTTTTTGGTCTGCTCAGAATTTCTATTTGAAAATTTTCTATTTTCTATCTTTTCTTTGGTCTGTTCTGCTATTGATGCTGTTATTATTCTCATTCTTTATTTCATTCATTGAGTTCTTCAGCTCCAAAAATTCTCTTCGTTTCTTTTTTATGATTTCTGTCCTTTTGTTAAATTTCTCATTTTATTAATGTGCAGTTTTCTTGATTTGTTGAATTTTTGTTCTGTGTTCTCTTGGAGTTCATTGAGTTTCCCTAAAACAGCTATTTTGAATTCTTTATCAGGTAAGTCACGGATCTCTGTGTCTTTGGGTTTTTACTAGAGGTTTATTGTGATCTTTTGGTAATGTCATATTTTCTTGGTTCTTCATTTTGTAGAAGTTTATCATTGCTATTTTTGTGGTTGAAGTAGCAGTCACCCCCTCCAATCTTCTCTAGCTGCCTTCAAATGGGAGATCTTTTTCATTGGTCCTGATTATTTCTGAGGCTTTCTCTAACTTTGTATGGTTACACCTCCATGCTTCTTTCTCCCTCTTAAGACAGAGTTCTTAAGCTTTTATCTCTTGTCTCTATCTCACATCTCATCAGGATGGCTACTAATTATCTCTCTTTTGTTTTCCCAAAGGTGATGCTACAGCTCGGGTTTGTGGTACAAAGTTCTTCTTACCCTCTCTAAAGCATTCAAACTTTTTTTTTTTTTTGCTCAACAGAGTTCTAGAATCTCTCTTCAGGAAACCTGGACTTCTACAAAGGCTCTTTCATCTGTGAGTGTATGTGCTCCCTGCCCATGGCTGAGAGGAGTTAAAGCCAATTCACAGGTCCCTGCCAGTTCCACAGCCCATACTGAAGTCTTTCTGCCTATTCCCCAATTCACAGGTGGATGAGACTCCTCCAGAGACCCTTGGCATATGGTGCTGGATCTCACAATTTCCACAGAAGCACTTTTGTTCATGAATAAATGGATGCTGAATTTTCGTTGTTTAAAAGGAGAACAAAAAGGAGGGACATCTTATGGTGTTATGATGCTGACATCAATTCTTCATTTTCCTGATGCTTCCTGTCAAAGATGAGATAATGGCCCTTAGTCATCACAAACACAAATATATATATACACACACACACATATATGTACATGTATGGGTGTGTATATATATATTTGACTACAGGCTTTTGTTAGTTTTCTTTTTGTTTAAAAAAAAAGTGCCTGATTGCCACTTCCATTATTCAAAGTAAACTACACCCTATTGGCTGCTCTGGCACTCTTTCATAGTATGAGTTATTTTTATATGTGTAAAGATTAAAAACACCAGCAAATACAGAGCAACATTAATTGACTTCATATATAATATGGGAATCAATATTATTGCTCTAAGGTGTGGGAGTTAAACAATAGCAATAAAAAAAAAAAAGAGAAAATAATTGGTTTACTGGTTGATCGTTTATTATTTTTGTTGTTGTTGGTTTCATTTCTCCATTGACATAGTGGTGGTAGTTTTAAAAGTTAGTATTTCTTCCAGATAGCATGATTATTCCCCAAGAACTGGTTTCTTATTTTGAAACACACTACACTGGGAGGAGGAAGAGAGGCTAAGAGCCCACTTTGAGGTCACAGAGTTGAAACCACATTTCTTATAGAACAAAGACAAGTGCTTAGGTAAAATCCACAAAGTAAAATTGATTATTTGCACAGTATTGCCATAAATCTACACACATCTAAATGTATTGAAATAAGTCATTTTAATTTTTGTGTCCTTTTTAATGCCCCTCCTTTTATTTTTTGTGATTTTATTTATTTTTTAGTAAAATTGTCTTACAGTCAGTTATTTTGCCGCAAAAATATTTGCGGCAAAAATGCTTAACACAAAGATGGCTATGACAAAGCTGTTTGTGGCAAAAATACCCAGGACCCCTTGTAACTAACTTTCTAAAGTCATCTTGTAAATTCTGAAGCTCAAGGAACATTAATATAACCTTTGCACTTGTGAATAGTATACCCTGTAGCATTAGGTTACAAATTCTATTTGACTTGGGAATATGTATAAATTACATAATATGTATAAATTACAGAAATAATAGCTATTGCTATAATCTGTTTCCATGGTATATGTTTAGCTTATACTAACAGCCATAAGGAATAAAGGCCATCTGCCACTATATTTTTAATTGTGATCCTCAGACAAGACCTCTATTTTTACCATGGTAATTTCTCAATTGGTTTTACATATAAAAAGTCTTTAAAAAGTGTAAGAATTTCTGTTTTATACAATCTGGCTACTTAGGAACTTAAATAAGTTACTGGTGCCTTATTATACTATCCCTGTGTCTGAAAGTCTCAACCCAAAGCCATAGAGAAGTGAAATATCATAGAAATTTAATTAATTAGAAAATTATTGTATATTCCTGGATAATACATACTTAGGTCAATAAAAAAATAATATGCAATATTTTTTAAGACCTAAGGATATAGTCTATATTTAAAGGGGTGCTATAGATTGCTGTCCCGCCCTCTCACCTTGTTTTTGGTTGCATTACCTAAATAATTCATCATTGATTATGATGATTTATAATGCGCCAGTCTGTGTCAACCACAAGAACATCATGTTTTAAAATAAACTTCATAAAATTTCTATTTCAGTTTTTAAATCAGTGCTAAAGTTCTCTTGTACTAATCTCTTTGCTCATCATTCACCTTCCATACTCAGTATGAAAACTGGCTGAAAACTGACAATTCATGGCTGGAACTGTTCCTAAGTAGAAGTAGAGAGTTTTACTAAGAAATAAAGCAAAACAGCAAAGTGCAGAGGTAGAAAGAACCTTTATTCTCTCCTAGTCATATGGTGCCTATCTGATTCAGGTCTGACATTTATGCTCTATTTTTTTCTAAAGAAGAAAAACAATCTCCTTTCTCTTATGAAAATGTCTCATTCCTCAAAAATTGCCACTTTCTATAATGCATCTACTCAGAAGGTGGATTCCAATTGTTTATGTCATCTTGGGATATGAAAGCACTACTTTTAGTGAATTGACCCAAATTATTAAACTACAATTCTTTCGAAGTCAAATGACTATATTCTGGGGTTAAGAGTAAATTCACGTCAGTCTATCAGAACCATAAAAAAAAAAATACCTACTGGGTAATGTTAATACACATCGATAGGAATTTTAAAGTATCAAGTTGACTTCCAGTTGAGGTTCCTGGAAGCAGATTCTGTATTATTCAGAAATTGGAGAAGTTGTCCAGTGTTTACATATTCACTACAGGCTATAGTTCTTTGTAAATACTTTAACAGAAGTATTGCAGAGAGAAGGTGTGAATTTTGATATGGAATACTTCAATATGGAAATGGAAGTTGATCAATAATCTAAATTATTGAAAGCAACACATTAATGGTAAAATCAAACTAAAGGAGAGCAGAAAAAGAGCATTTTCATATTTATGAAAAGGTAATAAAGTTATGCAAAGCAACATTTTACCTAACACCCTCCCTGCAGATGTTTTTGTAAGTCCTCTGGACTATTCAGTTGTCAACAGCAACAATAATGAAAATAAAAAGAAAGACGTTTCTCTACATCTAGAATATTTGTCATGAAACAAAGATCAAATTGGGTAATTAATGCTTTGTGTATTCCAGAATTCCATTTAAAAATATAACAACTTTTAAATATTAAAGGTATGTGATGTTACCTTTCAATTAAAATGTTTTTGTTTGGTGTTTATTTTGTTTTTTCTTAATATTCTATTTTTTGGATGTTTTCTTTTTTAAATGTCTGAGTCAAGTAGAAATATTTGTACATATTAATGAAATATATAACCTTGTCATTATATATCAGTAAATGCTATTATATTCTTTTATCATATGTTTTATAGAAAACCTCTGAAGCTTTTAATATTGCCTTTTCAGAAAAATAATTTAGTTTATTATTATGCTCACTCATTATTATTTAAACATACTCAAATAAAGAATGAACTATAATTTGAAAAGTTCCTAAAATCCCTGGGAATTCTGATTTCTCATTTTCAAATTCTGAAGATGGATGTTTGTCAGGAATTTGTGAATATTATCTGAAGGGATACTAGGGTTCCATGACCTAGAGAGTCTGACAGTGGAGCCTTCCCTTATTTTTTTTTAATGCATTGTAATTTATGTAGGCCCAGACATTTTCCGGTTTAATTAAATCTACCCTCACAAAATAGACAACTAGCTTTTAAAAATCTTTGCAAAGAAGGAGTGGAATAAGGCCAAAATTAATAAAATCCAGCTTAAGGAAACAATAAGCAAGTGATGGAACAAGAGAACACTGTAAGAGCCAATTTTCAGCCACATTACTTTACAGTCTGTGTGTATGTGTGAGAGAAGAGGTTAAATAAAAATGCAGAGAAAGGCAAAAGACTCAGTAAATGAAGAAAAAGATAGCCCCGGTAAGAGCTATGTTGAAATACAAACTTTAAAATGCAACCAATGAGCAGTTGAAAGATTTACCAATCCAGGGACTGGCATTGCTTCACCCAGGCGTGAAGAGCCAGGCTCTGGGAGAGAGGGCAGAGGGTCCGCACCATGAGGAGAGGCCAACTGCTACAAAGAAGGAAAGAATCGAGCTGGGACTAACCTGTTTATTTTTCCCAAACTGACCAATCAGATAAGTCACTACACCTCTGATCCTAAGGCATAAAGAAAAAGAAAGAGTGAAAAGAGATCAGAGTATGATAGAAAATTCTGTAATTCTAGAGTCCCTTATTTCCCCCATTTTAACATCTCTGAGATCTACTTGCATCTAATACTCAATGATGTCTTAAGATTATTGTTGGACAAGCAGCAGAAATGATATAGGTATCAATGGCTAGTCATGGTTAACCTGGCTATTATTTTAAAGGATTTAAATAGACAATTACAACTAGTCAAGAATCTAAGAGAATAGAAATCCTGTTCTCTGAAAATTTTCCCTTGACATCACCTGGGGAAATTAAAGAAATGCCAGAATTAACATTTTCACCATGCAAATGAGAAGTAGAAGAAATAGCAAGATGATAATGTACTACTCTAAGAAAAGCAACATTAGTGATGTCCTTGATGACTGGAGGAGTGATACATAGCTGAGAATTTCTGGACATCAATACTGCTGACTCAAAGCTATTCAGAAGAGTTGAACCCTGTACATTAAGAAATTTTGAAATAACCTATCTAATTTATTTTACATATTTCTCTCCTTTTTATGTATATACAAGAAGTATACATGACTAAAATCTACATCTAATGGAAAAATCTTTAATAAGTATAAAACATTCAAGTCATAAAACATGTTGCTGTAGTTTAATTTTTTCCTTACTGGTCCATATAATAATATCTTAACAATCAATAGCATCTTAAATTCAATGAAATAGGAGTGATAATAAATTACTTTTACTGAGTTCTCCCTACATCCCAGACACAGCACTTTGCATGTATTAATTTCATTTAATTATTACAAAAACATTATAAGGTAGAACCTGAAGTATTGCTGTTTCACACATTAGAAAACCAAGGTACAGAGGGGTATATAATAATCAGCCAAGGTCATATAGCTAGTAATTATAGAAATGAAATTTTGTGCCAAGTATAACTCTAGATGCAGCCAATTTAAACATTACGCCATATGATAACACTCAAGATACACTATTTACTTGGAAGTAAACATCCTGTTTGGGGGGAAATAAACTTTGTTTTGAAACTAAAATAGAAAATACTGTCCCTCCTTAGGAAATCTCATCACTATCTCTTATTTTAAAGATTTAATGGCATCCTGTCAAAGATATATATTTTTAAAGAGATTTTAAAGGTCTGTTGTGAAATACTTCAAAGTTTTTGCTGAATAAGAAATATTGACCTAACTTGAACTAGTCCTTTAACAACTACACTTTTTATCTTTTATATATGAACATGGGGCAGAAAAGAGCTGTATTCTATATAGCTACTGATGGAAAGAAACAAATTAAGCAACATTGGATCCAATTTTTTTATGGAAAATTAGATTTTAGTTCTCATTGCCCCTAAAATGTAGTGTTTACAGACTCTAATTAAACTTAAACAGATCTTAAAACAGCACTACTTTCAATATTTAGATATAAGCAAGCTCTAAACATTTCCAAACAAAAATTTATTCTGTATATATATGTGGGGTAATATTACCTTGCGTAGCATTCAAAAAATTATCAAATAATAAAAAAATATATAGAAATAATGTGAGAGCACATAATATTTAAAAAAGGCAAAATTGATATATTTTAATCTCATTGATCAAAAATGACTTTTTAAAATTTAGAAACGTGATTTCTCTTCAATGTATTATCATTTATGATTCATAGAAAAGATTCTTAATCATGGTACATTAACTAACATATTCTGCATGAATACATAATTCCTTTGTCAAAATTAATTGAAAAGTTCTGTTTTTGCCAGTTGGTATTTCTTTCTCATACACCTAAAATGCTTTTGTGGTTCTGCTGGGTTGTCTCTAAGAACTCCTAGGATGGAGTAAATGCAAACATTTGCCTGTAAACGTACTATCTAGGTTTCTTCAGCTGTTAAGATACTATTGTGACTAGATTTGAACAGACCAATTTACCCTCGATAGAGGATTGCTATCAGTGCAAATGTATTTATAACTGCATTCATGCCTAAATATAATAAATGATATATAGAAATATCAACTGGGCCTATGTGCCTATGATACTGATTAGTTTTCCTTACTGAATAGGTTTTTTGCCTTAGTAATCTCCCTGAATTAAGTTAGCCTAGCAGATTGGTGGTAAAAAAACATACAAGCACCCCAGACCAATTGACCTGTGTAAGAAGAGATCACATTCTACATCATGAGTGAGTAAAGTTAATTGGAAAAGAATCATTTTTTTGAATCAGAGCCATCAAAATAGGATTTTTCTGTGAATAACTGGAATGGTTTTTACCAGAATTGAGAGTATTTATAGATAAAATAAGGATGAATGCAATTTATCTCAAAAACATAATTTATAAAGCACGTAATATTTACTAGGGATTGTGCTAGATGATGTACTGGAGTTGCAAAACGCTGCACTTTTGTCTTCAAGGAAGCAATAATTAAGTATGGAAGATAGAGAAATGCAGGCACTTGAGATATCACCAAGTATAAGATATACGTTGACATTCTCACTGATGTAAAATGAATTCTCCTTCTTATATAAGTTTGGAGAAGATAAAATGAGATATCAGAAGTAATTTTAAAGAGTAGAATAAATTTTAATGCAAACTTATTTGCTTATATTAGGATAACTAAACATATGAATCTGCTTGTAATATAACAGTAGAAAATAATTTTATGAGAAGGTAAATCCTGTACAGCCAGGTATTAGAGCCAGTATCTAGACTTATCACTAAATAAAAGTTTGTTTCCCAGTTTTATAAAATATTCAGTATAAAATGTCAATGTGAAAACACAAAACATCATAGAAGCAATAGCAATGTCTTTTTCAGAAATAAGTTTTCCCTCAAAATCCACAATTTGATTTTTTAAAAACTTCTGCATTTGGAAAAATCACTAAAAATCACTAAATCTATCATAATTTATACTATAAAAAAGTGAGAGAAAAGAGATTATGCTTTAATGTGAAATCAAAGATCTTCAAACCAACCAAGAGTTATTAAAATTTATGTATGTAAGGAAGTCTCTCTAAGAGTTTTCTACTCAAGCTCTGACTGAAATTTTTCTTTTCTCTTTGCTTCCAGGAACATATTGGAAAACAAAGATTAAAGAGAATTCTCAAGTAAGTCATTTACTGAGAATTTAATTGTGAGGTTGCCAACCATGGTTTGATTTTTCATGGTCTTGTTCCAGGGTTATAAACCTATTAATTCATTTATATTTATAAATAATTCCCACCACATTATGTGCATAGATTATTAAGGATGTCTCCCAATAGAATTTTGTCAACTTCTGTCACAATTAATTAAAAGCCCTGGTTCATTTGTTATCAAACTTTTACAGTGGGTTAGAGTATCTGATATCTAAACTGAAGGTCTCTTTTAGCCCAAATGACTACTCAATCCCTAGTTTGGAAGGCTCTTTATTTCCTGGATTTGAAAAGGGAGATTAAAGCCATTGAAGAAATCACCTAGGGCAGAATGTGGTTTTGCTGATAACAGAATTATGTTTCCCAGCAAAGGAAGTCAGACTCTGTATCTAATTAACAAACCAATTATGATTTTAAAAAAAAAAAAAAAAGTCAAAGGAGAAAACTAGCCTAAAATTATGATCCCACCTGCAAAAGAATAAAGAAGGTGTAAGAGTTGACCTCTGCCCCTGCAATATTTGCAAATCACATTGTACTTTTAAGGGGAAGTCAAATAAGGACAGTCTTTATATACTCTACAACAGAGTAAAATCCCGAATCCTATGATTACCTAACCCAAGTTCCTCACAAGTCACCTTTGAATCACCTAAGGAGCTTTTAAATCTATCAATGCCTGGGTTCTAGCAACTTAGAGATTCTATTTTAATTAGTATAGGATGAGAACAGAGAACAGTTTGTTTATAATATATTTACATGTATGTATCTCCAGGTGATTATACTATGTAACTAAGGTTGAGTACTTTGAAGTCTTAGTCTGTTAATTCAGAGAAATTTGGAGTTATTTAGAAATGTATATATTGTGTTAATCTTCATAATATTCACTTTGTTTATCCATCGTTCCTCAGAATAATTTTAAATTTTAAAAGATCAGTGTATATTTAGTGTGAGCAGTAGGTAACAGCCCAAAAGTACAGAAGGATAAAACTGGCAATGATGATAACTATTTAAAGTTGCACTTTAGCAAATCAAGTATTTGAAATTTCAAAGATCTATTATATCTATTGTCTTGTATGTCTGTTGTTTTCTGATTTTTTGTTTTTCTTTAGATATCCATGCAGAAGCTTGAGTTAATCACATTCCTTTTATCCAAAGCAATTTACATTTTAGGCCCATGCAAAGTTTATTGTATCTACTTAATCTCTTATCCCTCTCCCATTTCTCCCACTGCATTATCCCAAGTATTGTGTAATATTTTATTACATATTAAAATATTTTAAAATAAGGTCAAAAAAGTTCTATTATTCTTATTTTTATGGGTTAGGAAGCTGCAAATCAAGTAGCTCTTTATATGCATACTTTTTAAAATGAAAATATTGGTTCAGAGGGTAGAGAAATTGTAAGGATTTAGAAACACATTTCTCTACAGAGTTTCTACGAACTGACATTCTCATGAGAGATCAATAAGTGCTTCTTCTCACATACAATTGCTAAAATCAGAAATTATTATTTATCCTTTATTCTTACTAATCTGACAGATAATAAATTATTTCACACTGTTGCTTTAATTTAGAACACTTGATAGCTAGTGAGGTTGAACACATTTTCATATGCTTAATGGAGATTAGCATTTCTTCTGAGTTGTTTGTTTAGTTTCTTTGACTATTTTGCACTCAACACTTTTTATTAAGGTATAATTAATATCCAACAGAGTTTGAATATTCAGCCAGATGAATTTGTACAATTGCATGTATATAT
>NW_006442484.1:59226593-59273256 GCF_000325575.1 Pteropus alecto
ATATATATATGTATAACCATTAGGCAAACGAGGCATAGACCGATGCAATCCAACCAGAAAGTTTCATGTTTCTTTCCAATTAATTCTCCTTCCTACAGGTGCTTCTTCTAACAACAGCTTTCTGATTTCTATCACTATAGATTTTTTCTGTTGTTAGACTTCATCTTAAATAAAATCATAATTTATCTGGATTCTTTTGGATTCTTATTCTTTTTTATTACTTATTATTATTCCATTGTATTAATATACAAGTTTTTCATGAATTCTTATTGATGACAATTTTTGCCACAATGAATATGGCTTTTATGAACATTCTTGTGCAAATTATTTTGTACACATACATTTTCGATTCTCTAGGTAAAATACCTGAGAAAATAAGTGGAATAACTTGGTAATACCATAGATACATGTTTTATTTGAAAAGTACAATACAGTTTTCCACTAGTTCCGTGTTTCCAATTAGGTTTACGATTTATGTCAAATTAATATCTGTGTGTTGAATGACAGATTAATTTTTGTTTTCTTAATATGGAAATTAGATTGTCCTAGCATCATTTTTAAAAGAGAGAAAATACTTGCAAATAACATGTCTGACAAAGAAATCATGTCTAGAATATAAAATGAATTCTTAAAACCCAACAGTAATAACAATTCAATGAGCAGGTAAGCAAAAGACATTAAGAAATATTTTAGCAAAGATGTCACAGAAATGGCAAATAAGCTCATGAAACAATGTTCAATATCATTAGCCACCACACAAATGCAATGAAGATCACAATGAGTTATCACTACACAATTATTAGAATAGTTAAATTAAAAATATTGATAACACCAAATTTGAGGACTCAATAAACTGGGTCTTTCATACATAGTAGGCGGAAATGTAGAATGGTACAGTTACTCTGGAAAAAGTTTGGCAGTTTCTTAACCAACTAAATATATATTTGGTACATGACTCGGCAAACACTCCTACTCATTTATTCCCTAAAAATGAAAACTTATGTCAACACCAAACACGCACATTTATTTAAAGCAGCTTTATTTGTAAAGGTAAAACTAGAAACAACCACAATATCCTGTAATAGATGAATGATTAAAACAAAACAACTGCGGTTCATACATATCATGAAATAATACTCAGCAATAAAAATGAATAAACTATTGATACATATAATAACTTGAGTAGAACTCAAGTAGTTTATGTTGAGTGAAAAAAAAGTCAATATCAAAAGGTCATGTACTATGTAATTCCATTTACATAACATTCTCCAAATGACAAAAATAAAAGAGATGAAGAACAGATTAGTGGCCACCCGGGAATCGAGATGGTGGAGAGCACAGGGTAACTACAAATGAGTAATACTACAAAGAACTCTGTGGTAATGGGATATTTCTGTATCCTCATGGTGACTGCATAAATGTACATGTGATAAAATGATATGAAACTATACACACACTTTGCACCAATGTCAAATTCATGGTTTTTGTATTGTACTGTAAGCACTCAAGTTGCAATCAAAGGGAGAAAATGAGTTAAGCAGGGAAACTGGGCACAGGTTCTTTTTGTACTTTCTTGGCAATTTCTTGTGAATCTTAGTATTTCAAAGAAAGAAAAAAGCTTTGTTCATGCCACTATATTCTCTTGGCTCCTTGTTGAAAATTAACTGACTATATTATGTGAGGGTTTATTTTTTGACACTTTAGTATATCCTGTTGGTTTATATACCTATCTCTATGTGAATATGTAAGATAGAGTTACTTATAGCCTGACTAGAAGAGCTGTCTGCTTATTTCTGGGGAAGACTCAGTATCTGGCTTTGACAATTGACCTAGATATGGTTCCTATGCTGTGATGTGCTTTTTAAAGCCTTAAACTCTCTTTGCGACATCCAACTGATGGCTTTCAACTAGCATAAGATAGTCAGCTTGCTTATGTAATCAGAGTATATAAAAGTCTTTACTGGAAATTTCTGCCTTGAACTCTGTTAAAGCCAAGACTAATCACATAAATCACATAATCTTGAGAAAAAGTGCATCTTTGTACAAGAACTCAGAGAATCTGCACCTGGACATCTCTCAAACCCAATGACTATCTGTATTCTTTTCCTTACTGTATCATATCCTTTGCCTTTATTTAAAATTTGACTTAAATATGATCTTTGGTGGCCTGAGAGTCATTCAAATATTCAAAACTGAATAATCTTTAAAATATTCTCTATATTACTGTACCTTTGTAGTAAGTCCTCATATCATATAGTATAAGTGTTTCCAATTTTATTCTTCTTTTAAATTTGCTTTGGTATTCTACATCCTATAAATTTCCTAGCAAATTTTAGAATCAGGTAATCCACTAAGTTTTAAAATACCTGCATGAAATTTTATGTGTTGACTTATAATCTATCCTGGTGAAATTTCCATCTAATTGTAAAGAAAATATGTTCTTCAGACTTTTAGGAAAATGTTTCATAAATATCAATTAGATCAATTTGGTAGATGCTATTGTTTAAATATTCTCCATTTTCTAATTTTCGATCTACTTATTTTATCAATTTCTGAAATATCTATTTTAAAATGTTCTAATTATAATGATCAGTTTATTTCTGCTTTTATTTCTATTAATTGTTGTTTAATGTATTTTAAACTTTGTTTTTACTTACATTCATATTTTCTTACTGTTGAATTGGTCATTTTACCATTATGAAATTATACCTTTTTGTTTGTTTGTTTCTAGTTGTATATTTTGTCTGACATTACTATAATTCCACCAACCTTCATATGCTATTTGCTTGGTACTTCTTTTTTCACCATTTTACTTTTAACTTTCCTGTGTTTTTATATATATATTTGTTGTAAATCACATGAATCTGAGTTTTGACTTTTTAGCCAGTCTAACAGGCTCTGCCCGTTAAGTAGAATGTTTAGTTTATTTACATCTAATATTATTATTGATATGGTTAGGGTTGTCTCCCAGTTAACTCTTTTTCCATTTATCCAATTTAATTTTTGTTCTGTTCTTCCTCAACTACCTTCTTTTGGATAAATTGATAAATTTTGCTATAACCTAGACAAAAATCCTTTACATAAAATCAATTTAGTCCTTTGAGTAAGCAACTGAGCAGTGAATTCAAGGTCACACACAAAGAACAAAATCTTATTTAAAAATTACAAAATTTTATTGATAATCTATATTTGATGGATTTAAAACATTTAGAAGAAACACATTTATACGATTTTTAAATAAAATCTTGGGTATATTTTGCTTAAATATATTTTAAAATCAATGATATTTTAAGCTTAGTTGCTACACAAAATTATAATTAAAAATATTCTGTTCTTCTATGAAGCAAAAAAGTATCTAGTGCCATCATTTGCCTAGGAAAAATTTATCCCAATTCAGTTCTTAAAACATTCTACTCATTAGACTCACTTGAAAATATTTTATAAAATCCCGAAGTCCAAATTTTTCTCCAAGCTAGTTAAATTATAATTGTTGGGTGGGGATCAGGTTATCAGTCATTTTTTTAAAGCTCATGGAAGTCTAATATGCAACCTGCATTGAGAACACAGCCTCAGTTTAAGTAAGGGCATGACACTGGGAACAATGCCTGTGCAAAATCAAACAAATTTGCGGTACTAGTTACACTTTTGCATTATATATTTATTTGCTTAGTGTATTAGTATTAGTGTTAAATGAGACTGATTAGTTTAAACTAATTTTCAAGTTGAAAAGTAGCTAACAAACTTAGACTAATATAAGCTTAATTGATTACCCACGATAATGCTTTTTACTAAAGATGATCTCGATCCAAAAAAAAGACACCCTGAGTTCAATTTAAAGAACTAGGGTAAGCCCAATTGAGGATACCTAAGAAATCAGGACACTACAACAATTTTCTATCATACCACCAAACCATGTTATATAATTGTCACCTTTTCACTGTATTTGCACTGCATATAGTAATATTTCAGATTCTATGGTCAGCACTATTATTAAATTAATTCCTTTAACCTACATAATAGTTATATATTATCATTAACAACATTTGGGGTGAAGAAACAGAGGCTAGAAAAAATGAAATCCTTTATCCAAGTTTTCACAGTGGTAAATAAATGGCTGAGTACTTCAACTCTAAATCCTGTATTGGTAACCACTCCAATATATTCCATCTATAATGCAGTATAATTTTTCAAAATACATAATTAAAATTGTTCCATACTGAGCCAGAGTTGGTAGACAAAATATGTGTGGTGCAATGCTAATTACACAGTAAATAATTGATAAATACCTTATGGTTGGCATATAAAGATGTATATTATCACTAGAAAATGACTAAATGAAAAGGGAGAATTCAGCATCACATATAATATAGCACTTAGCATGACCAAAGGATTAGTTTTGTGTTTGTTTTGTTTTGTTTTGTTCTGTTTTATTTTGTTTTCAGAAAACTCTTTTTAGCTTACTTCATGTACATAGATGATAAAATGTATTATGTATGAATTCATAGACAGGCATCTCAGCTTAGGTTGTATGTTACAGCAAAATTTTTGTCATGATATAATGTAAATAAAAGAATATATTTTCTCACTGAGAAAATTCAACTTTAAAGCTCCTTATTCAAAATAATGTCATGTAATACAAGTCATGTTTATTCTTACATTGACATCTACATATTGATGTCAGAGGTATAAAGTTCACATTTCATTTCCTTTTTATAATTATCAATAGTTATTCTGTCATAGCTAATTTGTTATTATTTAACTTAGTACTGTCATCTTTTTACAAGTTATAAATTACAACCTACATTTTTGTATGTCTACCCTATAATTAGAAAACAAAACAAAAACATAAATGCACTATTTAATAACTAATTTTACTTATTTCATATGAAATCATTTACTTTAAACATCATAGCCATGCTATTTTCCTATCAACAGCCTGATGTTATATGTATACTTTTAAAATGCATCTTTCTGCTGTATCTACTCTGATGTAACTCCATGTCAAGTCACTCTCCTCACTCATATTCTAACCTTCTACAATATTTATTGTCTGATTCAACCATTTGATTTTATCTAGTGGTTTAGTCTTTGTGGCAGGATAATATATTAATATAATAATCTGAAGAATCCTATATTTACTTCTTTCTGGGAAGGTAGCCAGGTGTTTTGCATTGCCTTTTCTCAGAGAATCCAACAAGCTGATAGTCAAAAAAGCTGACATCATCGGTTTTTCCTATTTTTCATACCAGTCACTCTAGAAGTGTTGTCACAGATGAGGAAAGAAAAGAGAGGATTTGGGGAATAAAAATTAACAGAGACTGAATAAGAGAGAAAAGACTGTAAATTCTTCTCATAGAAGTTGTGGGTAATGTTAGCTGGCAGCACCGAGAAAGTGGAAAACATCAGAGAAAAATAATTGCCTTATGCTCTAATGAAGCAGATGTGTTTTTTTGTTTGTTTTTCGCATGGACCTTAAAGATGGCACCAAAGCAGCAGAGTTTCTTAACCCAAAAGTACCCTAAAGACTGGGGTTAGGGGTATTTCAGCGAATACCAGTGAGGACTGGTGAGTTATAACTGAGGCCCCTTTAATGTAAGAGTCTAGAGTAATAGTACAACATTGGCAGAGTGGGAGACAGAACCAAGTTCAAAGACTGAGCTTGAATTGTAGCTGACAACTTGGACAGGGCTTAAATTTAGAATTGATGAAAAATAAATAAATAAATACGTGGATCAGTTCCATACAACTGAAACTATAATTCACATCCTCCATAATATGTTAGTGTTTATTACTTTAAATTAGATATAAGTTCCATTAGTAGTGTTTTCACTTATTTGTGACCCCTTAACACCTACCAAAAATACCTTACATGCAATAAGTTGTCAAATACTTGCTGGTTTGTCCCTTTATCTATCTATGGTTTTTAGGATGGAAATGAAAATTTGTGACATTTAAATGATGTGTTTAGAATTCTTGAAGTTAAAAAAAAATGATGGAATATTATTGTACCACCTATCCAAAGGTCAAAAAACTGGGAAATGTCCTAGCACATAGTATTTAATGACCTCGGTGTCATTCTTTTGCTCATATACATATATGAATATGTATATATTTTTACATATGTATATTTGCATATATGTATATTATATATGTAATATACATTACTGGTGAGAAAAATTTGCAAAATTTGAATTCTTAGTTAAATATTGAGTGCTTACATTAAATATTAGCTGAAATATCAGAAGGCTTCAGTAGATCACAGATGCACATGAAAGCATTTGGGAGATCACACTTGTCTTTCCAAGAATAGCATCTTCATTATAGACATGTATTTTATATTTTTTCAAAGAAAAATAATTTCTTTATAATAAAATATAACATGCTTCATCTATTCGTATACAGATTGTGTTGCTATATCTGTGATAGAGATATATAAAACTATATGCAAGAGTAATGTTCTTGAAAAGCCATACATAAATAGAATGTATTCTTATTAAAGTAGTATGGTTACAATCTCAATGAAACATTCAATCTGTAGGAATTTCTTTGTTTTGCCAGTAACCACGTCCTAATTAGATTATTTTAAACATTCAAAATAATTACTTTTATGTAGAGTTTAATTAAATCAAGCTATTTCTAAATCACAACAAATCAGCAATGATCAAACAGGATTTCTCCTGAAAGCACGATCCTAGGCCAGTATCTACCAGCAATGAGAGATTGTTTGGGAGTCCAGCTATTAGTGACCAGGAAAAGCATTCTTACTCTCTAAGACATTTTCTTCCACCAAGAGATACCAGGGTGGCTGGACAACGGGGCAAGACAAGAGAGACCACATCACAACAAGCAGCCTGTACTAGGAAGTCTCTTTGCACCAGTGGGCCTTAGGCTCCCCTCCCTCGCTGAGAGACAGCAGGCAGCCCAGCAAAGGAAGCTCCTTCTTCCCCCTTAGGCAGCGCCAGCAGGGACCAGTGAAATCCAAGAAGAACCAGATAAACCAAATAGAGCAAAATAAAATGATTTTTCTACACTGATTTAAATCATCTTTACTAAACATCAAAATAGAAACTGAAGTAATTTAACTGATTTCCTTAAAAGAAATCTAAGTATAAAGGTAATTAATGAAAAAAGGCTTTTTCATGAGATGAGAATGGGCAGTAAGGTCATATAAGATGATTCTCAGAAAGTACTCATGTTCTGCAGTATTTAAAAGTGTTTCACTATGCATTATTATATGAGTCAGTTCTTAGTTCTTTCTGCTCACTACCTGAGCTGAAATAGGTTGCGATAATCTTTAGTTCAAAGACCGTTCAGAGTAATGACTTAGAAATCTTAAGCAGAAAGAGCTTTAATGACAGGAAGTAGGTGCTCACAAAACCGTTGGAGATCTCTAGGAAAATAAGTCAGGACTTCTTAACTCAAGAACATTAATGCCATATTAACATTTGAAGGTCATAAAAATGGTGCTATATATAAAATCACCCCTCCATTAAAGAAGCCTCTTACCCTCAGAAAGCTGATAGGTCTTTGGCTTGATAAATATGGTCAATGTAACTATTTCTAAATATCCATGGTTCAATCATCTTGCCTTCTAGCAGAAAAGAAGAAGCATAATCTCCACATCATTTCTACCTACCCAATATTGAGAGTATATCATTGCAGGAATCCAAACTGCATCCAGAATTCTAGCTTTAAAGGAGTCTGGAAAATATGATTTTTAGCTTTTCTGCTTCTAAAATCAGAAAACAGAGAAAACAGGTTGAACAAATCAATCCATCATATCCAGTATGAATGTTAATTCTTTACATTTATAAGCCTTGTCACTGCTCAATGCCAGCATTCTTCCTGTCTATGTCTCCACTGCAAGGCACTATTTTAAAACACAGAACTAGCTGAATTAATTTCCTATCACTCACTACTTTGAATAGAGAACTATAGTCTACATATTTGCTTCTCATTCTTCAAACATACCAACCTTACCCAAAGAGTCATTATTTTTGCCATCTCTTCATCTGGAAAGCTCTTCCCTTGGGTTTTCTCATGGCTTAGTCCTCATCATATAGGTGTCTGCTCATATACTGTCCCTTCAATTTTTTCCCCTGACAACACTAATGCAATTTCAACCCACTTTAATTACCTTTTGGTTCCTGTAAACATTTTTGTCATTTTTGGTCTAAAATAATTTCAGATTTTTTTTTAAATAGAAAAAAGTACTATCTGTATTTTAAGAATTTAGCCATGAGCTAAGTAATTTTTAAAAGGCCGATCACTGTATTTTAAGGAAGAACAAATTTACAAGAATTTCTAATTCCATTTAAGATCAAATCTTTAAAGAAAATCCTTAAAGAGATGCATGGCAGTGATGAAAGTCGGCAGGATAAAGTGAGAGCCAATGTTCCAGGGTGATAAATGGGAAGAATAGGTAATAGAAGTTTGAAATCAGTAGTGTAGGTTCAGATTTTATGAAAAATTTCTCCATTAGTGTATAGAAATAAGGTAGTATTATTTTATTTGAAAAATTTTTTATTATTCCCAATCTGTTTTTAAAAGATTATTTTATAATGACTATTGCAATGGGAATCCTAAAGATACTTTTTCTTATATAGCCATTCAGTTATTTTTTTCATTTATTTCCCACAAATATTTACTTACTGTGTACCAGGTAATACAATTGAGTTGAATGCCATTTTCATATTTCTAGAACCCATTCTGTTAACAAATGTCACCAAAAAAATTAATTAATTTTTTAAAAAGTGTATATATTTTCATTATATTAGACTTAACATATTTGTTGTTTCTGAAACAAATTCCATCTGTCCTCAAAATGTCTTCTACTCCCGTGAGTTGCTTAGACATTTTTAAGAATGTCACAATAGAGTATATACCTGCATACATCGTGTATGTATACACGACACATAAAAAACTCAAGCATATTAGCTCCATAATCCACTTGCTACAATATGATGTAGCCCCAAATTAAAACTATATAATTGTCATTAAAAATAATAGAAGTCATATGACAATATGATATAGAATATAGTTTTAAACTTAAAGTTACTCATAACAGAACTCCATAATGTATGACATTTTAAGGCTATACACTCTTACTTACATTTCATAGTCTTTTAGAAATGAGTTGATATAAAGTCATAAAGACTATTTAACCCAAGTAACAATCCTCCATATAATATCTTCAAAACATTCCTCAGGTAAATAAATATACGCACTCTGTTGAATAGCTTTAATGATGGAACATTTGTTACTTAATAAGTCGAATAATTCCATTTTGAAATCTAAATACATATAATAGATATAATAAGTCTATCTATATGAATCATTTAGGGCTTCTTTCTCAATTTTCCAGTTAAAAAATATGAGATCAAAGTGCTTATGGCTACCTGGCTATTATGCGATGATTCAGAATTCCAATTTATACCTTCCAATTTTAAGTCCATATTTTATCACAGAACTGTAATGTTGTTTAAGTCGTATAATCAGCAGCTTCCTTTTGTTTCACATTTAATTTTGAAAACTCAAGAATATATTAGATTTAAGTCAAGTATAGGTATCCACATGTGTCTATGTATTTCTTTAAAAAATGTTTGCTATATTTTTAAAAATTTGTTAAACTTTGAAATAATTCAGACCTATAGAGGTTACCAAATTACTACAAAATTCCCAGATTCCAAATATCTTTTCTCTCTCTCAATGGGTAGACACAGAGATAGATAAATAGGTTATTAGATTTATAATTTTTTCTTCATTGTGTGAAAGTAAGTTGTAAACATGACATCCCTTTAGCTCCAAATTCTAAAATGTCTACTTCCTAAATGCAAAGACATTCTCTTCCACAACCATTGGTATAATAGTATCTAATTTAAAGATTCACATTTCATCAGCTGTCCAAATAGTGAACTTTATAGCAAAAGAAAAAAAAAATCTAGTCCAGGATCATATGTTTTGTTTATTTTGCAATTTATTTCAAAAAATATATTTGAAAATTATGGGTTTTTTAGAAAATAAATATGTATGACAAAGAAAACAAAAATCTTTATTTCTATAAAATTTAGATGTATTTTTCCAGATTTTAGTTATAAGAATTATAAGGAATTTTATATTCTGCTTTTTCTACAAGAGTATAAAAGTGGAAGAATCAAATGTGATAAGAAGAGTAAACCCAGCCTCCCTGCCACAAGACACAAAGAAAATTCTATATTAAGAATTTCAAGGATTGATTTTTAGTGATAATTTCAACAGGTAGGTAAGATGATTGGGTGTCAAAAAGATACTATCTGGTAATGCTAGGCAGTGACCAACAGTGAAAGGAAGATTTGCCCCATGGAAGAACAGTTTACATCTAGGAGTTACACTGTAATACTAAGTAACAGTTAATGGGAAGACCAATTTCCAGAGACTTAAGATGGAACCTTCACTTTTCCAGCATATCCAGAGGAAAACAACTATTGAAGCAAGAACAGTAAAGTGTTTAATTGGGTATAAATGTATCATGAGCATGTCTACATTTTGTTAAATATTATTTCAAAATGTGGTTTATCTTTACTGCTAAATTTTGTATCATTTGGATTAACCAAGTAATTATTGTTGGTATTTTATTAAAGTTTCTCCTATCATCAATAAGGATGTTATATATATAACATATATAAAAATATTTTAAAATATATTAAAAGGTATAAATATAAATCTATTTTATATAGAATTTTAGTATAAATATATAATTTTAATATATATTTAAAGTATAAATTTTATACATGTAAATTTCTAGAAGTAAAATTATTGAGTCAAATTGTATTTTGATAACAAAATTGTATTTCGATAACAATTTCCAAATTCATCTACAAAATGTTATGTCATTGTGTTTAAGTATGTGTGTGTACTCGAATATTTTTTCATTTTATTTGTCTTTTAATATTCTTTATGCCACATAGACATACTATGAACTGAATGTTTGCATCCTCACTTCACATGTTGAAATCCTAATCCCCAGTGGGATATATTAGAAGGCGAAGCCTTGGGAAACAATTAGGTTTAGATGATGTCATAAGGGTGGAGCCCCCATGATAGCATAGGATTTGTGTGTGTCCTTATAAGACTAGAGTATCTGCAAACCAGGAAAAGTGCCTTCAGGAGGAATATAATCACTCTGCACCTTGACCTCAGATTTCCCAGCCTCCAGAATTGTGAGAAATACATTTCTGTGGTGTAAGTCACCCATTTGATGGTATTTTATTGTATCAGCCCCAGATGACTGAGCCAAAACACATATTAAATTTATTAATTAATATAATCAATTGTACTTGTGTGCTTTAGAAGCCTATCTCACATGTAAGAATCATAGTTGAATAACCTTTAATGAAAGCTTGATTTAAAATTTGAAGGTAATGTCGTTCAAAGGCTATACAAGTCATTTCCAAAGCAAACAAAAATTCATAGGTGAGAAAAAGAGCAAGTCCAAAATTGGGCCTTTTATGATCGAAATAAATTGACATCTCTTATCTAATTGACTTTCCCTTTGTAAAGTCTAGGCTTTTCATAATCATTTTATATATGTAATGGTCACTTTTTAGCAATTCTTTTTTTTATTTGTCTGGGAATTTTACTTGGTACCCATCACTCAAATTTGATGCTGTTTCAAATCTGTTTCTAGGAATTATAATCTATTTTTTTCATAGATATGGTGTCAATATAACTTATCATTTAAACTAGAACAATTTTCAAAGTGAAAGGGGACACAGTTAAGAACTATACTTAAAAAAAGGCATAAACTTGAACTTTCCTATCAAAATGGGACATATTGTCATTCTAATCATAGATATTACAAATAGTTAAATGATCTGTCTTTAAACACATATGTTCTTTCTTTTTTAACTTTTTTTTGAGCATTTATATGCCGGAAAATACTATGAGTGCTAGAGATATTGATGTATGAGACTTAGACCTTGCTTGCTTTTTGTTCATAGGAAACACAGTCTAGCAAGGAAGACATAAAAAATAATCACTTGAAATCTAGGTTATAGGTTATGTTTTATGACAGGCCTGAACACATATGAGGTTTCATAATGTCACCAAGGAGAAAGGAAGTTCACACAAGTATTCCTTAAAGAAGACCATAGAATTGTTGTTCTTTGCTGTATCTACTATTTTATTTTCATATTTATCTTTATCTAAAATGTACTTTCTTCCTTTTCAGTCTCTAAAACTAATGTGGCACATCTTGCATGAAGACCCACTGAGTCTGAATAAAACTCCTCTTTGGTGCTTTCCTAGTCCATCTGTACACACCCACATAAACTTTCATTGACATTATTATATGCTTTAAACAGGTGGCTTAGTATTTTATCCTAGTTTAAAATTTATATTCCTAATGAAAAACTGGAACCTTGTAGGTATCTTTTTTCTGAATATCTCCAGCACCATAAGAAGTGCTTTATGTGTTTATTTGTAACTGTTAGTGAGGGTGTACATATGTTCAATACACTTGATTTTAGCCAAAAGGCAGAGAAGCTATATATACATATGTTCAAAAGTTTCTCAAGTTTACAATTACTTTATTGTATTTCCCTGGAAGCTACTTGAGAGTAAAGGACATAACTCTGATAATCTAGTCCTTCTGGTAGTAAAGCTTTTATGACAGTAAAGATTCATAAAAGCCACAGTCCCGATTACATCAATTACTTCTGACAGTGTAGCCCCAAAAGTCAGTCTGTCATTTGTGAAGTAATTGTTGATAGCATTTTAGAATAGGGCT
Organism: Pteropus alecto; assembly: GCF_000325575.1. Classification (NCBI taxonomy): domain Eukaryota; kingdom Metazoa; phylum Chordata; class Mammalia; order Chiroptera; family Pteropodidae; genus Pteropus; species Pteropus alecto. The sequence goes on from NW_006442484.1 coordinate 59,239,360, forward strand.
TGAGGTTGTATTAAAAAGTAAATTCTTCTAATAGAAACTTTGTGAAATCTGTTCTTCTCTACTTAGGATTATATATTCTCCTAATGTTTCTAAAAGTAGAATCTCAGTTTACCTAGGTAGGCAGAACAGTATATCTGATAGTAGGTGGATGAGATAGTTGAGGGAAGATGAAAGTTTTTTCCCAGAATGAAATGTACTCCTAGTTTGCTTCCTATCTCCTTAGCCATTTATTTTCATCTCCTGTGCTAGTTCCACTGCATCTCTCCAACTTCAAAATGCTGGAGTGTCTCCGGTCTCAGTCTTTGGACCTCTGCCATATCTCACACAGTCCTTTGGTCATCTCATCCAATTTCATGGATTTAAATGCAACCTATATGCTGAAAACTCCAAAATGTATGTCTCTGGCCCAGTCCTTCCTCTTAACTCAAGACTAATAGCTTCACTTGAATGGCTATTACATATCTCACATTTAATGTTCCAAACTGAATTCTTAAATATCCCCAGAAACTACTTCTGCATTCCTTACCCAAACTCAGACCAAAAAAATTGGAGTTGTTCCCTCTTATCTTCAATATTCAATCTTTTGGTACAGCTGTCTTCAAATTGTACCTTATTTCAATCATTTCACTTTACTTTTCCTGCTGTCATCCTAGTCTAAGTCTGGGATACTATAACAACTTCCAAACTAGGTATTATTATAATTCCCAACTGAGGTATTATTATAATTCCACCATTGTTCCCATAGAGTTAATATGAAAACAAATCAAATCATTCTAATCCAGTCTACAAAACCCTTCATTTATTTATTTCTTTTTTACCATCAGGGTGGAAACCTAATTGCTTGCAGTGGCCAACAAAGGTTCACATGTTATCACCTCTATAATCAATTTTACTTTACTTATCACCTGCCCTAACTGACTCCATGCCAGCTACTGCAGCCTCAGTGGTGCTTCATGAACAACCAAGGGACAACGGTTTTGCTTCAGAGTCTTTGCCTTGAAATAATGCTCTTCTCTCAGATATACACACTCATGTTCTCATGCTCTTTGGGTTTTCAGGAAGCTTTCTTTGAAGCCTCCCTTTACTAAAACACTTCAAAATTTAACTACCACCCTGTATTCTCTTTCCTGGCTTTATTTACTCCATTATTCAGTATATCACCATCTGACATATTATAAATTTTGCAATCATTTTTTATTTTTCTCTTCTTCAATTATGTTGATTTTTTGCTATTTTCATATCCTAGCATCTAATATGTTCTCCAGTAATATTTATTAAATGTTGAATGAGCCTTTTAGTTCTCAAAGACACTATGTACATAGTCTGAATCAATGTGTACACTCAGAGCCATACTTAAAGCCAACCATAAATCTATTTCAAATAAAAAAAAAATCTCTTGCTTATTTTGTTTTAAGTTATGTATTATGAAAGTCAAGAAAAGGACATTGTTTCCTTTTACTTGACATTTGCTGAATTTTAAACAATGTCTGGGTTTTCAAAAATCTAGTCCAATATGTTGCAGAATAACATTATTGGCAGGGAATTCTAGAAAACTTTAATTTTTTTTTTATTTATAATACTGCATTACCCATTTTTATGGACAATAAAGGCAGTGCAATATAGAATGCAATGCATGTCACAGAGGTACTATAATCAACAAATACAATCAATGCATTAGCAAAAGACCCAAAATAGCCAACACAATATTGAAGGAAAACAAATTTGAAAGACTGACACTACTCGACTTCAAGACTTACTATAAGGTTACAGTAATCAAGACAGTGTAGTATCACTAAAAGAAAAAAACAAATATATCAATGGAACAGAATATTTGGCAAAGAAACAAAGGCAATACAATGGAGCAAAGATAGTATTTTCAACAATTTTGCTGGAACAACTGGACAGCCACATTCAAAAAAATGAATCTAGGCACAGACCTTATATCTTTCAAAAAATTAACTCACAATGAATCATAAACCTAAATGTAAAATGCAAAACTAAAAAATTCCTAGAAGATAATATAGAAGAATATCTAGGTGACCTAGGATATGGCAATAACTTTTTAGATACAAGCCAAGACACAATCTATGAAAGAAATAATTGGTAAGCTGGACTTCATTAAGATTAAAAACTTCTGTTTTACTAAAATATTATCAGACATTATCAAAAGAATGAAAAGGGAAGCCACAGAATAGAAAAAAAATATATTTGCAAAAGACACATCTGATAAAGGACTGTTATCTAAAATATACTAAGAACTCTTAAAACTCAACAATAAGAGAACAAACAATTCAATTAAAAAATGGACGGATCTTAACAGATACTGCATCAAAGAAGACATACAAATGAAAAATAATAAAAGATACTCAACATCATATCTTATAAAGGAAAGGCAAATTAAAACAACGAGATACTACTATATACCTAGTAGAATGGCCAAAATCTGGGACATAGACAATACCAAATACTGATGAGGATGTGGAGCAACTAGAACTCTCATTCATTCATGGTGGAAATGCAAAATTGTACAGTCACTGAAAGAGTTTAGTAGTTTCTTAAAAGACTAAACACTTTTATCATACAATCCAGCAATCCCAATCCTTGGCACTTACTCGAAGGCACTGAAAACATATCTACACAAAAACCTGCACAAGGATGTTTATAGATGTTTTATTCATAATTTCCAAACTTGTAAGCAATCAAGATGTCCTTCAGTAGGTGAATGGATAAATAAACTGTGATATATTCAAATAATGGAATATTATATTATTCAGCACTAAAAAGCAATGAGCTATCAAACCATGAAAAGACATGGAGAACACTTAAATGCATATTAGTAAGTTAAGAAAGCCAGTCTAAAAAGTCTAAACAATGTATAACTCCAACTATATTACATTCTGGAAAAGGTAAAACTATGGAAAAAGTAAAAAGATCAGTGGATGGTTGGAGTTAGGAGAAAGGGAGGATGAATTGGCATAGCACAGAAGATTTTTAGGACAGTGAAACTACTCTAAATGATACTATACACAGTGGCATAGGAAATTACTTCCCAAACCAAAGAAAAAAAATAATAAAATGAGAAAGTCTTCAGGAGATGAATACCAATTAAAACTCTGTGTTGCAGCTAGGGTAAAATTAATAAGATGGCTCTCAGATGCACTATGAGTACTTCTGAATGAATTAGATAATAACTAGATTAAATAAATCTATTACTCCTTATCATTAGAAACTAAAATACCTATCACTTACACTACTGTTTCCAGGTTTCTTTCTCTCAGGCTTTACCAGGAGTGGTTTACATTTCAGTTCCATCAGTTAACTATATAAGTTTCCATAATATACAAACTCAGGGTGACTTTTCCCAGAGATTCCTCTTAATCCCTCTTGTTATGTTGACTTTGATTTGGAGCTCTCCCAGGGCCACTCTCACTGTAGATGTCCTCAACTGTTCATCTATTGGCCTTCCATTTCCCCAGAGTGTTTCTCTGTCATTTTGATCCTATCTTTTTTTATTCATTGTTAAAATCCTTACATTTTAAAGATATTTACTGTATACAGGTATTATTGTTAAATAATTCTTTTAAATCATTTAGTGGAATAGTGAACACTAATGTACACTGTAGACTTTGGGTGATTACGATGTGTCAATGTAAGTGCATCAATTGTAGGAAATGTACTGCTCTGTTGGGGATGTGAATAATGGGGGAGGCTATGCATGTGTGGGGATAGGGAATATGTGAGAAATCTCTATACTTTTTATTTTACTGTGAACTTAAAACTTCTACAAAAAGTAGTTTAAAAAAAAAACTAAATTAGTACATTGGGCCCAGATTTAAGGAATTCTGAATTGAATTCGCTAAGTTTAAGGTAGATTATAATTACTTTTTACATGTGTGTATGTGGAGGGAGGAAAATTACTCAACTTGATTTAAGTGAAAATGTGAATGACTATTAGAGAAACACTCCACCAAGTTTAAATAACCAGCATGGATAGTGATATTGTGATTATCTTCTATAGAGGGCTCAGGAATTAAAGTGATTTATTTACAACAGCTATTATCTCTTAATAAGTGTAGAAGTTTTTCTTTACATAATATCCTACCACAATTAGCATTTCTAATTCTTTAAGCCGAAACCAAAGTCTAACCTGTTATCTAAGGCACTAATTTGCTTTTTTGTATGATTTATAAATATATTTAACTGCTATATGTTTGTTTAATATCTGTTAAGAAGCTTCATATCTACTAATATTTGACGAGTACAGTTATCTCCCAAGTAAAGCATTTCTACTATATTTTCCCTGACTGAATTTCAGGAGGTCCCTGGACAACAATATAAGAAGGACAAAATCTTTTACGGCCCAATGCTTTTAAAGTTGGTTGTGTCCCTTACACATTAAATTTATCAGTATTGGCAACATTTAGTGTGTGTCTGTTTTCTTAGAAAATCATTCCATTAAGCTCTATACCTCTATTTCTTAACCAGTTCCAAACAGTAAAAATATTTTTCATGTCAAATCAGATTTCAGACTTCTGATTTATGCCAGTAGAAGTGTATTTATCACATTTATATTCATGCTCCTACTCAATCTCACAGTACTTATCAATCCACAAACCTAACAGTTCCCTATTGAAAAGTCCAATTCTGGGTTTCATAAGCATTTTAAACATTACTGTTTATATCTCAGAGAATCAATAAGCTCTGCACTGAAATTCTCAGTATGTTATAGCAGCAAAATTCTTTCTCATGTGAACTAGATGCCAGCTCCTACATTAGGTTTTAGGCATTTACAGGTTGATTAATTATTACTTTAACCTCAAGGAGATTAATGATGACATCTTTCTTTGTTTATAAAGCTCTTTCACATATACTACTGTTAGTTAATCCTCATAATGCCTTTGCTATTTTACTAATAATTACATTATGAATTAAAGTGCTGATTTAGATTTTTTGATGACGTGTAATACAATTATATGGGCAATATCATCTCTGTTTAAAAATCATATTTTATACACATATTCTAGATGTAATTATTACAATTTCACTCTGCTGGTAATCAGAATTTGATTGTTTCTTTCATAGTCATTTGCATGCATAAAAAATTGTTATATAATGTTATACAGTTTCTAAAATAAATAATGGCTATTTTCTCTTGTGTTTTCACCTTTTTGAATTTTTTATAATGAATATATATTGTATTTTTAATTAAGATTTTATATATACCTTGGTTTACCACTCTTAGGTAGACCTTTGATTCAGAAGAGCCAAAGGAGGGCACATAGATCTACCTACTAGTGACTGTCATAGACAAAAGTAATTGACAGATTCCCTGACCTCCTCAAAACCAAAACAAACATTCCCCTATAAAATGATAAGCAAGAGCCAATCAAAGTTTTCCCAGGTTGCTTCCCACCCCGCCCCGACACATACAAAACATTATTCTTTGTTTTTTACATACATTCTAGTACAAAGAACATTTCAATTATGTTTCTCTCTGAAATAACCCAAGTGAAAAAAAACATAATTTAATCATGCTTCCATAAATATTTCCCAAAATAAGCAATCTATGAATCTATTCATATATTATCTATCTATCTATCATCTATCTATCTATCTATCTATCCACACCTATAACCAATCTAACAATCTATATTTTTTATAATTGCTAACATTTAAATAAAAGTAAGTACCTGAAAGTTAAAATCATTTTATTAGCAAATTCACTTGGTTATATAAGTAAAGATTGCACTAGTGCAAACTATCAGATCACACTAGTTTCATAGATAATTATTTTAGGGTTAAAAGAAAGCAAATTTATAGAATGAAGAAAAAACAGCATAATTATATTAAACATGACTGAAAATGAGTTGAAATTGGTTTGCCACTAAAAATGAGGAAAATTGCAAATATTTTATTGTGCTACAAATGAAAGCACACAGATTTTGTGTATGTAATTTTTCTTCCTTTTGATACATGTGTGAATGTGTGTGCATTTATGCATGTACATTCATGTTTATATGTGAATCTGCCCTTTTTCTTTTTTTCTTTTTAAAAGGAAAACCTCTTGATTCTCGACAACTGAAATGCGTCTCCATGAAATAAAGGATTAAGCAATTGGTGGTAAGATTTTGATAGCAGTGGTAAAATTCTATGATCTTAAAGAGAGAGGTGATTTTAAATCTTAGCCAAGATAAACAATGATCTGAGAAGCTGAGGTTTCAATGTAAGAAAAACACCATGGGCCTGCTGTTACTGAATGCCAAGCAAATACAGATGCAGGTTGAATACACTCTGTGGGTTTTTTAAAGTACCTTGATTTATAATAAAACACTTCTTAAAACCATGAAGCTTCCTTTTCTTTTCTTTTGTAAAAATTGCATGGAGCCTGCTGAGGTATTGTTAACGTTCGAAAAACAGTTTCATAAAGTAATGTGTTAGAATCAGACAAATAGATCAACCTGTGTTATCACTTAAATAAGAAAATATATTGCCATAAAAACACCCTTAGGCCTTTTTCTTACTATGTACTCTGGGCTTCTAAAATTAAAGCATGGCTCAAAGTAATCCAGAGACACTCTCGAAAGGCTTTGCCTTTATTAAGTCCCCTTCTCTTCATGACAAAATTATCTTCTTCTTCTGCCTCTAGAAAGCAATCTCCTCTCAGAACATTTCAACAGATGGTAGCTTCTTATCCCTGTTGGCTCTAAAAGACTGCCTAGTACTGAATATATTTAAGGCTGACTCTGATATCAGACATCAGCTTTTACACCTTAAAAATTCACTTTGTCTGACAATAATTCCAGGCTGACATCTAAGAGGTTTCTTTATTGGGAATGAGAAATACCAAATGTCTAATATGAAATTGCCCCCTTGTGGAGTAAAAAGCTCTCATTATAACCACTTTTAAAAACATGGGTCTGGTTGGGTGTGGTAAATTTATTTCAGTTCTCTCACTTTCTCAGAGATGTAGCATTGCATAGAGAATAATAAATGTCACTTATTAATCTAGCCTTTTCTAACAGAGCAGGAATCAAATTCTTCTCAATCAGAAGAACCTTCCAGGGCATCAACCAGCTATTTAACTTCCAGCCTTCTTATATTCCTTTAACCCTCACAACTTTTTTTGTTAAAAATCATGTTCAATCTGACCATGGAACACCCTGTAAAGAAATAATAGTTTCCTGTTAAAGGATACAATATGCCCAAATTAGAGATTCTATCAATCTTTATTAACATGGCATCATTGATGCTCCTTTTGCAGAATTAAGTCAATATGACAAATTTTGTCTTGAATCAAATGAGCAATAGAACATTTTAACATGACAGAAACATAATCTTTTACCAAAATGTATTAAGGAATTGCACTTTCCAAAGAAAAGTTTAATACCAATAAAAAACTGTAAGATATACTGTAAGGGCAATCTATTTAATGAATTACTAAAGTTTTAAAAAATGTTTTCCAGATAATTAGCAATTTTAAATCTTTTAAAAAGGAGAATGTTTAAATAATTTCTACTCCTTTCAGTCCATATGAAAACGTAATTCATGGATCTCCTTATTCACTAGCAAAGAAATGAAGATCAACAAGATAATATGGTATGTCATTTCTCATGATAATTAAACATTATTGTAAAGGCCTTAAAATTGATCATTAATAAAAGTGATGGTCTATTAGTAGTCTTATCATACACTATTTTGGTTTTTTATCCTATCACTCTTTTATTTTTCCTTCTCTTCCTTTTTCTTTTCTTTTTTTTTTTTTTAATAACCTTTTGTCCTTCCTTTTTTTCTACTAAGTAGTTAGTAAGAAGTTTAGGGGTTTTTTTACAACACTCATTCAGACATTGAATATTTCATATCAAACTAAAATTCTAAATAGCAACAATACTGGATTTATATCAGTTTTTGGTCATGAATATGTTTTCATTATTTGATCTGCATTCTTCAGTCATCATATCTATGAAATATTTGCAATAATAGTGTTGTAGTTATTCTTATATATATATAAAATATAAAAATAGAGTCGTAGGGAGTAAAATTTCCGACTTAGGCTTCTGCTAGATTTGGTATTTCGGGTAATAGTATTGCTTGCCTACTAATCAGAGCCATAAACAGGAGCCAAATGCAGATGGGGAAATAAAGCATCACATGTATATAGAAGAATCCTTTCATATGAAACAAAATACAAATGAGAAAACCATTTTTAAATTTTTGAAGGTGAACAGAAACCTATAAGAGAGTCATGTAAAAGGATTTCTGCTTGTATATTTTTTCACCTCTCTGAACTGAACAGGGTTCAATGCAAAAGAAGAAAGTTCTAACAAAAGTGAAAGAACAGAACCAAAAGCTTGCCTCATTAATTTTCCCTACTTATTTAATTACCAGAACAACAGCATTAGGAATGGGGACTAACATACACATTCTCTAGCTAGAGTTACTAAATGAACTGGTGATAGACTTAAAACACAGGAAACAGAAAAAAATTAAAATTATATTTTTATATTACTGAATATGAAAGTATGTGAAATTTCCATTTCTTCATACCTTGTTTCAAATATTTTCTTTATGTTTACCCATTTCGGCTAGTTCGTGACAAAGTCTATTTAATAATTCATTTTATAGGTCAGAAATAAGGGAATAAATTTTGTACACAACTGTTTCATTGGATACTCAAGATAGCACTGCTCTGTTGAAAAAATCCCTACAATTTAGGCATCCTAACTCCAGAGGACAGGCACAGCTAATATTCAGGATTGTGTGTAGCAAACTGAGTCTACTAATCTGTAGCAAAATGAGTGATACACATTACCATGAACAATGGGTTTTACAATGTCTTGTTTCAGTGAAGTAACATTTATTAACTCATTGAAGTGTCTTACACTGGTCAATCTAAAAAGTAGAACTGTAGTAATTAAATCCTAGAAATTGATGATGAAAAATGGGCTTACACCTGTAAAACTCAAGTAGCATGAACATATTTAGCAAAAGAAAAACATTCAATTCAAAGTCTGTAATATTGTAAATTATGGAACAACAAAAAATAAGATTAATGTGTAAACTATATGGAATACAGATGATGTTGAGAACTATAGATAATAGCTGCAGATCAATCAGAAATAGAAAAATAAGAAATTTGGGAAAAATCATTAAATTGAATTATAATGATAATAATTAACTAGATTATCACAATTTGTTTTGAAATAGATTTCAATTAATAAATAAATGCATATATCAGTCCAAGTAAAGAGATTATACATTTTGTAAAGTTTTTCCACATAGGCACCACATGGTTTAGAAAAGCAGTGTACTGCTTACCATCATTAATGCCCTCAATACCAAACCCTCACTAAAATAATAATTTAAAAAAACTCTAAAGTTGAGGCAAAATACAATCCTAAATAAGTATTTGGTAGATTGAATTTACGTATTCACATTTCTTCATTTCTTTAATACTTTTATATACTGGTTGATTTGATTTTTTGTTCCTGTATTTATTGATATTTGTACCAGGCTTGAAATTTTTTAAAAAACTGAGTGAATAGAATGTTAAATGTAGGAAAACTAAGACTGTGTTATAATATAAAATAATATATTTAGAAAATTTAAATATTCTTATGAAGCAAATTAGAAGCAATGTAGTTAGAAAATACAGTCTCTGAAGCCAGACTTACGTGTTTGACTTAACTTGCTAGCTATGTGACATTAAATGATATTTAATCATGCTGTGCATCAGTCTTCTCATTTGTAAAATGGGGAAGTAATTCTATATTTCCTCCTCTGAATGTTTGTCATGAAAATTAAATGTTAGTAATCTAGAGCACTTAAAGCAGTGCCCAGCACACGGTAAGTACTTAGTACATGTTAGGTCTTATTATGTAATTATAGTCTTCATCATTTTCTACTCTCTGACAATTTTTACAAGATGTTTCTAAAATCATGATGAACTTTTAAGTAAAAATTATTGAATCAACTGTAACAACGTTTTTCTAAAACTCATATTAGAAGGTATTGAGATTTACAGGCTGGCACAGCCAATGACTAAATAGCGTATTTCAATTTCAAATTAGCATGCCGGAAATTCCTGTTTACTCAAACTGTTTACAGACCTGACACTTTCACCTCTTCTTGAGGGTTTTAGTTCTTGAGAGGATTTAAGTTCTTACTGAATTGGTCAGATTGTACTTTCTTGTTAGCAAGAAATAAACCGAATCTTTTTTCTTCTGACTTAATATGAACCTTCTAATTGATATGTGTGAACCTCATTAGAGTTCTCCATTTGAGTATAGATAATTTTTAAGAAAAATATTAGAATGCTGAATAAGCAACAGGGATTATGGCCAGTATATCACAAAATTCAATATATTTTTAAGGAATTTCTAGAGATTACAAGAAAGAAATCTAGAGATTACAAGAAATATTAAGCTGTGATTAATATAGTGAAAGTAGAAATGTCTACATAACATCAAAACATTAAAAGCAGAAGCGAATGTTTCAGTCAGACTTCCAGATCCTTGTTCTACATGTCAGTTAGCTCCTGCGTGTCTATATAGCATCCAGTGCTCTCCTTGTAGCAACAGATATCGAAATATATTATAACCATTGGGTACAAACCCTCTGTCAGCTCCATTAAACTGATACAATGTTGTGTTCATCTTTGTATCTGTAGGATTGGTTGTATTACCAGAACAGGCGCCTAAATATTCTGATGTAATAAATAACTGACATCAATTATTTAAATATCTGATCACTCATGGTAAACTGAAATAACACAAAATATCTGATCACCTCTAAAAATTTGACACTAAATAAACACAACTTTGAACTCCTTTATCTTTATGTCATTCTACTTAGCATTAATTTTTTTCAGAGGTCTAACACATGAAAACTCAAGCAATAAGACTACAAACTTTCAAAAAGTTCAATAATTACTGATCTAGTGCTTATATCAATTTTAAGAAAGCAGTATAAATTTTGGCTGAAATAGAATACAAAAATACATTCTTAGAATCTTAATCTGTGTGTATGTTTGTATGTGTATGAACATTTGCACAAAATATTTGCATGTTATAAAAGCTGAAGGCAAAATAGTTGATGTTGCATTGTTTTGTTATTTGATGTTAGAAAATAGTAATTGCAGAAATATTTGCACAAAATGCATGCTGTTCTGTACATGTGATGTTGGATCAAACTTACACTTTGCATGTGAATTTCAGGAGCAGTAACGAAAATCGGAATAACCATAACTTTAAAATGAGAGATTCTCCCAAGAAAACTAGTATAAAATGTCTATCATTCTATAATGTGATGTTTCTAATTTTTCACAAAGTCTTATTAAAAATTGTGAGTACATAATATAATTTATAAGGGCTTTCTTTTCATATGATTGGCATCTCCAGAGGAGTTAATATTTGTTCTGCGGATCTGTGAGTACTAGAGATAAAATTAAAGCTAATGCATAGATCTCTTTTTCATCTAAGAAATCCTTTCTAAGCCTTATTGACTGAAAGCCCAGTGTATATGTCAGGATGTGGGGAACAAAAGAGAAAAATAAAAATGAAAAGTCTGAAAAAAATAGTCCTGCAATTTAATCTCTGACTTTCTATAATTTTATTTTCTATACTAATTTGCTATTCTCCATAAATATGTATTTTTTAGTTTTCTATAAAAACTAAGTTAGAAAAACACAAATTTATTTGTTTTTAAGCAGCTATTTCACCATAAAAACAAAAATGAGAAGAATTACCAATCGAAGTATTACAAAGCACTGTAAATATTAACATAACTTATTAAAGGAATATTCAATTCATTTTTATTTGAAATGGACTTAGTTACAGCAATGTTTATGAAATACTCTGTTGAGCTTGTTTTTATCATGATTTATATGATAGTCACATAGGACTCAAGTTCAGTGAAGTAGGCTTTTATTCTTGTTTAGTATATTTCTTTTATAAAAGTATGAAAACAAATTACAACATTTCTGTGAAGATAAAAACTTCACTGTTTGTACATACGGTTTAAAAAAATATGTTGAACAAATCATTTCTGTTAATATACTTCCATAGCATAATAGGAATTTTTTTATATGTTCTTTTTTATATATTTTAAGATTTTTAAAATTTTATGAAAAATGAATTTAAAAATCTTAAATTTAAACTCTTTTCCACTTCCAAACATATAAAACCTAGATTTTCTTTAATGTTATATTCTAGTCTTTTTAAATGGTTAAAATAAGGTAATTTATAGTAAAATCCAGAACACTATCTGGCACAACAGTCTGTGTCTTGCAAAAGACTAATAAATGTTACATATAAGGTCTGTTTTTTTCAGCATTTTTTCCAGTGATCAATAGCATTTTGAGTATAGCATAGTACGATGACATTTCAGAAATTTATGTTTAGAAATTCTTGTCTTCACTATTAGAATATAGAATAAAATCTCCCTCTAATATGTGTGTACATATATAAAATATTAAAATATTTATCATACATATTGCAAGGTAAAGAAGGTATAACTGTTTATAACTATTTAATGTGGTGTGACTATTTGAGGAGCTGGGCTGCCTTCCTTTTGAAAATCAGTTGGAAGAACTCATGCCTGCCTCTCAAATTTCCCCTACATATTGACTAATCTTGTATTATCTCAGGTTAATTTTTAATATTAGCTATAAAAGGTAGAGCAATTTTAAATTCATGAGGCATGAATAGATACAAAAGGAAAGGAAAGAAATGTGAAAACAACAAAACAAGGGAGCCGTAGCTTGAGTTACAAGAAAGACAAGGTTAGGCTATCTTGATCAGGTGTCCACAGCAGAAGATATAAAAGTAAAACAAACAGACAAAAAACAACTAACATTGATAAAACTGGAGGGAGGCAAAGACAATGCAACCACTATGTAGGGACACAGTGCTAAATTAGCAATGTCTATAACATGCTAGACAAACCACTATCATCTACTTCAATATTTAAATCATATGGCAAAATATAAATATCTTGGCTTATTTGAATTATTCATACCATGGCATAGGAGTTTGCTAACAAAAATTTTACCTTTAGGAATATTATTTGTGGTATCTCATCATAGTCCAATTTATTTGTCTCTGTATTGCTTATTTGTAATTTAGTGAGAAAACCTTTTCCTCTGCTACTAGGTAAAAGTTTTTCAAGCTCTGTGATTATTTCATTTGCACTTTTAAACAATGGACTGTTCCAGGGCCACTTTAATACAGACAGTTAAAAAGTAAATCAGCATTTAAAAGGATCTAGTGGAAGATATTAATCAATCTTAATTTAATTGAAAGACACTCCCTCTGCCCCAGCAATAGTTAATAGTTGGCTGGCAATCTGCATTAGGACAGGGAACTGAGTTTGGGTTCTTTATATTTCAGCCCCCATTTTGTATTCACCACCTATCTGAGCTGCAGTTTTGATCCACAGAAGGGGAAAGAAAGAGAGCTGGCTACTAGAAACAGGGTACAAAAGTTCTCACAAAGTTGGTGAACAAGTACTCTCCTAAGCAGGTGAAGTTCTCCTTACATTGGCACCTCCCATCATCCTCATGTTTTTCTTGATATGATAATCCACTCTACTCAGGACTCTCCCTGTTGAAGACTCCTTACCCTTCAGGAGGTCTTCTTGGCCAGGATTTGAATATAGCACAAGGCCACTTCTCTCCTCAGAGAAGCCCACATCTAGTCAATGAGAAACACTACTAGAAGTGCAGTTACTTCTCAGCCCTGTTTACTCTCCTTATCATCATCAGTGGTGAGTCAGACACAACTCCATGGTCTCCTGCAATGTAGAGAACTCACTTATCTATCTTTGAGATAATGGAATCAGCATACTCCACTTTTCTCCCTCTGATGTTTTTAAGAGTCATTGAACTTTTCTCAGAAAGTTCATTGGAAAATTTGAGTCTTGTCTTCCCCAGAACTTCCATTGGTATATGATATCCAGTGAATGTTTCTCTGTCTGAACTTCAAAACTAGTACCCTTTATGGTAATAAGGTGTTAATATCTCTGTGGAGAAATTGCCATTTCCATTGTAACTAATATATATCACCTTCATAAAAATGATAAATTAAACATGTCTGGGTATCTATTAAATTAGCCAGTGCCCAAGTAGAGTACAAGGAATCGGAGATGGACTTGGAAGTGGATAGATATTTTAAGAGTCAGATAAGGCATGCAGATTAGGGAGCACTAAGGATCAAACAATTGTGATTGTGTCAAACATAGAAAGTGAAAAAAAGCTCTGCAAGTAAGAAAAAGATTAAAAGCCCAGAAATTAGCACGAAATGAAGATCAAGGACAAAGGAAGATTTTAGTCAAGTAGAAATGAAATATATTTCAACCAAAAGAGCCAGACTGCCTATAGTCTTTTTCAGTTGGCTGCTGGAAATATCACATGGAGGTTGGACCAACTTAAACATATAAATTCAAGGCAGATAGACTTCCTATTATTCTTTATTTTTTGCTAATATTGTTGGTTTTCTTAAATTGGATTAGCAACAAAATAAAAAAGGAAGTGATGAATATTTTGTTAACAAGAACCTTATGCAGCTTCTCAAAATCAAGAACACTAACCATGTTAAAATAAGTTTAATTAAATATCAGTTATCAAATAATTGTAATGTAGAATGGCAAAAGAGGAAAAAATTCAAAGTCAAATTGTGCCCAAGTCCCAACCTGAAATTGGAAAGATGGTTGCCAACTTGGGCAAGACATGCAATGCCTCTGTAACCTACTTACTACATTTATCAAATGAATTAGATCAGATAGGCTCTAATTCTGATACCAGAATCTTGTTTCTCTTATTAAGTCCATGCTTATGTGGGTATCCAGGACATTGAGAATGGGACAGATGTTCTTCATTTCAAATAACTTTGACATTTTTCCTTTTATTTATATGTATATACGACTCCTTGAAAGGCATCTAATACTCAGAAGCTAACAATTTGGAAGGCAGAATGGACTTCATGACTCATCTCCATTCAATAGTCAATGAGATACATGCCTTTTTGCCTAATTCAGTATTCTTCAGATAAAAATTGTACTTTTTTTCAAACTGTTTTCTAAAATGTCTTCTTCCAATTTCACGACTGCCATCCTAAAACATCCTTCAAAAACGGTCAAGGATTTTAACTTAGCAAGGTTTGTTAGCCTACATTATTGAGAATAACTCATAGAAACAATGCATTGTTTAAATTTTTAAATTGTTTAAAGCTATTTCTAACCCCCATTCTAAATAGGATGTATTAAGAAAGAATCACTGCATTTCACAGCACAGCCAGAGGATGACTGAAAGCTTCCTAATAAAATGCTAAAATATTAGAGTAATATAAAAGCTTTCATTGCACTCATGCTATAATTACAGTTCCTTTAGATTTAATCGAATGTAATCATAAAAACTAAGCATTATTGACTAAATTTGTTATTTGCAATTTAAGATAGGTATTAATGCAATGACCATTTTACTACACACTTGAGTACACTTGTTTCAGTGTAACATCTTTAGAAAATAAAGACTATCTATAAATATAATTTATCTGCAGGCTTTTAATTCAAACTTCATTTTAAAATTATTTCCTTCACTAAACCAACTTAATTAAGAGTATGTTAACTATTTAGAGATTAAATGTGGTCATGATTTTATTCTTCACATTTTGAAAAAAAACATAAAAATTTTATGCATTCTATGCATATAGTGTGATTAAAAAAAGAAGTTCACTAAAAAATCCAAGGTAGAGGGAGAGAGAGATTGTAAGGGAGGGAGGAAGACTTGAAGGGAAAAAAGTAGAAAGAAAAAAAGACAATTAAGAAAATATTAAAAGAAGAAAAGAAGAAAGGGAGAAAGAGTGCTCTATTCTAGGTGCTTTCATGACATTTAATAGTGCAAAAAATATCTGATTCTCTTATTTTTGCATTTAGGAAATTGAGAGAAATTTAAGAGGGTCAACCAAGATTATAATTCTAATTCATTATGTAAATGAAATTATTTCATCTCTCCAATAGAAACTTCAGCAAAGACTATCTTTTCCTCAGCATGTCCCTTAGTGAGAAAAACAATCACAAGGCTGCTATAAAATGTTGGACTAAATCACCTAAAAAAAGGTTGAAACAAATGCCCTGCACTACCGGTCAAAATTAGACAAATTTGTTAATTTAACTCAATCACAATAAAACGAATATAAAATTGCATACAGACATATGAGTTTATGTTACAAACACAGTCTGCTTGGTTCTAGCACCTCAAATCTTTTTCTACCTCTCATTAGGTCTTCTCTAACCTTAGTGTCTGTCTAGTACAAGAACATACTTGTGTCATAGTTGTAGTGATAAAGAATCAGTGTTCAAGATATTCATATTTCTTTTCTTATTCTCCAGTAGATAAGAGAGTGTGGGACTTATGCCAGAATAGTAAGAGGTGAGGGTTAAAGTTGAGTCATGATGTAGAAAGATATTTATCTCTCTACTTAATATTGTTAAAATTGTAGTGACTATCTGAATGACTACTGAGCATCTGCAGTAAAGACCCAAACAGTATTCACCATTCACACTGTTTTGATCTAACTCATCACTTAAACAAAAATTAATGAGTAATGCTGCATATTTTGTGCTTAACCTACATAAGACCTTTAAAGAAAAATAAATACAATCTTTATCTTCAAGTATATAGAAACCATGTTCAATAGTAATTCAAAGAAAGAGCTCAATTTGAAATGGAGATATACTAAGAAAGAAACAAAAATACAAAAGTAGTAGGTTACCATTGTCCATGTCATTGAAATGTACGATGAATTCAGCAGCTACATTTGCTTCGGGCTACAGGGCTTAAGTTCCAACAAAGAGGAATCAAGGCATTTTTACCCTAAAATTGTGGGTAATGGGAAACACACTGTACATAAACAGAACGCATAGCTCAGGAGAATTTGAAAGATGGAGAGTAGAGAAATCTGAGATGTTATACTGTAGTAGTCACATGTGTCAACAGAAATAGGTAATAGGAGGGGGGAAAGGATATTTTGCCTTTTGTTCATCATCAACCACAAGCAAAGGTAACAGAGATAAAGAATGTGAACTAAAAGACAGGTAATTTTCACAAGAGGATGGAATAATAGTCATTGTTATCCAACCATTTGACAGAAGAAGTATACCTCCACAAGTAGTTTCAAACCAAAGCAAAATGTGTACCATATATTTAAAAAGGAGAAAATTGCCAAGGAAAAGTAAAAGAGAACAGTATTAGAGCACTTATCTGAATGAACTCCAGCTATATAGATTTATTCAGCTCTCTAAAACAATGACTTAACCCAGAAAAACATAAAAGTGCAATGGGATTTCAACAATACAATTCAAGATTAATAAGGCACAGCAAATTTCAAAGATAAGACAGTCCAATCACTAGCTTTCTTATTTATATAATTTCTTCCAAAAGGATGGATCAAAGGCAATGTGTATCTAAAATAGGACACTCAGAACTTTATCAAGCTCAAAAATGTCTACAATAAATTTTAAGTTCCCATACTTAAAAATATAATAGATAGGTATTACGGAAGAGGAAAGTTTTATTCTGATTCATTTTGACATCACACCAGTGAAACAAAGGTAGATTGTATCCTCCTTTAATGACTGAGCAAGAGAAGTTCTATTATATAAGCATACAGCTTACACACCACACACACACATACACACACACACACACACACACAGAGGCAGAATAAGCAGTATACATACTTGTTCTAATCTTCTGGGTTTGAATAGCAAACCTTGCCTTTCTCTTGGCCTAAAGCAATGTTTGAAAAGAATGATTTGAGATAATATTTTATTTCAAGTCAAGCTATAACAATATTCTTTATTTTCACTTTAAAATTCAAAAGCATTTCTCTGAAATATCACAAGTAGCAGTAGTATAGATTTTTTTTAAAATAGCCCATAAGAAATAAGAATATAAAATAGTAGCTCTCTACACAGACCTTAATTAAGAAACACATAAACTTGCATAGAAACTAATGCTTCTGTGTAATTCAGTTTCCAACAACTCTTATTCAAAACCCATAGATGCCCTGACTGACTCTCCTCCACTACAGGTGATCTATTCCATAAATAATGAATCTGAGCACAGAAAAAATAACACTTTATCTCAAGTATACTGAAAGGATCACGCACACATCACCGAACCCAGTATGTGAACCAATAGTCAAGCACTCAATTGTATGTAGGTCACAACCATGAAACCTTGGAAGGAACAGAAACTAGTGGGTTGTAGACTGGTAGAAAATAACCTTGAAGATTTTTTGCCATGGTAGCAAATCCAAGTCCATTGTAAAAATCTAGTGAAATAGAATTTTCTTACAGTTATGTAAAACCTGAGTATTTATTGGCTTACCTGAAAGACACAGATATGATTCTTTTGTAAAATAATTTATTATTAAATTAATTCTATCTCACGTTTGTCACTGGATTGGATTTGCTTAGCTCGTAAAACAATCTGTCTCTCCCTATTAACTGTTCATCTTACCATACAAATAGTGGCACATTAATCAACAAAACACCAGTTACTTCAATATAAGCCATTTTGTAGTTCAGTGAGTTAAATCACAACTTGAAATATTCCCTAGTTGAGAAAATTTACTGAAATTACTTAGTCACTATCCTGTATCTTTTATTTATAAAGTAAACAAATTGTGACACATTTTATTTTCTAAATATGGAACAAACTTCGTATTTAACTGCCCATTTAATTGCTCTAATCAATGTTATTTATATCCAATGAAATAATCATTTTATAGTATCATAAGATGTTCTTTCAATGTTAATTTAATAACAAAAAAAGTGATTTATTTTATTCTATAAAGAGCTGTATTTCAAGGTCATTCTTCCACCTACAAACTTATGAGGAATATTAAAAAGTTAATTTTTATTCCTTTATTATCTGAATTCAGCTGGGCACAATCTTATCCTAGCCAGAAAAATTCTGATAGGTATAATATAAAAGAGATGAAAACAGTAAAAGAAAATTACATGCAATGGTTGACTTCCATCTTTTTTAAAGTGTTGCCTGAAAGTCAAAAGTGAGCAGCTTTCTACTAGAACACTAAAACTGGTACGACAATGCCTTTAATGAACTTGTGTGCAGAAAACAGTTTGTCATGAAAGACAGAATCTTCCAGAGTGCTGAAATTGGGGTTATAACAACTTGCTGGGGGTGTGGGGGTACAATTACTATTCCATGGAATTAAGGAATGGCAAAAATACTTCTATATACTGCCCAGTTTTCAATGCTACAATACATTTTCCAGATGCTTAGAATATATTATTATTGCAAGTTTGTCTTCTGAAGATGTTATATAAGCCTAAAAATTAAAGTCGATTATCTTGAAAGAAAAACAAAATGTTGGGGAAAAAGGAATGAGTTAAATCGAAAAGTATCCACATTTTCTTTTCTGAATAAGAGTAGCTCATTAATTATTGAGTCAACCTGATGTGTAAAACATAAAGAGGAATAAATAGTAAATGTCAATTTCTATGTAAAAGAAACGAACATAGTAACCAATTTTATTATGCTTGTATAGAGGTACCTAATTCCTTTAGTCTTTGAATTAAAATTTTGATGATAAAATTCAACACAGGTCATATAAACTTGATTTGAAAAAATAAAAGTATTTTTATATGTTTCCTAACCTTGGAAACAAACATGGTATTGCTTATTGCCGAGTATATTAGGAAACAGTGCAGAGATGCCATGTGTATCTGATGACCCTTCATCTGGCAGTGAGGCTATGGTGAACAGCTGAACATTAAGCACTGCTGACACACCCCCAATCTGTCCAGAATGCAGATGCAGCTGGAACACTGGCATTGGGGTGGTGCTAAATGCTGTTTTGCTCAAAATCTTGAACAATTTTAAAATGATTATTAATAATCTGTGAATCAAACAAAATTGAAAATTCATGTTCTTCTTGATGACCTGTGACCTAAAGCATTTCTCATGATAACTAACGTCTAAACACAATTCATGTGTTAAACTGTTTATATGAATTCACCGTTATTAATGAATCATTATTAGGCTATTTGAATATATTCATTTTTAGATTTTAAACAAATAATATTTAACTAGCAATTTGGTTTACTAACATTCAGACTCATCTCAAGGTAAAATGAGCAGTCTTGAAAATAGTATCTTTGAAAATGTTCAAATATCAATCGAGTGACCACTTACAAACATATTGGTTTGGTGTACATAACTTTAAAGTTAATATTTACACCTTATTTTAGGACTTTTTTCACTAACTAGATTTTTTAATTTAGGAGTAATTATTCTTCCTATTCATTTTTTCACTATATATATTATATATATGTTCTTCTTATTTTTTCATTACATACATATATATCATTATATATATTTTAGTAGAGTCTTTACTTTTTTAAATACTGAAATAAAAATCTTAATATTGCATTTTTGTTTTTAAAATGACTATTGCTTCCTGAAGCTATTTCCACAATGGTGTTGAAGGCATTTTTCTTTTAAGAAACTTATTGAAATTGTAGGTATTGTTTAAAGATAATTAGCTTGATTATTAGTATTCTACCTGATCTTTATGATATTAACAAGACAGTTTTATTGAAATTGTTTCTTTTTAAATCTTTTGTCTCTTCCTTGATACATATATTATACCCTGCTAATTTAAGTATTCTTTAGAAATCCTAGAGTTAACTCCTGTATTTACTTCACCAAAAGAAGGAACAGTATGATAAATTAATGCTTTACTTTATCCAGGAGAAATTTTGTTATGATGTTAAACAAAGCATTTTTATAGAAACAACTTAGTACTCAAAGCAGAAATCATGTATTTGAGAGATACAGAATTTCTGAGCTTCTGAGCTAAATTCTACTGGCAAAAGTTTCTTTTATGATTCCTACTCTATTCATTACAAATATATCTAAGTGTTCTCTCTATACCTGTCCAACTTCTAAAAATGAATTAGGAAAAAAACAGAAATTTAATTTAACTCTCTTCATTTATTTTTGACTGAGCTATATTTTTCACCTTTATTTGTTCATAGTGTATACTGACTCTCAATTTCTTAAAATTCTCTATTCTTTCAGGGATGATCAACCTCTTAACTAGTAAGTGAAGTCACAATTTTATTGTAGCTCAAAGTAGCTGATAATTTTACTGTTGTGAATATGGGGCGAAATCCAGATACCAACCTGTTCAAAATTGCCAGTGTTGAGCACTGTAATTTTGTTTTGTTTCATTTATTAATAATGTTTTGTTATCTATTCCTACAAGGAAATATGACTAGGATGGTTTATGATAAAGGTTTTCTTTATAAAAATCAGTTAAATCATTAACAAAGAAAAACATACATCAAACTTCAAAAACAGAAATTTAAAAAAATACTTACAGCAACCCTAGAAAATAGATGGATAGAATTTGAGAGTCTCAGAGAAGTCAAACAGAAGGTCAAAGTCAGAAAGCAAGTCAGTGGCCAATCAGAACTAACATGCCATGGCTTGATATCTGAACTTTAGAGCCTGGACAATTTTGGAGGTTATATGAGGCCCTACGTTGCATTTCAGTGCATTTTGCCTTGCTCATAGAAAAGATTTTTATCTAGTCGCCTAAGAAATTCATTAAAGTTATGCCAAAGTGAATGAATAATGTAATTCTTTCTGTAGGAGTAAATGGGCCAAATAGGTTATTTATTGTAGTAGAAAATATGCCATCAGTTAGACAAAGGCCATGTGTCATTAATCTATTCTTCCAGAGAGTAATTATGAAGAACTAAATCTCAAAGAGTACATGGATGAATCGAGGATAAAGGGACAGAATAATTTGACTTACTTCATGGTCTCTATTCTCTTTAATTAACTGATGGCCAGAGTTTAATGTTTGAAGTTCAAATGAGTCTTTTCAAAGATGCATCAAAAATGATATTCAGGAAAAAAATTAAGCACATTTCTAAAAGTTAAAATTATTATAATAAATCATACAAGGAAATTAAGCATAAAAAGTATAATAAAAATAAATTTTAGAATGGTTTTTATTTTAGATTGGCTCGTAATCAAACTATTTATTAACTAATCACTATATTACTTAAAGTATTTCTTCCTTCATTAAGATTTTTCCATGTCAGGAATAATATTTTGCAGCTTATAATCTTTTAATGACATACCTTAAAAAGTGAAAGTACATCAATATCTAAAGAGGATAGCTATAGTCACAAAGATATGAGAATTAAAAATTAAATTTCTAATTAACATCAAAGGTGAATTAGAAAAAAGATACAGTAAAACTTTGATTAATAGAAACCAATAGCCAAGGCTTCAATTCATCAAAAATTTTCCTTAACTTTAAGATGAGAGCTATATTATAAAAAATGATCGTATGTTAAAAATTTGGTAAAAAACAATTTAAACTAAATTTTGGAGTAATTATATTGCTGTTCTGTCTTCTACATCATATATTACTTAAGAGTAATCATAATCCCATAGAACTGTGAGCTTCTTAGTCCTCACTGAGGATCTAAATTATATTCAACTTGCTAGAATGTCTAAAATCCAGTCAGTGATTAATGCTCAATTCACTTTCAGACAGTGATGCCTACTTCACCTTTGTTAAAGCTGATTAACCAAACTAAGAGAAGAGCACTATCTGTGCATAGGTGTTCTTAGAGTAATAGATACAATAAGGCCTATGATTACTGGAATGCTAAATTAATGCAAAATTATCCAGACACATTTTCATCAATTACACATTCAAATGTTAAAATAACATTTTAAGACTTAATAATCTTTCCATGCAGAGATAGGTAATTCTCTCACCATTGTTAAAGCTATTTATACAAAAGACCTAATTTCCACTTAAAGAATATAGAAGCCATGAGATAGTTGATTTATTGCTTTATTCAAAGGTAGGAAAGCAGTACTGCAGGGGACCACGTGCATGCCCAAATTTTATAGATACAAAATAGTCATCAGTGTTTTGCGGATCAGACAAATGCCAAGAGATAGAGACAGTTGGAGCCTTTTCAAGAGCCATCTAAGTGCCATGGAACAACCAGAGATTCCAACAGCGTAAGTCTTTGCGAAGTGAGTGAATGACAGGTGATTCAAGTTGAAAGTCTTCTCATTAACCATTGCCTGAGTTTTTCACCCTCTCCATGTGTTCTTATGGGAGCTCCCTCATGATATCTCTGCCAAAAGAGATAGACTCTTCCTACAAACACATGGCCTGTGTCTTCAGGGCACGTAATTTTTTTTCAGATAAAGACCTCTGAAGAAATATCCTTTTCTTCTCAGTTTCCACTCTGATCCATTTATATATCTTGAAGTTGATGAGGGGTTTGAAAAGTCATGTTTTGTTTTGGATACTTTTCTGTATGAGTTCTGATATGGAGAAATGTCTTATTCATGCTTTAGTATATCTATGATACTTACTCCTCCGTGAAAAAAGGGAGGTAGAAAAAGTTTTATACTAATATCCTGTTACACTGATTCATTACATTATCAGTGGTATTTATTTATTCAACATAATTATTAAGCACTACTTACATGCTAGTTTCTGAGAACAGAATTGTGAACAAAATAAAGGTAATCCTTAATGTCATGTAATTTACAGCCCAGTTCAGAGATAGAAATCACATTACGCTCATTAGGCCACACTCCGCTCACAAAAGCTTAGAAGGCAGAGCTAATTGATCTGTGTCTCAGCTCAGCATGGTTTTCTAAGGAGTCACTACCAATCCATCAAAATTGTAACTGGATATGAAAATTGTTTATTGTTATTTGTTAATAAACGACTATAAATAGGAAGCAGAAAGGAAACATCTATCATTATATGCCACAGAACACATAATACAATTTGATCAATAAATATTTCTTTATTTGTATAATTTATTGAATTAAATAAATTTTTTTGATGATAATAACTTTTACCTTAAAGTAATATCAAGTATATACTGACTATAAATTACAGAAAGGGATGAGCCCATATATTTTCCTAAGTAAATTTGGAAAATTTAAAGAGAAAATACTCTAAGTGTATAGAAATTATAAATATATTCATTAATCCATTTTATTGAGCAACTACTTAGAGCCTAGCACTATTTAGGCTTTTGGAAATCATCAAGGAACAAAATAAATAGGACTCTGCCCTTATGGGACTTGCATCATAGTGGGAGAGATAGATAGTACATAATATACATAATAAATAAGCAAAATATGTAGTATATAAGAAAGCAGTAAAAACAAGAAAAAGTATCTGGCATACAGGGTGAGAAATAAGGGAACAATTTACAGGATTAAATTTGCATTATCAAAGTGTGACTTACAGACTGGAAGGAAGTGACGAAAGTTTTCAAGTGGTGGAAGGAAGTAGTAATGGAGAAGAATATTTCAAGCAATTGATCAATTAAGTGTATTGAGTGCTAGCTAGGAATAAAGGAGGCTGGGGGTCAAGAAGGGTCAAGATTAAACTCTAAATTATACCTGTCTCCTTGCAAGTTGTTGATATATTTATAGAATAAGAAATTGAGGATGAGGAAAAAAAAGGTAGGTAAGATAGGTGGCAGAAAAAAAAGTCTTTTAACAAAAATAAATAATCGTCAACGATAAACGCTATGGCCACATGTCTAAATGTTTAGATAAGGGATCTGAGAAGTGGATATTTTAATCAGCTTTGACATGATCTATTATGAAGCTATCAGAAAAGGAGTTGGAGGTTATAAAAGAAATGAAATAGCCCTTGATTATCTCCCCTTAGGCTGTACTGTAGGAATTAACATTTAATAGTCTAATCTGTTTTCAACACTTTCCCTATAACATCTATTTACCCATATTCTGTCTAATCTTCTTTATTATAGATTAATAATTTTTTTTTTAATTTAATCCCACTCCTCCACTTCTACACCAGATTGCATTTCCTACTGTCTCTTGCATCATTTTTTTTTCTCTTCTGGTTCTTCCCCATCAACAAGCAAAAGAAGTCTTTTTCCCTCATACAAAACAAAATACCTCTTTTCTTAGAAACTGATTTAGTCTTTGGTCCTGTTCTCCCACTGAAACTGCTCTTGTGAAAGTCATCATTGATGGTGCTAAATCCAGTTATCATTCCTGGTTCCTCATCACACTCTATCAGCAACTTTTGACATTGGCGATCTTGCCCCTTCTTTTTGAATGACCATCATCTTTTAGCTTACAAGGCACTACATTTTCCAGATTTTCTCCCATTTCCCTAGGTGTTTTATTTTCTGGTTTGTCTTCAAATCCTTAAACTGCAAATGCTGAAGGGCTTTCAATGTTCAATTCTTGGATCTTTATTGCAGTTCAGTTCTCTGACAAAATGACAGTGAGGTTGAGTTTGGCATGCAGAATATTTATTAGGGATCAATATCTGTAGAAGGAAGAGAGAGGTAGCAGGCTTGGGAAGTAGGAGAAGTGGAGCTGCAGTACAGGCTCATGGCAGCCTCAATGGATTCTATTGGGAGTAGTGTCTGAGTTGCCCTGAATTGGGGTGAAATGGTCCAGATTTGATACTTCTATCTCTTTCATTCATTGGATGTGAATGGTCTAGCAAGGGCAGCCAAGGCAAACTCTGAAGTAGCTCTCAGATGAAGGCTGTGTACTGAAAGCACTCTCGTCATCTGAAGGGGGATCTGGACAGCTCATCTCCATGTCCACCACAAAACTCTCCTCTATCTACATGCAATCTCTTTTTACCTCATGCATTCTTATAGGTTTATTCCAAAAATACACTAAGTATTTTATTTTCATGGCCAGTACCAAAGTGATACAACACCTCAAATAAAACATATCCCATACTAAACTCCTGATCCATTCACACTAATATGTTTCTCTTATAGTTATTTCCATGTCAATTAACAACTGCTTTATTCCAGTAGCTTAGGTTTCAGAACGTGGAGCTTTTTTCCTCCATGAAGGTATGCTTAAGTCCTCTCTTCCTCTTGCACTCCAATTTACACACATATACTCAATTTACACACAAATTCTATTAGATTAACTTTCAAGATTAATTAGGTATTTACCACCTTCTTTTGCAGAGTGAACTAGCATGAGACAGGCCTTGTAGTAACAAGAGATGAAGGTGATCCCTAGTTCTCATAGGTGGTGATTGGTTTCTTTGAATATTTCTATGAGCTGGCAAGCAGGAAAGTGAAACCCAATAAGTTCAAGATTAGGTGAGGTACAGCTGGTCTGTGAGGTTCATAGATGTCCAGGCAGCACTTGATATTTTAGACCGTACAATGCATAACTCCATACCAACTTGTCTGATCCAAGCCATTATTATTGTAATAGTCTACTAACTAGTGTTAATGAAGTTGTCACAAAGATCCTGTTAAAATGTAAGTCAGATTGTCTCTCCTCTGCTCAAAACACTATAATGCCTTCTCATCTCCATCAAAATTCTTACATAGTTTAAAAGGCTTAACATTTTCTGGCTCTTTCACTCACTCACCTTGCTCTAGCCACATTGACCTCCTTTCTGCTTCTTGAGCACATCAAGAATTTTCCCATAACAGGAACTCTGCTCTTGCTTTTCCTTCTGCCTTGAGTGTTTTACTCTCTTTTAAATCTTTGCTCACTCATTCACTTATTTTGAATCTCTGCTCATATGTTATTTTTAAAAGAGGGCTCCCCAAACCTTCCTATTTTAAATTCCATACATTTATACAGCACATATTATCTACTTTACTGCTTTATTTTATTTTCATACAGTTATTACCACATAAAATACCACATAATTTAATTAGCTATTTTATTATTTGTTTACTTCTCTCCATTAAAATGCAGACTACATGATAAGAGGTAGTTTGTTTATTAGTTCACTCCCCTTATCAGTATCACTTAAAACAAATGTTTGATAGATTTTAGCACGTAATAAGTATTTGTTGAGTAAAATAAGTAAATCCTTCTTTGTTTTATTTAATTTACATAAAGTAATATGAAATTTTAAAATCTGTTTTTCAAATATTGAGCATGTTTCTTCCTTAAAAAAATAAAAATAATGAACATTAGATCTTGTTGTTTACTCCCAATGCCAGTCATGAGGTCAGGCTTCACAAATAGTGGCCCAGAGGGCTGGGAAACACAGACCCCAAGTTCAAGGAATAGGTATCCTTTGGTGTAAACTTTAGCCAATTAGAGACAGGATATAGGAAGGACCCGTTGGATAAATTTCTTTACATTCAAGGCAGTAGTTCATACAGCTTCTTCAAAGATCTGCCATCTGCCTAGTTCTGTTTTCTGGTGAAGCAGTATCCAGCTCTGTAAAGTCCTACCTTGTTTTTGCTTTCTCTTCTTTTCTACCTCACAACCCTTCTTCCTTTATCATTGCATTAAATTCCATCCTTCAAGAAAGAGTAGGCATATAAGTAATTACTTAGGCTTAATTTCAGAAGGAAAAAAAAAGGCTATAATAATTTGCTCTCCCAGGGTGAAATCACTCCAAGAAGTAAAAGAGGTGGCTATTACTTGAAAGGAGTGTTAATCTAATTAGTAATGCAAAGGAGACAAAAATGTTAAGTTACAAAATAATAATAATAATTATTAAGTATGTGGTACAGATAATATGAACACGAAGAATTGAGAGAAGCAGAGTTATTGTTATAGGTTAAATTTATCAGAGAATATTGATCTTAAAAGATTTATGATATAGCGTGGAAGAGCATACTTTTCAGGGAACTCCAGCCTGGAGAAATACTTGGACCAGGGAAATGTTACAGGAGCATATGCATAAAAGGGAGAATGAGGAAACTGGAGGAGATGATTTGTTTCAGGTAATAATTAAAAACAACTAAAATAAGTAAGATATAGATGGAATGCAAAGAAATTTACTGAGGATAAGTGCTAAAAAGTATTATAATCAAATATCTAGCTTCACACATATAAAAGGAGATAGATAATTTCCCTTTCCAATGAGATAAGTAGATAGTATGGTATAAGACTTTCTCGAGAATTTCCCATAATGTTCTGACTTCACACTCAATATGTGTGTATGTATGTGCTTATATACACATATTTCTACTGCAATAACACCATTCATTCCTTTGAATTATTCCTTTAAATGCAATTTATTCAGAAAATGAATATCTTTAAAGTGAATGAAATTGGGAGGTATAAGGCTGCAACATGGGTCATTTCTGGTAATGCAAGCCTAGGAGAAGGATAAAATAAAAAGTTCTCTGCAGCCATGGAAGCCAATAATAATAGTTCAAGGACTCGAAGAGCAGCTGTACTGTAAATGGATAAAGGCCACAGAAAAGTATGCCAAAGGATGCCAGAGACTCTATCTGTGTTATAGTGTTGCCCAGGAACAACCCTGACATAGAATAAATGTAATAAAAAAAATCTAGTAGTCATAATGAATTCCAGGTGATAAAAAGAAATAATAATAGTAGATAGCATTCATTCTGTATCCAGCATAACTCATACACTTTTACTGTCTTGTCACAAATTAGCAATTTGGCAAAAGCCTGCACTGGACAGTGAAATCCATGAAGCCAGCAATCACAATTGTTTTATGCATGACTGTATATCAGAACTTGGAAAAGCACCTGGCATGTAGGATTTAAATAGTATTAACGAATCAAGATATTATCTCAGAGGCTTCCAAAATTTCTCATTTCTCAATAATTTAGAGTATCAATAATTTTTTCATTGTCCCTTAAACCAAAAGAAATAACTAACAATTCTATTTTTTAAATAGTTAGGTCCAAACATCTTAATCAGTGTGTATGTCCTAACAACATAACACTTGTTTGTCACTACATAATATCTCAAACCCTTATTCCCTGTTCCTTATTGATTTTTACTCCATAGTCGCTTGTCATTACAACATATGCTAAAAACCCAGCTTCACAAAGATATAGCATCATTAAAAAGAATCTAGCCA
Organism: Pteropus alecto; assembly: GCF_000325575.1. Classification (NCBI taxonomy): domain Eukaryota; kingdom Metazoa; phylum Chordata; class Mammalia; order Chiroptera; family Pteropodidae; genus Pteropus; species Pteropus alecto. The sequence continues at coordinate 59,268,276 of NW_006442484.1, forward strand.
TCTAATATTGAAACTACCTGAAGCTAGTAGTTTGCTTAATATCTGATAAATTGCTAAGAACATACAGAAACTATAGTTTCTAGTGTTTCTATTATCAACTTTAAAAAATTAAACTGTATTGAACTCATTTAATTTCAAATGATTTTTATTATTTTCATTCTTTTATTTAAATGTTGTGTACAAAATAAAGAACTTTATGTTATTCATTTTAGTGCCATCGTGTAGTATGTTTCCAAGTCAACTGCCTAGAAGCCTGACTGCTCTCAGCGAAGCTATGGCTAACCAAACAACAGTAGAGAGGAAAATGCTTTTAAGACTACAGCACAGACATGTTTACACTTCAGCCTAGGGCTTTCACTGTATATACTTCTTATGTACTCACAGTAACAATTTTCAAGAGACTATAGTTCTACATAATGGCTAGCTGATTTTCAAGCATTATTCAGAAAAAAATTCAGAAGTACGATAGCATAGAAAGATGGACAGGTTTTAGAGAGAGAGGTAGTAAAAACATAGAAGCAAGTTTTTGCATAGAGGGATAGCCTAGTTTATTGTAAACAAATTCTTAGTTATTTCTGTTGTCGACCATACAATATTGAAAACAATGGGCATGGCCATTTAATTCTATTCAATGACTTAATAGTGTAATGTAAAGTTTATCTACTTTCCTTGTATTTTAATTAAAAAATAGAATCAGGTTTACACTTATTCTCATATGTGAGTGAATCCAAGTCTAAGGAAGGAATGTTGACCCCTTTAGAATCCTTCATTATTTCTGAAACCTTTAAAGAAACATTACATCAAAACACAAACTTGTCTATCAGGTGGAGTCATCACAAACAGCCTAAATCTCTTTAATCCTAGCTCTATCTGTAGACATCCAATTTGGAAAGATACTTGAACATTCACATTATTGGTTTAAGTGAACCTGTAGTACTTTTAGCAGAGTAAAATAAATCATTTATCCATTTACTATCATTCTCAACACACTTTGGTGAAGAAAGCCGTAAGATGTTGGGCATCCAATGGCATGATATACATTTGAGTATGTTAAATACTTTCCATCTGCTTGGGATTTCATTATTTAGCTAAAAGTTTTATTTTCTTCTGTATCATTTTTATCATTTGTATTATTTTCTAACACCATATTATTTGCCTAGGCATTAGTTAGCCACTACTTCTGATGCATCGTTTCATGCTTGAAGGTATTTCTCAAATATATGTTTCATTACAATGATTTGATCCTTCCTTTTTTGTTTATGCCTTGGTATGTACAATGTCTCCTAAAGGTGCATTTCTACATCGGGGTCTTCACTATTAGCATCACCTCCAAACAGTAGTATCTTTTTTAGTTTAGTCTTCATTTTATGTATTAGGAATTAGAGGTAGATTTCTGTGTTTCATTTTATTTTGTTTTGTTTTAATATAATCCTGTAAAGATTCACGTTAAATGGTATCAGCGGTTGATGCTTCAGAATTAGGTCTCAGTTGATCATACTTGTAAATATTAACATATATGTCAAAGTTAAGATCAGATCATGGAGTTTTTCAGAAGCTCTTGTAAAATACAGGCAAGTTTAAAAATAACTTTTTTAATTCAAACATTAAAAATGGCACTAATTTTCAGATGTCTGTTTAATTTTTCACAGGAAGCTGTGTTCCAGCTTGTCCCACCCTCCTTGAACCAGTGCAGTAGCTGAGCATGTTCTTCTCACAGCAATGGTAAAGGCACACAGGGTCACACTCAACTACATAAGCATATCGCAAACATCGACCAAAGAAGCCTTTCACTCTCCAGTTCACTCTCCCAAGGCTAAGTAATGGAGAATAAAACTCCCCCATGAAAAACAAGGAAAAAGTGAATTGAGCAATTTTTTTCACAATAATCTAATCAAGAGAAGAAAAGAAGGTATATTTTGGTAAAGTAAGAGACTAGTTGGTAAAATACCTATTATATATTTCAGGATTATATCTTGGAGTAGGTGAAAAGGACAGACATGAAGAGGATTGTAAGATTAAGGATATTTAGAAAGAAATATAAATAGGACATAGAGATGGGAGATGATGAGCCTGGGGTTTGTTGAAAAGGCACTAAGCATTATTTAAGGATTTGAACAAGAGAAGAGATAAGGGTGGTTTTATAGGTGGGATTGGACTATAAATAAACGTTGTCATTTTTAGTTGTTATTATCATCATTATTGTTATTACTGGCTTGGAAAATTAATGAGATTGTTCAGCCTTCCGTGCTATATTTCCCATGCTTAAGGACACTGAAATCACTCAGCTGTGTCCAGGGCTAGCAGCAACTTTTATCCTGTACGAAACAGTTTCTATAAGATCATCCTCCTAGCTTTCTCTCCCATCTTGATATTGCCATGGATAACCAACAGTAATAGTTACTGAACCTATTCACTGGTCTGTGCTGAATGCGTGTGTGTCCATGGATATAAACATAAACATATGTATGTGTTTTAATTCTTCCAGTTTCTATTAGTGTGATCTAAATTCTAGATTTTAATTGTCACAAATATGTTACTTCTAATATTTCTGTCTTGATTCATCCATTGCAGCCATAAAGCAGGAATCATGGCATCTCCCACACTAAGTTCAGGATTTGAGATACTTTATCCCATTTTGGCTTCAGCATCCTACTTGTCCAGAAGATAGGATTAAAAAATAAATTTTATATAGATTTCCATTTGCTATTTTCTAAATGTATCAAAATTGTTGCATTTTGACAAAAACTTAAAACATTAAGTAGTTTGGATTTCATTTTTGTAAAAATTTTAAAATATAGAATATCTTTACTATGATAAGTGTGACAATATGCTCTGCCTAGAAATCAAAATGAGCTTAAAAAAATGAGACCAAGAAAATAAGGTTTACTTCCACTTAAAATGTTTTCATAACTGAAGTAGTTAAATTACATTTAGATTTATTAATAAGCAGCACTACTTAGCTCAGTACCAGCATAAGTGCATCTAAATGCAACATACACACACACACACACACACACACACAATTACTGGTAAATTATTTAGTGTTTTCCGCACAGCTGCACTATGTATTTATTAATTACCTGTAAAATCAGCAAAATATGTTCAGTAAGTGCCAGGTTGGCATATATTGTACATAATCACACATTTGAGCCACACAATTGTTTATGTCATTTTATAATGATGCTAATAATTACCAACTAAATTATTCAGCAAACTATAAATGTTATATTTAATTACTTTATCATTTTTGTATGTTACCATAGAGATTAAATTGCTAACTTCATCCATAAATTAAATTCTTTTATAATTTCTATCTTTATCAGTATGAATGTGGAATGAATTAACAAAACTGGGAAGCCCATGAAAACAAGTTGGTATTTTCCTGATATGTTTTCTATTCACACAGCTTCTCTATGATGCTGTGAAAATTTATCAGGTTCCCTCTAACATCTTCAAAGCATTATTGAGCTCTGAAAATTAAAGGAAGAAGAATTAATAAATCTTTCATAAGATACAATTTCCACCTTCTGTCAGAAACTAACTGATTAGAAAACTCTTTATAGGTTAAAATAGCCGTTATATTTTTACGGTTCTGTGTATTTCCAAACATAAAAAATAACACTTTCTCACTATAAACTGTCCTTATACAGTAAATACTAGTGCAGTCCACTGCAGCAGTCTGTGTAACAATTTATCATATATCTAGTTTTGTTTTTCTACACTATCTTTTTATAGGCCTGCAAATTTCCCTAAGAATATCCCTATATTTAAAATCACTTATAACTTAAAGCTATCTTGTGATAAACACTAAATGTGTGCCAAATTCCCATAAAGCACCAAGCATCCATCCTACAACATTTTAAGTATAAGAAACTTGGGTCATTAAAATAACTTTTCTTGGAGGTAACAGGTATTGAAGGTATCCAAAGACACATGCAAGGCCTTAACATCACTTAAAGTTCTAGTTGCATTGAAAAATTAAAACAATATATTAAAACTTAATCAGATCTTGAGCCTTCATATATACAATTCTAACGTGTCAGTATTCTTTATGGATGATAGAAAACACCAAGCTTCTTGGGCTTATCTGTCCAATATATATTTGGGCAGACATTCATATTAAAATACCCCAGTACACTGCTGTATTATTTATGAACAGGGCAAGCTTAAGAGACGAGAGAAGCCCAAACTTTGAATTGGGTTAGGTATACATAAAACTTACTTTTCAACTCATTCATAAATATTTATTTATCTAGTTGTTGACACAACATTAATTTTGAAGATACTTAGTAAAATAACATATTTGTTAAGAATTTACAAGTATTTTTACAGATATTTCTCCAATACACAACTGGATGTACAGCACTCCAAAATTTCAATAAATATTAGAGAAAGGATAGAAGTGAATGCAAGAAATCATAGCAGGAGGTAGAATGTTACTAATGCCATAATAGAAACAAAGTTCTATAAAAATTCAAAAGGGTATATTCAAATCTATTAAGCTTCTGGGGAGACAAAATGTTTCTTCATAAAATTGAGAGCTTTATATTATAAAATGTAGTTTAATATCATGAAATGTAGTTTAATATCAAAACATGTAGCCAGATCAGGTGAAGTAACATCAAATCTTGCCTGGATTATTGATAAAGTCTCCCACATGGTTTTACTACTTCTAGTATGCCTCTTTCCTAGCCAAACTCTATACAGATGTTGGAGACCTTTTCTAGAGCACAAATATTACTCCAATACTTAAATTTCTTCTATTGTTCCAAGTTTTCTCTAGAATTAACTCTAATACCATCAGTATGATACACAAGTCAGTTCCAAATGGTCCCCTTCCTTAACTCTATTTTGGCACTTTCCCTTTACACACCAGCCATACTGAATTTTTGTTTAGTTCTCAAATATATCATGTTTTATTTAGCATCTGGATCTTTGTCTATATAATTCCTTCTTTCAAAACATATTTTACTTACTCTTT
>NW_006442484.1:59273267-59301296 GCF_000325575.1 Pteropus alecto
TAGTCAAGCCCTGTCTTTGATTAGGTGTCATTCCTTAAGAAAATGTTCTCTAGTACTTAAAAATTATATTAGGTGACTTTTCTATAGCTTCATTTAGTACCTGTGTTTCCTCCATAATAATGTGTACCATACTACATTTTCTAAATATGATTATTTTTCAATAAATATTAAAATAAAATAAAAATTAACACTTCTTCCATTAGATTAAAAACACTGAAGTCTAAAGTTTGAAACTTATAAGAAAAGGAAATCCTTAATATAAATGTTATCCTCCAGCACATATTATGCATCCTCAATTATTTGATACATCTACAAAGCTAAAAAATGGAGAGAAATGTTAGGCTGTATAGATTACAATTAATTTTATTACCTATTTATTAGTAAGCAATTATTCATAAGAAGATATAGCTTAGTACTAAAATTAAGAATCAAGATGTTTATAATATTATTTCATTTATGTTTTAGATTAAACAGGAAAAGATAAGCAAATTAGCAAGGAAATAAGATGTAGAACCACTGTGACAAAAGAGTTTTGGTTATTTTGCCAACAAAAATATGAGTTGAAAATTGTATGATACCATTGAAAGCTATCTTATACATTATACGAATGCTGACTAAATTTGTTATTCACATTTTATATCTAATAAATTACATTCAATCTTAACTTTTCCATCACTTTAGATACCACTTCGTTTTTTGCTAAGAAATCCAACAAATTGCCGAAGTGTCCCTAGAGGCTTCTATGTGGTATGGTGAGAGAGTCACTCGCTCAGCCAGTCCTGGAACTTTGATATTGATGTGTCTCTCTAGGGACTGCAGGGAAGATAAATTACTAGTTGTCTTTTTTTTTTTTTAAGTGCTTTTTATCCCTTCTGACTATAGTAAATGAATAAAATAACTTAAAAAAGTCATAAATTGAAATTTATAATTAATGTCATCCCTTCAGTGGCACATCAATATCCAAGGGCACACTACCAAAGAAAATCACTAATACTAAAATAAACTTCAAGCTGAGATACGGACACTATTCCTGCATCTTGCCTAACAATTGAGGAAGGAAGTCAAACATCATGTAGAGAATAGCAAGTAATCAACAAAAAAACTAAGAAGTAAAAGGGAACAAATGGAAATTTGGGAAAAGGCAAATTCTATTTAAATTCAGAATTAGGCCATAGAGCCCTTTCAAGTACAGTTGACGATTCAGGTGCTTAGGTCAGAGTGAAAGGTCTCAGCATATACCTAAGCTGTGCAAATTTCTACCTGTCAAAAAGTTGGTTCTTAATAAATACTGCTATATTTATTAGTTCAGATAAGTCTGGAGTTCCACCTTAGATCAATTTAGCTAAAAGATCTGAGAAAGAAACCATCCTAGATGAATAGAAGTAGAAAAGTTTAGAAGTAAATAATATGATGACCTTTACTGAATCACTGGAGAATAAAATTCATGGACATATATCTGATTCTTGAGGAAGAGAAGCTGCACATAGAAAAGGCTGTTTCACTAAAAACTCTGTAAAGTAAAAGACATAAGAAAACACTTCTTTAAGTCTAATGTTAAGCAAGTGAGGTGAGAAAGCAGAAATATTCTCACTTTAGTGGGAATACTGCATAACTGTCAAGAGCGCAGAGTACAGATTCGGTATGCATGGGAGAGGTGTAGCAACTTCTATAGAGAAACTTAAGGCAACCAAATTTCCTCTTATTGTATGAGACAACCTTCCTGACACAGATAACTAGCATTATCTATATTGAGTAATTAAGAGGGCTTAAGTATGTGAAAGTACCTGGCATGTAGTGAAGATTTGATAAATACCAATATATTTTTCTTCTGCCTACCTACATTCTCTTAGTGATCTTGTTAGTTTTCACAGCTTTAGAAACCATCTATAACCTTAGGATTTAGGATAGATTTTTGAAGGTGAAATTAACAGGATTTGACTGGATTGGCTATGGAGGTTTGTTAAGAAAGAGAACATAAAGATGACTCTAAGATGTTTTGCTTGTTCAAAAGAAAGGGTGGAATAGTTATTTACTGAAATGGAAAAAAATTACAGTTGTTAAGGTTTGGAGGTGAAAACTAGATTTCTGATTGGAATATATCGTTTGAGATACCTATTAGACAATCAAGAATTTTAAAGTCAATCTAAATCTGGAGTTCAAAGTAGCAGTCAATGCTATTTATAAATTTGGAAGTCATCAAGTTTGAGAATTAATAAGATCAATAAAGAAGGGTATGTTGACAGAAAATGAGAAAAGTTCCCAAAATCTGAGTGCTAGGATATGCAAAGGTTTAGAGTTCTGAGAGGTGAGAAGAAATTACAACAGTGAACAATAGTTCAAAACAACTAGGAGAATGTATTGTCTTAGATGTGAAGCAAGAGAAAGTGATCAACCTCTGACAAATGCTGTTCATACACTGAGATGATTTCTCAGAATCAGTCATCAAGGTTAGCAAGATGAATAATCATTAGTGACCTTGATAAATGAGTCACACACAACTAGCCTACACTATGCCTTTGTACAAATTAGGAATAAAATGTCACTTCTGCTGGGTGGATAAAGGCCCACTTCTTCTGGGTGGATAAAGGTTTGGTTAGTAGAGAGCAAGCTAGATTTCATCCTCCACATGCTGGGCACCCTTAAGAAGTGAGAACATACAGAACTACAAACTGCAGCCACGCTGGTAAGAATGGTTTCAGTGATGTGGTGGGCCTGAGAAAATGACTGGGGTAGGTCGAAGAGAGAATATGATGAAATAAATGAGAAACATAAATATGAAAAACTTATTAAAAGAAATTTTGCTTTTAAGGAGAGAAATAGGGCAGAAGGAGAGAAATAGCTGAAGAGGGGAGAGGTATCGAGTAAAGATTTTATTTTTAAGATTTTGAGCACATACTGTCAGTGCCCTATCCATATAACTGCACTCTCATTTTTCCCGTACACACTGATGGCTTTTTATTACAACCACATCTTCCGCCTGAGGGCTTTACTCACTGCAGGAGGACCGTGAGTCAGGAAATGGGCTGGAGAATACTGCCCCAGTAGGCATTGGTCAATCAATGTGGATAGGAGTTGGTAAATACTTTAATGTTCTAAATTCTTATTTTGTGTCCAATATTCAAACTCGGAATCTTCTCAAAATGTGTTAATAATAATTTCTTGTTTTGTAATAGAGTGAAGCAATAAAGCCTATAGTCCCTGAAACGTAGCTGTTGTCTCAGCATACTTTTTTCTTCATTCCTATATACATAGAGTACCCTAACCTGTTTGCTTTCACTTGGCAAAAACAGAGAAATATAATTCTGCCTCAGGGATACATCAAAGTTTTGCTCTGTGCTTTGTTTAGTTTGTAAGGACTTGGCTCTTCCAACATTTCACTGAATATTTTTATGCAGTCACCGACAGAACCCAGAGAGAGGGAGGGAGCAAGCACTTTGGGTGCCTTTGAAACCCTCATGGATAAAAGATAAATCTCATCATAAAGCAGACACCTTCCTTCTCAGTTATGTTTCCATGGATGGAATAGTCCGAGACAGGCTGAAATTTTTTCCTTCAAAAATGAACATCCCTAAATTGATACAAAACTATGTAATTTAATCTTTTTAGTTATCCCTTTTTATTAATATAGATATATGTTTGGGGGGGCTTTAAAGTATATCTTTCATGATAATTAATAATATTTAATAGCATACATTAAATATAGGTACAACTTAAAACTTCATAAATTTATTTTACCCTTAAGTAAAATAGATTTTGAAAAATGAAACTTTCATAAAGTGTGTACACATAGCCTGAAACATACACTGAAAGATCATTTTATATGTTCCACTAATGACAAATGAAAGTTAATTTTTTACTAAAATACAAGGTGTTGAGAGTTTAAAATACTGAAGGTATGTTTTTGTTATTAAATAAAACTTAGATTTTTATTGTTAATGAAAACATCGACATATTTATGTAGAGAAGCTAACCACTTCGAGTTTTTTAAATCACCATCATTAGACTGATTTAAAAAGTAGCTTATAAAGGACTATAACTGTAACATAAGCAGCATCAAGGAATCGGAAACCAATTTTAGATAGGAATATTTAAAAAAGCTTTCTAAAAACTGTAAATCTTTGTCATTAATACTTATTATAAATCTTTCTCTTCATTTGTTATATTTAGAGAATTTTCAACTGCTTCTTTTCTGTTGTCCTGGGAAATTGAACTGCTTTTACTTCATCAAAGAATAAAATATATAATTCATTGAGTTAAGAATATAAAAATATGTTAACAAAAGATCAAAAGGAGATTTATCCTTAACACTTAATATTCACACATTTTAATTTATTCTTAGAAATTTGCCTTTAATAAGCTATACTCTACTTGTCAGAAAGATTATTTGAGTTTTGAATTATAAGTAATACATGTCAATTATGTAAATTATACCAGATCTTAAAACAGGTTAAAAAAAAAAAGGAAATCTAGCAGTATTCATATTACATAAACAGATATAATGGCTTAATACAATATGTATAATTATTAGTATATAAATGTAAACTAGTTTTACAATATTTGGTACAAAAATCTGTGGATTTGTACTGCAAAACTATGGGGGAGATAGGTGCTAATTATATTTTATTCTTCTTTTCCCTCACCTCATTAGCTTCAAAAAAGACATGTTTTTAACTTTCTTGTTTGAACTTTATTGCATTTTATCACCTTTATATTTAGATAAATATTCATGGTGAGTAGATTACTTGTGTTATTGAGAATTTCAAAACTGTTTTATGATTGTTTCAAATTTTGGGAACTCAATTATTTGTACTTACAAATAACTTACACCTCTATTAAAAATTTGTGTTGATCGTGAAAGATACTGAAAAAAAAATTTCATGTATATCTAATAATATGCTCTATTTATATTTATCATAAGAAAAAACTTTTCCATTAAGATATTTTAGTTTGGTCAAATTAAGCAAAATGCATAAGTATCTAAACCGCAGCTTGAAATAAATTTAGGTAACATTCCTGGAAGCTAGACTCTTCCATTTGTATCTGCTTGAATGCTAGTAGAGAGAAAAACCTATCTGCCTCTTACATTTCAGTTAAGGTTATATTGTCCCCATGGAAAATAAAATCCTAGCCTGGTTGTTCATGAGCAACCAAATTTCGGCTGCAAAAAAAAAAAAAGAGTAAAAATATTTTAGGCCTCTTCAAGTCTAGGACAGCATGATCCTTCTAAACTAAAAAATGTGGTATCCTTCTAGGGTCAGTGCTAAATAATACTCCATTGTATTAATATATTTGGTTATTCACTCACCAGTGGAAGAAAATTTTGATTGCTTTCAGTTTTTGGCCTATATGAATAAAGTCATACAAGCATTCTCATGCAGGTTTTTATGTGGACATATAATTTCAGATCAGCTGAGTAAACACCTAGGAAGTAGACTGCTAGGTCTTTTGGTAAGCTATCAAACTATCTTCCAAAGAGTCTATTGCACACCCATCAGCAATGAATGCCAGTTCCTGTTGCTCTACATCCTCACTAGCAATTGTTATTGTTGGTTCTGGGGATTTTAAATGTTCTAATAAGTGTGTAATAATATCTTATTGTTGTTTTAATTTGCAATTACCTAATGACAAATAATGACGTATTTTTGGGATGGGATTTATGTTCGAATTAGTAAACTTTGAATAAAGCAAACTGCTTTCCATAAAGTGGGTGGGCCTCATCTAATAAGTTAAAAAAAGTCTTAAGAAAAAAGACTTACTTCCTCCTAAAAGAAGAGAATTCTACCAGCCAACTGTCTGCACTCATACTGCAATTCTTTCTTGGGTCTCCAGTTTACCAGTCTACCCTACAGATTTTGCACTTACTGGCCTCTACAATAATGTGAGCCAGTTCCTTAAAATAATCCTAGCCTCTCTCTCCCTCTCCCTCTCCCTCTCCCTCTTTTTCTCCCTCTTCCTTTCTCTCTTCTCTCTTACTTGTTCTCTCTCTCTCCCCTCTCTCTGTGTGTCCCTCTGTCTACACACACACACACACATACACACACACACACACACACATGCATATATACATATATACATATATACACATATATTATTTTTTTTTCCTTTTCTCTGGAGAACTCTGAATAACCCACTGACTTTCACAATATTTTTAGTGTATATTCATTTGTATTTAATTATTTGGTAATACTAAACATACTTAAAGTTCTTCAGGGGTTCTATTACTGAATTTTATCTAGAACAAATTCATTTTTCTGATTGTTGATTGTTTTCAATTGCATTTCTTAGAATTACATTCCTTCATACCTTTAGGAAATGTCTTACTTTTAACTTGAAGTTGTTTGTTATCCGTTCTTTCACTTTCATTCTCTCATCTGTTTCCATGAGATCCATTTTGGAATTGCTCCTACCTGACTCCTTGTTTCCTCAATCCAAAAACAGGTCTTATATAGACATTTCAGACCCACAGTGATACTGAGATATAACAAAGATAACCACCATGCCAGTAGGTATTTAGACACCAGGGAAAAAGAAGTTTGGATATGCTAACAAAGGATTCCTTTTACCATATTATTTCGTACATTAGCATTTCCTCTCTTATTTCTGTAGCAGTTTTCCTTATGATGTACTTATTTTTGCTTAGGTAAGATTTCTGAAATTATAAAGACTTTCAGATGTTTTGACAAAAGGAAAAAGCCTTCTTCTAACTAGAATTTGAGTTGTTTTATTTTAATTATTCTTTTTCTCTTGCCTCCAGAAGAAAAGCCGAAGAACATTAGCTACTATGAGACTTTGTTATCAGGAAGAAATGTATATGTCCTACTGGAAAGCACAGTTGATGCTATTCACTCCCTTAAGACGTAGGTGTGAATAAATGTTAAGGATACATTAGGTATATAGTTAAATTTGTCTAGGCTAATTAGTTTTAGGAGAGAAAAAGGTAAGCCTTACATATACTGTTTTCTTCATCTTCTTTAACGAGTAATATTTCTCCACAGATGGTCACTTTCAGACATTAGAGCTACTTTAGCAATAGTTGGATTAAAAGGCCACTTGGCTGAGAAATCTTGAACTGTGCATAAAATAGGTTACTGGACTGGATGATTTTAAACCATAAAATTATATAGCACTTCAGATAACTGGTACTGTAATATGGTGAAAAGAACAAGAAATTTTAAGTCATATTATACGGATAGTGTATCTGGTCATTTACTAGTTGTATAAGCCTAAATTTCATGAGCCTCGGTCTCAGTTTATAAAACGTGGATAACAATTCTGCTTGTCTGCTGTAAGTGTATATAGAGAGAACAAATATAAAGTGCACACTAAAAATAAATTATATTTTCTCCCCTCTATGAAATAAAAGCTAAGAGAAGATTTTAGATAACTGTGATATTTTTAAGATATTGAAATATAATTAAGATATGGAAACGCAGTCATCTCACTGATTAAACAGATAATAGAAAACAATTTCTCAATCTCTCTCAACAACATTAACAATATTACCTTTGAGTATTATTTTCATACCATATTTCACCTCTTTCCTTCTTTGGTAATAGCTCAATTTTGAAACTAACAATAATTTATTTATTTTTTTTAATTTTTTTATTATTAATATTACCACTTTAGGTTCTTATCGCATTTGTATTACTGAATTTATCAATTCTGTTATATAAGGAATAATAAAGAAAATTTTAAAATACAGTTCTATATGTTTAAAGTCATTTCTTTTAAAAACATCTACTGTCTTTGTTCTTCAAGATCTTGCACCTAGTCTAAGACTGGGTGGCTGATTGACTCAGCAACTTTGGCTGATGTTTAGTGGCATCTCTGTTTATCAACATAGCATTTATCGTGACTAACAACATTGAATAGTCATTGGCACATAACCTTATGAGTTAAAAAAAAAACTGCGTCCACTTAAAGTAACAAAAATTCTATTGAATAACAGATACACAGTGACCATATCAATATATGATATCAAACCTTTCCCTAGCAATATAGGAAAATTTCTTGGATATCCAATTACAGAAAATGGTAAAGTTCTTGTTTATCAGACTCAAATTTAAATCACTACATTTTATTTTTAATATTTGAAAAGACTAGAGCATATTGGTTTTTATTTAAATGATCAGAATCAGTAGAAGGAATACACTGGGCTGCTTCCAGTGACAAAACATTCAAAAACCTTTATAAAGAAATTTTTGAACTAGCAAAAAATGAACTATTAAAAGCAAAGCAAAAATTGAGACATTTTATTATTATAATAATATACTTTTATTTAATATAAGTCTCAGGCACTGTTGTTCTTATTTTCACAGATGAAGAAACTGAGCCACAGAAAGGCTAAGTAACTTGCCAAGGGCCAACTCAGTACTAACCACTGGAGCTGGGAATCAAACCCAGTAAATCTGGCTCTGGAATCCAATCTCTTAAACTCTATGCAGCCTCATATCTGTACCTTAAAACTTTGACCATAAAAGATATGTGAAAACATTTTGCAAGCCTCCGGGCACATAATAATGTTGAGCAATTCTGAATCTAAGCTTACCTTTAAGACTCATGCAAATCAAAGCTTCTTTCAGTGGTGTAATCTTCTACCATGGAGATTTTTATGACCAAGACTCCTTAATAGTTTCTGAAAATAATTAGAAAAAAAAATAATTTTTGGAAAGATAAGTGGTTGAACACTTCTAGTTTCTTCTGGTCTGATATGCAAACAGCTTGGAAGTTGTGACTCATGTCCTCACAACTAGACAAAAGATTTAAAACAAAATCAGCAACTCTTCTTAGATTCATCAAAGAATTAAGGTCACAGGGCAAAACTACTGCCCCAAATCTGGAAAGGCAAAGCAGATAAAGGGAATCACAGCTTACCAGGAGCAGTAAGAAGCCTGCAGCTAGAACCAATATCACAGCTGGAGCCAATATCAGTAAGAAGACTTTAGCCTGTAACTGACTAATTGTTGTAGGCTCCAGGTAGACTAGCTAGCTTGTCAGTTTAAAACTCTGAAGAGGCCCAGTATTAGAGGCACCCTACATTCTTGTGAGTTTACCACCAGGAAGCCCATTGCTCTCTCTAAAGACTAGAGAAAAAGTCCTTTGTAGTTCAGGCAGGAGGAAGGCTAAAGTAACCATTTTGAAATACATTGAGAGCTCTCTATTTTCCTTAATAAGGCCTGCCTTCAAGAGAACCTGTTTTATCCAGAGCTTAACCTACTAGGGTTTTACTAAAGAATAACCAGCCTTGGAGAAGAAAAATACCTAACTTTGGCTCACTCAAAGACTGTTACCGGACCTTGAAATAATCATGTTAAGTGAAATATGCCAGACAGAAAAAGTTGAAAACCACATGATATCATTTATATGTGGGATATATAAACCAAAAAGCAAGAACCAAACAGGACAAACAAACAGAGACTCATGAACATGGAATATAGACTAGTGGTTACCAGAGGGAGGGGGGAAGAAGAGGAGGGAGATAGATGGGGTAAAGGGGGTCAAATATATAGTGACAAAAAGAAATCTAATTATGGACAGTGAACACACAATGCAATATATATATGCCTTACTGTTGAATTGTACACCTAAAACTTACTGGGTTTCGTTAATCAATGTCACCATAATAAAAATAAATTAATTAATTAATTTAAAAAAAAAGATTGATACCTAATCATAAGACTATGGAATGTTTCCACTCTTCCACACCTTACCACTGTCAATAGGGCTTCTGTATAACAACAAGAGATTGCAGCTGAAAGAACTGCAAGCCTCAGACTCTACTTAGGGAATATCTAGAAAAACTCAAAGACAACAGAAGAGTCAGAAACAAGGACACTAGAAGAAATTGTAGGCTCTGACAGCACCATCACAGCAAACAATAAACATGGCCTAACTCTAAGCCAGATAAAAAAATCCTCACATTAAAGTTCCATCTAGCTCAGTTGACTTTACCACTCGATATAGAGTTACAAATATGGTAGATATTAATCTAACTATATCAATATCACTTCAATGTGAATGGTCTAAATATACCAATTAAAAGACTGAGACTGACATAATAGATTAAGAAAAATAAGACCCAACTATAAGTTGTCTACAAGAAAGACAAGTGGTTAAGCTCAAGATTCTTGTTCCTCAAGGAAAAATTCTTTATTAATCCCTCTTTTTACTGACATTTCCCTCAGAAATTATTTCACTATTTTTATATCAAGTATATCCCTTAAAATGCTGCTTTAGAAATAACAGAAACCCAGCTCAAAATGATAGCAAAAAAAAGTGAACATTCCAGATCACAGAATTCATTCATCCAAAACTTCAGGACTTGGCTCAACCTAGAGCTCAAACTATGTTACCAAAAGCTCATTTCTCTTTCTCCACCACATTACCTTTATGTAATTTCATTCTCAGATGGGTTTCAAAAGGACTGCTGGAAGTTCCCAGGTTCAAAGCCAACCAAAAATAGTGAGATTCTTTCCCCACCATTTGGAACCAAATTCATTTTGTTTTATAGTTCTAACTAGCTTTGGTGGTCATCCTTAAACCAACCACAGTAGCCTGAACAATATATTTTACTGTGTGGAGTGGGTCTATGTGGATTAATTGCCATTGGAAATATGTGAGACAGAAAGGAGAAATGTGTGATCTTTTGGAGGGAAAACAGGTACACTTACCAGGACAACAGTTTTTGAAAATAGATGTTCACTACATGTAGTTGAACTAAAACATCAGGTATTTTTTTCTGCATTGTACTCATTGTTCCTTTCCACATGGTTTCTAACATATTTTTAGAAAATTAAACTAATTTAAATTTAACACTAAAATGAAAGAATATGAATTGAAATAAATTAAAGAGCTGAATATTAGATATTCCTCCCAACTACATGATTCTGTAGGTAGTAGAATTAGTAAAGATAATAGGAATAAACTGGCCTTTCATTCTATTCCTCAAAGCAAAGTAAGCAATATTTTAAACAAGATCAAGTAATAATTGTCTAAAATATGAAAGTGTTTTTTTTCTAGTATATTTGATTTTAAAGTTGACAAATGAATAGGAGTTTTTGTTCATTACTTTTTGAACATTTTGTCATAATGCTGACATGTTCTTCTGTGAAAGTTCTATACAATAATCATAAATCTTTTACCAAAAAAAAACATGGAAGAGCAATTATAAACTCTTCAGAAACATCTCTTGACATTTTTAGAATGAGATTCACATTAGGTTCACCCTCTTCTCCATTTAGGCATGACCTTTTCATATTGAGAGATTATATCAGATAGGTTACTACACTTCAGAGACGGCTAATTAAAACATCTTACAAAAAGCAAGAAAATAGAAAGAGAGGGAGAGGAAAGGAATAAAGGATAAACCTATATTTTGTCTTGGCATTTTTCTAATCTTATTAATTACCTTTATTCAAGATCTTCCCTTGCTCCTGAATGAGCATACTTTACATATTAAACATGAAGTCATGTGATGTGGGAAGATATATATAACACTAAATACACCAAAGGAGCGCTCTGATTCAGAATAAAAGACTAACGTATTTTTTAAAATAATTACCTTGCTTAAAGACTGAAATTCCTAAACACTTGTCTCAGAAAAATCATCACCTTATACTCAAAAAGCCATTCTACCAAAGCTTAAAAACTAACAAAATCTATAATGTGGAAACATTATAGAAAAAGAGTTATTAGCAAAGTCAGAAGTTAATGTTAATTATACTTCCATTGTCATTTATAATTGTTTGCTTATTATGATATATTCTTGCTTTATTAATAACATTAACTAAATATTTTTTTGTAAAGCATGGATTGCACAGTTTTATATTTCTTATGAAAGTTCCAGCTATGGTTAACTTCACTTTATAATGTTTCAAGGAACATATCTGGGCTCAAGTAACAATTACATTTCATAATAGAACAATAAAATAGTGCCAACATGATCTTATAATTTTTTTCCTGGTTTCCAAACAAGTCATATCTTTAGTTAAAATTAATGTTTTAGAAAATTACACTGATAATTCAAAATTATAATCAGTGGGTATTCACCTGAACTTACATATGTTCCACAAAGATCTCAGTTAAGATTACAGACGAAAATTTCAATGCTGCTGTGTGGCTGGCCTTGAGAAACCATAATTATCTGTTCTGCAGAGGCCATTGTATGGCTCCTGCATTTGTTCTTCTAGCACTTTCTGTCTCCTCCAACCAGCCTGACTTCTACTCTTTTATTGTCCCTGGAAAACAAACAACATTAGGATAACTTTATTAGTCAATTCAGGTTGCCATAAAAATATACCATAGACTGGGTGGCTTTAAAAAAGAACATTATTTCTCACAGCCTGGGAGCAGAAAATTCTAAGGTCAAAGCACCAGCACATTCTGTGTCTGATGAGATCCTGTTTCCTGATTCATAGATAGCTATCTTTTTGTTGTGGCCTCACTTAGCAGAAGGGTTGGGAGAACTCTCAAGTCTGTTTTATAAAGACACTAATTCGACTGATGAGGGCTCCACTCTGATGCCTTAATCATCTGCCAAAGGCCCTACCTTCTTATATCGTCACATTGAGAGTGAGAATTTCAACATACGAATTTTGAGGGCTCACAGATATTCAATCTATAACAATAACCAACAACTGTCTAGTTTGTGTGTCTGCCTCTATTCATTATGTGTGGAAGAGATAGAACCATGCTACTGTAACATAGCTTTAGAGAGTTGATGTTATTAGAGGATAAACAGAAAGTATTCAAGGAAGAGTGGGCATACAAATAATCTAATATCTTCCTAAATCTTACTAAACTTTTACTAGAATAAGATATAAAGCCCATGAATTAATCTTTAAGAGAATAAACTGCCAACGTAACCTCTCTCTATTTAGCAAATTTAATAAAATTTTGGAGTGAAATCATAATCGTTTCATAAATAATATTTAGTAGAATATCAATATCTTACAAAATGTTAATACGTATTGTAAAATATTCCAGAGTTGAATGTTTTAAAGTTAAGTAAGAAATAATTTCTGCATAGCTATTTATAAAAATAAATTCCTAAAACAGAAAGTAATAACAATAAATTAAATTTTAAAACTTCAACATACAACTAATATACTTGACCACAGAATTTTTTTCGGATCACCTATTAAAATCTCAATGGTTGTTAATGTTTTATGGCATATAGTGTGACATAGTCTGAATTTTTAAAAATACAGATGTATTTTCAATAGTAATTCTGCCTACCAGCTTTGCAAAATGTTTTGCAAAGGGCTGTCAAATATTTTCATAGACAAGAGCACGGGCTTTCTCAAGAAATATGACTGTACCATTGACCTCTTGGATAATTTTAGAGAAATGATCACATTTCTATGGACTTAATTTACCTACCTGTTAAATAGAAGTTTGGTGACTTCCAAGTAAAGAAGGTATCTAGCTAAATACACATTTTTTTCTCTGCCGTATTTCTATTATAATACTAGACAAAACAAAACTGAAAGGATTCCAAAATTGCAATGTCGTTTTATTTTTATATAAAACAAACTTTCTACTTTATAAAATTAGAATAGTTTCCTTTGGACTTTTAACACTTCTTAAGACACATTTTTTGCAAAGCTCCTTTCTTAAAGAGTCATTACAATATCCTTAAAAACAGTTCTTTAATTAAGGTCAAATACTCCTTGATATCAACCTTCAAATATTTATATTCAATGGAGACTCCCAGATCTCACAATTTAGAAAATGAAAAGTGAAACAATTCTCTTTAAAATATATCTAATTCCTGAAAAATTTAAAGATTTGTGGCTCCCGTCATACTAGGTAAAACTATAAACACAATTCTTCCAAATAACAACAGTTAAAATGACAAAATCAAATCATTGATTTTATACCTATATTAGCACTGAGAAAATTGAAAATTGAGACTTTTACCTATGTTGATCAATGAACCTGATAAAGTTAGCTACACTGATGTCATAAGACTTCTCTTTCCAAAGTAAATATCTAATTAATTTAAATCACTATTGATTAACAAATACTTATAGAATGGCAGCAACTTGAGTTTTTTAGTCTAAATCTCTTCACAAATTTTAAATCATATATTATGTAAGGATTAAAACCTTCCTATAGTAATTAAAATAACATTCGAAATCCCTGCCATGGACTGTAAGGGCCTGTGTGCTCTGGCCACTGCAGGGCTCTCTGACCTGGGCTCTCCTCTGTCCCCTTGTTGTCCTCTTGCTAACTCTTCTCCAGCCACCCCGATCCTCTTTATAACTTAATTGGGTTCAGTAATCAACATGGGCATAAGTTTCTATTTTCAGTTTTTGAAGTGCTGAGTATAGGTACAAAACCAATTAGTCTTTGATCCTGCTATTTCCTACACAAGGAATGCTTCTCTCCCAGACCTTGACATCAATCACCATTTTTAACATTTTTATATTCTTATAATTTGCTCCAATGACTCTTTCTCCTAGAAGCTTTTACCAAGCACCACAGTTAGCATCTCCCCATTTCCAGTAACTCCCAATTGCATTGCCTTATTTTATTGGCTTCATATAGTTTTGCTACTATATGAAATTATACGATGAATCATTGTGTCCAATAAAAGAGTAGTATTATTTTTTAAAAAAATTGTTAGCATTCACCATTCTTTCAATAGTGACTAGAATTGTGTAGCACTTCACAATGGATGACAGTTAAAAAGGCTTGTACTGCTAAAGAAGACTCAGCAGAACCAAAATGACAATGCATACAAGTCTGTGGTTCATTAGCAGAAAAGAAAATACAATAGCTTCAAAGTCAGGATATGCGTCACAGCCAAAGCTGTCTCACAAGAGTTCTAGAAAGACCAGATGAAAGCATCGTTGTTCTCCCTCTGTAAGAGAAATATGGACACAGTTATTTCTCTCAAATTGGGAACCACTGTTATGTGTAAAAAATACCTCTGAACCAAAAGGCCAAAATGGAGTATCTGCTGGGTTTCAAGCAGACCATGGGCAAATAGTCTCATTGTTATCAATAAATAATACTGATAAGCTGGTACCAACTGACTTGAAACTCCTGGGATCCATAGTTACTAACCAACACTATAATACAGTACATTTCATTTCATGTCCAGAGATTAGTGTAATGCAGGGCATTTCCTATTTCAGTGGAACAGTTCCAGCTAATTCCAGGCCTGTTGGAATTAACCTTACTCACAGAGGCACATAGTAGGGTGTGTGTGTGTGTGTGTGTGTGTGTGTGTGTTGAATAAATTAATAATTCTTTACTTCGAGCTTTTTTTTAAGATTTGAAATTTTTTATCCTAATTATCTCTACAGAGAAAATAAACTGCTGTTTTCGTTCTGGCAGCAGGATGCATAATTGCCCACCAAAACTGCTCCCCTTCCGGGATATAGAGTACTTGCTGGGAAGCTACTTCCCCGCTCAGGTCTGCATTTCCAGACCCTCACCAAAGGAATGGGAGCAAACATGATTTGTGTTGTTTCTGGGCTGAGGCAATTAAGAAGCAGGGGAGACTTCCCACCTTTTCTTTGCCCACGTACTTTTGGGATTCGGAGGACCCTGAGAAACTAGAAGATGATCAAATCATACTATGGAAACTGATGCTGACCAGGAATACCCTGGTACATGTGTGAGAAATGGATTTCTATTGTACTAAGTCGCTAAAATGTTGGGTTTTATTATTTACTGCAGCTAGTGTTTCCTTAGCCAATACTATTCCAAGAGAAGGAAATTCTCTGATGATTATATATTTGCAGAATTATAGCACATTAGTTTTTCATTTAATAACTGATACTTAAATTTCAATTCAGCAATTCATTTTTATGTAATTTACTGGGCACAAGTCAAATATGCTTCCCTTGATAAGTTTTAATTAATTGATAATGAAGCTTCATGATTGCTATTTGCTTGTTAATATGTGCTATATTTCATATGTTCAAAATGTTTTACAACATAAACTGGAAGAACAGTCTTATATTTCTGTATTCATGCTTTGTATGTTGCATTCCAGTAAAATATTTTTAAATGAATTTTTCAACTTTTCTCTTCTAAAAGTAAATTTCTCCCCCTTCTAAATGTAAATATTTACTCTATGTAACATGCAATTTAGAATGTGTTAATCTGTATTATATTTTTCTCTAAATATCCCAGCATAAATTAAATATTAGGCCTGTACAAGTTGAAAAAAATTTCTGTTGATTTGTGGAGATTTGCATATAACGTGTTTACTATTATTGTTTTCTTTAGCCATTTTTGAATTATCTACTTTGTGGCACACCATTATTTAATTAATTTTGCGTAAGCTAGAAACTCCAGACCATTATACAATGTGTAATTTATTATAAATAAACACCACTCCTAGGTTCTTAGTAAGGTTACTTTTATATTTCTTATTACAGTATTTTATATTGAATAACATAATACCCAGCATATAAATCTAACCTTTCAAAATACAATAAAAATAATCCTTTTACTTTTAGATAACTGAGTTTCTTTAAGTAAATACTTATAATCTTAGTAACATAAAGTTTTTGTGTCTCTAGCTCTGCTTTATCTCTCTAAAATTAGTATAAGGATTTGATATATGTAATTTAGTAACTTGGATGAAACTAGTTGTTCACTATTTTATCAAAAAGAAGTATAAATATGCATGTCATACTTTGATACCCTAAAGTAGTATTTAAATAGAATAAAAATGATACACATTTATGATCCCTTCCTTGTATTACTCTAAGAAAGTGTTCCTATTTTATTTATTTTATTTATATAGCTCTCAACCTTTCCCAAAGGCATTCAGTAATGAGATTCTGTTAAAGGTGATAATAAACTTATTTCTGCTAAAGAAGAATAGCAATCAAATTTTTATACATGCATTCTAATTTCAAAAATTATGTCAAATAAAATTGCAGTGCTTATAAATCTAGTCATTATCAAATTTTGGATGGCAATGCATAGAACATATGAAACACTAGTGTTTTGTTTTGTTTTGTTTTGTTTTGTAGTTTGGGGTCAGGTAGTTTTATTTTTGCATCAGTCTCTGTAGATTTGACCTTCATATCAAGGATCTGCTTTATTTAAGTAGAAGCAAACTGAATCTAGATATAATCCATCTTACCTTTGGTGTATATTTTAATCAAGTTTAGTGAAATTCCCTTTGTGAATAAATCCACAAATATGACTAAACTAGGACTATATAGTATATTAAGTAAACCATAAACTTGCATTGAAAAGAAAGAAATTAGGAAAGTTTAAAACTAGATTAGAGACTGATAACTACGAAGCTTTCTAAAGGAATTTAGCCCATGTTTTATTACTTTTCATTACATTAATAAAATAAATACTAAAATAAATACAAAAGTTGCTATATTATTACAGGTGATTTTAAATGATTTTAATAAATATTTGTAAAGAATTACATTCATAATCCCACAAATTCTTCCTAAATCTCACTATTTGAAAAAATCTTGGCACATGTCCCTTGTGTGTGCATGCATATGTGTGTTTTTAAAAAGTTGGGATAGATATTATTATCTATTAGATTAAAAAGAAAATGTAGATCCGAGACTGTGTGAATTTTTCCACTTCAAAAAATAGTGGTTATAGAACTATATTTTTAGTTAATAACTCAACATACATGCCCACCAACAACTACTTACTAGGAGATTTAATATGAAATCAAGAAAAAATGATGTAATTGAAAAGACACTGAATGAGACTGAAGACATGGATCCCAATTTGCTTAATAACCAGCCACAAAATCCTGCTACATTTACTTAGATTCTGTCTCTGTCATCTCATTTGTTTGTTGATTCACCAAGTGTTCTTAAATAATTGCCTTTGAGAGGTACTCATCTGAAAACTTAGGTTCAGACTACATGATTTGTAAGTTGGTTCCCAGTGGCTCTAACATTCCAATCGAGCTAGATCAATCAGAGAATAGTCAAATAGTCAATTCAGGGAATGGTAATATTAAATTTTCATAATACATTCCCCAGCTATTTTTAATTCCCTTATTAATACCACTCATAGGAGCCCTGAGCTATCCATTGCTGTAGTTACTACATCCACACTCCTGATAAAACTTACCTTGATAATAAAAGTATCAAAAGGCCATCTCTGAAATCATCTTAATGTATGTTAATAGATTGCTACACTATACATATAATGATATTTTTTCTTTTTATCAGGTGTTCAAATTGCTTTAGATATTATTTTGGAAGGCCAACTAATTCAAATAGAGTGTGATTTTTTTTTTTAAGTGGAAGCAGAGACTAATTTTGTTAAACCATAATAATAATCTTTTATACATTTAAAGAAGTATATTCTCAGGCCCAGGATATGATGTGAGAAGATGTGTCTGAGTAAAGGATATTCAGAGTTTAGAGTGTTGCCCCATTGATTACTGGCTGTACTTGGCTTATATGAACCAACACAAAGACAATGATTTTTTTTAAATGCTAATAAATTAGCGAATGGAAATTATGATTTATAGAGCTATCTGCCTTAGACTTTTTAATCTATTAACTATCACATTCTAATAATACTTTAAGAAATTCAGTGTAAAAATAAGTTCAATTATAATTACAGTACAAACCATAAATCAACAAATTTTGATTGCCTTTCTTTTGCATCATACAAATGAATCAAACTAAAAATCAAAATGGTGTGTAATATGTCAAAGAAATGTCCTGAACATGACATTATAGCACTTTTATTGTAGAAGAGTAATGTATTTTCCCAAAGAACTCTCACACTTTTCTGTTTATAGGCTATAAAATACTTGATGGCTATTAAGAAAACTCATATTAGTTAAAGCCTTAGGATCAGAAGGCAGAAAAGATCCTTAAGAAGACATTTACTTCTGAAATGTTCAAACTAGATCATACTGAAATTATCATTTAATAAACTTTTAAAAGAATGACATATTTTATTTTAAAAAATTAGAATTCATTCCTATGTTCCCTCTGTAAAACGAATTAATAATTTTAAAACTTAAGAACAATAAATTTAATTTTTCATTATTTTTAATCAATTATTTTACTTCTTTTCTCCTTCTTTTAAAAGTTAGATCTATTTTTCTCTTCATATTCTTTTATACTATGCCCTAGAACATATTTCTTTGCCTTCCCTCTTTAACAATGTCCCTCCTGGCCAACCACTTTTTATAACCATAGCTGCAAAAGAAAACCATTGTTTCTTTCTCAAATCTTGGTAAACTGAAACTAGCACTTTAAGAAATGACACTTTGATCACATTATTCATCACCTGTGACCTCGTTCATACATTACAGACTCCACATGTACTTCACAGGTTAATGCTCAAAGGAAAACTTGGCTGACACTCTCTCAGCCTGAACAATTGACAATAAGATAAAATTTGTAAACATAAATATATATATATATATATATTTGACACCTTCTAGATAGTGTAGTGCTGTCTCCTTGCTGGCTTTTTTCTTAGAAAGTTGCTACTCTGTTAATCCTGGTACTATTCAAAGAGCCTTCAACAGAGGTATGATATGCAGGCTTCTGTTTGTTAACAGGTTCTGCTTGTTTATTCTCTTCCTCTTCTGCTCTCACACATTTTTGTATGCATCTCTCTGAAACTTCACATCACATTATACTTTCTACTGAAATTATTTTTATAAATCTCATCTGTTCTAAGTTAATACAAATAAGCTTTATCTGAATGGGCATGCTGTTTTTCCTCTGTGTACTTTAGCAATTATACTTTTCCGTAATCTGTGTACCTCAGCAATTAATACTTAAGTCTCATATATCTTGATGCTTACTAAAGAGAATTGACTAGCATCATGCTTTGTTCTAAATATTCCATTCCCTAGGTCTTTTAAATGCCCTTTTTATTGGATTTATATATTGTCTAATAAGTTTCTATAGATTTCAAAATCATTAATCCCAAATTTTAATTTCAATAATATATTCCTATTATTGTGAGAAAAAAATCTTCTAACAAATCTAAGTCTCTGAATTACACATAAACAATTTTATTTTTGTCATCCTAGAGGTGAAAAATTTTAGGTTAGTACCCAAATTTATATATTTTTAGGTTCACTCATCCTCTTCTCTATTTGAAATTACAGGTTATTTCTTTCCTATTTCTTTACATTTTTTACATGTGATTTTTAAAATGTTTTCAATCGACTGTTCCCTGTTTATATCTGCAAAATTCAGTGTCGGGAAATGTATTTGATAAATCTGGATTATAATGACATTTCACCATTATACAGTCATCTATCTCGAAAACCAGTTCAAGTGTAACAAAGAATTTGGCTGGCCTTTGTCCCTGGTTCCTGAGGCAGTCTCCACATCCTTAGTATTTTGCAGGTGATAGGAATGTCTAGTTATTCATGGTGGAACCTGATAGTATATACTAATGGGCGAATCATGGTGGGCCTTTAGAAAGTTTATGCTAAAGAGATGATTCAGTTCAGGGACCAGCCATGCCAGAAAAACCAACCTGTGATTGGAGTGTTGGGTTTTCTAGCCATGGAGCCTAACTTCCAGGGAGCACAGGAGAGCTAGAGATTAAGCTAGAGATTAAGTCACACAGCCAGTGATTCAATCAATCATGACTATGTAATGAAACCCCAGTAAACAATCTGGAAGTAGAGGTAAATGAGCATTCTTGGTTTACAAAACTCCACTTATTGTTACACATTGTTGTGCCAGAACAAATATGTGTTCTGACTCCACGGGAGAGGATGTGGAAGCTTCATGTTTGGAACTCTCCCAGATCTCAAACTATGTGCCT
This sequence comes from Pteropus alecto, assembly GCF_000325575.1. NCBI lineage: Eukaryota > Metazoa > Chordata > Mammalia > Chiroptera > Pteropodidae > Pteropus > Pteropus alecto. The sequence goes on from NW_006442484.1 coordinate 59,294,037, forward strand.
CTTTTGGCTGGTTCTGATTTATATCCTTTGGCTATAATAAAACTCTAATCATAAATATAATGTTTTACTGAGGTCCATGAGATGTCCCAGGTTTCTCATTGTTGGAGTTGGAGTTTACAGATAAGGAAGGGGATGAGGGCTAGAATGATACATGTAATAATGGATTAAAATTGGAGACATCATATTTAGCCTGTAAGGAACTGGGCTACATAGCAGACGAGCAGCGGGCGAGCCAGCAAAGCTTCATCTGTGTTTGCAGCCACTCCCCAGCACTAGCGTCACTGCCTCAGCTCCACCTCAGGTCATCAGGCATTAGATTCTCATAGGAGCACTGGTCCCAGGTGCCAAAAAGGGCACCAGATGAATAGAGATATATTTATTGGTAGGTAGATACATAGGTTAGTATACACACATACAGTTTTTTGCATCAGCCAAGATGGCCTAGAAGCAACCACCTCAGCTGCAATAAAGACACCAAGCACTTAGATCTTAGTTTCTAATACCATTCTCCAATAAAAGGAACCAGAGATTTTTGGTGAAATGGCAGATTCTAGAACTGGGGCAGGAAATAGATGAAATGAGCCTGGAACATCTTATAATGCCAGAAAGTAAGGAAGTTCTCAAAATAAAAACAAAAACAAAAACAAAGAAAGAAACAATGCAGTAATGGGTATAATGGGTGTATGCCAAAGGGACACAGGAACTAACTGAAAGAGCTCTCAGTGGCAAAATCTGGAACAACTAGAGCAAGAAAATAAATTATTTGGGGTTATAACTCACAATAAAATAAATATCTTTGAGTCTGTATTTATATAAATAAATAAATCAGGGAGAGACAACGTCTTCGTGCAGATGAATTATAATTTATGTAGACTCTGACCTTAAGGAGAGGGAGCACACAAATTCTCATTCCCTCTGTTCACCATATATTTGACCTTCTTTACCCCATCTACCTATGGGAGGTGAACACACTATGTAAATATACATATGTCTTACTGTTAAAGTGTACAGTTGAAACTTATTGGATTTCAACAACCAATGTCACCATAAAAAATAATAAATAAATAAATAAATAGATAAATAAATATAATCCTCATTCCCTAAAGTATTGCCATCTAAACCCCACCTTTTCCCCCAAATATACTGGTTTGTTCTAGGTACTAATTACATCACATATCATCCTGACTCACCATTCCTAAAACTTGACATAGAAAAAATGATATAAAGATAGTAGCATTATGGACCTTTTTGGTCTTATAAAGTACCTTCATTAGTCTAATCACATTTAAGCTTTCCAATAGCTCTGTTTACTTGGCAATATATTTACCTTTTTGAAGAAAAATGATTGAAGTTTTTAAAGGTCTCAGAGTATTTGACTTAGCCATAACTCAGAACTAGTTATTCTGACTCTATACCCAGTATCATTTCCATCATACCTCTCAATACCACACCTTGATCAAATCCATCACCCAATATGCTTAAGCCACAATATCTGTAAATACCAACATAAAATGAAAGTTTCAGAGAAACACCATCCTAAGAGTAAATGAATATATAAATACACAATCCTCTATATAAGTAGGCTTAAATTGATTTAAAATCACATATACATATCCAACACATGTAATATTTCTTAAATATACATAGAGATATACAGATAAGCATAAAGTATATGCAGATACACATAGTTTTTTATGTATATACACACAGATGCACATATATGTAACATCTTGATGTTCACATTGATTGCCCTTTTGAATAAAATTTATATTTTATATTTAATTTTATATAATTTATATTTAAGGTAGTCTTTCAATTGCCTTAAAATCTTATATTTCTCTGCTTTATGTTAAAAGATTTTCACTTGTTATTTCATTTTTATCTTCAAAATGTTATTCTCTCCATTTTATAGATGACAGAAGAGCTTATTTAGGGAAGCTATTAGCAATTAACTTTAAAGGCTCTTTGGATTATGGTCATAAATCTATTCAAGTTTTTAGGCCAGTGTTCTCTACATATATCAGGGAAACAAAGACTAAATGATTGTGAAACAGTATGTATGGAATGTTAGTAGTCATAAGGCAAATATAAGAATTAGTAGTTCTTAAAAGTCTAGTAGCCTATAAATATTTAACTTACTGCAACCAATTTTCCACTAGAATGACTGTAGCCCTAAAAAGTGCAATATAATTGGTAAAAAATTTAGCTTGAACTGAGTTTACCAACCTTATCATATCCTAGGTTAGTGAAGCAACCAAAGCTGATTTATTTTTTCTTGTTTAGTGACTGAATTGAAAAAAGAAAAAAGAAAAGAAATGGCAACTCGATGTTAAGTATATCAATTTATAAATAGGTACTTTAAAAATGCTGCAATACAGCTTTGTAAGCAAAAACAATTGACAGAAAAAATGTAATATTTCTATTCAACACTAATTATGTATGCATTATAATTATAAAATTTATTTTGCTAAAAATAATTTAAATCTATTAAATAATAACCTCCAAGACCAAAAGTTTCTCTGAAAGAGCATTTATTGAGCCATATGCTAGCCAGAAAAAGGACCAGGTCCTGGGGACTGCAGCCTAAACCACAAGCAGCAGGATTAGATGGAGAAAGCAAACTTGTCTGCCGTCCTAAGGCTGACAGTGCTCTTTTAACAATGAGTTTGGGGAAAAGAGTTGTAAATTGTTTTGAAAAATATTACATTGGCTATAGATAAGCGGGTGGAAGAAGATGAAGAGAGGCTAGTTCTGAGATAGGTGTATAGTTCATAAGGAAGACATGTTCGCTGCTTTGGATTGGTTTGGGGCAACAGTCCGGAAAGTGCATGCACAAGCAAGATGTGGTGGAGTCTGGTGGTTGGCTAGTCTCTCTAGAGAAGAGCTGGGATAGCTGCCTGGAAGTTTATTCAAAATTTCAATATATACTCAAGAATGTAAGCAGTTTTTTGATGGTTTTTTTGTTGGCTCTGTTAACTGATTAAATCTCTTTGTCTCTTCTTCCCCTACTCTGGTCTGTTGTAATTTAATTAAGGACATCTTAGAATTTTTGGGGGGGTCACCTCAAATTGTGTTGTTTGTTTACTTAGGACGATCTAGTCGCAGTACTATTCTTTTTTTTTTCTGAGACTCTAAACTCACTCATCAAGAGTTTTGGCATCAGTGCCTTGATGGCATTACTGGCTGCAATATCTTGACTTATCTTTCAGAAGTTTTCTTTTATTTATACTGTAACCTCCTTACAATTTTTCATAGTGAGAAAAAAATCAACAATGTAAAAAAAAAATCAGAAGTCTGACAGCCTCTGTTTGTTCAAAGGAGACTGCTGAGAACATAAAAGGCCAGTATCTTTCTCATTGATTGTTTGAACAAAAGCTGGACAGATTCTCAAGGTCCAATTTTTTCTGTCCCACAAGTCCTTCAATCTTGTGTCAATGCTTTGAAAAGCTGTGGTTCAGAGCAATTGTTCTCCAAGTCATCTTTGTCTAGGTTTGGATGGTGTGGAGTGAGGCAGGACCTCTCCAAAAAGGAAATATTGACTGTTATTCATTTTGCATTTGCCTCATTTTCAAAAAAAAAACAAAAAAGTAGGTTTGAGTAAGCTTATTGGTAAAAAATTTTTAAAAGTTGACAAGAAACCAAAATGAAGGGAAAAAAAATGAGATTCAAATATACCTTTTTTTCTCCACATCTCCTACATTCTGTTCCACCGCAAATGATTACAATGTCAGAATATCACTCAATACAATGTGTCAGTTAGGTCCTTGACATGCTCAAAATAATTGCTTAAAGATAAAAATAAAATTAATATTAAGCAGAATAAAGCAAACTGAAATAACCTAATTTCATTTACCCTAGTTTAAAACAAAGAAAATTGAAAAACTAGCTTCAACATGCACCCACCATGAACAAATAGTAAAATGTTAAATTCGAGACTCATTCATTTACGTGTTTGAATATATTTTAATGTTTTAATGCTTGACTTTACAATCAGCCTATTTTCTTACTAGAAAAACCTGACAACATGAATTGCAGAATCCTATCCTTCTCCTTATCAGTGCAACTTATCATTTTATTGGTGGAAAATTAAAGAGCTATCTGAAAAGCACAAACAGTTTTAATTAGCACGTTCCATTTATTTTAAATGTGCATGTTAGTATGATAATAACAACAACAAAAAAGAGTGGTAATGAAAATGAGATATTTGATCTTTTTGGAAGGGAGAAAGTAAGTGCCCCTCCCAGGATGAAGAGCACTGTCAAAGATGGAGCCCAAAGGCTAGGCATTGAGTTAGATTATGAATGAGAAAGTAGCAGTTTCCCAGGCTCTGGTCCTGGAGAGAGCATCCACTCTGGTGTTGACTCATCACGAAGGAAAAAATAAAACTCATGGAGGAGGTTACCAAAGGCACCTTCTTCTATACCTCTGAATATCACCTGTATGAAATGGACGGGGAACAGTGAAGGTAAGGCTCAGACTAGGTGCCAGGGTGCACAGACTCTCTAAGAGAACCTCCGAATTAATAAATCCTCAAAGAAAACACATAGCATTATAGGAATGTTTAGTTGCTGGCTGAGCACAACAGGAATGTCCCCGGTTCCCTGACCCTGAACCGAAGTGTCTGTTAGTTTAAGAACAAGTACCTCAGGAGTTTCCAGAATCATTTTCTGGGTGAAGCCTGGACTCATGTTTCAAACTGAGCCAAGGTCTTTATTGTCTAACCCTATGGGTTTAGTGTGTTGCTTGCAAATGTCAGGTGAGTAGCCATATGTGACCTGTCGGTAACATCAAAAATGCCCAGGAGGATGAAAAAGAGCCTTCAAAGAGGACTTAGAATAGCATCATTCTCAGTGCACTGAACTTTCTCTGTCTCTGAGCTCTTTCTCACATCTGTGTCTGTGTCTGTGCATGACCTAAACACAAACTGTAATTTTCTTCTGTTAAGTAGTTCCTAAATCAGATCCTGTTCAGACAATTGTGTCTGACACTCTCTAGGTCAATCCCAGGTGGTGCTGGGTGGCAGGTGTGGCCACATCGGGTTATGTAATAGCACAAGCAAAATTCTTGGTAGTAGTAAATATTTATCGATTCTTTGTTCTATTCTTTAAAAATGTACTTAGGACTTTATATTAATTACAGTTCTCACAGCAATCTTGCAAGATAAGCATTCTTTTTTATTAATAAAGCAAAAGAGCCATACTACTTTTTTATTTGTTTTTACTTACTTTATACACTTAAAAGAATGGAAAACTCTTTCACTTTTTACCCAACCATTTAAATTCTCTAAAGATCTTTCATAGTGATCAGTACTAACTATTCAGCACACACTCAAACAACATTTTTATCTATCTCTTCATCTATTAACCACTAAACTTTCTTTTCGATGAATTATGTCCATCTAAAATATCACTTAAATAGATCAAAATACAGCATAGTTTTTACATATATAGAAATCAAAATGAAACACAAAATTATATATATGCTGGTAATTTACTTTTTCTTTCCATGATATGGGAAAGGCTATGCATATAGGTATGTAACTTGCTTTTACACTTATATGATCATGGGCATTTTTCTAAGGTGGTACACACAGATTGACCTTTTTTAAGGAAGGAAAAAAAAACTCATATCTACTATTTATAATATGGATGTACTGCAACTTATTTAATCATTCTTCTACAGACATATAGCTTAAGATTTCAAGTAATTCTGTAATTAACATATGCATGTAGATTTTTTTTTTCCAAGGATACATTCCTAAGTGTTGGTAAACTCTGCAAAATGTTACAATGATCCAGATTCTCATCCACAGTAAGCAATAGAGCTCATTTTCCACACTCTTGGCAATACTGCCCCTTAACTTTTTAAAGTTTCACTATTCTAAGTTTCAGCGTGTGGCTTTAGCTTGCATTTTTTTCATTATTAGTGATATTGAATTTTTTTATGTGTTCTGAGCATTTTTAATTTTTAAACTTTCTAAACTCCTTAGAAATATCTTGTGCCTACTTTTCTTTTTTCTTGTGTGGCTCATTATATGTATTTTATATTTTATATTTATTCTACATCTTTATTATTTTCTACCTGCTTGTCCTGTCCTTTACTATCGCATTGGCTAATGTTGCAGCTTGTTTAGAAAAAAAACAGATTTACAACCTCTTTATGCAGCTGGTTCATTTTTTAAAGCATACTTAAACAACACAGATGAAGCATGAAGCTTTTCCTTTTAGCAGCCAAAATAACTGTTAATTTGCTTTCAAATTGCATTTTCAAATTTCTTTGGATTTATAAAAAGTGCATGTCAACAGACCAGAATTAAAAAGGTGACAAACTGTGAAGAATTAAAAGTTCTAATTTAACAGATGAGCAATTGCAAATAACAAAATCTCAGACAAACACAATTTTAATGAAAGGTGACATGCTGGAGATTCTTTTTTTTTTTTTTCCTTTTCATCAGGTAACAACAAATTAGTTTAGGAAGCCATACTGGAATGCTATGATTGTGATAACCAGCTCATAGCCTATGCTGTTAGCTTTCTTTTTTGTTTGTTTTCTGAAACCATATCTGACATTTCTTTTGGACTGAGTAGATATTTCTTCAAGCAGATGTATCACAAGTTGTGCAAGTCCAGACTAGTTATATGTCATTGCTATCCAATGCTATTCTTGTGGTTTCTACTTCTGAAAACATTTTTCTTCATGTTCAGGACTAGAGAGAATCACAGGGGCATACAGATAAGTTCTTTTTTAATTTATTAGGGCTTTCAATAAATGTTTGCTGATTAACTATATAAATACATATCCCCCTGTTCTTTGTACATTTATAGAGCAATAAGAGCATAATGTTCATAATTATAATGAGATATGTATACATAACTCCCACTTACACATTTGTAAATTCGTACCTGTGAGTGTTCATCTTTCCACCCCAGTGCACTGATTCTGAACATTTGATTATGTTTTCCTAGTTTCCCTTATTTTCTATTCAAATAGTTTTAGTATTATTTTAAAGAGATAATAGGAAATAATACAATGATAAAATAAACTTCCAAAGAATATCTTTTTCCTTATTTATTTAAATGAAATTACAGTTTACAGTTTTATTTCCCTTTAACATATACTTAATTTCTCTAGATTTAAATACGTATTTATGGTTGACCTTGCAAAATATTCCAGTTATCATTTTGCACAATAATAATATTCTAATTATTTATAAACACATTTTATTTAATACATATTAAATGTAATATAATGTTATATATA
>NW_006442484.1:59301340-59311192 GCF_000325575.1 Pteropus alecto
TCTCAACTAAGGGGAGATCTGTCTCCCAGGAGATTTTGGCAGTTTCTAGAGACAGTTTTGGTTGTCACAACTGGGGAGTTCTACTGACTAGTAGAACTTCTAATATGTAGAAACCAGGAATGTCCCAGGGCAGCTCTCCACATCCAAAAGTTATCCAGCCCAGAATGTCAGTAGTGCTGAGACTGAGAAACGCTGCTCTAGACCATCCACTTTCATCTTACTGATCATGAAAATCTAGCCCAGGTAACTTCTCAAGGTGAGACACATAATTAAATTTATCTAAATTTGAATCTGTGTTCATTTTCTAGAAGTGGTAACATTTTACAGCCACGAAGTATCATAGAATGACATGACATTGAAGTGAACTGTGGAATGATATAGGAGGGTTTAGTTTCTTTGAGATTAATATCACGAATATTATGGAGATAATTAATTAGAAAAACTTTGCTGGGATTTGAGGTAACAGAAAATAAACTTTCAAAACAACATGTTAACATTTATAAGTATTTCAGATACCTAAATAATTTTCAAAATAATAAATATTGTTAGTATTTTTTGAAAGATAGAGCTTATCAAAAAAAGTTTACCAATCAACTAAATACTAAATTATTGAGACAGTTTTATCTCGCCAATGCCAAGTGTTTAAGGAGATTCTGAGTCTGTGAAATAGAAAATACAACTAAAATAGATTGTCTTGATATATTCCTGTTCAATCAGAGTTAAAGACTTTACAATATCTTGTATTAAAATAGTAATGAAGAAACTGAAAGATATCAGTTAAATGAGAATTCTCTTTCCTCTTACCCCAAATAATTTATGAAGAATATCTTTTAGAGCAGTTTTAGGTTTAAAAATTAGCAGAACTGAGAGGAAGGTACAAAGATTCCCCATATACCCTCAATCCCTATACATTCATAGCCTCTGTCATTATCAATGTCCTTGACCAGAGTGGTACGTTTATTAAAATTGTTGAACTTAAATTGACACATGATAATTATCTGAAGTCAATAGTTTACATTAGGTTTCACTTTTCCCAAAATATTTTAAAGAATGATTTCATAACAGCACTTGTATATAACAAATATATTTTTTAGCATTAAGAATTTTAATAGTGAATAAAAGAAGACAGGATCAAAATGGTTGAGAAACAAACTGAAGAAATAAAAGTCCCATAGATGAACAGTTCAGGATAGCTACAATGAGAGAGTGACCTTGGGTGTACCCCAAATCAAAGTCAACATAACAAGAAGGGTCAAGAAAAATCTCTGGGAAAAATCACCCTAAGTTTGTATGTTATGAAACTTATATAGTATGTTCATAGAATCAAAATGATATATTTTTGGTAAAGTATGGAAGAAAGAAAATTTGAAAGATATCATTAGTTTCTAATTACAGAGAGTAACAGATATTATTTCATCCAGTGATTATTTAGTGCATTCAAATATATTTACAGTGGGTGTGATAGCCATCTTATTAATTTTACCCTAGCTGCAATATAGAGTTTTCATCTTTGAAAACTTTCTCATTTTATCTTTCACTGTTGGGTTGAGAAGTGGTTGCCTGTACCAACCTACAACTTTCTGAATTTGTATACTGTATTCCATTGCATAAATGTTTACAAAGTAGGCATTTATTTCTGAACTCATCTTTTTCTCTTAACAAAACTTGCCAAACAGCAACTAACACACACCACTAACACTGTTTTCACCTTCTTTCCTACAACAAAGCATTCCTTAAGTATACAATCTGCCCTCCATTTTACCATAGATGATAGTTTTATAAATATTTTATCATGTACTATCAATTTCGCAGTCTCTCATAACAGATTCTTTTCCACCTTCCACCTGTCTCTTAAACCAATGATGCGTATTTTGAAGTTTGTTGTTGTTAGTTTTGTTTTGTTTTTTGTTTTTTAATACTAGTAACTTTCTTCCAGTATATACTTAAAAATCAGTCAGGACATACTAGATAAGGTAGGGTAACAACCCCCAAAACTCAGTGGCATTAAACAGAAAAATTTAATTCTTCTTCATGCTACACATAAACTTTGGTCAGCAAAGTGATTTGTTCCATGTCAATCTCCCTCAAGGACCCAGGCTGATTTGAAACTTCTGTCATCTGGATCATCATTGTTCACTGTAGCAAAGGACATCAACATGAAAAATTGAGCACTCGCTCTTGAATGCTTCATCCCAGAACTGACATGCGTCATTTCTATTTATATTTACTTGGTCAAATCAATACACAAGAACACATCTAACTGAATAAGGGCAGAGGAATAGAATCTTATTATGTTCCCAGAAGGAGAAGACCTGGAAATATCTATGAACAGAGCTAATGTTTATCACAGTCTCACGGATTCACACTAAATGTGAGCAAGTGGATTGAAAAAAAAATCTTCAAAGAACTGACAAAGTCTGGAATGGCCCAAGAATTATATCACTTTGGTTTCTAAATTTTCCATGCTATAAATAGTATATTTATATTATAATCAGAGAACTCTACTGTAGCAACTTCTCTCACCAACCCAACAATCCACCAAATGTTTACTGGATCTTATTTTTATACAAGCAAAATAAGAAAATAAATGATTGTAAATGAAAGTAGTTACATTTATGACATAGAGTTTCATTGTTTCACCAATGGCCACAAATAATAATGTTCTATAAATAAATATAGCATTTATATTATTTGACAAAATTAAATTTTTATTTTATGAACTACATATCCAATATAATTCTAAATGATTTTTTCCTATATGAATGTAGAAAGTCTAGTTTTATTGGGAGTCTCATTTAATGAAAGATGTGGTACCATTTATTCCTCTACAAGTAAGTATTCTTAGTCAACTAAAATTTTCTTGTCCTTAGAGTCAAAGTACCATTATGTGAACTATTATTATATTACCTAGCTTTATAAATATTTTTTACTATTAGTTAAAATTTGAATTGTTTTCAAATAATAACAAACTAGAAATATGTCAAAAGATATTGCTTGATCAATCCTAACCTGATTCCAAAATGTATTCAAGAACTTGAATTTACTGGTCTTTCATTCAGTTTTCGAAAAGGCATAAAGTCCTATTTGAAAATAATTGTAAAAATTAAAAAGAAAAAATAGTCTTTGAATTGTTCTAAGAACGATAACTGATAATCGCCATTTTCTTCAGTCACTATTATCTGAAAGAAGATGAAAGTTCCTGTATGACTCTTTTCCCCAAGTTTCTTGTCTCCCTACCTGGAAATCATTTATTCATTCAACAACAGCTCTTTCCTGAGCACTTTCTTTGTGAAAAAAACCAATCACACCCTGAAGATACAGCCTCCATTGAATTAATTTTCAATTAGAACATTTTTAAGAAACATACTTTATATTTATAATTATAAACTAACAGAAGTACTCTGGAAAAAATAATTTGATGAGAAAAAGAGCATCATTGATGTAGGACAGGAAACAAAGACTCCTCTGAGAAAATATTTAATAAAATAAAAATTAATATTTAGGCAAAATATGGGAAAAAAGAATATTCAAGGCAAAGAGAGCACCACATGAAAAGATCCTTCATTAATTTAACCAATGCAGAGAAAGGTCATCAATAGAAGAAGCACAATAATTAGAGACTGAGTCCTGTAGAGCTTTGTAGACTTGAGGTATTTTTACATTTACTCTGGGTCAGCATTCCCTGGTTGTGAAATAATCAAATTTGTTTAGTAAATGATTGATTCAGATATAATGAGAATAATGGGCCATGAGGAAGGAGAGAAATACAAATGGAAATGTTATTTAAGAGGTGTTCAGAGATGACAGATAGTGTCAAGAATTAAGATGATAGCAATAGAAACAAGTACACAGATTTAAAGGCTACTTAGATCCCAGGTGCTGTAGGCATAAAAAATTAAAAATCAGGGATTGTAAGCTGACAAGTTCCTTGCAATCTGTGCGGTCAATCGAGGGTTGCCTCACCTATAAAAATAAAATAAAATAAAATAAAAGCTACTTAGCGGGTACACTTGAAGCTTCTTGGTGTTTGATTGGATGGAAGGAGGAAGAGAAAAGGAGGTTGTCATTGAGAAAGCCAAGTTCTCCAACCCAGCTTGTTGAAAGCAAGGAAAGCAGCTACCGTAGTAACACCCTTGAATGCCTTTGTGTCTTTCCACAATGCCAGGTTTATCGAGTGGAACCTTCTCAGATAAACAATCAGATATCCACACAGGTTAACAGACAACACACAGAGAGGGGAAGTACAGAGTCTTACGTGGCAGAGCAAAGGGATGAAAGTCCTCAGCATCTCCAAAGGAAGCTCTGTTGACTGATAGTGTGGACGGTTTAACGTCAGTCCCAAGCCAGTGGCTAGACGGGCATTAGCTCTCAGCATACCTGTTCATGATGCCCTCTGTTCAGGCTTGAGCATTGTCTGTCTGAGTTGTTCAGCTTATATGGTTCTTAAAGGGTGGAATTTTTATGTTTATCAGCTCCTGCAGTCAGGGGCTTGTCGACAGCAGTCGTGGTTGATGTTTCTGTGGTTTTGGACATACCAGTCACACCCTGAGTGAGTTCCCATTATGTGCAAGTTGATATTACTGTCTTGGCTCTCATGTAGTGCTTTTGTAAAGTCCAAAAAGTCCTCATTTCTTTAGGCTCTATACATTGCTCAAAAGCTAGAGCTTTATGTTTTGCTTTTTTGTGATAATTCACATTTCCCCATGAATGCTTCAATTGCTATTTCTCTTTTTTTCTATGTATAATATCTGGAATATCTAAGTTCTCTTCCTCCATGGCATAAAGGAAAGTTACTAGGGGATTTCAAAATGTACATTTCTAAGGATGTACCAATACATAGGTCTGAACAGCTATAAATGTAAGTCATGTAACTATCTTTGTATATCTGTAGTTACAAGTGTTTCCTTATTATTTTACATCTTGTAAGAATTATTAAGCAAAATTTATAAATAACTAAATATAAAAATATGTGCTGGAGAAAGAGCGTAAAAGTGAGCTAAGCTTTCCATCATGATGGATCTTCAGAATCAGGGAGATCCACTTTGTATGAGTTTCTAACTCCTGAGACTACCCACGGTGTGTCTGAATGGACAGAAACCGATGGAACCACATTAGGGGACAGCTACTAGAGAAGGTTAAAGGCAAAGATGGCTTCTATGGTAGAGGAAAGCAATAAGGAGTCTTAATAGAATTTTTGGCAACATAAGTGAGTGTTTGCTATAGGTATGTGAACTTGTAATCATATCCAAAAATACTGAACAAAGATATATACTCATACTTTGACTATTTCCAAGAAAATCAAATGTCTATCTCCACACTACTATATCAGGTCTCTCCTTTTGATTTGGAACTGGACCAACTCTACCATGTTCCCTTTTAGCTGATTGTACTTGCTTTATTATCAGTTGTTTCCCAAGGAGTTCCAGTTTGGTTCCATAAAACCAAACCCTGTTTAATTCTATATATTTTGCTGTATATTTTGCTGCCAATTATTTGGGACATAACTTGACATGGATATCTGTTTTAATATGGTAACATGCTATGTGTTTTTGATAATTGGTGAAGGAAAAAAAATGATTCAGCTTGTTTTTAGCAGACAAATCATTAAATGAACTACTGAATATGCATCTGATGATACCATGAAAGATCTATGAAATAGAACATCTACCTGCTTTTCTCCTAGTTATTGATGATATAAAGCCATCTATAATGTTCCCTCCTGTCAGATAAGAAGAAGAAAAAGGTGTAATAAGAACATTCATTTCCATATTTATTACAAAGCTATAATTTAGAGGTAGTTACATTCTTTTATGAGTACCACTAGAGAGCTATTGAACTTTAAAAATTAGCAGCCTGCTATAATATTCAATTTCAATGTGAATGATTCTTTCATAGCCTGCCACTTTAGAAATTTAGGAAGTCCAAAAGTCATGATATAAGAGGTAGTGTAGCTGGTGATGGAAAGGAATCAGCAACCATTGAAGTGATAGGACTGAGCTCCAGTACCATTATCATGGGAACTGATCTCTAGTACTGTTACCAGAACTGATAGGTCAGGTGTGATTGTGCTTGTAGAAATAAGTCATTATAAGAAACAGCACTACAAATTTTGTGAAATTTAATTTTTGAGTTTAAGACTTAATGTTGTAAAATATTAAAAATAATCATTTCATGTAAGTCATGGATTAATCATTTATATTAGGATTTGCATAAAAAATCTAATATGCAAGAAGCCATGATTTTAAATATCTTCAAGTGAGGACACATGCTTTGCATTTCTATTTTCAGTTACATATCTGTACATTATAATAATTTAGATCCATCTTAGAGTATAAATTCTTTTAAAATTAAAGCACATTATTTAGGATACACAGTATTAAATAAGTTCAATTTTCAGTCATCTTACTTCAAATGAGTAGGAGTTATGTGTGAATAATTAAAATTATTTTTTAAAGAAAAGAATATTTTTATTTCATCTTATGTTTACACATTTGAAAGACATCAGATCTTAAAAAGTGTTATACACACAGACACACATACATACAAAATGTGTTGACATAACTTCCAGGAAATATGGCTGACTAAGCTAATGTGAAAAAATACTCATTTTCAAACACAAATAAAACTACTTATAATATTTGTTTTTAATAACTAAGCTCAAAAGGAAGAATACGATATTTCTGATTAATGAAGATCTCTTTTGAATGAAAGAGATCATTCAAAGCCCAAGCTGTGAAAAGCAACTCATGGCTAGCGGCTTATGAGGGTTTTAGAACAAGATATTAGGGGTAGGAGAAATTAGTGGCCAGGACGGGATAGAAAAAATGATTCTATAAGTGCTTATGTGGGGAAAGAAAATAAGAAAAACAGCATCTGTCTGGCCCCATGGGTGGAAAAGTCACAATATTTCTTCATGTACAAATGGGGTCCCTATTTATAGTACCTATGCTTTGCACACTACAAAAGTTGATAAATGAGAAAATAAAAAAATCTCTGTTTCAATATATTGTGTGTAAATTCATACATATTCTATTACAATATATATGTATATGTATGTATACACACATATGTAAAACAACCTCTAACAAATTAATGGATAGGCATTGCACATCAACAGTTATTACTATCATGAAAAGAAAGCCATGTATATATTTTGTGCCTCCTAAGGGAAGAACATGGCACCACATGACTTGACAAAAAAAGTCTGACTCTTTTAAGTCCACTAAATCCAACTACCAATACAGAGTAAATATAGAGACTAGAACATATTAATCATACATTAGAACATACTAATCATAGCATCAATCAATTAAAGGACACAATCAGAAAATACTGCAGATTATATGAACTAGTTATTTCATCAAATAGATGGTAAAAGAAAAGAAATAGAGTGGAAATCTACGGAATTAAAGAGACAAGCAACATACAAACCAATCACAACATGTGTGCTTTATTTGGATTCTAAGGCAAACACCTAAGAAAGTATGACATTTATGAGACATTTAGAAGTTTTATCATTGACTAGATATTTGATAATATTAAGAAATGATTATTAAAGTCCTATAATAGTATTGTGATTATTTTTAAAAGGTATTCTTTATTTTAAAGAAGTAAATATTGAAATATTTATTAATAAATTAACATGAGGTATGAAAATTGCTTTGAAATGATATGTAAAGGGGACAATGAGTGAGAGTATAGATGAGAAAACACCAGCCATGAGACGATAATTGCTGAAGCTGAGTAATAGATATATGAAAGTTTATTATATTTATTATTTGATTTATTTTTATGTATGTTTAAATAGTTCATAATAAAAAGATTAAGAATAAAATTATATATTTGAAGTGGTAAAATTGATTCGAATTAGTACTATACTAAACTATAATAAAAAAATACATGATGATTCTCAAGACATTATAATATAGACAATTCATTAAAATAAGATTAAATTGATAATTCAACCTCTTCAAAGGCTGAAATTAAATCCTACACATCTTCGTAGGCCTCATAATCACTGGCATAAAATAATCACTCAATAACTCATCTTAATAATTTGATTTTGTTTTGCCATATCAGAATATGAAAGAGACTTTAATGATACATGAGTAAGACATAATCCATTACAAATCCAAGATGTATTTTCTGCTTAATGATTTAGAAATATAACATACTGATAAAGATAGGTATTCAGATAGCCAGAAAAAAAGTAATATTTATGTAATAATAATTTTAAAATATTTCCACTCATAAAATTAACTGATTTAAGAAAAATCAATTAATGTCATTTTCAGAATTGACACATAATCTATTACTTTGAAAGGAAATTAACTAAGAAAACTACAATAAGCTAGAAGAATTCTCATTGCTAACCTTATCTGAGAATTCTTAGGCTGCCTGTAAGCCAAGTTTCAATCTCTTGTGGCATCATTCATAAACCACTAACCAAAATAACTACAAATGAGTGAAATATAATGAAAACATGAGCAGTGAGCTCGATGCATTTGTAAAAAAGTAAATCACGTCAAGCAAACTTAATTACTTTCTCAATTGAAATACATAATTCATGGATGAAGTGAATGTAGTAGATGTGATAGATTCATATTTCATAGAGTTGATGTAATGACTCAGAATTATGATTGGAAAAATAGATTTAATTGTCTTACATAAGCTGGCATTTCTTATTGAAAATGAAAACACCAATTAAATCTGTTGATAGAATGGATAAGGTCTACAAATTAGTAATCAGACCTACTCATAAATCTCTCTCATGAACTTTTAGTAAAAGATGACACACTAAGTTATGTGTGCCATAGCTCTCAAGTTCTCTAAAGACAGAAACTGAGACCACGTAATCAAATACCCAATTGTATTCCAGATGAAAAGGAAGCTAGTTAAGTCATCTATACTTTTGCTTCTTTCATTGCCTCTTTTCTATCATGTAATTTGGAAATCTCTTTTAATTCCCGCACCTTTTTTGTAACTTAGAAAGGAAGAATAAAATCAATATCATTAAATATCATTAAATTGGTGGCTGAATATGTTATACTTTACAGAAGTTTTGATAATATTTACATTTCTCAAAAATTAATAAACAAAAGACATTCAAATTGAAAAGAAAACGTAAAACTATCTCTGTACTTTGTCCTGTATATAGAAAATCCCATATATATGCACACACAGACACATGAACACACACAAATCACAACTATTAAAGGAGTTCAACAAGGTTATAGGATATAAGATCAATATATAAAAATCAATTGTTTATCTAACACTCGCAATAAATGATCTAAAACTAAAAATTAATGTAAAAATTTTACTTATAATATAAAAGCTAATAAAGTTGTTAGGAATAGATTTAACAAAAAAAGTGCAAGACCAGTACACTGCAAACTATATAGCGTTGTTGAAAAAAATTAAAGAACACCTAAAAACAATAGAAAAGCACCCTATGTTCATGGATTGAAAAAATATTGTTAAGATGTCAATACTACAGATTCAACACAATCTCCATAAAAATTGGAGTTGGCATTTTTGCAGAAATTGGCATGCTAATCTTAACATTTATATGAAAATGTAAGGGACTCATCCAGGACAGCCAAAACATCTTGAGAAACAACAAAATTTGATGACTCGTACTTCTTAATTTTAAAACTTACTACAAAATTTCAATAATCAAGACTCAGTTACTGGCATAAAGGAAAACATAGACCAATGAGATAGAACTGAGACTCTAAAACAAACTTTATGTTTATTTTTGACAAAGGAGGCAAAATGATCAATAGCTCATTTCTAGTGCTATTTACCTTATTTTCAGAAATGAATAAAAAATAGCCTATATGTGTGTGT
>NW_006442484.1:59311273-59327207 GCF_000325575.1 Pteropus alecto
ATAGCCTATATGTGTGTGTATATATATATATACACATATATATATGTGTATATATATATAGAGAGAGAATATATATAATGAATATATATATATTCATTACTAAAATGTAAGGCTCTGTTCTATGTACTTTTCTTTTAAATCTCATAGCAACACTTTGATAAAGTTTCCATTATAATCCCCACTTTACACTTAAGGAGACTATAGTACAGAGAATTTAAATGTCTTGGACAGAATCACACAGCTGGCAAGTCTAGCTTTAACCAAAACAATCTGACCTGCAGGCATCCAGAGATAATTTAGACTACTCAGGTGTTCACATCGTAGTTGATCATGTAAAACATCACCCTAGACAATGCAACCAAAGGACATGAAATTAGATGAATATGAAATCAGTTACTACTTACTTCCCAATTTCAAAACTGCTATACACAATACAAAATCTGCTATCGAATTGAAAGAGAAAAAGAGTGATTGGCCACAACACGCATGATAAATCAGTAAATTAATGAGACCAATGATGCCTATGAATTCTGTTCATTTGCTTTATTAAACATTTGAATATTTTGATAGAAATTTCTGTTTCTCTACTTGAAAAAAAATCCTTTTTTTCTCTAGCCACAGAAGTAAGACCCTTTTATACTTTTTTTCCACAATACAGCTCATACAAGATAATAGAGCTAGCAAAAAAAAGTACTTCAAATATGTAAATGCTTCATTAGCTAAGAAAGAATCTGTTGTCATTAAAGTTTAAAATTTAATACTTATAATATTTCTTTTAAATTCCTTGTTTAAAAAAATAATGAAATTTGATAAGAAAGTTCAGAGACTCCCCTGATTTAAGTTTTGTATATATGTATAACCTTATAAGCACATACAATGCTCTTTCATAAGTATTGATTTAGGTGTCTTCATTTCGAATATTACAGATTCATAAAATCACAAGACTGGAAGAGACCTTGAGAGGCCATTGACAACTTCACTCTCAGGCGGCACCCTACTTAACTGTCCCTGACAAATGTGCATCTTTCCTTTTTTTAAAGCCATGCTGCAAAGGAAGTTCATATAAATTAATCACACACATAGCTCTAGAGAATAAAGAGCTCAGAATGGCACTCCCAATTTAAACAATCAAATTATTATTGATTGCATCAGCACTTCCATGGTTCCAACTGCTTTTTGCTTGTAAATCAGTAGCATCTTAAGAACTCAAAATTCTCACCTACTTCTGAGGCTCTAAGAAATCACTCTTCACTAGCATTTTTACTAACCAGACCAACTGAGAAGCCAAAGCAACTGCACAATTCTGGAAGGCAAACTGGCAGTAAGTAAACTAGAAACCCTAATTCCAAATGATATCTTCAAGTGGAAATCAGTGAAAGTCAAAGTAAATACGAATATATATAAAATGCATTCTACTAAATGGATGCAAATACTGATAAAGATTTTTCCTACTTTAACTTTATGTGATCTTTCCCTGTGGCCTTGCTTCTATTGCACACATCATTCATTAGATTATGAAAACCATTAACGTCAAGAAGCAGAACAAAATGAATTCACTGAGGGCCTGCTATTAGCATATCAAGCAGCTATTTCTCACTAAATATTCCTGACAGCTCTCATTACGTATGATGGATGAGCTTTATAAGTAGTAGTAGTTTCTGAGGAAAATAAAATCTTTAACCATACTACCATGTGTGGCTGAGTAACTAGCAATCATCTTTCAACAGTTTATGTTTTTCCCTTTTTAATGGGAAAGTGTTGTAAAATTCACAGGTAGGTTAAATGCCCGAGTAGAAATTCATTTAGAAACTGCAAGTCTTATTTATCACCAGAATATTATAAGCGCTTTTAGCTAAAGATACATTGGAGCCAGCCACCCAAATGCTCTATAAACATAAGAAATGACAGTAAACTGAGAAAAGCAGTTGGAAATTGGAATTTTAGAAATTACTGGTATTGGAAGGACTTAAAACAAGCAGAGAAACTCAGAATACTGGCTAAAATGCAAAACCGTGATACTACTCCTTACACTTTCAGTACAGCTTTAAGAAAACACCACAAACCTTTATCATAAAATGAGTGTAAAGAAATAATCACAATTACTACAATATTGTTTGCTTTCCTGCTCAGAGGAGAATGTAACCCAAGGCATTACATTCCATAAATGACATTTCACAAACTGTAGCACAGATCGAATTCAGCCTGTAGATGTGTTCTGTTTGATCTACATTGTGTATTTTTAAAAATTAACTTTTCAGCATTTAAAACACAAGGAATTTCAGATGTTTTCTTATTTTGGCAGCAATTGGTAGGAGCATCAGCATCAGTTCCCCCTTTTGGCACAAACTTCTCCTCTGCATAGTATCCTCTGTGTATAACCTAGTGACTTAGGTTATCTTGTCTGATTCTATTTTAAACTTATAAAAGAGTTTAATGAAATCTGTTAACATATTAATTTCTAACAAATAATAAGAAATAATTAAAATTTCAAAACAATATGGAATTGATTTTTACCTTAAAGTTATTAAAGTACGTTTTCTAGTATGTATTATATATTATTTATATTCTTTGCAGTTGTGTTTTAAGAAATGCAAAAAGTACCTGTATGTACAACTTACATGCTCCATAGAAAGAAAACGAAATATTTCAGTTAATCATGTACACATTCCCAGATATTTGGTGATTAGTCATTATGTAGAACAAATAAATCAACACATCTATATCTCTGAAAGCATTTCTAAATCCACAGAATTGCCTCTAACTCTCCTACCTATGTAACTTTAAAAGCACCTACTTATTATTCATAAAGAGACTTAGTTTTTCAACCAAAGACAGTTTAAATTGACTAATCATCATTTTTATAATTTCAATAACATATCACTTGGAAAAGAATATTTAAAGACGTATATTTTTTCATTTTTTCATTAAAATACTATTTAATAATCACTCCAGATAAACTATATTTTTAAAAAGTTAATAATATTAATTTATCAAGACATAGAACTATCATTAAACTTAGTTAAAATAAATGTACATCAGAAGAAAAATAAAATTGACTAATAAAGTACAGTCTTATTTTTCACCCTCTTGCCTTAATTTATTTTTCTTTTTGGAGGAAATGTATTTTGAGTGCTGTAACAGAAACAGACATTCCAAAGGACATCTATTTAAGCATTTCGTAGTCAACATTGGTGTCTTATATAATGTAGTGCCATCGATAACATATACAAATCTCAATCTTCCTTTATCTTGTTGACAAAAATAGCTGGACGACAAAAATTCAGGTTCAAGTTCAGAGTAAAAAAGTACACTTTG
This sequence comes from Pteropus alecto, assembly GCF_000325575.1. NCBI lineage: Eukaryota > Metazoa > Chordata > Mammalia > Chiroptera > Pteropodidae > Pteropus > Pteropus alecto. The sequence goes on from NW_006442484.1 coordinate 59,314,589, forward strand.
ACCAATAGGAGTGGTAAAGCTTTTAGGTTTATCAAGAGCATACAGAACAATGGAGTTTACAAAGAAAAATGGAATTATTTTCGCCAGCAATGTGTTCACACTCCCAGCCCCACTGTTAGCAATAGACAACTGGAATATTCGTGACTAGTTATTTAGTGCTTCACTGCAACAGTCACTTTATTTAAGTAATGGACAGTGAGTATGAATCTTCATTGTATGAATTCAGTTATGCAAGAAATACCATTGTATATAAATCTCAGTCGTGGTTTAGCCAAGCTAAAAATTTAACCAGAGAGACCTAGACTGAGTTCAGAAATAGGAATAGGGTCTCTGACATTCAGTTTATCAAGTTTACCATTCCCTGTCTTCCATGTCATATCTGAAATCCAGCAACACCCAATTTGGTAGCACTTTAAAAGTCTGGAATTCTTTTCAGATCATGGAAAATCAATTACCCAGAATCCAGCCTCCCCCATTGCTAATGAATGTTACTTCCAAAATAAATGAATGTTGCTCAGTATTTTTCTGTGCAGAAAGGCAGTTATACCATAGGGATTGGAGCAGTGATCTCAGAATGCCTTAATTCTGATGAACAAGAACACTCATGTTCAAGTAAGAAGAAACATATCAGGGACTCCCAGGTTCCATCTGGGGATCCTTTTTCTGAGAATCTCCAAAAAAGAAAGATATTTTTCTAAGAAACTGGTTTATAGACTTTATTTCTTCTCTGATTCCTCTTTATTTCACTTACATTGAATGGTTTGGCTTATACACAAAAAAGGAGGGAAGAAGTTTTCTGTAAGCAAATCACAATCAACTTTCTCATCCACCATCCTTAGTTCAGAGATAAAAATAAAGAAAGCATGTATATGCCATCATGAAACTCGCAATTTATTGCACAAATTCAAATATAAACAACTTGAATAAAGGAAAATTTATACCGAAAAAGTTGCAAACATGCTCTTAGAAAAGAGAAGGAACAAATAACACCATCTTGGGGAAAAATGAGACAACATAGTATCACAAATAAGAAATATGTGCCTCTCTCTCTCTATTTCTCTCTCATTATTTCCCCGGGGCTGTTCACCATTGACTGGTGTAGCTTCACACATCAGGCCCTTTTGAAGTGTGAGGGAGTTAAATGTAGACTTAAAAATATCTGATGAAAATACAGTTGTTTATTTCATAGGGAGTCTTATAATTATGTACTAATAAACTACTCATCTGAAGATTACTTTTCTTATAAATCATTTCTCATCATAGATTAAAAATTTACTTATTCTAATATAGATAGATGATACATGATAGTTGATAGACAGACAGACATAGATAGATAGATGACAGATGATAGATAGATAGATAGATAGATGATAGATAGATAGATAGATAGATAGATAGATAGATAGATAGATATAGATAATAGATAGATAAGTGATCGATTAATCGCTAGATAGACAGATAGACATATATATATTTAAAATGAGATTCTGGAACTCCATTCAAACTTGTATATTTCTGAAAAAGAGATGTTAAAATATACATATTTTTTAATATTGAAAGGAGATTTTTAAAATGTTAATTATTATCTCTGGGTAGTATGTCTGTACATAATTTTTTTTTCCTCTTGATTTTGAAATTATTCATGACTCACAAGAAATTGTAAAAATAGCACAGAGTACATGTATACCTTCCCCTCACCGTCTCCAATGAAGCGTCTATGTAACCATAGCATATTTTCAAAACCAGGAAATTAACATTGACACAAACTATTAACTAAACTGTAGAACTTATTTAGATTTTCACCAGTTTTTACATGCATACAATTCGTAAGTAATTTTAATTTTCTTAAATTTCCTGGTTTTTACAGTTTTTTGTAAAATGTGCTTTTAGATATGTAAGAATGTATATATATAATAATTACCACTTGCCTATTTTCTTTGCAGAAATGTCAACTGGGTTTTCCAAAGTAATGACATATATCAAAAATAATCAGGTTTTAGGAACAATAATCTCCATTTTGATCACTTTTACATATCCTATATCACCAAAAAATTTTAACAATAGTTTCAGGATTTCTACCATTCTATTGAAATGTGGTACTGTACTATAAAGCAATTGTTTTTACTTAATATCTAAGCAATTCAGATTAATGTTATTATTTGTGCATCTAAAACTGAAATGTCCACATTGTTTATATTGATGTTTTGGTCAAATTTCATGATCTTCCAAGGAAATTATGTCTTATGTGAATAATAAAGTCAGCTCATGTTATTTTCCTATTTGACTTTTTGAAGAAATGCCTTCTACTTTGTGATTTTCTTCTTACACTTTCTTTTTATCAAAACTTTCTTATGAAATGAAATGCTTCATTATTTTTTCATTCATCAACAAGTGTTATGAATGACATGTGAATGACAGTAGAGGAGTTAAAAACATGATTCAGTTGAAAAAAAAGAGGAGATAAAATGTGCACACAGATTACTGTAATGCAAGATAGAAAGTGTTAAGTGGCATAAAAGAAATTTAAATAAAGCTCAGAGGATGGGGAGTTACTTTCAACTAGAGAAAGAGCCTAAGTCCAGTGAGAGGTTGTACCATATGAATAGATGAAAGCACAAGCTCTTATGCTGTATAGAAATATCCTCTTCCTTATTTGCCTATTAAAATTTATCTTCTCTCTGGGCTTCACTTTTTAATCTACAAAATAGGAATAATATTAGTATTTACCTCCTGAGGTTTCTGGGTGGGTAGAAAAAACATTGCAAGTAAAACACCCAGAAAGTACTGGGCACATACATTTTATCTAACTCAGCAGTTTTATGCTTAATATTGATTGAGAACAAGTGGCATTGAGACTGTCTATTATGATAGAATTTTGTGAAAGTTCTGGGCAAACACTATGCCTCCATTGTCCTGACCAAATTCTACGTAAAAATTTTTGTTTCTTTTTCCAATATACATGACTATAAACAAGATGTTAAGATTTACTTTGTATAATTAAATCTGCAATCTTCTCTTTTTTCTTGTTCTTTTTTAAATTTCTATAAAAACATTAAAAAAACTATTTTTACGGTTTTTCTGACGTTTACATCTCCTTAATGTTTTTCATTGCAATTACGTTTATAGACAACTTTGATTGCTTTGTACCAGGGAAACAGGGGTCCAGTGAAATAAAGATTCCACAGGGCCTTTTGGTTTATCTTGATTCTGATGATTCTTAAAAAAAAAAAAAAGAAAGAAATAAAATGCTATTTGTCAACCTCCCACTCTCCCTCACATTGCTAGAGACATGCACATGTCCACAGTCAGGGTGGAATCGCAGGCCTCCATGTTACAAACATGGCTGTGCCGTCTACTGCTCTGCCACATGCATCTGCCAGAGCAGCAGTCCGCTGAAGATTAGGGACCGAGCTCTCCTGGACTGAGTAAATAAGGATGAATCTCACTAATAAAGGTACATTTCCTGCTCTTTCTCTTCTCCTGAGAACTTGTGTGGTACTTATTGAGTGGAAGGAAAAAAGACCTGGTCATGAGACTATGATCCAGTCATAATTTGGGCTGGACCTATTTGAACAACTTGAATTCAAGTGAGAGTGTTTCATCCTCTCATTCAGCCCCTTGAAACTCTGACCTCAGAACACCTTCCAGTAAAGTTGCTTTGAAAAAGTTATTTTGAGAAAATATTCAGAAAGAAATAAAAAATGGTATCATTGAGGGTATGAGTTTAGTGTGAGACAACAGTGTTTATAAATGTTGCATGAAATGAAAGTTTTAAAAATATGGATGTTTGCTATGAGATACTGGATTTTTCTTGCCTTGATGTAGTTAAAAGGCAACTTAATGGACTCTTTCCACCTGAGCAATTTCAAATTTCCTCAAAACTCTTAAACAATTTTAGAAGCACATGCTTCAGACTCCATTGCAAGTTTATTGAGCAATTTAATAATAAAAAGGAAACAAGGAAAATAAATCATTGGGAAGATTTTAGCCTAAAAACACTATTTCAACAGCATTATATCTGTAATATAACCACTCGTATGTGGTGGCTTGTTAGCAACTGTGGTCATAAATCTTAGCATCCAGCATATTCAGAGGAGATGATATACTGCTGGTAGCTATCTATACACAAATATATGATTTTTTAATCTATTAGCTGTAATCATTCTTTGAAACTGATGACTTGAAAGCGTCCTCTGTAGATAATTCACTTATATATAACTTTCACTATGCCTAGGGTACTAATTTCACTCCTTATCTGAGAAACTCAGAGCACTGATTGTGTTCACTCAGCTTCCAGATACCAAACCCTAACTATTTTCCTACCATCATATAGCCAAACACCTGCCACCAGCACCACTGATTGCCACCTGAAATCTAAGCCCTCCTCGCTTTCAAAGTAACTCCGAGCCTTGACAGGAGGAATAAACCAAATCTAGATTCCAAAGGAATAAACCAAATTCTGGATTCCATTGCCCACCCTCATGATGTCTCCCTTTCTAGTTTGTCAACTTCAAGGAGCTCCCCTAGGTCTGCTAATTGGGCTCCGGTCTTGCCTTCTGGTGACAATTTCCTTTCTTCTGGACTTTTCCTGTTTGTGTCAGTAGACTTCAGTTTTATTTCTTATCCCTAGTGCAATTTTAGTGATTTGTGTGATTGCCACCTATAGAAACAGTGTGGAGAAGGGCAGTTGTAACCTTTGGCATCAGACATACCTAGGTTGGAATCCAACTAACAATGACCATGTGAATATAAGCACATTTCTAAAACTCCATGAGCCTTATTTCCTCATAGAGCTGCTGTTATGATTAAATTTATCAATATAATGTATTTTTACTTTCCTACACCAGTACCTAAAAGTATTACATGATGCCTATTTATATCTATATATCTATCTATAGATATCTATACATTTATGTATCTATCTATATATCTATATATCTATCTATGTATATCTAGATATAGAGATATATACTAGTTTCTTCTCTGTACCTCATCCCAATGACAGTTTCTCTTAGATAGCTGGATGTCTAGGGCACTACTCCATGTGGTTAAGTATCCTCAACACTGAATGCATGATTTCAGAATGTTTTTCCTCTTTCTCCTGTCAAAGATAAACATAGCCAGACACTAAAGTTGTAAGGACAGATTTCAACCAGTAATATACTATTGCAATAGGAAAAATTTTCCAGCATGAACTAACTCAATTTTGATTCATGCAGAGGTGACTCAGCATTATAAAGAGAGAATGAGGAAATAGGGCAGGGGTGAGCAGGGACTCGGGAGAGTCAGAAAAGTGAAAAATTATAAAAAATAGTAAGAAGGGGATGATGGTCGATGTGAAACCCACCTGGGTTTGTTAACTGGCATTTATGGAAGGTTCCTAACCTCCCACAGACATTGAGAGACAGGGGCACTATCTTTAGGTGTTTGCTGGAACAAATAGTAAATTCTTTTGGCAGCCTTGAATTATCTCAAGCGGGCTCCTTAAGTGGGGTTACAGTGATCCTACGATTACAGCCTTGAACTGTTAGAAACTATGTACATGTTTTGTTCAGATCTTTAGAAGCCAAGGTAGAGGCCTAGTTGAGAGAGAACTCAGAGGAGCCTGACTAGAGTTTGGTCAAGGAGAGAATCTTTGTCACAATCCTCCTCCCCCAATGCCTCTTTCCATTGGCATCCCATCTATTGAAATGTACTTCTCTAGCCTGGTTATCACCCTTATCTTGCCTTTTCCAGCTTGGAAAGAACCCAGAGAATTTGAAGTCTCCGAACAATGTTTCTCCATCAGCCCTACCTCTTAGCTCTGGTTTTCTTAAAACCTCTCTCATCCTATCAGGTATCTCTGTCCTGAGAGCTATGTTCCTGCTTCCCTGTGTCACTACAAATGCCTATCCAGACTGCCTCAAATCTTGACACAGGGAAAGCATTCATTCTGTATTTGCTCAAGTCTGTTTGTGACAGCCAAGTATGTCCACCAACAATTAGTATATCTGCAAATTATGCTCATATGTGTGTATATATTTAATCTCAATAAATCATGTTTCTACTTTAATTGCAAGCCTAAATAAATGATGTTTACTTGTCACAAATATGTCTTAATTTTAGAGTCCAATATTCCTATAAGGAAATAGGTTTAAAATGTATATATGTGTAATTAGAATACTTTGTGTCTTTTATTTTTAAAGAGCATACACAAAAGCACTTCATGTATTCTATAGTCATTTTCCCCACCTTGAAACATCAGTTTAAATCAGTGTTTCACTAAAAATGTGTAACCTATGTATGACTCCATAAACATACGGTACATTTTCTAATGCTTTTGAGGTCAAAGAATGTGTTATACAACTAAAGAGAGCTCAAAAGTTCTCTTCAGTTTTAGGTGAATCTGGTCACCTGAATCTTATTTAAAGGTTTCTCTCTCAAGCTCATCCCTGTAGGGCAGACTCATATCTAGCTCCTCGGGTATCAGTGTATAAACCCCAACCTCCTCTAGGGTGCCATTATAATCCTTTTTAGCTCCATAGCAACTCTCTCCTGTGAGCCTAAGATACCAGATAACTATTATTTACTACGCTATTAAAATAAAGGCTTTTCAGCTTCCTCAGGTGCAGAATTGGAAAGAAGCCTAGAAGCCTGGAAGGCTTACCTGTCTGGCTAAATCCTGCAATCTATCAATTAAATGCAGAGTGGTTTATGTCACCAGTGCTCAATGGAATCTAATTTTTTATTCTAGCTTCTTAACGCTATAGTCTCTATCTTCTGGTTTCTTGCTATTGAGTCTATTTGTTGCTGATTTCCTGTTTCCTCCTCTTGAGTAGTACTATAATTAATGGATGCTATTGTTTCTCAGGTCCTCTTGGTTGTCCCTTAATTATTTTACTATGTATACTAAAGATAAGAAAGTTTTAGAAATGCCATTAAATTCCTGTAACTCTAACTACAGCAGATAGCTATAAGCAGGTTACAAAGTATAATAATAGCAGCTAGAAAGAATTATGTTAATTAAAGCTAAAAAGCAAATGTCTTTTTAATTTTGTAATATTCATATATATAAAAGAATATTCGGGAACTTTAAAAATTCAAGGAAAATGCTCTACTACATTTGCACAAATATCATTTAGATAAAGGTTGCTAAATGTAAAGATATGGAAGAGAAAGTCATATGTGGGTTCTGTGAATAATAAAATAGCTCTCCAAGTGAGTCCAGTATGGTCTTTCTCCTCTGTCCAGCTTCTTTAGACAACAGACATACCATGATAAGACTGGTTTAACTAAGAATGCTTTAAGGCCAACACTTCTTAAAGTCTCATCAATCTGTATAATTTTCATGACTTATGTTAAGTCTAGCCATAAAATCTTTCTGTTGTTTGGCCAGGAAATAATGGGAATATTCATATAGCAAGAAAAAAAGATCATCTTAGATAACAAATGGATATTAAACAATCTCTCTTTTACCGTCAAATTTAAAAAGTAAACATGTTTTAATGGAGATCCTTCAGGAACAATAGATACAATTTGTTCTAAATAATCAAACATTGAAAAATGATCAGAAACTTTAAAATAATATAAAGAGAAGGTATTTTGTCTACTATCTGTCACTGGCAGAGTTAAATGATACCCATCAAACAAAGAAAGGAAGCTAGTAAAATACTTCTATTAATTCGTTCTATTTTTAAAATCATATTACCATCATAATTAAGAATATTTAAAGTATTGAGAAAAATTTCACAGTCGCTTTACTAAGGAATGCTTCCTTGCTTAATGGAACTTCAGAACAAGTCTTGTTGGACTATCTCTGAATTAAGGAATGATAAGTTTTAGCTGGAGAAGAACACAGGTCTAAAGGTGCTGATGGCAGAGAATTAACCTCTCCTGTTCAGCTTCTCTTTATCTTAATAATTTTAGGTTCTAACCATATATTATAATTATGAAAAATGTAGTTGATTAGATACAATAAGAAACTCTGAGACACCAATTAAAGATATTCTTTACACTAATCATGGAAAGGGCATTTTTTTTAGATTAAACACTAGAGAATAGAATACTTTTGCAATATCTCAATATGCTTACTTTGAAAGGAAAAAAATCAAAGTATGTGCAAACAATATTTCACAATCCAAGGGTAGAAATAATCTCAGGGAATATGGTTCTATAGTCAAAACACCTATGTTTGAAATCCATTTTCACATCTAACTTACCCCACAACTCATTGTCACCATATATCTTTAAGTTACAAAACACAAAAATAACATCTTCCCTCATAGAGATGTAAAACCTGATCAATATAAATTTATTTATTTATTTATTTATACAAATAAATAAATCTAAATACCCTCTATACAAATTCAAAAGAAAAAATTAAATAAACTACTATTATTAGCGGTGGCAGGGTACCTGGAGTTAGTAAAACTGCAAAGTTGGAGGGCACAGTCCTTCATAAGACCTCCTTCACTTCTGACACCAACTGCAAGTTTGAGGGTTTCCCCAAACCACCATCATTTCATAATTCACTTTGGAGAATCACAGAACTCACTAAAAGCGATTATACTGATGCTTATAATCTATAACAGGGAAAGAATAGAGATTAAAATTAGCCAAGGGAAGAAGTTCATAGGGTGGAGTCCAGGAAGGTTGCAAACACAGTTTCCAGGGCTCTCTTCTCATGCAATTAGGACATGTTACTCTCCCAACTTCAACATATGAAAATATACATGGAGTACTGTCAATAAGGAAAGTTCACCCAAAGCATGATGTCCAGAATTTTTACTGAAGCTTCATTGATTGATTGATTGATTGACCAGATATTGAACTCAGTCTCCTGATTGACTGATATCACATGAACCAAAGCTCCTACTCTGAGTCACATTGTCGATCTATTTGTCATTAGATTCCCACTTTAAAACTATTGGGTGTGGCCACTGTTCCCTTTCCTCAATATCTGGAATGGCCAGCCCACACCCTAAACAAAAACATTCCTATCATATATGACATAGCTTGCACTCCTAGAAACCGAGGGAAAAGGTCAGATGTTTCTTTGAGAAAGGCCAAATTCTTTACTATACAGACAGACTATCCCTTGGCCTTTGTCTAAGGCTCTCTTACAGCAAAACAATTTTATTCGTCTGGGCATCTACATTTAGTATAGCATTGATATGGAAAACAGCAATAGTATCTGTACAAATATATCAAATGTGTAGGAGAGGGATAGTTTCAAGAAACAACTGACCCACTTTACAAAGCCATTTCCTTGATTTATCATTATTTGTACTTTATGATAAACTTTCACGGAACTATTTAGTATAGAAATTAGCTGATGGTTATATAAAACAAGTTCGTCCTCATTTTCCATCAGTATTACTTCCTGGTGAGATTTTAAATCAACTTAGCATTACACTGGACCATCAATATCAATATTATAAACTTACCAACAATGTCAGTGTTACAACATATCACAGTACAGCAGTAGACATAAAACATAAAAATAAGAATCAAAACGTGTGTGTGTGTGTGTGTGTGTGTGTGTGTGCATGCGCATGCCACTGAGTTGGCTCCAACTCCTGTAGACCCACAAATGAGCGATGTCCAGTGTCCTGTCCTCAACAGCCCTGCTCAACTCCTGTAGGCTCATGCCTATAGCTTCTTTTATGGAGTCAATCCCTCTCACATTTGATGTTCCTCTTTCCTTGCTGCTTTTTTATTTTTCCCAGCATTACTGCATTTTTCCAAAGATTCCTGCCTTTTCATGATGTACCCGAAGTAAGACAGCTTCAGTTTTGTCATTTCTAACCGCAGCAATGTTTCAGGATTAATTTGCTCTAGGACTCACTAGTTAGTCTTTCTGACAGTCTAGATATTAAAACATATCTACACATTACTTGAGTCTTACTGAGTTATTAACAATTAATTGAGTCCATCATCATAAGCTATGATGAAAATATCTCCCAGAGCAATGTTACTCAGGTTTCCAATTGATCTTGCCAGGTTACAAAAGCAGGGGTGGTCTTAGCAACATATGGTTTCACTCTTTAAAGCATCTGGAATAATTGAACTAAGAGATATTTCCTTTTTCTCTGGGCCTTTATCAAACATTAATGTAATATTGGACTTTTGTCATTGTATAATCCATTTATTCATTCTTTTACCTTCAACTATCATTCTTCCTTTTCCATTTATCATTTACACTTACCCAAACTTGTCCACCTTTATGGGGTAAGGAATGAATGGAAAAATAAATTAAGACAAAGCCTTTCTTTTGCTGAGGAGTATTTGAATAAAGAGGAAATATAGAGAAAAGAGGCAACATGTAAATGCTTTACTCTCTACATCCCACTATCAACTATCAAAAATCAATATTTGAGAAGAGATATACAATTTGATAGAAGTTCTTACAGAGATTTGGGAAATCTGAAAACATGGTTTCATCAAAACTCTGAGAGAGTTTGAGCTCCTCAGAGTAAAGCAAGGCCACATCCAAGATGGTATTCATGGGAAAGAAGAAAAGTCACAACAGCTAAAGGAAGTGTCAAAAGGCAGTGTCACAAAGGCTGCCATTAGAATGTGTGAGGTGCAAAATGGCTTCCAAACTCTTGCTTTTCTCCTATTACTAGTGCAGTTTGCCATCTTTTCAATATGTTTACTGGTTAATTGAGTGTTCTTATCTGTGAATTTCCTATTTATAACCTTCATCCATTTTTAATTAAGCTGTTCATCTTTTTATTGATTTTTAATTTTTATATATAGTATATGTCAATTTTATATATATTAGAATTATCTTTTTCAATTTGTTTTATATCTATGAACTATATTTATGATATATTTTGTTATACAAAATTTTAATTTTGACTTGACCAATTTAATAATTCATGTTCCACATGACTTCTTCTTTGTGTTTTGCTTCACAAATCGATCTCTACCTACAATTTATTAAAATATTTGTTCATGTTTTCTAAAACCTTTAAAGTTATTTTTCACATTAAGATCCTTAAACCATATGGAGTTTATTTTTCCTGTATAGAGTGATTTTAGGATCTAATTTTACTTTTACCATATGGAAAGTTAATTGTCCTAATACCATTTATCAAATAATTCATCCTTTACCCACTGATTTGTAATGCTTCATCCATGATATGAATACTTTTTTTGCTGTTAAAATTATTGTATGATTTCATTTGTTAATACTGAATAACATTTATATAACTCCACTGATATTGAAAACCATTTGCTTTCCTGATATAAATGTTATCTAGCTATGATCTCTAAATATAAGGGTTTGTTTTTGTTTTTTGGGTTTTTTTTTTTTGTATAATCGCTGTATTCAATTGGATACTATTTAGTTAGAATTTCGTATCTATATTCATGGTGAGATTGGTCTATAAGTTCCTTTTTTTTGTACTATCTTTATTCTCATTTTCATATAGTTATTCTAGCATCCTAAACGGTCAACTGAAAGGTTTTAAAAAAATGAAACTATGGATGTTTTAATATAGAATTAAATGCTTCAAAAGAATTCCTCTTTACCCTATATCTATTTCACTCCCTCTGCCTATCCATATCCTAAACCATGGTTAACTGCAAACAAAACAAAAAGGAGTAATTAGTGTCATTAATGTGATAGAATATAAAATGCTATATTTACTTCACATTCTTTGGTATGATTAAATGACACTATTTTTAAAAATTTGCAGTGCATGCTTTTGCAGTCACACTAACCAATTTATAGTATTATCTTTTCACTATTCATATATAAGCACAAATGTTTTAAACAAATTTATGCTTATTAATTAATTATTAAATGACAATGATTTAATTTAAATGATTATTAATGACAATACCTCCAAATGATTTATCTATATTACATAACTTTAATTATCTTTTGAAAAAAATATAGAATGAGTATTTCTCATATCTGCAAAATAAGTTACAAATAACAAGGACTTGACCTAATTATTTCTAAAGAATCCAAACTAGTCTAAACCAGTGTACACATTTTTTTTGGTTTGTTTATGGAATACAAAGAGGAGGATTTTTTTTAGTACTAGAGAAGATTCCATACATATGTCTAATAAAAATATTGATAACAAAAATGTTTTAAGAGAGGAAATCATTTGTATCTCTGAAACATATATCACCAATTATTTTTCAGTGGCAAACATACTTCTTAATAAAAGTTATAACCAGAGCAATGAAGCATGCAAAGATGTGTGGCTTATGCAGTATGAAGTATAGGTATGAAAGTATGGAATATGGGTGTATTAATTTACAGCTATATGGTTTTAGCAAGTTACTTAACCAAAATATCCTGAAAGGTCTCTTAGGAGATAGGTAGAAAACCTTGTTCTGGATCATTTCTTCTTTCTTTTTATTATCACACTTAAAAGTTTTAAATGTCATAGAATTAGAAAACATAGAACTTGGAAAAGAGCTTTAAACTTTATCCAGTCCAGAATGTGATACACATAAAGGATGTATCTAAATGATAACAGAAAGCTATGAGATTATTTTCAAAGATCTCTTTAGGAGACTTCACAGTCTCCTAAAGAGCTCCACTTGTTTGAAAAATCAAAGACCACTAAAGGAAAAAACACCTCTGGGCCAATGTTATCTAAAGTGTGGAATTTCA
>NW_006442484.1:59327248-59334428 GCF_000325575.1 Pteropus alecto
TCCTAGAAAATGTCATAGGTCTGAAGGAAATCTGAATCATTATTATCTTCAAACGCTGTACTAGAAAGGCAGCTTTGATTATTATGGCATCTAACACAGCACTCCTAAAAAGCAGCACCTTGATCAGTTCTTTTGCATTGTCTATTGGATATCCTTGTTAACAACAATCTAACTTTAAGAGTTTAATATTTCTAAGTTGAGAAGAAGGCAGATATGGTTAAACCACAAGAAAATTAGTGCATGAGGCTTTTATTCAGTGTTATTCACTGATCATTTGAAGCTTTCGTACTAAACCCGGAGGAACAGTAAGATTAGATCATTTGAAATATATTTCACAACAAACAATAATATAAGATATAATTATATCCAAATGATATATTTATATCATCAAAGTAAAAACAAGTCAATTTCTATGTGACCAAATCCATCCAGTACAACTTATTTGTCCATTTGACCAAAGACACTATGTTCGGTCATTGCATATCATTATCACATCATATTATATCATATTATATCATAATCACTGACTACCCATTACCACTAGAAAATACAAAGTTATAACCCTTGTTTATATAGAATTGAAGCTTACATTCTAATTGCAGATATTCAGCCCATTCATCTAAATAGAAAACTCACCATAAAGTGCAATATATAATTGCCATATGAGCATTACATATATAAGAAGTATTGCAGAAGTTCAGGGACATACCATATAACAATGAGCTAATTTTATAAAAATTTTCCTGATAATAAATTTTTAAAAGTAAGTAGGTTTCAGATAAATGTAACATAGTCTAATCAAAAAGTGAGGAAAGGATCAAAGTGGTACAGAAAACGTGAAATGAAATAAATAGCACAAGTTTTTCAGAAAAATATCGAGTTGAGGATATCCAAATAAGACTGCCCAAAAACCAAGGATGAGCAAAAGAGTAAGATACAGGCAATATCTCTCTCTTGCAATACTCCACTGTGTAAAACTAAAGATCTTTATCTGATTGGTCACTGGGTCTAAGCAACAGGTATATGTCAGTAGTGTCCAATCCCATAGGAAAAGCCCTGGGATGGGTGAAAACCAGAACTACTAGGTGAAGGCTTAGACCATAAATCTTCCAATGTCCCTGATTCTACTACTGCTTTAATCTGATTGCAGAAACTTAGTACAGTGAAAACCATTTTGAAACTCAGGTTAGGCATAGAAAGAGACTCTAGATACAAGCCAAGAAAATAGAAACCAAGTGAAAACATGAAAGTTTTGAAACAAAGATGACACAGAATTTCAATGCCAAAGTGATGAGTTCTCATTGCATTTTTGTAGAGTACCACTGGCCTCAGAGAAAGAATGAACTTAAAGCTGGACAGTATAAAAGTAGAGATCATTTAGGTAATTATCAGAAAATTAAATTGAAAGATAGGTTATAGCTAGAATTTAGAAGACTTCTAGGAAATTCTGCATCAGAATGCTATATGCATCTGGACAGTCTACCTGAGACCTTTCATGCGCTTCTATTTACCCACTGCTTTTTGCTGTTCTTCATGTTCTTCAGGGCTTTTGCTTTAATATCCCCTCTGAAATCCTCTTCTCCCAGATTTTTGTGTGACCCACTCCTGTACTTCCTTCGGGGATTTTTAAAATGTCAGCTTAGTGAGGGCTTCCCTGACAACCTGTTTAAAATTGCTACCTCACCCTCGACTGCCAATACTGCTTAATTTTCTTCCTTGCCCTGTAGCACCGATTACTCTTTTATATATTAAGTAGCTTTTTACAGACATCTTTGTTTATTTTCTGTGTCTTTCACTAGTTTATAAGCTTCATGAATGCAGAAATTGTCAGGGTTCTGTTCCACTAGTGAAAGAGCAGAATCTAAAAGAACACTTGTTGGTACTCAAAATATGTGTGAGTGTGATTATGTGTGAATAAGTATAATGTTCCAAATAGAATTAGTAGCCTCAGTGAAGGCAAAATGATGTTTGAAAGCCTCAGAGAAAGTCAATAATCCAGTTTGATAAAAACATAAGGTATAGAAAGAAATAGATATATGATAAGAACTTATTTAAGTCCATAAAAAGTCCATGTATTTTATAAATTATATGATAGGCTTATAAAATAATATCAAAAAGTTAGGATTATGCATCAATTAGAATAAAGGAAAAGTTATAGCCAGAGGTTTAAAACGTGAAAATATTACTATTCACCTAAACAAATCAGACGAGGATTGTGCGACTAAAATATAGAAAATAAAAAGTGATATGCACTAGCATTATATACTAAAATTCAAGAGGAAACAACTCTTGAATTCAAGAGGAAATAACCCTTGTACAAAGCTTTTGTACATAAAAATATACACATATAGAGCAAGAGCAAGAGCGAGAGTAAGAGGGAGATGTGAATGTATTTATAAACAAAAGTAATGGGAAGGAAGGGAAAATATTATTGTTTCCAGAAAAAAAGTAAAACCTAGGAGCTTAAAAATAATTCCAGTTAGTCTATCAACTTTCTTAAAGTATTATGAGTAACCAGAAAACATTACCATTACTTTGAGACACATTACTTGTAACATAAAACCAAATTTGATTTCATAGATCTCCTTGAAATTTCTGATCTTCCTGATCTTTTCTAAAAAAACATTTTCAGTATAAACTGAAAATATAACAAGATAGCAGAGAGCCTAATGGGAATATCATATATGTGGGATGAACAAGTGTATGAAAAATGAAGTTGGAGTTAGTAAAATTATAAAAAAGAGTCTGAGAGTTGCTTTTAATTTGAGTAAATCATCAGTCAATGAGAAACATTGGAAGTCCAAAATGTTAATTTAACAAAAATCTCCAATTATATTCTGTTAGATTTTTCTCATTAACAATATCAATTTTTAGCAGTTGTTCTCATTAGATATTAAAAGAATATCGAATAAATTAAAGGGCATATTTAGACTAATAGAATTAGGGTATATAAAGACTAGCTGAAATTGAGTGAAAATTTACAGAAAAATTACAGTAAATTTCCTAGAAGAATAAAAAATTCTGAAAGACAAATATAAAAATTTATCCAAAGTTTGTATGATAATTTTAGCCCATGTTATATATGCTGTAAGTAGTGATTTAGACTTGCATTAGTCAATGTGGGTATTTTTACCCCAAAATCTACTGAAGGTGCCCACATTATTATTTAGGCTGGACATGGGTAAAATGATGTATTAGACCCTAAAACTATAACCAAAGAACCTTGATCTTTGGTCCTAGGTGGCAAATGTTTTAGAACCAAGTCTGGGGAGGAAAAGTCTTGATATATGCTTCTCTATTTGTGTTATAGATTTGACCACTACCATGACCAATTCCAAGCTTTATATAAGTCTTGTTTTAAAAAGATTTTAATTATTTGAAAGATTTTTTGACAGGTAATTTTTTTTTATATCTGTACTTGTTTTACTTTTAATGATAAATATATGTATTTTATAAATAATTCTTCTTAATGAATATTTAAATAATGCTGCAATGAATATTCCTGTCTGTTCATCATTTTGCTTATGTGTAGTATATGATATTTTAAATGTTTCATGAAATGTATACCAGACTTACTAGTGTGTTCCTTACTGTCCACAGCCCAAAGCTTTTGTTAAAGCAACAAACTTATAAACAAATTACTACATGATACGAGTTCTCTTTCTCAGCCCAGGGAAATTGGAGTGTATGAGTTTCTGACTTCTGCAATCAATCTCTCAATCTATTGGCTTGCCAATATTCATTACATGACACGAGAGCATGAGCTCAATTAAATTTTCCCTTTCAGAAAAAAATTTTAAAGACTTTAATTCTCTCATGATGTTTTCCATTATTCTCAATATCATTTCAAATATCTTTATTTTCTTGAATATATTAATTATTGCTATTTTAAAGCCCTCACGTGATTTAGTATCTGAGTCATCTGCATTTGTTTCTTTTGTCTTTCTGTTGTTTCTTCTTGGATTTTAAATAGTATATTGAACATTATGTATGAAAAATGTTGAGGCTCTGATGATGTTATCTTCAGCCAGTGGGGGTTCACCCTCTCCTTCAACAGGCAGATAGAATGGAGGTTGATCACCTGTTTCCAACCAGGGACTGAACCAACCAGAGACTGAGTTGCAGTTTTGGTAAGATCCAATAAGCTCCTCTCTGTTACAGACCCTAGGGCATATTCCTTCATAGGTTTTTACTGAGGGAAGTTGGGGGTGGGTGTCCACAGGGCCTCTCCATTGAAGGCTAATCACCACCTTGAGACTGTGAAATCTCTGCTCTGCTTTTTATTCTCTCAGAAGAATGTTGAGCCAAGCCCCTAGCTCTCTTATTACAGAGAATTCTTGCCCCTTAAATCTCAAATTTTTGTCCCTTGAGCCCTATGAGACTATCAAAATTCTTCTAGTTTCTCTGTCTCTCAGTAATATTAACTCCTACTCTATTCTGAGAATGAAAAATGCCCTGGGAGAAATAAGTAATGGTTGGAGAATATCTTCTCATTTCCAGGCTCAGAATCTGCTTTATCAAGATTTTGTCAACTTAAGACATAGTTGCTAGAAAGATTATCCATTGCCTTCAAACATTTATTTTTCATCTGGCTTTCCAAGTACTAAGAAAAAGCAAACTGAAAACAAGCAAGCAAGCAAGCAAATAAGCAACAACAAAAAGATCAAATTGGTTAGCAGTGCATACTAAGACTGTAAGGACACATAGAAAGAAGAAATTTGAGGCAAAGTTAAGATTAATCTGTTAAGCCAAATATAAGAAAAAGAAATAATACAGTAAAATAATATAAAGCCTATAAAAGCACCCACTGAATTTAGTTCTTCTTGGAAAGTTAATAAATATTCAACAGCAAAGAGTACTGTAATACAAAAACCATTGTGAGAAATCAAGTTAAATAAAATGAAATAGTTTTTTAAATACTGAAATCATCAGAGACTTTAATATATTCAGGTATTTTATGAATCTCCTAGATCTCTTATACAACATTATCCCAAAGGTATTTGATGGGGAAATCCTTTCATTGCAGAATTGTGAAAACTTGGACACATAGTGGTGCTGAACAAAATTTGATAATATTTGAAAAACTAAAAGTTGTAATATACAAAACAAACTAAAACAATATAGAGTAAATAGAAAAAAATGAGTGACTTTTAGCAGGAAGCAGGAATTTATGCTGTTGAGGTCTTACCAGCATTTCACATGCAGGCCTGCAGGCCTATACTACATCTTCTACTGTCAAAGTCCCCACACAGCCGTATCTCCCTACTGGCCAATCAAAATATTTATAGTAACCACTCCCAACAAAAAAAGAACATAATTAACATATACTATAAAATAAAGTATTTCAACCAATATCTTTTACTTGATAAAAGATACTTTCCATTAAAAATTAACCACTATATTTGTGTGTTCAGTGTATTCTGAGAAATGCTATGTTTCAGCGCACAAATCTCATGGGCATTCTTCTGCATTGAAAAAAATTAGTCCTATCACCAAGTGGTGATCTTGATTATAATAGATACTTTAGATTAAATTAGCACAAACACTGGGGCAGTAACTGTCATCTCCTGTGAAAGAAAAAAAAAAAAATAATGTATCTCCATAGACTCTCTTTTGACCTGAGAATTTTTATATTATTCTGCATTAATTTAATATCTTAATATTATTGAGAGTTTTTATGTTAGACATACGTTAGGTATTCTATAAAAAAATAAAATTTAAAATACCTTTTGTGAACAACTAACAATACAAAATTCAAGAATGAAACATCTCATAAAGCTAAAATAAACAAGGAAATAAAAATCTATATTATTCATTTTCGTTTGAGTTTCATTGAAGAAAAGCCAGCTAAAAGTAATTAATTAAATTCTCTTTGGAGCAAAATTCGAGATAGCATATTGACTCAATATTCATTTTCCTATTGCAAGCCAATGAAGTGTTATTGTCAAGGTTTCTGCAAATGCATAAACTATTTTTTATCCTTCATGTAATAAGTAGAGCTTGAAGAGAGGCAGTAAATTTAAAAAATAAGAATGAAAGAGCAAAGAAAAATACCATAGACAAAGTATTTTAGAAAAAATAGTTTAGGCATCAGGAAGGTGGTCTAAGTATGTCCATGTGCCAGTAAGACAAAAGACAGCGTGGGATTGTGAAAAATAAAATAGCACATATTGCAGTCACACGCATTCAAATTTACTGCTTACATAGCACATGGGCAAAGCAAAACAGAGCAAGGCCTAGATTTAGCATGTTGGAGGTTACTTTTTGACCTCTGTTTAGACACTGCCAGCCCCAGAAAGTAGTAAGAAGAAGCAAGGTTGAGAAGGTAGGTTATTTTTTCTTTTTTTGTTAATAGTTCCCTTGCCCCACCCTTCTTCCTATAAAAACCTTCCATTCTGTACAACCCCTAGGAACACGTTTCTAGTTGCCAAATGTGATGCTGCCTGATTCATGAATTGCTTAATAAAGCCAATTATATCTTTAAACATACTTGAACTTTGTTTTTTTAACAGTATTGATGGAAAACAGTAGTGGTTCAGAGTGGACACAGGCCATGCACTCATGCCTCTTGAGGCTCCCTGGTTTTTATCTGTAACCTTAGAAGCTGGCTAGAAAGCAACCCTACCCTGTGTATACTTGCACTAAATGACAAGGATGTTTCAGTGTTTCAACAGCCATTCTTAATCTGATTTTTCTGATGAGTACACAAATTGATGCTTCATAATTTGCTCTTTGTAGAACTAATCATTTCTTTGAAATCCATATTTTAATATGGTATTCTTTACCACCAAGAAAATTTAATTCTTGAAACATACTTCTTTCAAAAGAAAATTGCAGACACCCCCAGAAGTGATTAAGTGTGAAGAACACATTTTTCATGTATTTATGTAATGACACTTTTTTAGTCCAGTGCAATCTCTATAAATAAATTTCTATTGTCACGACAATGTGAAGATAATAACTGTTTCATTAGACATTTCAAAACTAAGCTTCTGTTTCTTTCATTTAAACCTAAAATGTGTTTCTTTCCAAAAATAGTCCACTAGCCTTCTGTCGAAAAATCCCAGAAGATTTCCTCAATGTCAGCTTCTCTGAAGTTAACCTTAACTCTTGCGTGTAACTAAACTCTCACTGTTTTCTTTCTTTGTATCCTACCTATGCTAATTTGTGGCCGTTTTCC
>NW_006442484.1:59334482-59346130 GCF_000325575.1 Pteropus alecto
TAAAGCCCTGGGGGGTTCCAGTGGCACTGTGTACCCCTCAAGGCTGGCTGCTGCAGAAGGGTTCATCTGTGAATGGAAATTTGTGACAATTACCCTTGGCAGAGCCATAGGATTTCTAACTACCTTAGATTGTTAAATTGCTACATTAAAAAGTCAGTCTAGTCTTCTAAACACTGTAAAGGGAAATCTTTTCTATCTGGAGAGAATTATGTTCAAGTGTAGTATGTTTAATTCATTTCATGTACCTTCAAGTCTGTATTACAGGCCTCTAAGACCTGATCAAGAATTAGTATCAAGTTACCTGAAAGAGATTTCTTGCAGAAATTCCAGAAATCCAACACTACCTATTCCACATACCTCTCATCTCTGTCTTTCCTAGTAACTGGTCAAAATATTCGACACTGAAGTCTTCTCACCATTTGTTATCTGTTTATAGGGCTTTCATCCTTATTGTTTTATTGCATCAAACCCAGAATAAAACCCATTCTTAAAAAGAAATGTATCCAAGTAGCTCTTCCAATTTCTTTACTTTAATTGAAAGCCAAACTTCAACAAAATCATCTCTTCCCTCGTGCTCAGTCTACTATGTAGAAATTGCTCATTCTCCAAAATCCTGGGCTACAGTGACATTCTCCAATTCCCCTACTAAAGGTTTCAAACCACAGGTACCTGATATTTGTACAAAAACCAAACAATAGTTATGGTAATAATGAGCATAATAAACCTAAGATGATGACAGTTGGTTATGTGCCTTTTTCTACTCTTTAATTTTGTTATCTTCTGACCTCAAGATGCTTCCTTATTTGCCCCATTCTTGGGTCCCTGGCTCATTTGCTTTCTTTCCTACCTGTGTCCATGTTTATGACCCACCAAGTAACATAACCTCAAATATCCTTGACCTCTTAAAAGTCAACAAAATTTACTCACACTCATTGTGATCATTCCTTTTCTATGGCCTTTCCCTGGCCTTATAATGGGATGAACAAGATGAAGTATCACATTCAAAGTACAAGTGAGAATTCGTGGAGAGTACGATAAAATTTTTTTTAGATATCTAAGGCTGCTAAGGTGAAATTAAGAATTTAATTCAAAAATCTAGCCAAATTAGACTTAAATCTTTCAACAGTTGTTTCTCTTGAATGGATCTATTCCAAAATGCGATCTATGAATCCATAATTACCAATTTTTCACATCTCTTACATAGTAACTCCCACTATTTGTGTTCTTCAACTTCATCTTGGTTATTTATGGCATCAACCACTCCTTTTCATTCTGTAACAATAGTCTTGAAATATCTTCATTTTATTCCGTATCAGGCATACAATCCATGGTACATAACTTAAACAATCTCTTTAGAATCACGCATTAGTCAACTCACATTCACCTTTTTTATTTAGCAATAAAGATTTGGCTCCAGTTTCAACAATTCTAGAAAGACTTTCCTGAACCTCCATTCCAAACAGGTAGAACTACCTATTTTACTGCCCATCGTATTGTATGTGCACTTCTTCCAAAACACTTAGCCTTTATTAGCCTTGTTTGCAAAACTACTTCCTTCTATGAGACTATAAGCCCTTTGATAGCAAAAATCATGTTTTATTTTTTGATCTCAGTGCCTGGCACAGCAGCTTTCCCTGTAATTAACACTTGCAGCAACACAGTGCATTTGTTACAATTGATGAGACAATATTGGTCCCAGATTATTAACTGAAGTCCATAGTTTAAGGATTAGTCTTTGTGTTGTAGAGTTCTATGGGTTTTAACAAATGCATAATAACATGTATCTACTCTTACACTATCATACAGAATTGTTTCAGTGCCCTAAAAAATGCCATCTACTCTGCCTATTCATTACTTCTTCCCTCCTGCCAAACTTCTGGTAACCACTGGTCTGTTTACTGTCTCCACAGTTTATCTTTTCCAGAATATCATAGAATTTTAATTATATGGTATGTAACCTTTTCCAGCTGGCTTATTTCACTTAGTAACTATGCATTTAAGTTTTCCCCATGTCTTTTCATGATTTAATAGCTCATTTCTTCTTATCACTGAATAATACTTTTTTGAATGGATGTACCACAGTTTATTTACCTATTAAAGGACATCTTCCAATTTTAAAAATTATAAATAAAGCTGCTATAAACATTCATATGCAGGTTTTTGTATGGGCAAAAGTTAATTCATTTGGGAAAGTACCAAGGAACTGATTGCCAGGTTATATGGTAAGAGTAAATTTAGTTTTATAAAAAACTGTCAAACTTTCTTCCAAGGTGGCCATTTTGCTTTCCTACCAACAATGAATGAGAGTCCCTATCTCATTCTTTTTTCAGGACACAATGTCCCACCCTTAAACATATGCTCATGTAATATATTTTTTAAAAAAAGACTTGTCTTTTCCAGTCAGTATTCACTGATCTCAAAACATTTGGTAAAAACCCTTACACCACTTCCCATAGCAATGGCAGTGTAATGATGCCCTTGCTGTCCCGCTGATGCAGGTCTCCGTTTCCTTTGTATCTCAGAACAATGCCTGTAATTTTTTGACAAATGTTTATTTAATTAACTTATAAGTGTATAAATGAATAAATGTACAGTATAATATTTCTGTTTTGCTTCATGCACAATGGCGCAGAAGACTCAGAGTGCAAAGTCCAGTTATACAAGTCTGCTCTGCTGTTTCTACATGATAAAACTACGGGACCATCAGGACACTAATAGAATTTGAATCAAGATCTAGTTCAGATTAAAATGATGAATAATACTACTGCTCTGGAGGGAAATACTTACTACTGGAGAGAGTGCACTGCTCGGGAGAGAATAGAGAGAGCTTATAAACAGGCTTTGTTTTGTTCTCTTTTGTATAGGCTCAAGCATGTCTAACTCTAGGCATATATACGGCAGCACGGTAAACAGAACATTAAACTGTGTGTCAGGAGATCCCACTCTATCCTGGCTCTGCTGGTGAAAATCTTTGTGACCCTGAGCAAAGTCCCTGGGCTTTATCCTTTGGTTCTCATAAGTACAATGAGGGGTTTATTCATCCAACTTTCAAAAATTGTACTAATTTTCTTCTAACTGTTTTTCAGATGCTTGGGCCACAGCCCTCAGACAGTCAAAGTCTTAACTTCAGCGGGTGAGGAAGCCAATGAGAAGAAAGACAAATCAAATAAACAAGTGCATATCAAATAGCAATAAGTGGCAATAAACAAATGAGGATGTATCAAATAGTAATAAATGACATGAAGCAATCCAATGGAATGGTGAAATTGTGAGAGCCTCCCCAGGGGATAATATTAAATTGAATGATCCATCAACTATTCTGAGGATGTGATTTTTAAGCTGAGTCCTGAGTGGCCAGGAAGAGCCAGCCAGCCTTGTGAACATATGTAGAAAAATAATTCTATCTATGAGGAACAGTTGGTACAAAGTACCTGAGACAATTGTTGCTTCTAAGGTCACACCTATCTCTCAGATTCTAATTTTATTGTTGTTTGATCATGGCCATTGAAGGTGTGCCATTTCATGAGTGAGGTTATATAAGAAAATTAATATCGCTCCTTGGGAAGTCTGTGAATGGCAACCATGACTTTGCAACGTAATCTATCTGCTTACCTTTAATAATTTGTAACTGTTATTTACCCAATCATCCATCCTTACCGCTTCCTCATACAACAGCACATTTTAAAAGTCCATCACTACACAATTTAGCACTTCAAATTTTATTATATACCAAGGATCATTTAACATTTGTTTTGAACTCACTTAAAGATGATTTAAGCAAAGAACTCTTGAAATCATTGGTATCAGGTAAATCAAAATATTACTCAAATGCCTGGAAAATAAATTCTTATCTAATTTGCCTAGCTAAAAGAACTTAATGAACATTAATCAGTTTTGATGTTAAATTAGCAAAGCTAACATTCTTGGAGAGGTTTATGTATTTATTAATTTTCCATATTTATTATATCTAACTTGATTCTTAGATAATTATTATACTCATTATTAGATTCAAAATAATAACCTTAAGTTTATGTATCTCAATGCATTCTTTACATAACTTATGACAATACAATTGCATAGTATTTCTATTTTAGACATGAAGAAATTGATGTTGAGAAAGATTAAAGAATTTATGCAGTGTCCTCAGGCAATTATTGGAAGATCAAAGCTTGAAGGTGAAATCTTTCCTTAATTTTTTCTTCCTTTCTTCCTTCCTTCCTTCCTTCCTTCCTTCCTTCCTTCCGTCCTTCCTTCCTTCCTTCCTTCCTTCCTTCCTTCCTTCCTTCCTTCTTTCCTTCCTTCCTTCTTTCCTTCCTTCCTTCCTTCCTTCTTTTCTTCCTTCCCACTATCTATATATCAGAATCTATGTAATCTACTAGCAGTTTGGTCATGAATAAATTCAATCTTTGCCTTCAAAGAGCTCACAATCAAATGGCAGAGACAGAAAAAGAAAAAACAAACTTCCCCTCAATGTCAGCAAGGCTGAAGAAGAGGTAATATATTGAAGCCCCCATGGGAGTCTTCTCTCACAAGAGCCCACTGCCTTCTTTTCCATAATGCAAAACCAACAGGGCTGTGTTTGCTTATTTAAACGTATCATCCACACTGAATTAGTCGGATGAAATTGGAGTCTCTGCATCTATTTTACTTAATAGGAATAGCCATGGTCCCTGTAAAAAAAAAAAAAAATTGGCCATAACAGAAGAGCTTTTCAAATGCAATTCAGTTAACTCTTGTTCAGTGATGCCCTTGATTTGCATTAAAAGTTACATATCAGATTAGGTTATATTGACTCTGAAATCTGGCAGGTCAATTTTCCCAGGCTAAATGTGTAAATTTAACTAATTAGCTAATTGCGTGGATGACATATTCCACTAAAACTGTAAAGCTGCTTTCAATGATCAATTCAGAGAAAATGAGTTTGACTAACTTGTTCCATCATCACATTTAACATGTAAAGAAATAATACTTTGAAAGGAATAAAACATAAGTAATACCTAACTAAATCAAGGGCCTAAATTTATTAACAAAGTAGCAGAGTCAGTAGCATGAAGTTGGATTCAGATGGTTCTCGGTTGTCATCCTTGCTCTTCCTCTCACTAACTGCATAGCAACTTGCATTGGTAAAGTTTATTAAGCTTGCTAAGCCTCAGTTTCTTCATCTGTAAAATGAGGATAAGGCATATTTATTGAACTAATGTTAGGACTTTCTGTATTAATATTTCTATAATTCTTAGCACATTTCTTAGTATATCTTAAGTGATTAATTAAATAATAGGAAGAATATCTTTCCTGTCCAGCAGAATTGTATACTTCATTCAATCTCTTTTAGTATTATAAATAAAGCTACTACCCAAAATGTTTCAAAATAGTAAACTTTATATGAAATATTCAGATCTGCAATATCCATTATTAAGAACATTTTCTTTCTATTCAAGGTTACTTTTTTTCTATCTTTGAACATCACATTACCCTAAAGATCTTTAAACGACTAGCTCCAAACTAACAAGTTATTATAGGCCAATCTTTTTATTACTCATCAGCCTATCCAACCTTCTTAACTATCCTAGTGCCCGGAAAGCCTCAGAACAAATTGAGATGACAGTGGGATCCTTCTGACTCTTGACATTCCCCCATGTTAGTCTCTTTTATGGATTCTACAGATCCCTCCTCAGGTTTTCAATTTGGCCTGAGGTAAATAAAAGCAGCATGGAAAGTTTTAGACATCAAGTATTATTAAAGAACAAGTAGATATTGTTTATAAACTGAGTTATTCTGGTGGTTAATTGTATTGCTGTAACTACTTATAATTGTAATTCTAATTAAAATGATACAAAATAGGCTTCTTTGGGAATGTCTTATTCACAGAACTGAAGGTCTCAACTAAATGAATGAAATCATCTGATTATCTTGTTTGTAAGTTGGTAAAACAACCAAGACATTCATCAAAATAATCCATATTTCTCTCTATCCAATCCCATAGTACTGGAAATTGCAGCATATAAAAGGGGTGAGGGAGAGGGTCAGTACAAGTCAGAACAACATTTTTCAGTGACCATCTGGCTATTTTAACCCCCTGTCTGCAGCGCATTCACATGAAAGGCAGCTGAAGTTAAGCAAAAGCCAACAGAAAATCATCTGCACTAACAAAAATGAAAGACTCTCACTGGGAATTTTTAAAGCTTCCAAGAACAATCTGAGCCAAAATGAATGCAGTCAGTATTTCAGTTTAGAAAAGATGGTACCAGTTTGTTAATAACTACTGCCTTTCATCTTGACAGCTGTTTAAAAGTACCAAGTTTGGATTTAGCAACTGCTCAGATTTGAAAGTGTTGGACTCTTTGTGTCATTTGGAGTCACAAGCACTTTCTTCTAGAGGTTTAAAGAAAATGGGAAACAATGAGAAACCAACATTACTTCCCAATCCCCTGGTATGTTCAATATTTGCTCCTACATAACATTTCCAAATGCCTGCTTTGCATTTGGGCTCCGCACCTGCCAGAGTCTTGTCAAGAAAAGTCCCAGAGCACTTGCTATTCATCTGCTTTATGTGCCCTGCAGACTTCTTTAATTGAAGTGCAGTTTGCACACTTTGGAAGAACTCCGCCAGGACCAAACCTGTGCAGACGAAATTGAGGACCAGCCTCCCCAGAAAGTCATAGGCTTCATTTCATTGGCAGCTTCTGCAGAAAGTGCTAGCAAAGGGTAAGGACATGCTATCTATGAATCTTGTTTCTCCATATGGGTCAGCTTTCATTCAATCATAAGCAACATATATTTGTTTAAGCAGATAGGGATAGTGTCTTATTTTTTTCTATATCTATGTATATCTATTCTTATCCATATCTATGAGCAATATATATGTACAATAAGATCACACATAAAAAGAAAGAAGCAGAAAAAATCCAGGAAATTTTTAAAAATTATAGGGAATCTTTAACTGTCTTAAGATTTTCTTAAAAGGCAAATACTGCCAGAATATTATCATCTAAAGAAAACACTCTCTTGATGTTTGCCTATTAATTGTATTTGGCTTTTTCTCTTATAACATTTTTTTTCTCGGAACTTTAGAAAGCTAAAACATCAGAAGTGCTTTTCCATTTGTTTAGCTACTAAACTTCCTCCCATGCAACGTATGTTTATGAAAGCATTTTCAGCTACACATTTACGACACGTTTGTTAAATTAGTTAAGAGACTTTAATTGGGCATTGGGGATTAGTTGCACTATTCCCAAATCTTTTTATCAAAAATACATGAGAACAGTGAGCAGCTTATTTAAACCTTGTTACTTTGGGCCATTAGTGATGTCGTTGTTTTCCTCTTCATATTTTTAATATCTCAGACTCAAACTTTAATTCATAGCCCAGTTTGCTCATTTTTTTGTTAAGTAGTTTACAACAACTTTAAGTTAAATACAGTGTATCCACCTGCTAAATTTGGAACAGAAAAGGATGGGAGAGTTCCCAAAAAAAAGCTGCATTAAAACTGCAAATAGAATTTGTAATTTTACTGTTCATTGCCCATGGAAAGAATTTACAATATTATTCTTGTTTCAGTAAAAACACACAATATTATACTATCTTGCTAAATTACGAGAAATTAAAATTTAAAAGCCAAGAATATTTCCAATGGAAAAAATATTCTTCCTCACTATTCCTATAACTATGAATCTGTGTCAATTCTATGTGTATTAAGACAGAAGTGGATAATAATATCTTGTCACTTACAACATTGTCTGAAAGAATTTTTGTCGTGAGTGTGTGTCTGAAAACCTGCTTGGCATCTGATAATCATTAACACACGATAACAAAGGCTGACAAATGGAATCCTGCTTCCTTCACAGCCTAGAGGTGGAAGTTCAGCTCAGAGAACTGGATTCATACTACGCCATCATACCAGAAGATAACATACTAAATCATCTCACTTCTAAAGGAATAGTCCACTGCAGCCAACACATTCAGATTAGTCCTTTAAATGCACTGGGCCCTTATTTTTTTCTAAATCATGGTTTTCATGAAGCAATTCTCCTGATAACCTATCCTGATTTAGGCAAGTCTGCATCAGCCTACTCTGAGAGATGAGGTTGATTGAGGCATGACTCACCAGGCATTTGATCACAGTTTTAGCCTTACTGCCCAGTTTTTATCTGTTGAAGGAAGAAAAGTCCTGCATTAAAACAGAAATTTATTAACTACTGACCAAGATGGCCTTAACATCCCTCTCAGCTTGATTAAACTTTAGACAGGTTTCTTCCTGACTTCCTTTTTCTTAGAGTATCTACTTTAGAAAACTTCCAATTGCAAATTTTTTTTCTGCCCTTTGAAATTTAAATCTTCTTACAACCCAGAAATGTCTTTTTCAAGGTCCTGGAAGCTCTCATTTGAAATGGAATCATGGAGAAAGCATCCTTAACTCCCAGTTTTTGTGGCAGGGTAGAAGCACAACTTCAATAAGCAACAGTTAGTAAAAGCAGATGACCTACCCCTAACATCCTCCATTACTTTTCCATTGGCTCAGTCCAGAATTTAAAAATCCCCCTGCCATTTATTTTAGCAGAGTCGAGTTCAGTCTCTTTTCCCTGTTGCAATAGTGTCTCTCCCCCACTGAAATATTCTTGAATAAAGTCTTCCTTGACAGTTTAAGAGGTCTGGTGCAATTTTTCTTTTACAGTACTTTGTTTCTTTTTTTTCTCAACAAGAGTGGGACAGATGCTCAAACCTAATTACTAGCAACTAGTTATTCACTGCATAAACAGCTAAAAAAAGAAAAAGAAACTTTTATTTTACAAAAGGAAAATATTCTGGTTACTGCTGAAACTCCTTTTGCAGGAGATGAATTTACAAAGATTGCAAGCTACCTATGTTTTAAAGGCTTTATAATAAGTAAGTCAGTTCAGAACTGTTCTGACCTCTTTAATTTGAATATATCCACAAAGAAAATAACCCAATGCTACTTTTTAACATATTGAGTCTGAGTCCTACTTGCTTCCAATTTTTTTTTTTCTTTATCCCCTCCTCCCCCTTCACCCTTAGGACACTTTTCTATCTCTCACTTCTTAATGAAAAATTCTGATTGATGCTTCCTGAGGATGAGAGCACCAGTGAGAAAGAAGTCTCAATGAAGATATGAAAAAATAATTTGTCCATTATTTCTTTAATGATTCCCTAGTGGTGCCGATTCCCTCTAGTCCTGTAAGCTCAAGCGGCAAAGATAAAAGCATATTCTTGCTGATGAAGTCTACTGTGATATGAAGAATGAATCTCATTGTGGCTGATGGCAAAAGGTTAAAAAGAAAATGATTAACTTACATACAAAAGCTCTTTCCTCTTCTTTTGCCTTCGAAGTTTTTAACACAGAAGGAAAAGATTGTGCCAAGAAAGAAGCTATTTATGACTTTCTTGCAGAAGTTCTAAATATTTTGCTTTAATTTACTAATGTTGTGTTCTCTTTTATTTTTATGAAGTAAAATAGGAGCAAAATGTAACTACTAAGGTAACTGCTTCCATAAATCAAGGGATGAAAAGCTATCGCAATAAATCAAATAAAATGATCAAAAATACTCTAACAGTATTTTCCTATTACATATGATACAAACTTGTGAGTTAATATTAGTCTTATGCCTTATGAGCTCAAAATCTCATTTATAAGACTTGCACTGGAATAATGAATGATGTGTCTATCACATGCATCCCTCAACTATTTTATATCATGTTGCATATGTGTACATATATGCATGATCTAAGTGAAGCTGTGAAGATGAATTAATCAGTTCTATGAAATATTGCTAAAAATATGGTGCTAAAAGAGAGAGCTGGTATTGATTAAAATTTATTTTTATAGCACAGGAAAAATTCCACATAAGTTAAATTGTTCAGTACTAATGTATATGTACTTAAGTAGTATAAGAAAAATAATGAGATATGTGCCTTTCAGGGAAAAAAATGTATATTTTATTTAATTAATTTTTAAGAGTCATTATTTCATTAAAAAACTGTCTTAATCAGACATGCTGATATGTAAAGAGTCTAAAATCTCAAATGCTATGAGAGCTATGTATGAGTGTAACATCAGTGGATGAAGCTGTATAATTCAATTAGAAACATGATTTAATAAGGAGTATTATTCCAGTTCTAAACCAGAAGAATATACCTATCCCAGGTCATTCAAATTCATCTTTAAAACCTTACCCTGGCCTTTACAAGTTTGCTGCCTAAATATATTTTCCTATTTCCAAGTATGTAATCCCTGAAGCATTGGGTGAACCTGCTTTCTGGGTATGAAATGTAATATTTGTATAACTTAAGCATACTTAGGGTATAAAAGACCATCCTAGTTGTAATAGTCCTGTCAGTTCAATGAGCTGTATTTGAAGTGTAAACTAGTTTGAAAATAGAAAGTATACGCTAATAGAACATTAATTATTTTGATAATTTTCTTTGCCCCTTTCCTTACTCTTTTCCATTCTTGATGCACATTTCTGCACATGGATACTACTGTCATTGTATTTATCTTCCCCTATTACTTCTGAATTCTTTCATTTGGGTGTGTTTTCTGGTGTATAATTACCATATAATCTCTTAACAAATTCACGACAGATATTTTAGTAATAGATTTTACTTCTAGGTCCTTTCATTTAAAATGTTTGATATTAGATGACTGGTTTGATCTTCGGTATGTTTCAGAAACTTTCACCTAAGTTCAAATCATTATTTACAAAAGTGCTCTAAGCACTGGGACTTAGAGATGGAAAGGAAGAAAACCTAATGAGTCCTTTTGGGGTTTACAGAAGCAATCAAAAACTTGGAAGAAACAAGAGGCAGTAAACTGATTGATGGTCCCTGTATACCGCTGCATACAGCAAACCCATGAGGAACTCACAAGTGTACTTCTTTCGAATCTGCAGGATTCTTTCAACGACTATGTAAATTATATGTTGTGCTATAGTAAGCAGACCAGAAATAGTAATTAATAAATAGCGATGATTATATGTAAATTGCATTTATATTAAAGTAGATATCTTGCAGTGCTTCTGAAAATAGACTGATTTAGGTCTACTAAAATGTAACTATAGAAAAGATTTTGTTCTCATTAAAATTAGCTTTTCTTCTACTAGATAACATTTTATATATTTTGCCACATACCAACCTCTATCTCCCAAAGCAGTTATGTCAGACCCTCTCCCCTAAAGCTCTCCTAACCAAGAATTAAATTAAAAGTTTAAAAGTCTCTGGGTAGTATATATCAGGGACTAGCAGCCGCATTCCCAGTGAATAGACAGCTCAATGAAAAACAGCTACTATTTTCACAATGTGTCTTGATCAATTTAGGACTTCAGGTCCTGGGAGCCCAGATTCATGCCCATCTGGCAGTGCTGAGAGACTTGCACTTAAATATCAGATGTGCAGCAGAGCTAACGTTACCACACGGGAACTAGGCAGCCGCTTGTTCCTGATTTCCACCACTCAACAAGTACAACACTTTCCCAATTTTGCTGTCCAAAACACAGGAAGAGCGACGAGGAAGAGGGAGACAAGATGGTAATGTAAGAAAGAGCTAATAAAAGAACCCAATGACTCACAAGCAATCTGGTAAGCAGTGATCAAGCCTATTGTGCCTCCGCTTCACTACTCTGAAGACAAAAAGGCCT
>NW_006442484.1:59346164-59365250 GCF_000325575.1 Pteropus alecto
AAGCTTGCAGATATTACCACAGGATGCCCATTACTTGTCCTTAGAGTGTAAGCGAAAGAAGTTAGTGTGATGTTGTATAATTTCCACAGACTTTATTCTTGCAAATGCTCTGGATTCTTATATACGTGTTTTTAAAAGTACTGTATTTCTCTTATTTTGGAACAATTACATTATTATGCCAAAAGTCCCAGGTGTAAAATTTTATTTACAAATAGGGAGATAATTTAATCTACATTTAAAATACAAGATATTTATCCGTTGCATTTTATGGTAACACACGCTTAAGAAAAAAATAGATATTGCTCTAATTTTCTTATTATTTGTGGATGATATTTGCTAGCAGCTCTCAAGTATTTGTTTTAAGTGTAAGCAGTGTGGGTTATCACCAGAGTGCAGAGATTGAAAAGAAAGGCCTTTTCCCTTGAAATTCTTCAGTAAAAGATTTGATATAGTTTTAAAGTTTCTTTACCTTTAAGAGTATATATAAACATACAAACATACACAGTGCAAAATCCTCCAGCCATTCAGTAAAGAAACACAGACTTGAATAAACTTGAACCATTTGCCATATAATTACAAACTCAGACTAAAAATAAAAGCGTGATTTAAATGTTTTATCAACTGAGTTATAGATTTTTCTGAGATAAGACCAAGTATTTTCCATTTCTCAGTTACTTACTTAAAATCAAAGCAAAAAATTTCCTACCTATTATAAGTGCTTTCTAGTTTTTTGATACATACATAAAGATATTAGAAAAAAATCTTAAATCACAAAAATCCTATAAACTTGAACCTCACATATATACTTATTAAAAGATAAAAGCATTTTCTTCCTATTCTTTTTTTTCCTTACAAAAAATATTTACTAAGTTCCTGTGTATGTCAGACATTGTTCCAGGCACTTGAAAGATATCAGTGAATAAAACAAGATGTCTGTCCTTCTGGAGCTGACAGTCTGATTAATAAACAAATACCGCATGAATACCTGCTGTGTGATCTTGAGCAAGTCATTTAACCTCTCTGTACTTCAGGTCCCTTACCTGCAGAAAGAGAAAATTAATAGCGTCTACCCCAAAGGGTTTTGGCAAGTATTAAATGTATGTATAAAGTGACTTGCACAGAGTAAGTCCTATAGTATAAACATTAATTTTTGTTATTATTTTTTTTAACTTTTGTCAATGTATAGAAAGATAAAAATATTAAGTTGAACCATATGAAATTGAAATTTTGTAGGCAGTGGCATACAGTTCAATTTATAATTTAAGTCAATAGTTCTTATCTCTGGCTATACATTAGAATTACCTGAGGGAACTTTTAAAAATAGCAGTTCCAGGGCCCTTCCCCTCCCCCTTCCCTCCCACCAGATCTTCTAAGTAATAATTTTGTAGGTGAGATGTTGGATGTCATTTTTTAAAAAAATATTACCGGGTGATTCCAATGGATAGCCAGAGATGAGAATCACACCGTGCTTTTTCACAGAAAGCAGTGAGGAAATTAGAACAATATGATGTCAAAGGAAGCAGAGAGAAAGAAGTGCTCAATGATGCTAAATGCTGCAGAGAAGTCACATAAAAGTGAAATTACCTTATAATATTTAGGGAGGCATATTTACTTGAGTTAATGACTGTCTCCACTGGAAACTATACGTACTTTGCTTTTGCTCCTGTTCCATTTTTAACTGATACTCAGAAGTGGTCCAGAGCACAGGATTTAGGTAGCCAGTTGTGAGAAATGTTAATGAGGAGACAAAAGGAAAATCTTTTTGATTCATCTTCTCCCGTCACCACAGCAGAGCATGAGTAAACAAATGCAAACTTTAAAGAATAAAGTTCCTAATAGGAAATAAAATATATTTAAGTTTTTACTAAGATGTCCCTGTGTACCACATCTGAAAATACCAAAGAAAAAGACAGCATATTTTCAAACTTCAGAGAGAAAATAGCTGTGCTGTAATCCAAAACTTATCATACAGCAAGAACATCGGCATCTACTAGTTCATGAGAAATGTTTTGAAGTTGACTACTTCAATATTTTGAGTTACCTAATGGGAATATGAAATTTATAGCATAATGGCTTATTTCAAGGAAATGTTTAGAATGTAAACTGTCAGTCATCGATAACAGGGAATCTTTATCTGAACCAAGTAATGGGCGAATCAACCTGGAAAAAGGTTTTCAAAATATCTTATAAACGTCAGTCCCTACTTTTTCTACTCTTCCAAATTTTTAACATGAAGATATATTTTTTAAAATGAGCTTATAAAATCTGTGAATGATGAGAAAAGTTTAGAAAGAACATAATTTGTATGATAGAATAAAGATCCAAATAGATCTTGACAGATATGAATAATAGGCTATATCTAAAAGCATAAAACAAAATAATAATTATGGATCTGATCTCTTTGATTGGGCTAAAAATCTCTTCTCTATGTTTATATAGCACCTTGTGGATATTTGAATGTCAGATATCTGTTAAAAGAATATATTATATGATAAAATCCCACAGTATTTTGAGAGTATAAGTTTATCAGTTTTCTCTCCAGAACAATAATGCCTATTCATTCTTAAGTAATCTAGCAGAGTTTCTGGAACAAGGAGAAATTTTTGCAGAGCTGAACAGGAATATAACTTAACATACTACTACAACAACAAACAACAATTTAGATAGAATAAAAAGGTAGCATGAATAAATCAGAAAAGTATAAAATGGACATAATGGAGAGGATATAATAGCTGTCTCCAAATATTTGAGATATTACCATTTAGAAGAGGGCACAAAACCATTTTTTACAATTACAAGTTAGCATAATTAGTTAATGTGTAGTATTTACAAAGACACATAAGAACCATATATCAAGAGAAGTAAAAATATTCCTAAAAAATGGAAATTATGGTCATGTATTATTTTGAATTTCCCAGCCACTATGTTTTCAAATACATATCGGTGGCTGCTTATTGAAGAAGGGAATAGGTCATCATTAATTTATTTAATAGTATTCTCCACTATGTTCTGGGTAGAGTACTGTGTTCTGTGGACACAGAGCCCATGGCACAGTTCTGTGCTCAAGAAATTCACCATTTAATGAGAAAGAAAAACAAGTAAATAGGCAATAATCATCTTGTGACAAATGCTGCAATGTGCAAGAATGAAAGCACATAGAAAGGAAAACTTCCTCTTAGGAAATCAGGAAAAAATTCCTTTCCCTGATTCTACAGTTTGGAAAATTAAGGTATATCATCTTCAATTTCCTTAAAATCCTGGTTTATGTGGTTCCATAT
This sequence comes from Pteropus alecto, assembly GCF_000325575.1. Lineage (NCBI taxonomy): Eukaryota > Metazoa > Chordata > Mammalia > Chiroptera > Pteropodidae > Pteropus > Pteropus alecto. Next base: position 59,349,443 of record NW_006442484.1, read on the forward strand.
TCCTCCAGAGAGTACTATACACTAGAAAGGTTAGACTACTTACCTTAAAATCAATTGGAGTTTTGAAGATGTTTTTTGCCTGAATGCTAGCCCTTCATGACACATATCTGTCATTCCTTCCTCTGTTGTGCTGACATTACAATTTTTATTATATATACACATATATGAGAAATTTGGCTATTTCTATTGTCTTTAATTATGTTGATTGGCATGTGACAGACACTATTCTGAGGATACAGTATTTTGTTTTCATTTTCTAATATAGGATTATCTCTGAAAACAGCAAAAATGAGAACTTCACAATTATGTAGAAATCAAGCTATATATGGTATTACAAAAGCAAATAGCTCAACCAAAGTAACAATCTAATGATAATTCTTACATGAGAAGCAACGACAAAAACATCATATACACATATATAATCTATTTTTTATTCTTGAATGTTTTTTGTTATTAGTGATGGTCATTTGTTTTTAATGGGGATTATAAAATATGATACATTCTGATCTCTATTTCTAAAATATTAAAATGTAAAACAACGTTAGGATTTCTTTTAAAACATGGAAAATGCTAAGAAATATCTTTTTCGTCCTTTGTATAATTTTAAGCTAAAACAACATATTTTACCAAAAATGTCAACAAACAACTAAATGGATAAATGAACATACAGAGAGCCAGTTGAGGTCAAATTGAAATTTTCTAAATTTAAGAAGAAACCCTTAAAAGTTTATACAATCCACTGAACCAGCATATGCTAAGGGCATATTTTTATTTGATTTTGATTAAAGAAAATATTTAAAACAAAAATATTGTTCATTCTAAAATGAAGTCAGTTTTTATACAAGTTCAGATGATAATTGCCATATTGCTCTTTAAGCCTCCTTAGATTATTATAACATATAAACTAGCTCCTTGAGATTTATCATTTTCAAAATTGCAGCAAAAATTTTAGGACACTGGATCAGAAAGGTACTTTGATATAGTAATTAATTGAATTTTCAGATATGTTTGACATACTTTTCCACAACACTGCAACATGAGAAAACGAGCAATTCCTTAAAATATCCAGAACAATCTTGGGGACAGGACATGAATACTCAATACAGATGTATTAAATAATCCATGCATTTTGACCTCGTGTTATTTATGGTTTTATTTTGATCAGAAACATGGACACAGCTATCATAAGCTCTGCTTCTCATGGTGAATAGGTATTTTTAACTCTTGTCATTTTATTTTTTCAGATCTGTATTCTGACTTCTGGCATTGTCCTGCTTTTTGTAAGCAATTATTGTGTATCTGTGGGCAATATACTGCTGTAAGAAACGAAGAAAGAAAACCCTGTCAGAACATCACCAAAATCCAGCAAAAATTTAGAAGGCTTATGCATAAAAAGTTCAAACATATTCACTATTGCGCTAAAAAAAAAAAAAAAAAAAAAGGAGGACAAAAAGTAAAATTGGAGCCCTTAAAAATGAAAGAGTAATAGTAAAAGCAGAGAAATGGAATAAGAAATGAGAGAATTGGCAAAATAGAGGTCCTAAATATATTAAACTAAAGATGAATAATTAAAAATGCTAGTAGGACAAAGCATATTTCATAACTAGTCAGAATTTAAAAATTAATAATTATATGTGAGCTTTATAATTAGACTAGACATAGTACATAATTCTAGCTCTATTTTCCTGTGCCTTTTGTCAATGCTCAATTATAATGTTAAATAAGTAAATAATAGGGCATTAAATAGCCAATATGACGTATATCAAGGTAATAAATGGGGATATATATATCAACTATTTTGAATTACCACATAATGAATACTCTAAAGTATGTAAGTGATTATGAAATTTATTTTCATAGATTAACAATGTTTCTAAGATATTATATGACTAAAGGAGTAAAACCAGTTATTCAGTGTCACTCATAACAATAAAGGAAAGGAGAATTATAGGATCATGTAAATATTTAATGCAAAAAGTTAAAATACAATATGAAAATATATGAAAAAAGATATTAGTAAAGCAATATCTGTTTGTAAAATGCTTTAGGATATACACATTGGGATTACTCAACACAAACGAGAATTTTCAATTATTTAATTGGGCCATAAAGTTTGGCGAATAAGAAACAGATCTAAAAATATATACCCAGTGAAAACTCTGAGTTATCTGGATTGTCTTTCTATCTAGGTTAATAAATGTCAATATAATATTTGCCACATTTATCTTCTCTCTGCTGTGTACAAACAAACCTTATGTCATGTATAAAACCTAATTCAAGATCGTTGGGCCTTTCTTTTTAGCTATCCTTTCTCTAATACTGAATTATATTACAGATTTAAAAGTAAGCATCATATTTCATTATAAAATGTTTAATATTTTCATTGTAGTAAAGCATAAAACAACGTGTCCCTGTCTTTTTTTTTTTTATAAAATTATCCAAAAATTCAAACAATTCAGTCTGAAAAATCCAATCATAAAATGGTACCCTTTCTAGTTCAGTTTTTTAGAATTATTAGTATGGATCTTGAAAACTGGATCTTTAAAATTCATTTAAAATTAGTTCAAAATTGGATCTTTAAAATTAGAAAAAATAATTAAAGCCAACTACCTCCCTCCAAGGTAGTTTTTGCTGTTGTTGTTCTTAACATTTTCTTACGCATTTAGTTAACATTAGGCCTTTATAGTGAGTTTGGTTTATCAAGCAACAATAAACTAATAAAAGAGAAAGATTCAAAAGTTGAGATCTTTCTAAATTCTTTCTAAATTCTAAAGCAAATTATTATCTAAAATGATTTGCTTTATTCTTGCAAAGATAGATATATAGGTGATAGAAAGTATATGCATACATATATATTTACACACACAGACAAGTTCACATATGAAAAGAGAGCTCCCAACATATTGTTCCTTTTTTATGTCTCTTTAGCATAATTCCCACTTTCAGATTAATATTAATGTAGGACTGTCCTTTCATCCTGATTTATGCTCTATTTCTTCCATGCATTACTGATGCTGATATATAATACTTTCCTCCAAATTTTATATTATGTTCTTATGTAATTATAATCAGACCCAATTGGGTAGTGTTAGATACTCAATGTACATTAAATAAAGTTAAAATAACTGGATTAACTTATAAAATGTGCATTAAATGTTTTCCTTCGGACACTTTTATATTCCTTTTTTATGTCTCTTTAGCATAATTCCCACTTTCAGATTAATATTAATGTAGGACTGTCCTTTCATCCTGATTTATGCTCTATTTCTTCCATGCATTACTGATGCTGATATATAATACCACCCTAACCCAAATTGGGCATAATCTCACAGGGTTCCCGGATTTCTTGGTGGATATGTAAATCAGCGGACACATTAATCCATAACTAACTTGACTTAGTTTGTGAGATTCTGCTGACTCAATCTTACAGTAGTGTCCTACATCTCCCTCTTCCAAAATACCATGTTCATCTGCTGCCCAATGGAGCAGAAAGAAGAGACTGGAGAAGACTCCATTGATTGCCTTTGAGGAGTTTCTTTGAAATTTTATGATTAGATCATGTGCCTCGTAGATTGTTATATATGGAGAGTTCTAAATTATATAAATGTTATATATCAGAGAGGAAAACACACATTCTTTGTTTTTATCATACCAATCTAAATCACAGTGGTTGTAACTGGTCTCAAGACAGCAGGCACTTAGACTTTCTCTTTGTTTTTGTTTTTTGTTTTTTGTTTTTTGTTTTTTTAATACAGAATAAGAGTACTGTGCAATCCAGAGTCAATCAAGTTTAATTGACCTTTAATAATGACATATTACCAGATGCCTGCCAGAATATGGGAGAGAGGGCAAATTTAACAAGCAATCTATTTTACAAGTTGGGTACCTACAGAGCTTATTTCTAACTTAAGCCCCCAAACATTATTCAAATACACGTTTCAAATTCCATAGACTTTAAATGGAAATAGTCTATTTGAATAAAGTTGGAGAAATATTTATATCTTAGTGTCAAGTTCATATATATATATATATATATATATATATATAGAGAGAGAGAGAGACAGAGAGAGAGACAGAGAGAGAGACAGAGAGAGAGAGAATTTTTCTGACTATATCTCCTATGTGGAGAAAAGAACATATTTATGAAACACACACATATATATAATCATATAGTCTTTACAATAATTTTGTGAGATACTCAAAAAAGGGATTTTCATTTTAAAAACTAAAAGATAAAGTTCAAAAAGTTTAAGCAATTAGACCAAGATGTACATATTTTAATCAATACTTATTGTTTCTTCTCCACACTAGCTTTGCTCTTGTTGGGCTTAAGGTCTATGGAAGGAGTCAATCATTTAACCAATTACTTCATTAAGTATTTGATTATGCTTATGGTAACTGTTATGAAGGGGAAGTTCAGCCTACAGTAAGTATGCTAATAGGGGCACCTTTATCTAGTGGTGACTTGAAGGAAGTCTCCCTATGTAGATGACTTCTGAACTGACTGATAAAGGGTAGAATGATAGATAAAGGGAAATGGTGCAAAAAAAACAGCTTGTGCTGACACTCTGAGATGAGAAGGAGCATGATATGAAGATGTGATAGAACAGAGAGCAACTGCAGTAATGGTGCTATGTGAGAGTGGTGAGAAGGCAGGACAGATAATACAGGGTGTGTAGACTGTATTCAGGAGTGTGATCTTAATTCTAATGACAGTAGGACATCACGAATAGTGTTAAGCAGTAAAATTTACATGTTAAATTTGATTGTTAAAAGCATCATTGGGGTTATGATGTGGGGTACAAGGAGATCTCTCAAGAATCTTTTACACTAGTTTAGACAAGATAGTTTCTTGAGTTTGATTGGTATCAGAGGAGAAGAAAAGGGGACACATTTAATACAGAGAAAACAAAATTTAAAAAGACAGTGACCATTCTGGAAGCGGAAGAAAGATATCAAAATGACCCTAAATTTTAATGATTGTGTCACATAAATGGTAACAGTATTATTCATTTGAGATTTCAAATATTATAAAATAACAAGGATTGGGGAGTGGGAAGAATCAAGAGTTTATTAGGACATTTCGAGACTGGTTGCTGTTGTGACCTCCAAAATTGGGAATAAACAAAGCTGGAATTAGCAAAGAAGTTTGGACTGGAAATATAAATATGCGAATCATCAGCATATAGATGGTACACGAACTGCTTGTTCATCTGTGGGGAGAATATAAAGCATCAATATTTTAAAGCCAGTCGCAAGATGAGCCAGCAAAGCAAGCTCAGAAGGGATAGCCAACAGAGGCTAAAAAAATACAGACGAGTACTGATAGTATTGCAAACCAAGGGAAGAAATTATTTAGGAAGAAGAAAATGCTCAACATTTATTATGTAATGCCAAATAGACTATTGGAATCATCTCTTTACATTCAACCCACATTCTGCCAAAGGAGGAAAAAATCCACAAAATGATTCACATAAGAGGAATACAAATAGAATCACAGTGTAAGAAAGAAAGCTCAACTACACCAACTATATCTATACAATTTTTTAAACCATTAAATGCTATTTTGCATTTATATTAACAAAAGGCAAATGTTGGCAAGTTTGCCAGAAAACCAATAAATTTATTAATATTGTTGTTCACATAATTGGTACAATAATTTCAAAAGACACTTTAGTAATACACATCGAAAGTCTGAAATTGCAATGATGCTTGTTAGCACAATAGTCCCCCCCAACCCACCCACTGCATGAAAATAACTTGAAAATCTGCAAATAGTAATATCTAGAAATAATTTTGTTAGTGACTAATTCATATTATGTTTACAACAAAGCAATAACATATGTAGTGCTATTATTCTCATTTTCCTGATGAGCAAACAGGAAGAGAAAAGTTAAGTAACTTTCTTAAGGTTGCATGTTAGTAAATGGTAGAGCAAAGAGAAAATGGGTGGTTTGAACTGAAAGCCTTTACCATATTTAATTCTGCCATGCCCCTCTGAACATTTTTTTCTTTTGTGCCTTGCATTTAGTTGTATAGCTTCTTTTTTACTTCACTAGTCCTGTATCTGATTCATCTTTCCCCCCAAGAGTATCAGAAATATAATTGCTTTGGATATTTTCATAAAATAAGCAAATGAATGAATTTATGAATCTTAAAAAATAAATAAATCTTCTCATACACTGCCACTACAACTAGACTACCATCAAATCTTTCAAAAGCTCGCCAAGTAGTTTTCTTGCATTATTTGGTTCTCTAAAAATCTCATATTCAGTTGACTCTGAACCTTTATTGGCATTTATAAAATATTTGAGATACTGTGCTAGATCCAAGGGAAATAAAGATTAATTCCATGTGATCCTATATTCAGAGAGCTCACAATCTCACAATCTTTGGGGAGAAGTAAACCTGTGGATATACTGTGTGTGTGTGTGTGTGTGTGTGTGCGCGTGTGTGTGTGTGTGTGTGCGCGAGCGTGTGTCTGTGTGTCTTGAAGGTGGCAGGGGGCAATGGAGGGGAGATTTTCTAAGAATTACCTGAAAAAAGTGCCCTCCATTTTCCTATGATGCTATCTGAATGTATAGACCAAGGTACTTCATCCTTACTTACTATTAAATACATTAATTCAATTATTGCTCAGAACTCAGAAGATCAAATTTCAAATACATATTAATTTCAACAAGATTAGCTCAATGCAAAATTGTATGAAAAGCCTGATTTGGTGACCTCCATTTCATATTATGCATCTGTTCACACTGTAAAAATGCTTTATTGCTTCCCAGAAGGCAAAAATTCATGTTACCCCCTGCCTAAATATTTTTCTCATCTAAATCATTCATTGGCCTTATCAATTAAACCCTCAAATTTATTTAAATACTGGTATTATCACTTTAAAATGGCATATTTTATATCTAATAGATAACTGTGCTTTAACTTAAATTATTAATCCCATACACGAGTTTATCCTTTTATAGACTATAAAATACATATAATCTCAGTTGATACTTGTAATAGCATTGTAATAAAAGCAAGGTAGCTATTATTATGCCATTTTTTAAGATGAAGTTAATGAACTCCAAAAATTAATTCACTTATTCAAAGTCACAGAGTCCTTGATACAACAAATACTAAAGCCAATTTTATTTATGTCTTAGTGAGAGCAGTTTTACCCATGATACCCTTCTCCTAAAGGCAGGATCAGTGATTTTGCTACTGGAGAAAGCTGAAGGTATTTATAATTGAGCGTCCTTTGGGTACTTCTTTGCATTACATCACATAGGCAGCCTCCTACTCTAGCCTCATGGATTGACCTGTGTTCACTCTCTATCTATATCTCTGTCTTGGGGGTGAAATTCACATAAATGTCTTATTAATAATCATCTGATTTAGAAAGGATTACACATTTGCTCTTTGATAATTTTAATCTTAACAATCAAACCTGTTTTCTCAGACATAATGTAACTTTTGACTGTACCAATGGCCTTATTGTTTTTATTTATGAACTAAAGTTTGGTAGTATTTTTGCAAGTTTTCTCCTGTGAATCATTTTGTCTTTGTCTTTTACTCACAGTGACTGAAAGAAAATTTTGACAGGTAGGCAAAACCCTGTGAGGCAAAACCATGGAAAATGTCAGAAAAGAAGCAGAGGCATGAGGCCCACTGGCAATAAATAGGCACTGCAAGATACCTAGAGAGAAGATCTCACTGCCCCTTTTGCCCTTAGGCAAACCTCGCAAGTATGATTTCACTTAAGATGGCTTGTTCTTGTTATTTATACAGGACTAAAGTCAAACTCATTACACCGGACCCACCATCCTTCTAATCTTCTTTTCTTTATTTTCTACTTCACTTAGTTATATTACCATTGTCAACCCACACTAGAAAACTGAGTCATCATGGCACATGACTTTCCTCTATTTTCTTGTGCTAAATCTTCCTCAGAAGTGTTTCTTAATTCCTCTCCATAGTTCTAATCCTAGCTCAGGACCTCAATATTCTCACTAGGGTTACTATAACAACCTAAAATTGACTGAGTCATATTCCCTTCCCTATCCCAACTCTACTTTGCCACTTCAATTATCTTTGACAACTCACATCTTCTTATGAACTTTCTCCTTTAAAAAGCTGATTGTTCCCCAATAAATTTTGAACTCCTTGTAAGTTTTGTCTTTTAATTTTTGATGTGTATGTGTGCGGGGGGGATGTTTTAATGATCTAACTCTAATCACATCTCTAAAAACATAGCTGTCTGTATCAAATGCACACACACTCATGCTGGAGGAAAAATTTCTGACCTTAGCATGAGTCTTTGAGAGCTTTACTTAGAGGGACTTAGAAGGCTATCTATATGCTGTGAATTCAGAGATATAATTTATCTTTCCTTTTTGACAAAAAGCCCATCTTAAGCTGTTGTTAAGACATATATCTATTTAAGGATAGTAATAGATACAGCCAGATTGGTCTTCTCTTTAGCAAATGAGTTGGCTTGTTTAACTGTAAAACAAAATTAAATAAGTTTTTTTTTTCACTTTCAGAAACTTTCACATGTTAACTTGCATTTTTCAATTCCAAGGGGAGGATTTAGAATACATCCTCCCTGAGCATTTGTAGTATGGAATACTACGTACTCTGAATATGCTTACTTAACATCTTTCAAACTCATGATAGAGTAGGCAAATGCTAACATATGCCCTATTTACATTCAAATTCAAATAATTTCTCAGAAGATAGGATTGAATGTGGCAGAGAGAGGATAAATGGAAGTGATAAAGCAGAAAACACAAAAAAAATCTGTGATCCTGATATGCGTGTGTTGGATGAGGGGAGGGGTGCTGTAGGTTGAGAAGGGAGTGGTAATATGACTCCAATTCTAGGAAACAGGAAGGAGGACTTAGGCACCTAAATTCAAACTTCATCAATTCTTGTACAATCCCTTTCTTGAAGATTAATCTAAAATATGCTAAATATTGATGAAATATTATTTAGAATAGATGACTATTATATATATAAGTAAAAGCCAAGTATTGGCTTTTCATCTTAGTTAGACAGCAATCTTTTGACACTATCAAAAAATAGATAACATTAAGCCTTGGTACAAGAACTATAGTTCTAAAAAATTCTAAAAATCTATAAGATCATAGTAGCTCTTATAAGAATTAAGCATTAATAGTTAAATGTAAATATAAATTTATTATGGGAACTAGCTATCAAATTTCTCTGTCCTGCTCCTTTGGAAAATTTTGCTTATAAATGTCAATATTATTTACATTAATAAATATATCTCACATTTTTAAAACAAGCAGGTCAGAGAATTAGGTTAGACTTTTGAGCACTGTGCAAACAAACTTTACAGCATCCTAAGTTTTAGCATCTCCAGGCTAACTCAAGAGAGAAAAGTATATATTGTACAGTTGGCTTCTTATAAATAGACTAAATGGGAAAACTAAAATAAATTTGGAACATGCAAATTTAGGGGTCAGTGAAAACAGGCTTGGCATTAATGTTAAAGTAGGAAAAATTAAAGAACCAAGCATCATCATTGTTAGGAAATAGTTCAACCAAAAAAAAAAAAAAAGCTCTGAACTCTCTACCTTCAAGGAACTTGAGTAAATTCTGGCAATTTCAGGTTTTACATTTCAGAAATAATTCAGCCCTCATTATTTTCTACTTCACTGCATCTAAGCTGGAAAAATTTAGGTCAGAGTTGAGAATGAGTTAGTTGTAGTAACTGTCAACAAATAAATTTCTGCCCATATTTTATTCTTTATGAAAAATAAATGAGTGTGGGGCAAGAAAATTGACAATCTTATGGAGACAAGAATCTGTTAGCACCTTTATTTGCATTTTAAAATTACTTCTGAAGAAACGATAATGGACTTTCTACATTCTTCCCAAGACACTAAGGACAGCATTACAAGACAGCCCATATTTGCTTTCCCATGTTCCTAATAACTATAACTATATGTGTGTTTCCTTTGTGGCTCTTATATTGGTGCAATCAACCCCTTGGGTAGCAAACAAACTCTAATAGAAAATGATTCCAATTAAGCACCACTCTGAAAATGACCCCTTGTGTTATCTTTTGTTGTCAAAAAATATTTCTTCAAAACAGCCTGAAAGTACTATAACAACAAGGATTTTATGTTTCCATCACTCATGGTATCACAAAGTCAGTGTCTGAAATGCTTTATTTTCTGCTCCCACTGATTTTATTTTTCTTTGCAGTTTCTGAAAATTTCTCTAATTTGGTTAAAGTCACATATATTTGCATCAGAGAAAATCTTTGAAAGATTTTTTAAAAATGTTCTATGAAAATCTCAGCATGACAGAAGGAACTTTATCTCAGGCAGTGCCGTGACCTTCAGGGCATTAAACATGTGAAATCCGTCTCAGGTTCAGTATGAGGCTTCACTTCTGGTGGGGAGAAACATGACTCAGAGCTCATGTACACATCAGCATTGTGTGACATTTGAAAATAGGTTTTTACAGCCTTGCTCACTGTGCCCTTCATGCTTTGCCTGGGCTGCCCCTCTTTTCTCCTTAAACTGCTCTGAAAAGTTTATTTGTCACATTTAGGCTGTTGCTATCCCTGGTGCCTCCTATAGACAGAAAGAGGACCATGCCCTCAGCAGTCTTGTCTACGTTTCCCAGGTACCAGTGAAATGTAAAAGATCATTTTCAAAGTGAATTCCTTAGGTTTCTGAGGATGAACCGATAACGTGATGGAACTGTCAACATTATTTCTCTACTATTTTAAATCAGATTCTGCAACCATTTTTCTATGTCTCAAGTGGGTGGCCATAAAACGGAAAGTTGGTGGTGGTTTGTTCGGCATCGAGAAAGAGACTCCATGTGAGTGAAATGATGGTTTCACTCTCAAGTGGTGATTCGTGTGTTGGTCACAACTCCTTCTATTGGAAGTTTCAGAAACCTAATTCAAACCAAAACTAGTTTATTGGCTAGTTTGCCAAGAAGAAAAGGAAATGCTGGAAGTGAGCTTTAATGACAAGAGTAATGGATTCATTGCCGCCAAGTCCATCCTCCCCTCAGTCTTCCCTCATAGCTCATCTCACCTTGCCTGTTACTAGCTATATGATATTTGCATCTTTTCCTCTTCTAAATAGGCTTCATTCAGGTAGTGGCAAGGTTGCCTTCCAGCAGTCCTTGTGGAGTCACCACAGCAGGTCATGTACCTTTTCCCAATATAAAAATGCTTTAAAACAGAGATTTACTGAGTTCCTACTATGTGCCAATCACTGCTTTAGATATTAGGGACACAGAGTCAAAAAAAAATGTCACTGTTCATGAAATTTCCACTTAATGCAGGGGAGAAGAATTTTATTTAAAAAATAAAAACAGTATGTCAGATGGTGATGAAACTATGGAGACAAATGGAAGGAAGAAGATGGATAGCAAGAATTGGGTTCTACTTCATTTTAAAAGATCAAGGAAAGTCTTATAGAAAGGAGAACTTTGAACAGAGTCTTGAAGGAATTGAGAGAGTGAACAGTGTGACTATAAAAAGAGCCAATAAGAAACAAAAAGTACAAAGAGACTACACACTGTTGGACACACAGGTTGTATATTTATCTTTTGGCTGCAAGGTTAGAATCTAATTTTGGAAGAGAGAGAATAAGCTTTTCTGAAAGATTAAAAATAATTACCAAATAATTGTCTGTATTAGAGAATGGAGGTTGTACTGGGTTGAATAGTGTCTCTCCCAAAATTAATGTCCAACCAGAACCGAAGAATGAGATTTTATTTGGAAATAAGGTCGTCATAGATGTAATTAGTTTACATGAGTTCACATTGGATTAGAGTAGGCTTTAAATCCAATGACTGATGTCTTTATAAGAATGCCATGTGAAGATACAAAGGCACATGGGGTAGAAGGCTGTGTGACAACAGAGGAAAAGATTGGAGTGATGCCTCTATAAGTCGAGGAATGTTGAGGATTGCCAGCAACCAAAAAGATTGTTTGAGGCAAAAAAGAAGAATTCTGCCTTAGCAACGTCCAAAGGGAACATGGCCCTGCTAACATCTTAATTTCACTTCCTGTCCCTAGGAATCTGAGAGAATAAATTTCTGTTGTTTGAAGCCACCCAGTTTGTGAAACATTGTTACAGCATCCCTAGGACACTGATACAGAGGTCTTCTTATATTACATAAGGTACACACATTCCAGGTTTCCTCTCCTTGCCATTTAGCAGGAAATACTAGTCTACCACCAGAAAGCCATTCCACAAAATGTCCTGCCACTTTATTGAGAAGAAGGTGCTGAGAAGACAGCACTGGCCTCAGTTCAAGGGAGCCTAGGGCCACATTGGCCCTATCCTTCTGAACAACTCAGTCTGGGGCTTATATCTCATATGTTCATCTAGTGCTGCCACTAAGTTCAAGTGCTTACTACAGTCCTGGCTGTACATGTCAAACTCCTGCTTCCTTTTTCTAAAGAAGAAAGTCATGGCCACCTAGTCACCATGATGCTTACTCAGATCCTTTAGTAAGTAATTGATCAGAGATTAGATGCTTTCTCTGTGCCCAATAAGCACCCATGTGTTTAATATCCGTCAGCCCTGATATGCCAATAGATAAGTCTTCAATCTCTACATGTTAAGACAGTTTTGCCTTTACGTGTACTATTTTTGCGCAATCTCTTCCTCTACTCCAGCAACTCAGTCATGGTGTCCAATTCTTCAACTTCTATGGGAAGAAATAGTGGGAATCCTTTAGTTTCAGCAAACTGCTATTCTTTCCTCTGATAATGAGTGGCTGCTGCCCCACAGGAAGCCAATCTCCCCTCAACTCAGAGTTCTGCTCCATCAGATCACCTATGGAGAGATTCTTTATGGTAGAAAAAAAACAAAGTTTGTTTTCACCAAGTCTTATTTTGGCAGAAAGAGACAGAGGTAGTAATCCTAGCTTTGCTACCTATGTGAAGAACATGGGGAAGATTATCAGTCAACCTCTCCATGGAGACTACAATCCCTAAATGTTATCCTACAAAATGTGAGAGAAGTGCCCCAATCTCTGCTTTTCAGAGTCCTACAGAAAGTCAGGACTGAGCACAGCTAGGATGAGCAGGCTCTGAGGGGAGAGAAGAATGAATGGATTGGGACAAGGGTTCCAAGAGTTCAAGATCCTGATTTAGTGGTGGCATTTCACTATTGCTGACTCTATTCTTCCTCAGATGAGGCCAAATGAAATTCTAAGGACTAAGAATTGTATCTTAGTGTCCAAGTGTTTTTCACGTCTAGTTGTGGTTATAGTTAGGCTGGGGGCCTTTTGCTCATGATGGACACCAGGAGGAAAGTAAAGTAAAGATGCAGACATGAAACTAAAATGATTTAGTTCATATTTAGGCCTATGCTGAATGTCAGTCCTATGCAGAAAATCATGGAACAGCCTAAAGGAAAAGCTAAATTAGGACTCTAATAGCCCATATGTTGTGGGTCACTCAGATATAACAAATTCAATTTTTTTTTTGTAGCTTCCAGTATTTTTAGGGAGAGCATAGGAAAAGCTAAAACATTATTTCCATTTTGTTAGCAAGAACCAGAAAAGAAAGGTGATCTCTCAAATGGGTCACTAGCAGAGCAGATGTACCACATTTTATATCCAAAGCCTAATTCAAGTATTATAGGTAAAATCTTTTGGAAATCCCTGTGTCCCATTGGCCATTATTGAATCAAGAAAAGGGGAGATGCCACTTCGAAAGTATGACATAAGCTATTTTTCTGAATAGACAGAAAGAGAGTGGGGAAAGTCCAATCATTCTTTCCTTGGTGATTGTAGAATGAAGACAAGAAAGTTGTCAAGAAATAGATAAGAAGGCACCCTTCTCTGCAATAAAGTCATACAGAGAGGACCATGCTAGATAGGTTGATATAAAAGCTATTTAATACAGGAATTTTGTGCTGTTTTCCACTTGGAAAGAAAACCAGGTCAAGGCATATTACTAAAAGAACCCAGGGTTAGGGAAATGAGGTCCTGACCTTTCCTTCCCTGGTTTTCCTAGACTCCCATTTAGTACAAAAAGTATTGGTAGGCTTATGTGCAGGGAAATCATTGCAATGAAATATAATTGACCATTTATCTGTAGTCACAAGGAAAGACCCAAGGCTAGGGCACAAGTTACAAGTAAACAGAAGTTACAGCCAGACCTCAGAAGAGACTGAGGTAAAGCCAAGTGAGCAGGAAGGACGCCTGACCAACCTGAGGAATAACTACACTGACAGAGCTCATGACCACGGTCAGAGGATGCTAGCAGAACACTCAGTCACCAGGTAAGGCCATCATTGTAGAGATCAGAGGAGCGAGAGACCCAAGCGCAGTCTTTCAGTATAAATATTGATATGTGCACTTCCTTCCTTGACACCAGATCACATAGTTCACCATGACACATACATCATGTTGGAGAGAAACAAAGAAGAGGAAGAAATTTACAAGACTGCATTATTCAAAAGAGACAAATATCTGAAGAGGCTGAATTTGTAAGACTGAATTTATCAGATTGATTAAATTTAGTTTTATGAGTATGTTTGTTGGCTTTTTCCCTAGCTGCACTGCAAGATCACATCAGATATAGAAAACAAAGAAGCCTTATTGAGGTTGTGCATCAGAGTGTAACTCAAGTTAGCTGCGATCATAATACGTGAAAATACAAGAGCAAGTAACAAAATTTCTTGCATTACTACAGGGTTTCTTGAATTTTTCAAGAAAACTCTGTCACAGTGACCATTTACAGATTTAATTCCATACTTTCTAGATACTGACAAACCAAAAATAAAGGTGAGATTGTTGAAGACACAAATTCAACTTTTAATTGAAAAAGATAGGGTAAGAAGATAAGGAACTATCTCTTAATCTCTTTCTAAGTGTTACTTTTAATTGCTGCATGATTAAAATTATGGTAAAATCACTTTAGATAAAAGTAGCTGTTCACAATAAAGAATTATCAGTTAGGACTCAAAGGAGCAGGTCAAATTTCTCAAAGGTCTCTTCTTCCAGAGGGTAAATAGTTGCTAAATACAGAACCACCTTTAAACAAAAGAGACCCCGTTTCATTAAAGGAAAGAGACTCTCTGAGTTTGAAAGGAACCTGAGGTAACCTATTTGGAAGACTCAACAGTAAATATTAAAAAATTATTTTTACAAATGTAAACTGATGGTAAAAGTAGATCAATTGAACAGTAAGTGGAGAGGATGTGCTTTTCATATGAAAAATTCCTGTGATTTTAATCAAATAATTTAAGTAAGAAGGATTATAACTAATAAACACCTTACATTCAAATTTAAAGCACATGATAATCTACAATATTAAATCAACTATTTCTTCTGTGATGAAACATGATGGAAAAGAATAACTGCTTTTTTTATGTGAGCTGCAGATGATTTCCACTAGAGAAGTACTTTGCTATTCATATTTCCCCCCTATGGAAATATAAGTCACTGTGTTAAAATATTATAAATTTCAAAATAAATAATAATATTTACAAATAACATAAAAATGTGGAATATAAGTCGAATGAATTTTGTGAAAGAGAAATATGCTCCTTCTTGAATATGTCTAGGAAAGTAAGCCACTGTAGACTTCTAGAGATTATTGTTACAAAGTAAATTAGAAACAAGTCACCTGATTATAAAAGTTTTTATGTGCTGAATTGTGCCCCGTTTTTGCTGAGAATCCAAAATATAGCATCAAATTTCTCATCGATGAAATGCAAAATAAGTATATGTTGATATAATTCTATTTGTCTTAAAGAAAAATATATTTTTTAATCAAGTGTATATGTGTATATATATTTCA
>NW_006442484.1:59365307-59493753 GCF_000325575.1 Pteropus alecto
AATTTCATGGCTTATCTTCAACCAAGACTAATATGACTTTCTCAAAATTAAAGATTTTTAAATTTAAACCCTGATTGAACTATTAGTTGGATTTCACAAATCAATTAATAAATACAAAAGTTAAAATGCATTAAACAGATTACAGGGTTTTTTATAAAGCAGCCTTATTACCCTTTGGAATTTTTCACTTTTTGAGCACCAGTTATTCTCAGGCACTGCTCTGTGTCTGTACTGAGCTAATTTCAGAAACAATCAGCTGTTTGCAATCCTTCATGTACCTACAAATATCCGTAGGTGTGAAAATGTCATAAACAAAAGAGAAAGTTCCTATGTTAAGCCCACACCTTACTGTGAAATGAATTAGATCAGAAGATGAAAATCAAAATATCTATAAGTATTTTCTGCAGTCAGATTATTGAAGCATTTATTGCTTTTCTTTGAAGCAAAAGATTTCTGATAAACAAACGAGGCCCATGCCTTGAAATTATCAAGGTTTTTTGTCATCAATTCTGTGTTTGTTTGGAGCCAAGAAAAGTCCACCAGCCTGCTTCTTTATTCACTGAGAAGCAAGAGAAAGAAAGAAAAAGAATTCACAGTTCAGAAAGGAACTCCTTTGCTTCATTACACTGACAAAATGATAGAGCAGAATCAGTACTTTTTTATTTTCCTCCTCAGGTTTACCCATATCATATCTGCTGATGCTGAATTATGGTGACTCTAGTTAATTGTTCTTAACAAGAAATTTCAAAACTAAGGAAATCTGTGATACTCTTTTTTGATTTTCTAATTTATCTTTATATGAAAATTATTAGACAAAAAAACATTCTAGTCTTTTTGGTCACAGCAGACAAAACTGAAGATTTAGCATCTGTAGTAAATGAACTCGTATTGCTATTAAAAACAAAGAGAGAAACAACCAAATTGATTATTTACAATTAAACTAACAAAAAAGATTGCTTCAAGAAATGAATCTTGACCAGGGAATTTGGTGGGCTTTGTTTCAAGTCATCAGCAAGAAAAAGAAAACGAAATGTCCTGAAACTTCTAGAACTACAAAATTTAAATGCTTTTCATGTGTTAGGTTTCATTGAGTTGCTGATCGTCAATATGCAAAAAGGAACTGTGGTATAGCTAGAGAAACTGATAATCACTTATTTCTTTACCTTGGCCTTATGTGTTTGATAGAAATGATGTAACTCTATCACATTCTCTCTTCTTGCTCTAAATATTAAATAATAAAATTTATTAGAAAATTTTATTCTGGAGTTTATATAAACACTATTCTTTAGAGAAAAGAAAGTAGAAATGATATTTGTTATAAAAGTATCCTCTGAAGGAAAGAGAATACAATTTCTTAGTCAAAAAACTAGTTACAAGCTTAGGGGTTGATATCAGAGTTCTCAATTCATATACAATTTCCTACATTCATAGCTGTATAACTTGGGGAAAGTTACCAAAGTTCTATGCATTGGAGTTTTTGCTTCTTCGTGGAAAAAAAAAAAAAAAATTAATAGCACCTTTTTTTTAGAGTTGTGTTATGGACTGAATGCTTATATCACCCCAAAACTCACATGTTGAAATTCTAAACCCCAATGCGATAGTATAAATAAGTAGGGCCTTTAGGGATGATTAAGACATAGGGTGGAGCCCCCAATAATGGGATTAGTGACCTTAAAAGAGATCCCAGAGAGATCTCTCACTCGTTCCACCATGTGGGAACACAGAGAAGATAATCATCTATGAACCCAAAAGTGGGATCTCACCAGACACCAAATCTGCCAGTTCCTTCATCTTGGACTTTCCAGCCTCCAAAACTATGAGAAGCAAATTTATGTTGTTTATAAACAACCCAGTCCATGGTATTCTGTTAGAGTAGCCTAATTAGACTAAAAAAAGTTTTTATGAACATATTAGATTGCTTATACAAAATGTGTTGCGTAATATTTAGCATATAATACATGTACATTTATTTGTTATTGTGATAAATAATTTTCAAAAGGATAACTGAGACTATAATCATTGTGTAATTGATCATTGTTAATACAATGGTTTATACCAATGTTTACTCTAAATTTTATTTTATAAATATATCTGTCATATTTTTTTCTGTAATAACTCTCTCAAGACATAGTAACAACAGCAATAATAATTATATAAGGATGATAGCTAGCACTTATTGGCTCTATTTAAGCATTTTAATAGTTTAAAATATAAAATTTAACAATCACTTTATGATGTAGATACTGTCATTGTTTCCATTTCATTAAAAATACTGGACCACAGAGATATACACTTATTTAGCCAATGTCACACAACGAATGAATTGGAACCTGGAGAGAAACCCAGGTAGACTGCTTCCAGAACCCATGCTCAACTCTGCTTTCAAGTCTAATCTTAAATAGTTTTTATGGACAATAAGATATGGAAATGTGATTGCTAAATGAACGAGTATAAATACATGCAGTCCTATGTCCAATATTCCAACACATGAGCCATTTATTTCAAAGTTGTTACGGAGAATTTGACCATACAACTCCCACTGAAAAGGTGAAAATCATGGGGCTGAATCACTATGTGTTTTTTGAACAATTCACCCCATGGTGTTTTTATTAACTTGTCTTAAGCTAGGCATAATCTAAGAAAGAGGCAGTAATACACCATGATATGTAGTAATCCAATTAGTTTTAGCCTGTGTTGTTCATCAAGGAATATAATAATTTTTTAATCGCAGCAAGAATCATGTTGTCATTACAGTTACTTTTTAAATTTTATCCTAGCATTAAAAATCTTAGAAGATGACACTAAATTGTTTAGCAATTATAAAGTTAAATGCATTTCTGATTCAAGCACACACATTCACCCACACACATATCTATTGACATACTTGTATATTTATAAATAATATGTTTATAAGAACATAGCTCATTTTAGCTATTCATAGAATCAGTGAAGTCCAAAACTTATGTCTCAAAAATTCTGTCTAGAATTATTCTCTTTATGCCATTTCTTAGGTAAAATCTACCTACATGTTAGGGTAGCATCGAAATTTTTTAGAAAGGAATGTGAACTCATTCCATGGATATTGTCCTTCAGAACTTTCTGAAACTCACTTGTAACTCATGGTTTAATGTGATATCCTGGATTGTTAATAAAATTACAAGGCAGTGTTGCACAATAGTTTAAAAAACAATGAGTTTAGATGGAAAAGACAAGATTCTTAGCTCTAAAGCTTCTTAGCTTGGTGATTTGGGCAATTTATTTAATCATCTGTAGAATGAGGATAATAAAAATCTAACCTAAAAGTACTATTGTGTAAATTAAAGAAAATGATGTGTATAAAAATAGTACAGTATGAGTCATATAAATGCTTAACAATTGTAAGCCGCTGGTAATATTATTAATTTTTATAGTCATCTGACTATATATTTATAGTAAGTTATAAACCTGCAAGCAAATGTGTTTTATTTTCTTGGAGAAATTCAAGAAATTCAGTTTATTATAGTATAAATAAAAGTATTTTATTTATACTAGATATCCTGCTTTATTCCTTCTTTATTTTTTGGCTTAAAAAAGAAATCCATTTCTCTCTTAAAGATTCTTCTATATAATTTCTGTTTCCTTTAGTCTCTTACTGATGGTCATCTGCAAAAGACCTTGTGCTAGAGGTAGGATATAAATTAATGTCTACCCATAAGTGTATGATTACTAAACAGAACAGTGTATATTTCCATTCCTATTGAATTTGTGTTGCACAGTCTAAGTCTTTAAAATTAATGTCTCATATTTTTCACTGTTCTCAATTTATAGAAGGATTCAGTTCTGTTTTATAATCTATTGTCTATCTATCTTCCAGAAAATAGGTAGCTGAGATACTTTCGTTTGGGAAAAACAGCTATTTTTGGTACAACTATTTGAGATCTGAGTTTAGATCAATACAGAGGCCTCAAGCTTCAAATCATAAATGTTAAAGCGATGAGTCTCAGAAATCATGCATAAATCAGAATACTGAATTTTACAATGGAATTCTAAGTATATTTTATTTTATTTTATGTTGTTATATTGTCATCTTATCTTATTTTCTCTTATCTATTTTATCTATCTTTAGTTCAGCCACTAGAATTTACTCCACATCTTATTATCATTAAATTGAAGGTAAATAGAAGTACCCAGAATATTGAAGTAAGTTAAATAGTTATCTATATAAATAATAAACAACTGAAAATCATTATAAAGCAGCATATCAAAGAACTCAAATGAACAGAGTATTAATTATATATCTGACTAAATTTGGCCCCAGAAATGATCAGATGAGACCAATTAGAAAGCTTCCTGAAAAATGCATCTTTGAAGTTGGAAAGGCTAGGGCAAGAAAAGGCCTGTAGGCAGAAATATATCAACATGCAGATGAGAAAGAGAAGCTTGGAATGGTGGAGATGATTCCATCATAGAGTAACCAGACATAAATTTGATGAAATAAATGTGAATAAAGATGAGCCCCTGGAATATGCTTTTAACAAGTTTTCCACAAAAAGATCATAAAATACCCTTGTGTCTAGCCAGTGTTAATTGGAAATGCAAAGGTCTTTCATGAGCTGATACAGGTTTCTGAACCATGTATAGTTTGTTTGCTTTTTTTTTTTTTCTGACTAGTGGCTATAGTATTTCAAAATGACACATAACATTAGATAGTATGAGGTATCCAGCAAACCATGTAGCTGCACTGCTCCAGATAAGTCATTTTGGATACTATTTATTACCTGAATGATTTTACAATGTTGTTGAAATTGTTTTGTTAATGCTTGCAAACTTCTGTGCTATTGGCTAGTGGTTCAACAGAAAAGGGACTAGTTGTATGTTCTTTTATGGGCTAAAGCAGCAGGCAACCACAAAATAAAGCTACATTGATTAAAAATTCTAATCATCCTATGACTTTCATAAGTTGAAGTTGCCTGCATTAGGAGAGTACATTAACAGACAAATAACAGTTTCATTATATTTTTGCACTGCATTGGCAAAATGTATCTGAACTTACCTGAAGACAACAAAACCATTCTCAAATACTTAGTAAAACTCATGCTCCTCAGTTTCTTTAGGTAGAGTTTCAATTTGCTTAGAAGAGAGATGATTTCTCTCAGGTGGAGTTAGTCCCAAGTGAGCTGACAAGTATGAACTAAATGACCTCAATTTTGAGGATTTGGCAGAGATAAGGGCTTCAAACCCAGAAGTTATACTGGCACGTATGACTTTTATCAGAGATAGATCTTTTGTGCCAGTATAATGTATATTTCATTCAGAAAAATATCTGTGCAGTAATAGCAACATAGATTACTCAAGAATGACAATGCCTAAAGAGAATAATTTTAACTTAAGATTTAGGAGGGCAGCAAAAGGATTTGCTGAGAATGACTAAGTCATAGTCTAGATAAGAATTATAATAACTGATTACAAAAGAACACATAGAAGTGCATACAACCACCATGGATCTACAATGACCTGTGACATATCTGTGTACGTTCACATGTATGTGCACACATACTTCTAGTTCCTCCTCAGTAAGGAACTAATGGGGACTTTTAGCAAGTATTTTTATTCAGTCTGGATTTTTATTCTTCCAGAGGCTATATAACCACATTTTTAGATCCACTACTGTTCCAATAACAACCATTTATTCTAAGAGTAGTTGTTTCCTTATTTTAGGATTTATTTCTATTTGCAGAAGTCTTTAGTCATTCTATTTGCTAAAGCTCATTTCACATACAGACTTCAATGGATTACATAAAGGCTTTTCTTATCTCCAATATATTTTACAAAATGTGAGCTGCCTGCTTTCCTTAATGAAGAATTGGATCCTATGGACTCCTATCATTCCTAACACATGATCCTACATAGCTTCTCTCTCACAACCAGAATTATTAAAACAGATATTTTGTTGTTAGAATAATTATATCCAACCTAACTATGGCAGGTATAAACCTGATTGTAGTCCACACTAAAAACCAGTGTTCTCTTTTTCATTATCATTACAATACCTTTTTTTGTATCACGCAAGTAAATATCTCTGCTCCACTAATCCCCATAGAGAAACTCAAGGGTATTCAAGTTTAATGACTTTAAACATGCCAAGATAAAGGATGACACAGCATAATTTTAATTTTCAAAATTAGAATTATGAAAGTTTCTATTTTAAGAATTAAATATCTAGGAGGAAATAGATAAGTTATAACTAAATATTTCATCCACAGAAGAATCATCTTGTAATGAAAGATGAAGAGAAAGAATATATACATGTTAATAAAAGAGTGAAGATCTCATCAAAACACCTACAAATTTATTATAGAATTAAGGCTACTTTTCGTTGATGTCTCATTAGATATGTTTGTCATATACTATAAGAGAGATCTGAAAGAAAAGATTATGTATATTATTATACCAATATGTTATAAAATCTAGTCAAAATGGCTGGTTCTAGAGAATATATGAACAGAGTTGAATGAAAACTGAACTCTGCTTATAAGTTGTGAGGAAGGGAGACAATGGAAAACAAGCTAATTTTCATTATAAAATATGTGAGGAGAGGATGTAAGATGGTGTTAACGGAAGCATTATTTAAAAGCCAGTTTAATGAGCAGTTGTACTCCCAGATTGTTCCCCATTCCAGCCCACTACCACCTGACATTAGCAGAAGATGGGAGGTTTTCCTTCCTCGGTTGAAGAGAGATGATATGAATTGAAGCTTTGAGTCAGAGCTGAAGGTGGGATTGGATGACATTGTGAAAGCAAGCAGATTAAGTAATAATTTGCACATTGAACATTGATACCCCACCCTAGTCTCTGTACTTTTCCCAGAATGTTGGTAGCTGGGTTTATAACATCACAGGCAGAAGGGAGGGAAAATGTTCTACAGAAAGACTTATACATATTATTTTTGGGGAATTCCTCATTGAAAGGACCTAATCCTCTTTGGATCACCTCTGTGAGACATGCCAACTGACAAGTTTCTTTCTGAAACAGAAAACTTTTGGTAAGTTATTACAATGCCTCTCTCTAAAATATGAATAGAGCCCAGACACATAATACACTTGAGAAAATTCTCCCCAGTGCTCCTCCTTTTGGGCAGTGTCTGCTTCCTAAGCCAACTGACTTGCTTTGTCTCAATGCGTATAAATTAGATGAGCCACACAACCAAAAGCTGTAAGAGCCATCACACAGTTCCACCTTGGTTCTTTTCCCTCTGTCAAGAGAACATCGAAGTGTATAAAGTCTTCTCTTTCAGCCTGGATCTCAAAACAGCAGAAATGGGATAGAAGCCATAGCAAATTTGAAAGTGTCATGTAAAGTGAGTGAGCTATAAACTGTACTGGTATAACCTTCTGCAATTTGGGAATTGTTCGCTGCTATATTGCAACCTCAGGAAAGCTGATCAATACACCAACTATGCAGATAGCAGGGAAAAACAAAATGAAAAACAAGTCCTTGGTGAAACTGTAATGTATATTCTTGGAGAGAAAGGCAAATATACTATATCCATAAAAAAGGTAAATTGCTATAAGAGGGGAACTTTGAAAGAATAACAAAGAGCTCTATGAGATCATAATCATAAATTGATATAAGATAAATTAAAAATTCTATTATTATACTGAGAAGACAAAGTGGAAAAAATACCAAAGAGAAAAATGTCTACTTGACTTGACTTTTTATTAATTTAGCTATTTGATTTTGTAAGTTATATAATTACTTTGATAAAAACAAAAATTAAATTTAAAAAGTAAAATAGCCCATCAATGATAATATTTAAAAATAAAATATTTTTATAAAATTTATACACATCAGCTGTATTAAAAAGAACAAATTTAAATTTTATAATTTTAATATGTTTTAATGTATAGAGAAGCTTATATATATGCATGTTGTATTTCTTCTATTAAGCACATAACTGTTTATAAAGTCACTTGGAGATAGCACCACCTATCCTGGTCTCGAATCTTCTTTAAGCTGATTTAGTCATATGTTAAAAGGAGTTAATTCAGTAGATTGTCTATACTGTCTTATCATCAAGAAGTTAAAGCTGCCATTCCATAATATCTTTCCTCTCAGCCATTGAACTACCCTCAATCTGAATGGTTGGAATTTTGAAAAAGTTGACAAGGAAAGACTACGCATGAAACTTGTTGGAAAGAATCTTATCAAATACTGTTGACTACACACACAGTAATCAAACTTCAATGAATTGACCCTTGGGTCCATGTTCCACAATCTAAAAAAAATCAATTCCATTTGGCAATCCAAACTCTCGGATGACCTCAAGACAAGGGCTCCAAATAGTCTCCAAATGTAGATGATATCATAAATCATACAACTTCCACCAGGATTTTGGATCAAGTAGATGTCTTCTTGATTGCAACAGTTTCCGTTCAAAACCCATTTAACATAATCCAGATAACCGGAAACACAGATAGTCATGTTTTAATCTGCGTGACCTTGTTCTTTGTTTCCTAGCTATTTTCCTTTTTTTTCTCTGTTGGTTTACGGTTGTAGATGGCTGTGATACTTGTAGCTCTTGCACTATTGCTTTCAAAATGTCCATATTCTTATTACGTTCTATCATCTTTCATCCAATACCTGGCTGTTTATTTACTCATAATTAGGCTAAAAGAAGCAATCAAATCAAAAGTCAAATTGCTTCCAATTTTCTGTGGGTGCTGTCCAGCTTCCTTTAGTACCAGTCTCATCTATAAAATGAATGATTTTCATCAGTATTTATTTTCAACCACTAGATGGCAAACACAACACTAAGTTAGACAGCCAAAAGTTTAAAACTCCCTGTTATCTATACCTAACATTGGCCATTGCTATCTCCCTCAAAACAAACCTGAAGCCTTTCATAGGAACTAGACTTTGCAATTGAACATTCACAGAAATAATACGTGGTGAAGAGCTGAGAAATGGGTTGTGTGTATAAAAATGCTTCTGTAACTTTCCTGTTTTAGGCATTATTGAAACTCCATTCTTAATAGCATTCTCTGTTGCCAGAAAGATTATGAATAATCTCAGCTTTTTTTTGGACATAGGCTTTGCTGGTTGATCTTTGGGGAATTCAGACAAATCACACCTTTGATTTCTTTTTTGTTTATTTAGCTAGCGTGTGCTTATTATGAGCAGTTTTAAGATAAAATAGTAGATTTTAGAGGTAAAAAGTTAAATCTGGTGAAGTTAGTTGTTCTTTCACCAAAATTTCATTAATTACTATGGTCTCTAGAAATCTGCCATATGTAAATATATATATATATATTTTATATTATATGGATATTTATATTACATGAATACACACACACAATATTTTCCGAGTGGCAAATCATTTATCTACATAATTGCTACTAAATTATTAACATAATTGCTACTAAAATAGTAACCACAGGGAGAAGTGTTGTTAGGGACTCAGTGAAAACTCTCTTCTGAGAAACTTGACCTTGAATAAAAAGAGTCCTTGAAAGCATGTGAATATAACAATGGTAAAGATGGGAGAAGACAACATTCGGTATGGTCTGTATCCCTGAATTCTTTCTTAGGCAAGTCCTCCTTAGCTGTTCCGAGGCCATGTGGTTTACCTAATTTACCACCCAAAGCCATTTATCAATAAATCAAACAGAAGCCACGAAAGGAAGCTAAATCATCCATCATGCCTTTAGAGGCCTACTGTACCTAAAAACAAACATCGTTTAATTTCGGTTTACTGTAGCAGAAAGTAGAAATAACACAGAGTCATCATGAGCCTGGCAATGCCTCCTGACACAGAGATCCAGTGCCAAGTTACTGAGTGATTTCAATACCAGGGTTGAATAATCATTTTCATCATTCATTTTAAATGAACAGTGGCATGTCATTAATTAGTATTAATCAGGAAATTACTGCATAAGCACAGAGAGAATGATGGCCCACATGTAGCTCATTAGGCTTATGCAATTTAAGACATAAACTGAAATCTTAGACTCACTATTTATAGAATTTTACAGAAATAACTCATTTCAAATACTTCTAACATAATATGAAAGATAAATACATTTTGAGTAAATCTTCTTAAAGTAAATTAAATGTTACTTTTGCCAATAACTTTGACTATTTGTTTTTCTAAAGGAGTAAGAAATATATTTTTCACAGCAAAAGAACTCCTACAAACCAAAAAATAAATGTCACGCATGAGAAAGAAATCCTATCAATAAATAAATATTTCTACATGTTATTTTACATGCTGTATTTCTCATATTTATAGGAGAAGGCAGAGCAAGATAATATATAATAATAATTACTTCAAAACTATAACTTAACCATTAATTTGATCCTTTTTACTGACTTTAGAAAAAATATTATAAAGTAAAAATAAGAAAAACATGTCTACTTTTGTATTTTCCATGTATCTGAGACATTTGGCCGACATTTTCTTGAAAATAAATGAAGTGAGCTTGTCACTTCAAGGAAAGAATTTTTTGTTGAAAAAATTTAAGCATGATGCATGGTAATATCATGCATGGGTAAAATATCCATTCAGAAGAAAGAAGAGTTGATGGATTTTAATGTCACAAAATACAAAGTTCTTTGATGTGGTTTCTACTCAAATATTGCAACTAACCTTTTAGAAACTAACAGTTCCAAAAGGTGGTTGCAATATTAAGAAAAAGTGTTGAAAATAATCCCAACTTTTTCAACTGCGAAGCCAGATTTTTTTCATATATTTCAACTAAAATAACATATTGCAATAGATTAATGAGACTCCAGATGTCTTATATTTCACCAGCCATTAAATAAATTTACAAAACTGTAAAATAATGGTATTGTTCACGTGGTAGGCCAAATTCTCAAATATCTAAGATTCTTGTCTCCGGTGTACATGCCCAATATAATCCCTTCCCTTTGAGTTTGGGCAGTACATATGATATATAATAGCATAGTCACTCTTGATTAGGTTGCATTATATGACAAAGGTGCTTGGATAGCAATGTCCATGGTTGTTATTGTAGGTAAGACTCACAGTAGACCAAAGAATGTCTCTCTGCTGACTTTGTAAAAGTAAGCTGTCATGTTCTGAAAGAGTATACATACGGTAGGGTTCCATTTTCATAAGCTCAAAAATAGGCGAACTCAGTCTATGGTGTTGGAAATAACAATAATGGTTATCCTTGCAGGGTCGTGGAAAACAGTGACTGGAAAGGGAACATGGGGAGAAGAATATCAGTGGTGCTGGTAATGTTCTATTTCTTCTTTAAGATGCTAGTTACATGAACTTGTTTAATTTATAAAACTTCAACTATCTGTACTATTGTGATTAGTGTATTTTTGATGTATGTAGGTCATATGTCAATAAGCAGTTCCAATTTTTGTTATTTTATTGAACACGTATGTTTTACAACCCTTTTTTATAGTGAGACAAGGTATATTAGATTTCTAAACCTGTGCAACAAATCACCACAAATTTAGAAGTTTAAAATTACATATATTTTTATCTCAGTTTCTGTAGATTAGGAGTCTGGACACAACTTAGCTGGATCCTCAGCTCAGGGTCTCCCAAGGCTGCTATCAGGGTGTCAACGAGGGTAGCTTCTTTTCTGGAGCTCAAAGCCCTCTTCCAAATTCAAGAGGTTGTTGGTAGAATTTATTTCTTTGTGGATGTATAACTAATGTTTTTAACTTCTGGAGGCTGACCTCAGTTCTCAGAAGTCACTCTAGAGTCTTTTCACTACACAAGGTACCAAAAACTGCTGTTTAAAAAAAAAAACAAAAAAACAAGCCTTTTTTATGTAGCATTTCTCTAAGCCCAGAAAATTTCACTTTGTAGATATCCAAAATTAATTTCTCTCTTGAGAAGCTTTAGGATGTCTTTTAGAAAATTTCATTATAGCTCAGCATTTATCAAATGATGACTAGGTTTTGGAATAAGAAATATTAAAATCAGCATGCCCCTGCTGAGTTAATCAGAGACTTCTGGATTGTTAAATTAGCATAAATTATAAGAATATTTTTCCCAGTATTTTTGGTTCTCAACTTCAGGGATTCTGTAAATTTTTTTTAACAGTTACTTATTCTATAAGATAGAGTACGAGCTAATGTTTGTGCATGTGATATCACAGATAAAATATACCAATGAGACCATGAACCAAAGAGTTTCCTAACAGATTCTAATAAATGGGAGGAAAATAATCCAACAATAAATTATTTTTCAATGTCTGAGTTTCAGTTAATTGAATGACAAAATCAGTTCGATTTGAAATGTTAAATATATTTAAATGAATCTCATCCAGATTGGAATTAATTTCAAAGAAGCACCTGCCTTCCAAAATATAAGGCACTGAAATATAAGATGATCATTCTGCAGAGTAGTATTTCCCGGGAACATATGAACCTCACAAGTTAAAAAAAAAGAAGGTAAAAATATGTGTCAATGATAAGTAATTAATGGAAGAGAAAATCAAGTTATCAAATAGAAATAAAGATAAGAAAGTTTATTGTTTTGCCATTACCCTATCTTAGTTCTCCTTATATCTTATTTTCTCTCTTACCTCATTAGTTTTCCAATGTATTGTTTACTTTCATATTTTTGAGACTAGGATAATCAGTGTCTGTATGTACTAATCACTCAAAAATTATTTGTCAAATAAATGAACATATGAATGAAATAAATAGAAGTAATTTATTTCTGGTGTTTTTATCTTTTTACTATTTAATCTTTCTTTTCCAAGATTTATTTTTTGTGCCCTCACATGGGCTATATCATCTTAAAAGTCTGAAGAATTACTATGAAAACTAAAAAAAAAGAACAACAACAACAAAAAAAACCCCACCATTGATTTAATTAAAGATGTAAAGAAATTAAATGTTGATGTAGGCAGGAAGATCTGCAGGTTTATTTTGCAGGAGAAGTAGCCCTGAATAAAAAACAAAGCCCCAAAAGCATCAGGGCAAGATGAAATTCAATACTATTTTAGAGGGAAGGGAGGGTTTGGAACAGCTTCCGTTTTTGCATTACTCTGGGCTACTGATTCAGTTGCTCCTGCTAATGCTGCATGGCAGGTGTGCAAGCCCCACTTTCAAGTCTGATATTTCACCAGATGAACTGGCATTTAACCTCCTCAGGCTCTCCTCAGGAGTCCTTCGATGAATATACCAAAGAGCTTTTGGTTTGCTATGATTCCTTAAAGGTCAAGTCGTAAACATTTAATGGATATTTGATGATTAAAAGAACTATTTACCATAAATGGTTTAGCTTAAAAAGACTTTTCTTTCTAATTTTGATTACATAGTGTTAAGAACAAAATAAGATAATGCCTCAACAATCTGCCCTGACATTAGTTTAGAGTTTTGTGATAATAGCAGGTTCTTATTTGAAAATACCTGCATTAATATAAAATGTAACAATTGCTTTGATATAAATTAAATATTTCTGTCTAAATTCATATTTTCACTGCTATATTTTGAATACATGTTGAGGGTACTAAGTGTAAGGAGCTTTTTACAGATTTACTTTTATAATGGTTTAGCTTTTTATCAGCACCTTTATTAGCAAATATTTTTGATATATTTCATTTTACTTCAACCCCTCACTAATAAGTGTAAAAAGTTATTGAGTCAGGAAGTTTCTTAGAAGGAATAAGATCCTCTGCTTATCAGAGATTCTAAGTGCTGGTTAAAAGTGGATGTCATCAGTAATCAGACAAAATGACAGTGTTGGAGTTCTCAAGCAAAAATGTCACTCATATTAGGTTTTTAACAATTTGGGGATTTTAGCCCCAGAGAGGAGGTACAAATGTTTAAGGGCAAACAGAGCCTACTAAGTGTGCCCGAGCTGAATTAGCTATTGAGAAAGTATCTTCTTAAATGTCTCAGGATGAACCCAAATGAAACTCAAGGCTGCTAAATCACATATAAAATTTAGGAAACAGCTTCTGCTGTTGACTTTTGTTTTCAGTCATAAGCAATTTTGAGAAAAAAAGAGCTTTGACAGGATGATTGTTTCTTGGTTAGATCATTAACGTTCATTCATTCAACATTTATTCCCCACATACTGCATACTAGAAACTGAGAAAAATTTGAAGAAACTGTTTCTGAATTCTCGGAAAACTGTAAATAAAAGAAAATAAGATAATCAGGGTTAAGAGGAAACATATATGTATGGTACATGAGAATTACACCATATAAATTTAAAAAGATATCAAAGAATAGAAAATAAGGAACTTTAAGCTAGAGAACTGCAGGAAGGAAAGAAAAGAGAAAACATGTCTGGATAGGAAAGCATTAGGAACAAAAGTTGATATGAAAGAGGAAAGACTGAAGAAAGGAGAAATAAAAATCCCTGAATAATATAATCATCTTCATGTATAGAAATACTAAATTATTCAACTAAGCATGCCAACTTTTAACCAAAGGTTTAAAAGCATGGAAAACACTAATAAATTATATTCTGAGAATATAACCGTACTTTCCCTTTTAAGACTACCTCACTACATGTATTCAGTCCAACAGCTGGCTAGCTAAATTAAATAACTAATTTTACTAATTTCAAAAATTGTTTTATATAGAGTTAGTGAATTAATACATATTAAGCCAGACATATCGAAAACTATATCATCTTAGTATAACAGAGATTTATTTTATAGCAAGCATATTAGCGCATAATCAGAATAACTAAATAATTAGAAAACATAAATCATTTGTCCTTCTTTGCATAAAAATTAAAAACTTTAGTGGTGGAATTTGGAAAAAATATATATATAGATAAAATATTTTCATTAGTGTCCTTTACAGATATAAATTTAAGAACAAAGAAGTATGTATTTGTTGTTTTTGTGTAAAAAAATCTCAGTGCTACACACCAATATACATTTTCATGCTAATGAATTCTTGAAATTATCTGAAGTTCTAATGATCTAGACTGGGCTCAGTTGGGGCAGGCTGGATTCCAGATTCTCTTTGTGTTTCATTTTGGGAAATCTTTTGACCCATTTTCAAGCTCACTTGTTTGTTCACTTTTTTCTTGTAAGGATAGGAGTGACAACTTCCAAGTTCTTCCTATGTTAGAGCTAAAACTAGATGGATTACTATTTGAAAAAAAAATATGAATTTTAAAAAACAATAAGGAAACACTAAAATTTATAAGCAATTTTTAGATCGAAGCTTATTGGTCAAATTATTATATGTTATTAGTCAAATTCTCCCCAAATTATGGTGAGATTTGTTCTGAGTAAACAAACAAACAAAACTCTGCTATTTTCACAAATCCATGGGACCGTATCTACTCTAGAAAACCAAAGACTAAGGGGAAAGTAATTCTAATATAGGCATCATTTGTTCCTATCCTGTGAAGTCACTTCACTTCAAGTGTCTGAACCTGAGGCTAATTTAGATCTATAATAGATGTATGCAGTAGCTTCCTACCAACAAAATACCTGAAAATCTGCAGAAATTAACATCACAAAATGAGATTGTGATTTCCAAAATTCGTTGACTTGATCAACATCTCTTTGTTCTGAATTTTTTGACCAATATAATAATTTATTGTATCTAATCTCTACAATTGCGTTTCTGAGTGCATATTCCAGTGTCACTGGCATAATCAAGTGGGAAGTTTAGTATCTTGATAAATGAATCAAAATCTCTGAGAGAAGATCCAAGAATATTCATAGTAAGAACTTTTTGTATAATTATTGCAAACACTATAATTGCTCTACACCAGTGGCTAGTTCTCAAAGTGCGGTTCTGGACTGGCTTGTTTTAATAAGTCCTTCATATGATTCTGATGCATAGTTCATTGCTCTGTACTATGAGAATAATAACAAATGTGTACTTTGCTTCTACAAATGTGACTTCTATTTCCTAAAGAATCTTGAAGATGTAATGGATCTTGTTCGCTATTTTAACAAACCATTTCAAATAATCGGAGTGGTAATTCAATGAATTCAAAATCAATAACCAACAATAGGTTTAATAGGTTGCTGAACTGTTTTTCCTCCTCTTATCAAAATGATTGTTTCTATTAGGTGATATATCTCTGCCTTTATGTTCTATATTTTACTTTTATTTATTTTTATTTTACAGAAATTATTTGACAACATAAGAAAACAAATGTTTCCAAAATACATTCTATAAAAATAAATTATCTCTGGGTGAGAAAAGTCCAGATAGAAATAAGTGAATATTCATTTTTTTAGTCTTTAAATTATTTTAAAATGAAAATATCAGTATCTTACAGTTTCCAAAATTATCAGGAAAATATTATGTATTGCAAAAGTTGTGCTCCAACTATTTCACCTCAATTTTACTTCAATGTATCTATAATATCTATAAATCTTTAAAAGGGCAAAGTACTTTTTTAAGTGTTATAAATTATTTAAGCTTAACTATTCAATAGGCCTGCTCAATATAAACAAATAAAGTTCTTAATGACATAATAAATGAGTTTAAATTAACTATAAAAATGTATGTGACAGGAAGATTTTAAATAATTTTGTTAAATCCAAGTTTTAGAGTAGTTTTGTAAATGAATGAGGAAATTATTTAATTAAGGTAGTATAATACTACATCAAACATGAGGAAACAGACATTATGATTGTATTCTTTTTGGTAGTGTTTTCATTCCAAGTTGATATGTGAGTCTAACTATTCTGAACTATTCAATAGTGTGTAGGAAACAATCTTCCTTGGCATAGGTTCGAAATAAAGAGACCATTATAAAATTGTAACTATACTATTGGGTAACTTTTTGAAATAACACTATACCTTTATAACCTTTTTATTTACCCAGTAATAATACATGTTTTAAAACAAAAATCTGAATATATTATGAGCTTATGCCTTTAAAGTTACTATTTCAATATGTTTCACAGATCGAGCATATTGTAAATAAACTCAAAACTGAAATTTTTCATTAAATTCAATAACCAGGAAGAATTAAATTTTAAATAATAACCTTGGACATAGTTAATGTCCAAGGATGTCTATCCACCCTTTGAAATAGTCGAAACTGTTGAAATAAATTTAAACTATAAAATATTAACATCAGAAAGAACAAAAGGAAAAACTGAGTCATATTAATAAAATTAAAATAATATATTTTTCTTTTAGGTTTTGAATTGTGTCAACATTTTAGGGTGAAATTTATGTACTTCAATCCCATCAAATAAAGTGAGTGTGTAGTCTAATCTGAATTTCTCAATTACCATTTACTTTTTCTATTGCAACCTATTAATATGCACCCAGGGTAGCCTGTTATATGAACAAGGAGAGATAAAAGCTCATACTATAGATAATAACATTACACTTATCATTTCTCTAGAGGAATGTTTCTGACTTCTATAAATATGTCAGAGCCATGATTCTAATATTTTATACAGGTCAAGAGATTTATATTCTAGAAGCAATTAGTACATTTCTAGATTGTAGTTTTACATAATAAAATCTCAAGGAATTTTTTAAATAACATTTTAAAAGTTGACACTAATGTCTACTTTAATTTTATTTTTCAAAGCATATGCAAAATCCATCTTCAGATTATTTGGCAGGGGAGAAGTTGATATTTTAGATATCAATCCAAAATTCTGTACATAAAAATCTCATACCCTTCTATTTAAGTACTTTGGTATTAAGAAGAGATTTAAAAAAAAAAAAAAGCATTATGGTTTCAGTATTCTTTTCTACTTATCTCCCCACTACCACCAGACTAAGAATCTATGCTAAGGAAGAGATAATCTCTGTTGAAGAGTCAGAAACCAAAGACACACAACCTTAAAACAGGTAGAAAAATCCCTGGAGGATTATCACACAACTGCAAATTTTGTAGAAAGAGAGAGAGAAAAAAAAAAAGCTACGGAAGATGAGATTTTTTTAAATCTAAAACATTAGCTTCTGCAACACAATAATTATTAATCATTTTGATTTTAAACAGATCTTGTCTTTAGTGGTCAAAATTAAATGAAAAACATTCTTAGGTTAAATATAAGGTAACTTTTATTTCACTATATTTTAAAGGAAATGACTTATGCTAAAAAAAAAAAACTGGAGGTGAGTGAGCCTTATTTGATTAGCTTAAAATAATATCTACTAAATATTTCTTCATGAAAGATAAAGATATAGATCTCGCTTTCTATAACCTATTTTGCTAATCATATTACAACTCCAAATTGTACAACTCCAAATTGTCAAGATTTAGAATATTTATTTCTATTGTAACCATAATGTTTTATGTATATTTAAATAATTGAATTTTTAATACCAGTGTTTTTTTTTTTTTACGGTTTCAAATTCATCTACTGGTAAGCTAGATTTCTTTGGTTTTGTTTTGCTTTCCTAAGGAAGGATTTGTGTTGCTATAGTTTCTGAATTCTTACATGTTTGAAAATGTTTGCCTGCTGCTTTGGCTCTGAACAAAAATTTGGTTGGATAAAAAATTTTTAAAGCATACTTTCTTTTGCTAGAGGTGTTATAGCCAATGCTGTGTTGATAGAATATATGAAGTACACAACCAGCTCGATTTATTTTTACTAACAATGGTGACAAATTATTTTCCCCAAATGTCTATGGTATTTTTTCTCTTCTTTAACATTTAGTAACTTTACCAATATAAGGCTCAGTATAGATTATTCTTAGTCAACTGATAAAATTCCAGATAAATTATTATCTGGAGAAAATTGCATGTCACCAACATAAAACTGTATTTTTATGATAATGAGTAATGTTATGTATTGGAGAAAATGTTATTTGGGGTTTCACATGTAAGTTACATCAAATAGATGCTTTGAGGCTGCAAATTCTTCTTTCCAAGCTATTTAACAGATTCTTATAGTTTTATTCAGTTTCCTATGGTACCATAGTTCTCCCACTAAATTAATCTTGTAAAGAGTCCAATTAATGTGGTTCAATCATAAGATGGCAACCAGAAAACTTTCAGACTTT
Source organism: Pteropus alecto (assembly GCF_000325575.1). Taxonomy (NCBI): domain Eukaryota; kingdom Metazoa; phylum Chordata; class Mammalia; order Chiroptera; family Pteropodidae; genus Pteropus; species Pteropus alecto. Next base: position 59,384,241 of record NW_006442484.1, read on the forward strand.
TATTTTCATAAAGAAGATGAAAGTAAAGAGGAAATGAATACTTTCAGTTTCAAACTTTTTCTGTTTTCTAAAGTTTTGTACTTATCAAAACACCTAATCAAAAATCAGATTTACCTCTATGTGTCCCCGGCATTGTACTAAAAAATTTACAAAGCACTGTATACAAACTCTATCCCTGCAGTACACATACATCTAAAAAGCACGTTAAAAGATGGGAGATGCTGAGATTCTCATTTTTTAATTTTAGTATATTTCTGTTTATTGCTAGTTGTTTGCTTTCATCATCCACTCTCCTATCTTACTGACATCCTGCAGAAAACATAAAAGAATCGGTGCCTTTTATTTCTTGCAAAGAAACACCATCTTCTTCCCTGCTTATATTAACCATACCAGCCGGGACCTGCAAAACCATGGAATGATTCATTTTAACCACATTAATTTTTTTTAAAAGCAAGCATAAAGTCATAAACTAATGGCAGCAAATTCTATGTGACTCAAATAGTGTTGCCCTTTCTTAAATTATTACATGAGGCTGACTGGCATTGAAAGGATAAGTACTATGAGCATATGTAGTATATATATGTATATATATATATGTATATATGTATAACAAAAATTTTACATATATATGTAATTTCATATATTTTTTAAGTAGTTTGATGTCTTTTCTAATACCTTTTTCCATAGAAGGCTATAGATACACGATAGCCTTGTACTACATAATGGAGAAATAGAACACAGAGTTTCAAGTTGTAAGTTGTCAGTAGATTCGCTCTAGTTTATTATGAAGAGTAAATATCTCAGAATTCTTTTTTGTAGGTTTACTTTCCTCTGAATCTTACTTGCTACTCTTTATTCAAAAGGTCAACATATTGTGTGAACTTAAAAGAATTTTCACGCAGTCCCCAGAATGACTTCCAAAGAAACATAAGTTCATTCTCAAAGTTAGTTAGAAAACAAGATAAAGAATATTCTCTAAAGCTGCAAATAATCAAACCACTACCTGAAGAAGCTATTTTTCCTTGAATGAAATTATTAAGATCTCAGCATTTTATGTGTGAAATATCTGCCGATTCTTTGGAGTTAGTTTTGTCGCCCACAATCAGGCTTTTAGCAAGCACAATTTGAAAAACAAGTGGAAATTTTTAACAATGAAATGCAGAAGTTCTTTATATTAGAATCATGGGGAAAAGAAAGGTTCCAGGAAAGAGAAAAAAAAGATGCAGTTGCAGAAAAATATGAATGGTAACAAATAGTCTTTAAGTATTCAAAAAATAAATTTTCTGTTTTGACACCAACATTAAATTGCAAAGCATTTCCTCGTTCTTAAGGAAAATGCCATAAAGCCTCACTCAAGTTTCTGTACAGAATAAGATATGCAAGGAGTCTACAGCCATGCTACCCTGAACAAACCGGATTCCATCTGATCTTGGAAGCTAAGCATGGTTGGTCCTGGTTAGTACTTGAATGGGAGCCCATCTAGGAAGACCAGATGCTGTAGGCATAAAAGAAGTAAATAAATAAAATAAATAAGGGATTGTAAGCTGACAAGATCCTTGCAGTCTGTAAGGTCAACCAAGGGTTGCCTCGCCTAAAAAAAAAAAAAAAAGATATGAGAGGAGAGATCAATGAGACTGAGGTGAAGTTCAATCAAAAAAGGAACTTTATACAATTTTTGTTTTTATTTACCATGTTATAATACCTGCTGTTCATTGAGAATGCAAATTTTCACACTACATTACTTTTTAATACAATGTCTTCTCCCTGGGTTTTCTGGACTGATGTGCTTGAAGAAAGCAGTGAGAACCCAATTGTGTTAAATAAATAAATATGTTTCATGTATTTCTCTTGGTCTGAGTGGGGAACAAATAAAGTGGCTCAGCTAGCACGAAAGAGATAACTAAACATTTAACTACAAACACCAGTTTGTAGTGCAACATACCAATTAAATGAATTATTATTCAAGCAAAGCAGCTAGCAGCTTGTTTAAACAGTGTAAAGAAAGTTTCTATGCCACAGGATGTCCTGGGACACTGTGTCCTTTAGAGAAAAACAACCACAAATTTCATAAACATAGCTGCTTTTTGAATTTTGCAGTTAGACTAGTGCATATTTTGTCTCTCTTCATTGAAGTTTTCTCGCAAGTTACCCACTTTATCATCTCCGTATTTTTATAAAATTAGAGTTGAATATTTTCTGGTATCTAGTGGCTTAGGAGGGATATGTTTCATATGGTTTAGCATGAGATTCAATTAGTATTGGTTATTACTAAAAACATAAAATACTAAAAATCATCAAAGCATATACAATTTACATTGGTCAAATAGTAATTTTAAGAAAAAAAATTACAAAAAAGGGAAACCATAAATATGAATTGGATTAAATATTCTGCTTTTCATATAGTTCAACTATTATTCATCACTGCTTAATTTAGATTGAATAATCACCTAATCAGGTATAAAATAAAAATTCACCCCAAAGCTTTAATTGGGCTCCAACATTTTTGAGCTCTATTCTTTCTGCCTCAGCACTCTAAGTGTCTAGGTAGAAAAGTTTAACACCTCAACATTCTATTTTAATTATTTGCTCTCCCTAATAGACTTGCTGATAGAGGCTTATCTAAAACAGGGCCTTTATCTGTGGCCTTATAGTTTCCATTTAGCTATAAAATGCTTCAGGCCTTTTTATCCTTTTGATAAAAGGTAGTCGCTTCTCTCCTTTACACAGTTCCTACTATTACAAAACAGAAGAAAGCCAGAGACACTTATAAGTTGTATATAACTTAGGATGAGATTTATTCCCTTAGACACCTTCTAGTCATTCACATCTCCCTCATTTAATAGCCCCTCTGTTCATAGCCTTTACTAATTACTTTGTACAAAATCACTAATGATAATAACTTAATAAATCTAGTCATTCTTAGCTGCTTAAAGGAACTTTGTCTTTATCTTTTTACACATATCTGAACAAAATAGCTCAGAAGAATTTAAATAAAATTATAAAGTATGTTATCTTGCCCAATTTACCTAAAAATCTACATAAGGCATTTAAACTGCTTAAAAAATAATTATTTTTTTTATAATTATTTATGAGCCATAAGAAAAAAGTAATGCATTGTTTTCTAAGTTGGCTGCTTAAAATTCAGTCCTTCACATAGTCTCCCCCCATACCCAAACACTATTAATCCTCTTTCCTGTATCCATCAACTCTTACGAGTCTCCAACTGTCATTCTGATGCTAGGGCCTCACTTTGGCACCATGTGCAAGTGTATATGTTGAATGATAGATGAGGTCAAGACAGTAATTTCTATCTGAGAGTTCCACTTCTTCCCTGTAAATTGCATAGCCTTCTGATGGTCCCTTCCTCGCACCACCCCACACTCAAAAAAGGCTCCAGAAGATCTAGATGGGCATTTCTGCTTTCAAGAATGGACCCAGCTCTCACCTAAGTAGCAGATCACACTCCCACATTCTGCATGGAATAACTCCTCCTAGACCAACGACAGTAGTACTTGCATTCCAGAGTGCCTATCATCCAGAATTAGGAAAAACTCTTGCCAGAAAATACAATCTCTCAAGTATTAGATGAAGATGATATTCTATAATTTCTTTAAAGATACCTTACAGATTTGATTCATCTTATGTCTCCCATAGTATCAAATGTAATCATTTATATGTAGAAGGCACTCAATATATATATGCTAAATGTAAGATTGAAAAACTAAAGAATCACAGTTAACTTTTTAATATTCAGAGACAACAATGGTGATACCTTCTATTGTTTAAAAGAAGTATGGCAAAAACAGTAAAAGAACAAAATTTAATAAGTGAAAAAACTACAATTATTTTTATTGAAAGCAAAATATATTTATTGTATTATTTTTATACAGCTTTTTGTTTTCAAACATAAACACACATAAAACAAGTAGCATTCATTTAAGAGAGTTTTATGCATTAGTTCTATTGATTTGGGTGTCCTGATTGTTCTTGAAAAAATGCACACACACTCACACATACACACACTCATAAGTTAAAGCCCATAGATCACAAATGCCATTGAGGTCGCTATAGATTAAAGATGTGACCAGAATCTCTGGCTCCTTTGCTGCCTTCTCATGAAGAAAAATAGTGTTTTTAAATTTTCTTAATGAAGTTACATATATCATTTTTCAGCTCCCTTTTCTTTCTTTTCTCAATACAGTCCTGTCATCTTTAGAGTTGATGTCAATGAACTTGAATTTTTCTTAAGTCAGACTCCCAACTAAGTGAGATGAATGAAATCAATATTCTTTCCTTTACAGGTGAAATGAGTTTAGTAACATATGTAGTACTGTACCTTCCTATCTTTTCTTCCCCTTTGTACTGCAATCCATCAATGTATCACTCTTGGCACCTAAATGAACATATCTTAATATGAGATTTCAAGCAACAATTCTTTCTAAATGTAATGAAATATTTCAGTCTTTGTTCTTAAAAACTCACACCTAGATCTATGTTCTTTGCTTCTCCACAAGAATTTATTTCTATTATTTTTATAGAATTTTATAGTATTCACAAGCGACTAGTCAGGTCCTTGAGTTCATGAAATATCTAATCTCTACATGCATAAGACTAAATGCTATTCAATTCTGAGGGCTGACTAAAAAAATAGAAGGACTTGCAGAAAAGGGATTTTTATATTCAAGGCCACCACGCTTCATGGTTTTGCTCTGTATCACAAAGCACCTGTTTGCCATTATTCATGAGGCTTCTATTAATTCAAGAATTCCCTCTGCAACAGTTCTTCTTATAAGAAAAAAGCAACTTTATCAGATTGCTTGGTGATGTATTTGTGAATTATAAAATGCTGTGTGATTTTTTAGAAACTTTTTAATTCTATAAATTATAATTACTGACCTATTCTAATTTTATATCCCAATTACATATGTTATTACATATGATTTAAGCAGATGATAAAAAGAAGAATTCAGTAAGAAAAATGTTAATTCATACTGGTTAAAGGATAAAAATCATTTTTATTCATATATATTATGATGTTAAAAGAGTAAATTTGGAGAAGACATTAAGAAAATCAAACTAAATAAGAAAATAGAGACAGGGTCTCTAAATTATTATTACTATATGAGTGAGATAAGCCAAGAAAACAGGTGAGTTTCAATCAAATGGAGAAGAGGTACTGGCTGAGACAGAAATTAACTGTCACAATTACAGTTACAATTTACTCTCTCAACCCCAGGCCCATCTCAGTCTTTCAGTAATAACACATGTGAAAAGCAACACACAAAGGAAGTAAAGACTATTAGTAAGTAGTTAGTGAAATCATGCTCTGACTGGTTTGGAGGGAAGTCCAAGTTGCAGTTTGAGAGGGATGTGTATAGTGGTCAAAGATGGAATCAAAACAGGGCAGATGTGTGTGAATACTAAAGGATTGTATCAAGACCGATAATTTAGGGAACCCTTGAGTATCTCAGACTTCTGATATGTCTCAATGTAGTCAATGTAGATAAATTTTTGCGTATATATGTTGCTTCACCCATTGTCTTTTATTGATTGGGGGAGGGGCGGGGGGGAAGGAAGGGGACTGCAAGATGGCAGAGCTCCTTCTCCAGATTTAGTGGTTCCTGTAAACTGACTGGAGGAGCTAAAGACCGTGACTGCCTACTGTGTGCACTATTTTCCCTGGCACTCTCACTACCCATAAAGATGCATGGGGTGGGGAAGGGGTGCATAGCAGGAACATAATAATAGGATTACAAAACCTCCTTCTCAAAACTAAGTAAAAGGAACCAAAAATAATCAATGACAACAGAACAAACAGTAAAGCAAACCCATCTGTACTCCTATCAAAAACAGGACACAATTTTTTAAATGCAAACTTTGAAAACTGTAATCCAGAGAAGAGAAATAGGAGACTCATGAAATTAATGAAAATACATTTTAAAACCTGGTATAAATGGATTCCTTTTAAAAAAGAGATAAAATATAAGCCTTGCCAACTGCTTACAAAATTCGAGGCTTTCCAATCTCTTTATCTTGAAGAAAGGTAAAAGCCAATCAATGTGGCTCCAGAGCCCAAATTCTGCTGCCTCCAATGCTTGGGAGTTGCTATTAATATTGAAAAAAAAAAAGAAGTATTATAACTTTTCATCTTTAACTGCATACATGTGGTTTCAATGATCTAAATAAAAAATAAAATGCCAACAAAATTAATTTAAAAATATCTGAAAATTAATAATACACATAAAAATAGAATTAATGTTTATTCATCTTCTACCATATTAATGGTAGACATAGGCATGCAGGAAATATTTTAGATAATTAATTATTTGCTGTTGCTTCATGATCTTCTTTTGGATAAATGAGCTCAGAGATATCTAAAGTCTGCTAAAGAGAAATACTGCTGGGAAATGGCATCTTCGCCCTATTCTACAGTAAATATCGGAGTTTGTCAATAGTTTATTACATCTTGTAAGGTAGTAGACACAGAGCTAGATCTCTACAACAGTCAAGTGGCTCAGGTTGCATAGCGGAGTTCTTCTATAGGATGATATAAATATCTTTAAAAGTGCAAGGAGAACCTCCCTAGTAAAGACACCACTCTGAGTATTAGTATCATCTCACCAACTGTTCCCATGTATAACTTGAGGACCTGAGAATTCATAGCTCAATGCAATGTTCTCTCTCACTCTTTGCTTTATTTAAACAACTTAAATTCTATATCCTTTTCAAAGAAAACGACTTTATGATCTCTTACTATGATTACTGGCATTTTTGTCATATATCCATATTACTTAAGATAATGATGCAATTTGCAAATTAAGAATTGAGATCTCCTCAAACAATGAAAAGCCCTATATAAAATCCAGAATACATTGCATTGACTTTCAATACAGTTTTTACGGGATTTAAAAATAATACTTGAGAACACACAATAGAATATACAGATGCCAAGTGATAATGTACACCCGAAAATTATATAATTGTATTAACCAGTGTTATCCCAATAAACTTAATTTAAAAAAAATAAATAAAAAATAAAAACAATAAAAACAATACTTGCAAACTAATTACATTATTATGAAGAAAACCCTACTTTTATTAAAGTAGTAGAGATAAAGAACAATGAATTAATTTTACAACTCATTTTTACTCATGAATTATTTTGCAATATTTAATTTCTTGCTCTTCTCAGTTTAACTTTATCTTTTTCTTGTTGCCTCCTCCTCATATCCAGTCCAACTTTCTAATAGATATAATTTGATTCCAATTCTTTCTTTCTTTTTTCCTTCTATAGACAAGATATAACAAGGGCATGTGAGTTAGATCTAGTTATATATAATCTCACAGCGGTTCTTAAATGAAGTCTATCTCTCTCTTGGGACTTAAGTAATTCAACAGTTATTTCTCCAGATTACCGACAGATTGTGCAGTGGGGGAAAGGGGTGACCCCTGCATTAATTCTTTGAAATAATTCTTCTAGCTTCTCTAAGATCAAAATGGAAAGAAAAGAACCTGAATTTTCTCTCACTACCGATTTCATTTGTTGCCATGTGACAGTAATGTCTCTACTTGGCTGACTGTCCATGTGTCTTTCAAAGAATTCTCGCAGCATTTGAGCAACTTGTTCACTATTTCTACTACTACCAACAAATTACAGCTGCACCCACTCGTGGTTACTCAACCTGAAGACCTCCTCCACTGTGGGTAGGAGGATTGGTGCCAAATAATAGTCATAAACAGCCGATCAGTCCAGAGGGCAAGTATAGAACAGGAGGAAAATCGTTTCTCTTTGTCCAATGTTTCTCCAGATGCCAAGAGAATAGGCTGGAAAATGAGGATTTTCCTAGATGCTAGAAAATCTAGATGTTAGAAAATCACAATAAGGATCTACCCTATCCACATGAATAAAGAGAGCACTCAAATCTTTGTAGGTCTTGGTCTTGATTCTCTAAAATAAGGTATAAAAAGATAGAAATTTTTAGCCTTTTAAGAATAATAACTTCATTATGGTATGAGTCATTTATTATGTAGTACCCATTGACCTGAATATTATCAGCATTTACTAAGAATATAGAAAGGCTTTCTTCAGAACACTTAGCCCCCTGACGCACACACACACACACTCACGTGTCAGTAATGCCCGAATCACAAACTGTGAACAGCTGAAGTGGGTACCTTATAGACAACATAGACTCTCTAATAAGTCCTTTCCACTTTAGGCTACCACCCTTTTCTTACTTTTTCATACTGAACACTTTTCTCTAAAAGAGTACTAAGTGTATTTTTTCCTGAACACCCACTCCCTGCTCAGCCCACATCAATCTGCTTTCTGTGCCCATTATTTCACTATTAATCACATCACTCACTCCACCAGAAATAAAATAAAATAAAATAAAAATATTTTTTTTTCACTTTTCAGCAGCACTTAACATTGTTGATCCCTTCTTCTTTTTTAAACTTTTTTTGTTTGTATCCATGTCATTTTTATTTACGACCTAAACTCTAAATCACATTGGTTCTGAGACTCTTTTGTCTTCTCATTCTACACTATTTTCTCAGGCAATCTCATCTACACTCTCTTTCAGACTTCCACTATCTTCCAAAATACCATAACCACCTAATAAATATCTCCTCTGAATCTCCTCTGAACTCCTGACCCATTCATATATTCAGCTGCCAACTTGATATATTTGCTTGGATGTCCCAAAAGCTCAACAGGTCTGCAGCAGATGAATGGTGTTTGCCTGTATCACCCCAGCCCACCTCAGGGGCAGCCTGCCTACAGTGGCATATGCTAAATGCCTCCACAGCTCTTTCAGGAAGTGTCAGAAAGTTAGCCGCCTCAGAGTCTTTTTTTTTTTTCTTTTTTCTCACAAAAGGCTTAACCATCAACCTTTATTTTCTCCAAACCACTAAGGTAAATAGTCTTGGGTCATTCTCTTGATCTTTTCTTTCAGTCTTTCATATATTGACAGTCTAGATACCAAGTTTAAAAACTGCATGCTATTTTGATCTATACCTCTGCCTTTCACACATGCCTCCTATCTATACAGCTCATTCTTTAGAATCACTTTGGCTTTCACTTCCACCCTAACTGAAAAGAAAAGTTCTTAACCTCAGGCTAATGTTCATTCAAAAATTTTACCAAAAATTTTCAGAACTCAAATATAATGGTATTAAAAGTTCTACCAAATAAATATAATACAATTGCAAAGAATGCTATGGCATAATGATCTCCAAACATTTTGAACAAGACTAACCTTAAAAGTTTTATTTTGTGTTTTTAAAATTTCCTAATAATTCAAAAGAATTTGCTCTCATTAGAATATTCTTATTGATAATTTTCTCTAAAGCAATGTCATTGATTCTGCTTAATTATTTTTGAAAATTTTCTTTTAACATTTAATGATAGAGGAATAAATGACTGTTTCTATACTCACATTATTTCAATACCTGATGTTAACAGCTTCTCTAGATGAAAAATATATCTTACAAATATTTGTATATATATTGTATATATATGTATTTCCATACAAACGGAAAACTCTCTTCATATGCTGAGCTTACTAAATCATGATACTTATTTTTCACTTCTATCTACAAATTATACTATAGGGTTTTTTTAAATTGTCTTCTCATATACATCCTGTATTAAGAAGAACAACAAAACCTAATGCAAAGCATCATTTCCCTTTAGGATAGAAAAAAAAACAAAGACATCTATCACCAATCTTATACAACAACATTATATTAGCATTCTTAGTATAATCATACAAGAAGAGCAACAACATCAAAGAGACATTATGATTGAAAAGAGACATAACTGTCACTATTCACAAGTTTATGATTATGTACACATTTAATTTTATAAATTTTATATTCAGTGCCCATCTTCTTAACTACCATGTTATTTTACTTCTCTAATGTTGGAGAGGGAAGGAGAAAAAGAAACTTACTCTATCATTTGGGGTTCTCCACAGAAACAGAATCAAGTAAAACCAATGGCTCAAAAATTTGGGGGAGCTTGAATATGCAGGGCAGACCAGCAGGCTGGAAATTCAGGCAAGAGTTGTTGTTACTGTCTTGAAACAAAATTCCTTCTTTTCCAGGAAACCACAAATTTTGTTCTTAAAGCATTCAACTGATTGGAAAAGGTCCACCCAAATTATTGATAATATCTTCTTTACTTAAAGTCAACTGATTGTAAATGTTAATTACATCAATAAAATACCTTTACAGAAATATCTAAACTAATCTTTAACCAAAAAACTCGGCACCATAGCCAATTCATGTTGACACATATAATTAACCATTATACTTAACCAATTATTTTTACGAAGTCAGCACAATATTAATACCCAAATCTGACCAAGATGTCCCAATAAAAACAAGACCATATTTTAAATATGGTTCAAAAATCTTAAATAGAAAGCAAACCATCAGAAGAACAAAACGCAACCACAAGTGGAGTTAACCCCAAAATGTATCGATTTTAAATTAACATTAGAATGTATACTAATATAATCAATAATACTAACTGCTTACACCATTACTACTTAACACTATTCTAAACTATCCAGTATAATTAGACAATAAAACAATAGAGATATAAAAATTGAAAGATAGAAGAAGACATTAGGGCAGATGTCATAATTATATACATAGAATACCAAAAAGATCAAATCTCACCAAGTATTTGAACCAAAAAAATTCTACTGTAGCTGATTATAAAAATCATTGTAATGGAAGAAAATACACCATCTACAGTACAACAAAAAGAAAATACTTGGGACTAAATTAACAAAAATAGGTAAAATCTACATAAAAATTAAATTCTACTGAGAGACATAAAAGAATTGAGTAAATAAAATAAAAATTGTTGCGTATGTTTGTATTTAAGATGTCTCGCTTCCCCTTCCACCCCAAATTATTTATAATTAATTTATAGGCAAAAATTAGAAATGGGAAGGCCATATTCTGACAGAGGAGGTGTATAGATGATAGTACACATGAAAGCAGACTATCATGAGAAGGATTTGAGCTTCAGTTTATAATTCCTTTTCTTAATAAAAATACTAAATATTGTTATTAGAACTCATTATTTTCTTAATCTTTTAAACTGAAATATGTTATCATAACTCATGACCCCAAAACAACAGGGTTGCATTTTTAAACATTGTTTTAAAACGAATATTACAGACTTTAAAATAGCCCTTGAAATAGAGTTGCTTGATATTTTACTAGTAAAATCAAAGAACATAGAGAAAAGATCAATAGCCACTGAAAAGTTCCAGATATAACACATATAAAAGTAAAGTGGTGATGCAGAAAAAAAATGTAATATATGAATATTAAAGAAAAAACATTGCTTTTGGTCCAGATGGTAGAGTAGATAAATGTTGTGCTTGCCTTCTCTCATGAACACATCTAAATTACAACTAAACTACAGGAAAATCATCATTTAGAATCACCTGAAATCTAGCTGAATGGAAGTCCTACAACTGAGGACATAGAAGAGGCCACCTCAAGACTGGTAGGAAGGGCAGAGACACAAAACAAGATGGTCCCACACGCATGCACGGCAGTTGAGAATTGGTAGGAAATCTTGGCTAAGAAGATCCCCCTGGAGGAGCAAGGAACCTGGCCCCACACTGGGCTCCCCAGCCCAGGCTTCCAGTGCCAGGAAGAGAAGTCTCCACAACTTCTGGCTGTGAAAACCAGTGGAGATTGTGGCTGAGTAAGACAGAAGGCTGCCTCTTTAGGGGCCCACATGCTGAGATACTCTCTGACAGACTCATTCACTCTGTGTTCCAGCACCAGGGCAGCAGCTCAAAAGGTGACAGGGACATACAGAGAGAAATTGATTGTCTGACTTCAGGGCAAGGGCTGGAAGAGCAACTTTCTCCTGGAGAGAACTGCTAGCAGAAGCCATTGTTTCTTTGTTGATGCCAACCCCTCTTACCATGCAGACTCACGTGACAGACATATCTGAGTCTCCATCAATCTGCTAACACAGTTCACCCTGCCCCGTGATTCCCTGAGACTCTGCTCCAACTTGTGGGCTCACCTATACCCCTTTCGGCATCTTTTTCATACAAATAGACAGTCTTGGTTCATGCTGCATACGTTCCTAAAATTTCTCAAAGATTCACAAAACCTAAAAAAGCAGCATTTGTCTTCAGCGTACCCTATACTTCTTGCTGAACATCCTGAGCTCGACACTACCAGCAGCTGGCCTCAATTTACAGCTTGGCCACCCAAAGCACCTCCAAGCCCAGTGCAAGTGGCAGCCATGTGAATTGCTTGGTGATTTATGCCCATTGACCCTGGGCAGCACACAGGCTATAGCCAGTAGCCAGCTTTGGTCCGAGTCAGAGTTATCACCAGGGCCACATCTGAAGACAACGCACTCAAAAGACAGACTGAACAGGCACCAGAGTCCTGCTAAAATGAATCTTACTCTATAGGGCTAGCTCCTGCACAACAGCTCCTCCATTGTAGTCATGAGCAGTCCTTACAACCAATCAATCTGAGGGTCAATCTCTTCCATTGGTTGCAAACAGCAACCAAGTCTCAACTACAACAAGAAGACATACACAATCCATATAAGGAACTCTGGGACACCCGACTTAGGTGACCAGAGTGACTATGCCACTGAGCCGCACAGAACACCTACTACATAAGTCCGCTCTACTAAGACTAGAAGACATAGCAGACCTACCTAATACATAGATCCAGATACAGGGAGACAGTCATAATAGGGAGACAAAGAAACATGTCCCCAATGAAAGAATAGAACAAAGATCCAGGGGGAAAAAAAAAAAAAAACTAAACAAGATAGAGATGAGCAATCCACCAGATGCAGAGTTCGAAACACTGGTAATAAGGATGCTCAATGAACTTAGAGGAAGAGTGGATAAACTCAGTGATAACTTTAATAAAGAGGTACAAAATATAAAAATGGAGATAGAAAACAAAAAAGAACCAGTCAGAAATTAAGAATACAATAACTGAAATGAAGAATGCCTTAAGAGGAATCAATAGTAGATTAGATGAAAGAGAGGTTCAAATCAGCAATTTAGAAGATAAGGTAGTAGAAAACATTCAATCAGAACAAGAGCAGGAAAAAAGAATACAAAAAATTGAGGATAGTTCAAGGGGTCTCTGAGACAATATCAAGCTCATCAACATTTACATCAAAGGGATACCAGGAGAAGAAAGAGAGCAAGGCATTGAAAACCTATTTGAAGAAATAATGATAGAAACTTTCCTTACCTAGCAAAGGAAATAGACATACAAGTCCAAGAAGTACAGAGTCCCAAACAAAATGAACCCAAAGAGGCCCACACCAAGACACATAATTAAAATGCCAAAGTTTAAAGACAAAAAGAGAATCTTAAAACCAGCAAGAGAAAAGCAATTAGTTACCTACAAGGGAGCTCTCATAAGACTGTCAGCTGATTTCTCAACAGGAACTTTGCAGGCCAGAAGGGACTGGCAGGAAATAGTCAGTGATAAAAAGTAAAGACCCATAACCAAGATGACTACCCAGGAAAGCTATCATTTAGAATCGAAGGACAGATAATGAGCTTCCCAGATAAGGAAAAGCTAAAGGAGTTCATCGCCACCAAACCAGTATTATAAGAAGTGTTAGAGGGACTTCTCTAAGAAAAAGAAGAAAAAAGAAAAAAAAGATTAAAAAAATGAATAATGAAATGGCAATAACTACATATCTATCATCAATTACTTTAAATGGATCAAATGTTCCAATTTTTAAAAAAAGTGTGGCTGACTGGATCAGAAACAAGACCCTTACATATGCTGGTACAAGAGACTCACTTAAGATTGAAAGATGCACAAAAACTGAAGGTGAGGGGATGGAAAAAGGTATTTCATGAAAATGGAACAAACAAAAAATCTAGGGTAGCAATACTTATACCACACAAAATAGACTTTCAAACAAAAGCTATAAGAAGAGACAAAGAAGGACCAGTAATCCAACTCTGGGTATTTATCCAAAGAAACTCAAAATACTATTTTGAAGGAACATGTGAATCCATATGTTCATTGCAGTACGATTTATAATAGTCAAAATACGGAGGCTACCTGAGTGTCCATTAACGAATGAATGGATAAAGAAGAGGTAATACATATATACAATGAAATATGACTCAGTCATAAAAAGGAATGAAATCTTGCCATCTGCAACAACATGGATGGACCTAGAGGGTATTGTGCTGAGTGAAGTAAGTCAGACAGAAAAAGAAATGCCATATAATTTTACTTACATGTGGAATCTGAAGAACAAAATAAATGAACAAACAAAACAGAAACAAACTTATGGATACAGAGAACATTTTGATTGTTGCCAGATAGGAGGGGGTAGGAGGATAGATAAAAAGGGGAAGGTAATAAGAAGAACAAGTTGGTAGTTACAAAATAGTTAAGGGGATGTAAAGTATAGCATAAGGAATATAGTCAATAATATTGTAATAACTATGTATGGTGTCAGATGGGTACTAGATTTATCATGGTGATCACTTTATAAGTAATATAAATGTCTAATCACTATAATATAATATATGCCAGTTGCATTTAAAAATTAAAAAAAATATTTTAAATATTTTTAATTAAAAGTAATTAAATTTTTTATCTATTTCTTTTCAATCTTTTTTTAAGCCCAGATTTTAGTTGTTGTTGTGACCATATTGTATATACAATTTTATGTCCTGCATTTTTAACAACAATGATATAAGTGTTTTTCTAGGAGCTTATAAATAATTCAGAAAAATCATTTTTAAAAATAGCTGCATAATAGCCTATCTAGTTGGAATACCATAATTAATAGATCTTCTATTGTTGCATCTTTAGATTGTTACCAATTTTGCATCATAGTAAATATGTTTTGGTAAATATTTATCACACACAAAAAATAAAAAAGAAAAGAAAAATCCTTGGATAAATGAAGAAGATAAGATTTCTCACCAATTATAAAAAGGAGAAAGAGAAATCTGAAGTAGGAAAATGAGATTCATGGCTCTTCTTCTTGACCCTAAGTATAATAGAAATCTATTCTTATTACATAATAAATACATACAAAAGATTCTAGAAGAAAATTTTTTAAATAACTAGTTAGCCTTAGGTGGTGAGATTATAGGTAATGTTATTTTCTCTTCAAACTTTTCATTTCTTTTAAATTTTCCACCTTAAATAAGTCATCTTTTTTGAGATTTAAACAATATGTCATTTAATACATAATTTTAAGCAGTAATTCTCAGATTCATATTAAAGCTCAATGTAAAATTTCTAGCACACAGAATTGAAAATTTCATTATACTTGCCCTCCAACTTAGTATGTCAACAATGCTAAGATTTATTCAATTACAGCTAATGAGATAAAGTCCAATGGTAAAGTTCACACATGTTTACTTCTATATGAAGAGATTATTAAGCCACAGCATTCAATTTTATCCTGAACAGATGGGGCTGAGTTACACAGGAAATTTTCTCTAAATGTTCTGCCTACACTGTAAGGGACACCTTGTGCAGTTTTTTTGAAAAAATTTTTTAACTGGAAAGAGAAATGGCTTGAAGGATAATTCCATCAGTGTAATGATACCACAAATAGACAACACTATTTTTGAAAAAGACTGATTTGTGGTTTTCCTTCAATAAAGAACTTTCTTCTGAGACAAATATTTTTTTCTCCTTTGTTTGACTCCACATAATCCCTCCTATTTGTTTTCATATTATAACTAAACTCCCAATAGCAACACATATAATGTACTCAATATAACATAACATAATCAAACTCATTCAACTATTACAAGATCTATTAATGTAAGAGTAAATGGGATCTCGACTATTCTCTTGATAAATATTAAAGTGAAAAATTTTTGAGGAAGTATTTAAAAGTTGTATTAAAGTTTTGTATATTTTGAAAGTGTATCTTACAATCGGATATATAATTGAATTTATCACTGTTCAGCAATGTTTTATGAATTATCGTTAAATATTCTCAGTACATAGATTTGAGAATAGTAAAGTGAATACATATTTAAAACTTTCAGAAAATCTTAGAGAATGTTAAAGCATTCATCTCTGAAGCATTTACTATGATAAGCTATGAAACAAGATGAATTGGGAAACTTTTCTTTCATTTTCCAGTGAAATGACAATCTTGGATCTTCTGAGGCTTAACTATCCACTATATCTACAGCAAATGGCCTCTTAAAAAACAGTCGACTAGCATGTGATCCAGTTACTTTTGAGAGAAGAGTAAGCAAAATCTCAGAATGCCAGGCCATTAACGAAGCCTGCTTAAAAAAATAAAAATTCTTCATGTGATGAGAGGTTTAGGTTAATAAAAAAATTTACATGCTGAAACTGAAGATTGACAACAGTGGTACAGAGCTAGAGATATACAATAAGAGAAGACATCTGCAATATTACAGATGAGAGATGGCAAGAGCAGAAATTCAAAGGAGACAAAAACTAGCTTTAGAAATTTTTTTTGGAAAAAAATAATAGCAGGATATTAGAAGAGATGGGACTTAGTAAAGATGATTTCTTTATTGGCTGCTGAAGTAGTAGTAGTGCTCTGTAGACAGTGAAGTTTGGAGAAGAATGATAGAGAATATATATTTTATTTCATTGACAAAGAAAAATAGCCTATGATAGCCAGAATGGCAAATAAGAATTTATCAGAGATATATTACATATTACCAGGTAGATCAGGTAAAAGAAAATATCATCAACAATGATATTAAACCTTATATTTTACATAAAGAAAGATATTTCAATTGGTTTAATCAGATGTGACTAAAGATTATCATAAACTAATTCTAAATGATGCAGTAAGCATCTTTCAGTCACTTTTCTGAGAACTAGGGACACAACAAGGAACAAGGTTATTCCTGCACACATAGAGAGAGAGAGTTGAAGAGTCTGGAAAGTAAATAGGCAATTATAGTAGAGGGAAATGAGAGCTAGTCATAAGTAAGTACAGCATGCCCTCAGACATAAAGCAAGGTACCAAACCCATGTTGGAGATGTTAGGAAGTCAGACTGAAAAGTGAGTAAAACAATGAAGACAAAGTAGGAGGGAGAAGGGTTCCAAACAGAGGGAAAGGACATTCAGAAAGGGGAAAAGAGAACAGTTTGATTAGCATGATTAAAGTAAATAGTTTGCATGAAGGAGCTGAAAACTTGTAAGAAATGAAGACAGAGAAGTAAAGAGGGGACAGACCCTGAGGAGCTTGTAAATGCCATGCTTATAGGAGTGTGGGTTTTATTTGAACTAGTAAAAAATATCAAGGAGAAAAATGATGCCCATGTTAAGAAAGAGAAAGCAGCAAAGGACATTGAGAGATGCTGGAAGAAAGTCAAAAGAGTCAAGAATCGTGGAAAACAAGGCAAGAGAAATTTTTTAGAAGAATGATAAATATTAACAAATGCTAACATAAGATAAAGATGACACAGACCGAGATGTACCTATTATATTTAGCTTCATAGGGCATTAGTAAAAGAGGAGTCATTAAAGTGGGTAGGGTGGGGCAGAAGTAAAATTTCAAAAGTTTAGGTCTAAATAAAAAGTGAAGAAGTAGAGGAAAAGGAGTGAACACGTATTTGAGGGAGGCATAAAGAGAGGTGGGCAGGAGGTAAAGAGAGGGGGTTGTGAGCAAAAGGGACTTAAGTATGTTTCAAATATAATGAGAAGAAGATGGTAGAGAAGAAACTTGAAGATACTGGAGGAAAAAAATGATTACTCATAAAGCACAGTTCATTTAATAAAGGGGATTCACTACAGCCTTAAATAGGAAAAATAATTATTTATATAGATATAGAACGTAAGGAGAAAGTTATGGATGTAAATTTGTATCATTTTAAGACAGGGCAGTAGGAAGTTAAGAGGAGATCTCTGTAAACTAAGTCACGTTATGAAAGGGGGATAGAATGGTGTAACACAATAATAAGGATGATTCTGGTTTTTTTACTTGCTGAAGAAAACAGATAAACAGAATGCCTAGGAAAACAGAAAATAACTTCTAGGTATCTCAAATAGCACAGTTAATGCCGGAGGTCATGGATTTATTGTGATGGAAATTTGCATTATTGTGTCACTTTTCCAGCAGTCATTAGAAAGCCATGAGAACCAAAGAAGATAGATAATTGGTTGAGACAAGATTTTGTTCTGCCAGCCGAAGGGGAGCAAAAGACAGAAGGGCAAGATTTTGTTGGTATTGACAAGAAAATCAGCAGGGTCATGGACCATAGGCCTTGTGCTGATAGCCAGTAGAGAGCAGGGAACCTAACATCTCTAAAGTGTTGAGCAATATTTGCAGTGGAAATAATAAATTGTAAAAACCTTATTGGTCACTTAGTATATTATAGGGACTTTGCACTTAATGATTATCTAGTTCTTACAATAATTCTGCTAGTGCTGGTTCTATATTGAACAAAAGAAGAAAAATTCAGCAACCTGGACTCCAGTAACCTTTCAATAAGAACACATTTAATACTTATAATTCCTTAGCATGTGCTGAATATCACACACAGGTAGAGTTGTATGACATGTGCTCTAGCTAAAGACCTTCTGTCTTTCTATTCCGGGTCCAAGGAGTGATAGAAGAAACAACAAAGTGAGCTTTAACATTTAATCTAAAAAAAGTAAGAATATGTGTTTCTTTATATTAGGTACAATCAAAAAGTTAAGGAATATGAAGCAAGTGTGTAACTTAGTTTAAAATATGTCATGACTATTATTTAGAAAACTAAAACTCAATTTAAGTAAGATACTGATGATCACACTGTTAAAAAATCCAAAATTGAAAGGCAAATTCAATTCTTATTGACTTAAAAGCATACATTCTTCCAATGTGATATATTCTTTAATGTGAGAGGTTGAAAGCATAGCTGATTACAGATATAAAGCAGAATGTTTTGAGATAATAACTTAGAAGTGACATAATTATGGATAAGGAAAATGTCCAAGGTAGATCTTGGCAGTGAACAGATAAAGTGGAGTGAAGGGAAAGTCAACAGATATGGATACGGTACTGTAATCATTGGATAGATTTCTCTCCTGGAGAAATCCAAATATGAGTTTGACCTCATATTGGAGGATGGCAGGATACTGTTCTGAGAAAAAGGCTATAGATGGACATCAAAGTCCTCAGAGTGACAGCAAATGATCTGGAGATCAGAAGGTGTTAAAATGTGGAAGGGTAGTAACATGTATAACTAGCTGGCCTCATCTTCAAAGAAATGTAGTTGTTGTTGCTATTGCTGTACATTTAAGAGGCTCAGAAAAAAAATTTATCACAGGCACTGGATTATGAGAGTGGTGAAGATGCTTACCCCACTTCCAATACTGAGTTATTTGGCTCACAGACTGTGAGCAACATTAGTTAATAGACCTACAAAGAATGCAATCTTTTTGGAGGTGCCTAAGATTCAGTTAAGCAGGTTGATTTGGAGAAGAATATAAAAATTTTGCCCTACAGAATGAGGATCTCAAAAGGCAAAAGAGAAAGGTTTTAGAGGAAGAAGAGCTGTGGAAGCTGGCTCAAGAAAAAAGAAAATGGCTGCACGTACAGAGTACTGATTACTGAAAAAGCTGACATTTTGAGTAGTGACTAAAGATAACAGGCATCTGAGGTATAAAGGCTAACTCTTGCAAACCTTCCCAAAAAAAGTCCCCACAGCCCCCTGGAGTATTATGAATAGGTCGTGTTCTTTTGAGGAGGAATCATATTCATTACATTATTGAATTTCCAAGAAAATCCAGTGGATGTCAGCAAATACACAGCAGGGTTTGTCCTCAGGACTCCCACAGTGTTGGCGCCCCGAGCATTCCCTGCTGGGTCAGAACTGACTCAAGATTACAGAAAAGCTACTTTCAAGCATGAAAAGCTGCTTCTTCAAAAATTTTTGAGTTCTGATAAAGAACTTTTGGAATTATATTTGATCTATAATAAGTTATTTTTAGGAACAAATTAGATTATATTTGAATATTAGTATTTTATTAGGTCACATCTACAAGCTGCACATTTCTGAACTTAAAAACTACTAACTTATTTCCTCTAGTTTTGAATCAAGTTTGAATAATGCCAAGTCAGTAAATTATATATATATTTTTATGTGTATATATATATATATATTATATATACAGTGAAATTTTTTTTAAAGATCATAGTAATATCATCTTTCCTGGCATATTAAATGAGATACACATATGATACATTTAGCTCTTTTTGTGAAAAGTATTTAAGTCAAATCACCAAATAAAATCAATACCCATCATTAATGATATTTTAACTTATTCTAGCTCCCTGGAGAGACACAAAGATCATCTACACACTATTCCTAGAAGCCATACAGTAGATGTAAATTTAAATTAAGAATAAATCACATTTATGTACTACTTTAATAGTGTAAAATGACTGATGAAAAATTACATCCTAAATGCATTTGAATTAACCCTCTATTTTTAATTTAGAACCAAAAAAAGTTTATTTTATGCTCTAATGAACACGGTTTTACACCCTGCTGTTTAGAAAGTGATCTTTCTCCATCCCAAATAAATAAAGTCTCTGTAGCCCTACTCCAAAGAAAGAGGGAAATATGCCTTTCTTCCATTCTTTAGAAAGGAAGAAAACAGAGACTTCTGCCATAAGTGAGTCACCAACCCAGTATTAACTGACAGGTTCCATGCCACTGTGGCAGACGAAGTAGTTATCCTCCACTATCTTTTTACCTCTTCTTAGCTACATAGCAGCCTAAGAGTAAAGACTTTAATTCTCAGCTAGGTGTGGCTATATGATTAAATTCTGCTCAAAAGAATATGAAGGGAAATGATACAAATAACTTCCAATACGTCCTGAAAGAAAGGGAGGATGCCCCCTTTTCTCTTCCTTCCTTTAACTTGCTACTTTAAACATGGACATGGTGGGGAGTCATTATGGGACAGCAGACAAGGGTAAAATTCTAAAGTCGGAGAGCATCAACCAGGAGGAGTCTGGGTCCCTGGACTTCGTGAAGCAGATCTGCCATACCTGGACTGTCTACATATGGACTGTTATGTGAATGAAACAAACTTTCATATTGCAGATAAAACTATAACCTAAAAAAATTGTTATCATATTCTCTAAATTCATTGAGTATGACATTGGCAGCTTATGAATTTGGCATGAACAGTGGTTTCAAAAGAAGAGCTATTTCTTTATGTCATTAATTTGTGGATAGGCAACTAGATATTTTTCTTAGGTCTGGAATGTCAAGTTTTCCATGTATATAGCTTATATGAAGAAGTTGAAATGGAAATTTTTTAAAAAGGAGGGAGACTAGAGAGCAGGATATAATGAAAATACTAAAAGATACAAAGACATATCAGAAGCAGATTCTCAATTAGGTAAACTGCAAAAGAGGTTGTCAACCAGGTAAATACATTCCCATTTCCATAAGAACTTTCCATTTGTTAAACCAAAATAATTGGAAATGATTGGCATTAAACATCAATCAGGATTACAGTGGACATCAATTATAATTGAGAGCTGCCAAAAATCAACATAATCATAGGTGCTATTCAAAGCTCTTTTTGTTATTTGCTTTCAGAATATCTCATAATACATTTCCAATTGAAATTCATGCATTTATAAATAGCAAAGGTAACTTTAAGTTATTTTTATAATTTCTTTATTCTAACTTTATAGTTCTTACTTAAAATCTTTATTTTACATTTCTTCAAAGATGGAAAAAAGATCATGAAAGGCAACAGTGAACTTTAAGATAATCTATGTTCCTGTTGTACATGACAGTGTTATTTTTCACACAGTGTTATGATGTGTGAATTCTACATTATTACTCTTTATCACAAGTTTGTAATTGTTTCTTCTGAAAACAATAGCATAATTCATATTTTGATATTAATGTTGAATGTATGGAATGACTGAAATGAATGTTTTGGTAAAAAATAAAGTTTGTGGTATCTATATACTCAACTAGTATTAAAACAACATGAGGGATAAATAAAGGTTCGTGTGGATAGACACTTTTATACATTGTACATATTTCATTCAATGTCTCTGACATACAGGGCTCTGATTGAGTTGTGAGTCCCAGGGGAGAAGCATGAGTTGTTTAAGCTAGGTGCTTAAACTTAAGTGATATATTTATAACCATATAAATCGCTTTTATGAGGAGTGGCTCCAATGAGGCTTACTCAAAGTAATCATATTTTATATAAGTAAATATAGAGTATTGGAAAGGAGTTTGGAATAAAAGCTAGGCCAGAAAAAGCTTTTCTGAATTATCAGTTGGAAAAGCAGAATAGAAAAATGTAAAAATAAATGAGAATAAAAAGTAAAAAAAAAATTAAAAAGAGAGAGAGAAAATATCTTACACCCAATTGGAGCTCAATAAGTGTAGGATTAATTAACATGTTGCTAAGTTATGGGAAAGCAAGCAAGAAAGAAATCTCTTAATTTAGCTGGAGTCAATGGTCAAAAGGACATCTCTGAACTCATAAGATTCCTCTTTTCTGCCCTGTGCATAAATCTTTAATTTCATTTTGAGCCAGGACCCAAATATTGGCATTTTGTAAATCTCCCATCCACAGTCCATAGCTGATTCTGAAACACCAAAGATAACAGTATCAGTTCCCCATTACTTTAAGTCCTATTTTCCTTACCATATGGTACCTACCATTTTGACGATGGATTAATTTTGCCTGTTTTGAATTTCACATAAATGGAATCATTCAATAAGTACTATATTGTATCTATTTTTTCCTCTCTCAGCATCATGTTTTTGAGGTCTATCCATGCAGCATCAGTACTGGTGCTTCGTCTTTTAACCAGCTACTGCACCTACTTGCCATAGGATATGCTGCTAATAGCTACTCCCTTCTCTCGAGGATTGCATTTCACTGATGGCATCTCACATTTGGGGTAGCCCAGAGTCTATACTTAACTGAAGCGGGGTACAAAAGAACAGCCTTTTTACCTCAAGTTGGAGATAACTCTGTGGTGTGATTCCTCCTCCCCCAGCCCCCATGAATTAGGTCAAGGTCAGATTTTATTCTTGCTCAGCTTTTCTGCCTTTGCTCTTTTGCTTCTCTCACTCCCTGGCTGTTTTTGCTTGTTTTGCTTTTTTAAGCATTCTCTCAGAAAATCATGTACAACTGAATCTGTCTTACATTCTGTTTCTAGGGTTGAGTCAGAAAATCGGTAGTGGGAATATCCTAGGAAACTGATTCCATGGGATTCTAAATTGGATTCTCCACCATCAGCTAATAATGGGCCCATATCACTGGTGATGGGTGTAAGATTGATAATCTCTGACATGTTGTAGGATTGTAGTTGTTCATACTTTTACCTGAGGTGAATGGAATCAAACATATTAAGGAGGATGCACTGGCTTGTACAGTATCTCTGGCATGTGAGAGGTACCTGGGAAATAGTACTTGTAAGGACCCTGAAATTACGGTAAGGCTGTTGCTGAGTATCAGTGATGCTTTGAAGAAAAAAAACATGACAAATTGAGAGCAAATGATCACAAATTTAAAGCAAAGCCAGAGAACTTCTATGTTAGGTTTTAAATAACCACTCACCTTCTATAGCTGGAGAACTGATTGTATTGAGAAGGCTCAGAACCTAATCTTAGGAGCAGCAGAACTTCATAAAAGGTTTAATTCCCCATCCCATGAGAGTTATGCTGTACTTCTAACAAGGACAAAGTGGGTCCTGGAAACTTTGGCTGAAGATGTTTGGGTAGATACACTTGAAAATATTGAATTAAGAGGGGCTACAAGAGGTCCCCTTCCCCATGTGAGAGTATAGCTGATTAAATTTTAACGGGAATAATTCTGTAGAAGGAAAGAAGTTGAAGGTACAGAAGAGAAACAAGATAATCACTAGAAATGTTCATGAACCCGTAAGACAATAAGATTCTCAAAGGCCATGATGAAAGAAGGAAGAATCCTGACTAGTGTAGATAAATTCGAAGGCCATGAATTTATAGTAGCAATAATTTTTTCACCTCTAACCAGAACATGAGATTAAGAACAAAGAAAGTAGATAGTTGAATTTACCCAGTTTGGGGGTTTTACTCAGTTGGTAAAATAGAAAGGCAATGGGAAAAGTTTAGAGAATATTTGTGGATATAGTAAGCCATGAGGTTTAAGGACTATAGGGAAAGTTGAAGATATGAAGAGATAGGTCAGTAGGAAGGAAGCTAGGAAGCTATAATCAGAAGAGAACATGCGAATTTATTAGCAATAGAGACATTTTGCATAGATGAAGTTGCAGGGCAGAGCCCATCAGAATTTCAATGAGGTTCTGCCCTGCCAGTGAAAGCCAAAGTCAATAAAGACTAAATAGAAACATATGCCGAAGGATGTAGAAATTGTTATTTCCAGAAATTCTGAGACAAATACCATTAGGTTGTACATTCCTAGTCCTCTTGATCCCTGATATGTACCTCTCACTTGGTAAAAATTTTAAATACCTTTCACTAGTATTCAGCTCAAGTCTTTTTATCAATGTCTTTGGGTATTTAGGAGTAAAAAGCAAGATTTCTGGAAATTATTCTCAAATACCTCTGATTGAAACATAGGTGACACAATTTTAAGAACTGGTGAATCTGGCTAGACGGTATATGAGAGTTTTTTGTAGTATTCTTGCAGCTTTTCTGAAAGTTTGAATTATATCAATGTATTTAAAACATGAATCTCTTATAGCATGAAATAAAAGGACTACTGATGATTCTATGCTGCATACTAAACAAAATTTAAAGATCAATTAATTTTACCTAACAAGCGGCAATAGCCATTGTCTTAGGAATGTGCCTCATAATGCGATTAAACATTTTTTGCAAATATTTTAGTATAAATAAAGCAATTTGTTTCATCAGATGCTGCTGTGGTTTTGTATATTCACTTTTCTCTTTGAATTGGTTATCTGGTATCTCTTTCATATGATGTACACTTAGACAATCTTGCAATCACTACCAGAGACCTTAGTTAAGAAGCTGTTCTCAAATGTACATTCAAGTTTTTAGAGGCAGTATAATAATGTAGTAAGACACTGAATTTAATTGATACAGATCTGAATTTGAATTCTGGACCTGTCACATTCAAGTTGTGTGGCACTGGACAAGTTACATAACTGTGAGCCTTCAGTTTCTCATCTATAAAATGAGAACAATATATCTTTCATCATTATGGTTGAGATTAAAGCTATTTTATACAAAGCATTTTACAATTGTTCCTCAATTAATGACAAATATTCTACCATAGTAAAGTAAGTGAGAAAAAAAACTGTTGAATGATACAATTCTGTCCTTTGAAATGATTAATAGGGCATTTGAGTAAATCACATACTTTGACTTACGAAACATTATCATGTGTATATTACATGCTTACCAGTTTTCAAAGAATGACAATAATATATTTAATACTCAAAATGTACTGAAGTAAATTTTATACTACTTTAGTAATATAGTATCACATAAGTTCCTGAGTACAGATAGCACATATGAGTCTTCACATCAAAGGAACAGCCATGAACTTTTCTGTTTATGAATCAAGTTCATATGTGTCAGTAAAAATTAGTGAATGCCCCTCCCCTCACTCACGGGCTTTCCAAGTTTCTCTTGGTCCCTCTCACTCTTTGCCTCTGAGAAGAGACCATACTCTCTCTGTGGAGTGTTGCCCCTTTTCTAATAAACTTTCCTTTTGACTAAAATAAAATAAAATAAATAAAAATTAGTAATGGGTAGAAAACAAGTAAAACAGCTTTTATTATCACTATGGAAACAGTGACCATAACTAATTAAAAAATAAATATGTTTAAGTGCACAAAAAATTTTTGAGGGAAAATAACTTAGGAAGGAAAAAAACTTGTCAAACTTCAGCAAAACTGTGCTGGTCTTATAATGTAAATTCCTCCAGAACAGGTGTTTTGTCTCTGTAGCTCACTGCATAGAGCATTACTTGATACCTAGTAAGTGCTTAATAAGTACTTATTGAACAAATGATTAGTGGAACAAGTATACTAACATCTTAGCATATTTCCATACCTTTATCTCATCGTATACAAAAATAACCTCTGCAAAAAAAATATATCTCTTCTAGTCTTGGTTGGTGGTATTTGCCAGTGAATTAAAAACATTGTGCATTTTCCAGCAGGTTTTGTATTTACGTCTGTTTACATAAGCTACAATGCTTATTGTCTCAAATTAGTTATTGTTTCACAGTCTGTAGCAATATGAAATGGAAGATGATCTCTTTTACAAATTTCTGGATGTGTTCCAAGAAAACACTTAGAAAATTACAGCAGACAAATTAACAAGTTCATAATAGGAGGTAATTCCGATCATCTTCGTCGCATTGCTTTTTATGACAACAGAATGAAAATGAAATACCTACAATCTTGAAAACCGACAGCTTTGGGAAATTGCCATTTTGAGTTAATTAGAAAAATCTACTTCTCTAACATTCTACATTGACAAGAAGCAGTCAGGCCTTGCTTTTGAATTAAATCTAGGGATGTAGAGATAGGTTATTGAGGAGCAATCTGTACCCCGATCAGAAAACTACTTGTCAGATTCTTCGCCTGAAAGGCTTAGGTCTGGAATACATAGTTTTATAAGATACATCATTAATAAAATGTAGGTATTCTTATTTCCATTTTTAATATGAAGAAACTGAATCTCAGAGAGATAAATTCTCTAAGACCACACAACTAATAAGTGGTAGATCTGAAATTCAAAACAGGTCTACTGCCTCTAAAGTCCATGCACCTAACCTTATACTATTCTCCTTCCTATTTCAGAATCTTAGAAAATGTAATTTCACTTTTCAGTATCCTGATTGCAAGTTCCAGCCCATCTTGTCTAAGAGCTTTCTATGAGCATTTCCATAAAGCAGTGGGAAATCTCACTCCTTAGGAAAGTACAGCCTCCATCCCATTATACTTTTCCAGGGAATAATTACTAATTATCTAATTAGAGAGCTTGTGAGAAAAAAGCTGAACATTACCAACCAGCCTTGATCTCTTATTTGGAGCATCCTGCCCTCAACATATTTGCGTTCTCTACTTACCTGTGTGGAATGGTTTGGTGATTGGCCAACATTAAGATAGGGAAGTTTTATTTAGAAGATATTCATTAGGAAGCTAATTTTGATGAACAATCGAGTGAGGTTTCCTAATTCTGCTTTTTTATCATTAAAACCACTCTGCTTTTTGATATAGCATAGTGATAAAGAACACAGACTCCGAAGCCATACCGCCTAGGGACAAATCTAATTTCATCATTTATACACAGAAAAATTACTTAACATTTCTGTGCCTCAGTTTTCTCATACGAAAAATGGGGACGATAACACCCATAGCACTGTTACCAATCGGCTAGGTCAAACATGCTTAACACTACTTCATAGGAGCTGCTAAGCCCAGATACTCTGTTTTGTTATGTAAAAAAGGTCTCCTCACTCCTCAGCCTTGTGATTTACTCCCTTCAATCTACAGAACAAGCTGTGATGAATTCCTCCAAGAATCCTAGCTCCAAATTGGGTGGGAAGAGTAACATGCTAATTATACAGATTTTTTGGCCTAATATTTCTTCTCCATACAATTTTTGTTCTTAATATGGTACTTTAGTTTTAATTTTCTTCTTCTTCCACAAGATTCTACAATTATGGTTTTACCTTAGATTACTTTCTAATTCTCTCTAGGATCCTCTATTGAGAGATATAACCCTGGCCACTGAGAGGTATCAAGTCTGGCTATTGAGAGGTATAACTCTTCTGAAAAAAGAGACCTTGGATTTCATGTGTGCATAAGCTACGCACTCTGTCAAAAAGGACAACCCTGATAGAGGAGGACTGTTCTTCAATCAAGAGTATACAAGTAGCTACTCTTCCTTACTAGAGCCTCCAACAAGCTCACATTTGTAGTTAATAGTTCATTCCTATAAATTCCTGGAACACTTTCCACAAATTTCATTCCTCACATCTGAGGTTTAGGATTAACGTTTAAGAGTAAGGTCTTTTGCCTTTGCTCTATGACTTCCATTGATTAGCTCTTTCAGCAAACACCTGCAACAACACAATGGTGCCTATTAACTGAGTTTTGCTGGTGGCCATAGCACCACACTTATAAACAATTCTAGGCCCACATTTGTACATAGGCTCCTGGTCTCTCCCAACATTATCCACTTATGAGCAATAAGAGCTACTACTTGCCTAATAATTCTAATGCCAGTTAACTATCATTCAAGAATTGCAAATATCCAGAGCACCACTTGAAATTTTCAAATCATTCACCATCTTTCTTGGAGAAATACAAACAAGTATTTATTTAACAACTATTATGTATTGGGCATTTTTTCTGGGTTCTAAAAATGCAGAGATAAATAAGATGCCTTTCCTGTGCTCTCAAAAGAGAGATAGCTAAATAAACTAGTAACTAAAACTTTCCAGTAAGGCCAGAAATAGTATTTTGTGCCAAGCGCAGTGAGAATACAGAAAAGGAATCAGAGTCAGGGTGAGTGATCTGAGCTGAGCCTTGAAGGATAAATGGGAGATTGCCTAGTAGACAAGGAGACAAAAGGCATATCAGTGTCATAGCTTCACTAACCAACAAAGCAAAAATACTACCAATGAATGTGACAGTCTCCATTACAAAGCCAGATTGCGAGGGTATACACTCACTATTCAGCTAGAACAGGCTGACTTTACAGCAATTTGTCTGCCAGGAATAATAAAATGTACAGAATAATTAGCTTGAGTCTCTAATTAATCTGTGAATGATTTTAATTTTAAATTATTTAGCATTAAACATTTTTTATTAGATTTCAGAACCTGAAGCCTCAGGCATACATGTATAATTTTAAAAGTATCATTTATCTCAAGTCTTAAAAAGGACTTAATACTAAATAAATTAAATGGTAATTTTCCCAGTAATTTTTAAAGAATATATTATATCTAAATGTGGAAAGTATCTCAGAATACAGAAGATCACTTTCTAATTTTCTATCATAATTTGGAATTGACAGCTAAGTAGATCATGTTTAAACAATACCCAAAATTACAGATAAGAAGTATGTTAGTTGATTGTGCGTTGCTTTTTTGTTTTTTGGTTTTTGGTTTCTTTTGCTATATGAAGCCAAGAGACAGTGTTTTAATCCATCTTTGTTTCCTTAGGAGACCCTGACAGTATTATCAATAAATGTCTATCATATAGATGGTTTTATTATTAGTTATTTATTAAATGGAATCAATTACATATCAAGCCTTCAACATCATGGATGCTACAGTCTTATGTTAACATTTTTTTTCTAATACTCCTAGGTGGATCTTCTATAAATTAGAAGAAAAATAAATTATCCAAAAGTAAAAAAAAAAAAAAAAATTCAATTTGAAAGTTATTTACAAAATATGCATTTGAGGACAAGTTTTTATGTTCCATCAGTGTGGATTAGAACTAGAATTTAGGAGAGCTCATTTATATTTGTCAAAAATCAAGTTTAAATTTATTGATTAAAATACATGTCTAGGATCACACAAATCATCATGACGCAGTTTCTCAAAAAATAAAATCAAAGTACAATTGACTACAACACTGACAAACATTCTTGTCATCAATGGTTTGATTTGTCTTTTAAAATATTTTCCTATTTTTAATTGCCATCAAAGTTCATAATCTTATCAGTAAATTAATATTCCATGATACAGTAGACTAATTGAAAGTATTTTTATTTTGCAACTGTATCAATCACAGGTGTCAAGATAAATACAACATAGACAGATGATTGATTGATAGACAGATAAATAGATAGATAGGTAGATAGATAGATAGATGGATGGATGGATAGATGATAGATAGATAGATAGATAGATGATAGATGATAGAGACAGACAGATAAAGTGACTCATTAATGGTAACTGAGATAAATATATAATAACAACACATTGAATTCATGACAAGTGAATTAGACTGAATGTAGAAAAAATGTAGATAATTAAGACAATTTCGTCTTTATTGTCAAAAAATTGGAGCCAAATCATTTCTCTTTGAAATAGAGATACACATACACTAACACATAAAAGATGTCTTTCAAAGATTACCTCATGAAATTCAAGAAAATGTAGAATATTAATGCATACTATTTTTAGTCCAGGTCTACCAAAAATGTCTTTCAAATCTTAATTTTTCCATTTCCTATTAAAGGAAACATAGTTCCTAATAAACTATTGATAAAGGGGAGAACCGTTAATTGCACTGCCATTGAGGGCTCCTATGGATTAAAATACTACCTCTGTAGTGGGCTTTTAAAAGATTTGGACTTTGCTAAATCCTTAATGAAGAACTCTGAGCACCCAGTGGCTATTTTTGTGGTTAGGATAGGGCTAAGAGTCAGAGAGAGGATAATGACACTTAAAAAAGTACAGACACAAAGAAAATCAATATGCCCTTTCACGATTCTTTCTGATACCAACCCTAGCAAGACTATGGCAAGGGTTGTTACAGTATCGATATGGAAATTACTCATCCTCTTCAACTCGTTTTGAATGAAAAAATTAAAATAGTATCCAAATCAAATTTATTATAATTCTGTAGTTAATAAAGAGACTAATTTGTAAATTTGGGCACATATTTATCCTAGCGTTCAATGCCAATTCAGTGTGATCTTAAAAAAATAAACTAGGCTTTGATGGTTAACTATTATTGCATGTGCAAA
The DNA here is from genome assembly GCF_000325575.1 of Pteropus alecto. Classification (NCBI taxonomy): domain Eukaryota; kingdom Metazoa; phylum Chordata; class Mammalia; order Chiroptera; family Pteropodidae; genus Pteropus; species Pteropus alecto. The sequence continues at coordinate 59,414,985 of NW_006442484.1, forward strand.
ATACTTCTCAAGTTGTCCTCGCCCATGAAAATGTGATTCTTTTTTTGGTTATTATTTAATTTCCTCTGTGTCCTAAATGTTAGTGTCAGTTCAGAATGCATAAAAGAGAGCCCACAGAGAATAAACCCATCCATTGTTATTATAGAAATAGAACTGCAGCTGTTTTGCACCTGTTGCTAAAATCTTTTTAGACATTCTCAGTTGAGACTGTAATAGTTCTGCGGATATGCAATTCTGGACCCCTGTGTGAACAGAACTATGTAAATATTATACACAGTTTTAAAGAAACAGCTTTAAGAGTTTTTTAACTAAAAGTTTACACTGAAGTTCTCATACTAAAATCAAATGTTTTACTATTCTTCAATGGTTTATGTGACCAAAACCAGAAACATTTGGAATTGAGAGTTAGAAAATTAGCTGCTTATGTCTCCTGCCATGATGGATGAGGTAATATTACCCATGATCTTCATAATAATCACTAACATTTACTGAATAAATGGGCATGCGGTGATCAGGAATCTCATTTCACGAGTACATAAACTGAGGCTTTAGAAAAGTCAAGTCACTTGATCAAGGTCAAAGAGCTATAAAGTGGCTGACCCTAAAGCTCATGTTTTTAGTCATTATGCATATTTCCTCCTTTTGTGATAACAGAGATTGATTACCACCCTATTTTCTTCAAGAGGTACATGTGTAAAGACTCCTATAAGATGCAAAGCATAGACTTATGTAAACCAATTACATCTTTCAAAAGCAACGACTCAACTCAGAACAATCCATTTTAAAATCACAGTGATGGTTTTCTATTTTTAGGACAATGAATAAATGAAGGTTAATATATATCCTTTAGAATTACCTCTATCTATATACTGTCCAGCATTTTCAATCAAGTCATTTCTTGGTTTATATGTATGACATCTTCAAAAGAGATTTTTAAATGTATTCAACAAAAAAATTTAATGGAACTGTGTCTGAGACTGAATACGAAGAGACACACAACTTTACGAAGCTGTGTTTTCTAGTCTCTTTTAAATCCTGATAGAAATGTTGTCAATTTGATTATCTCAGAAAAAACATTGCTTAAGGGAAATATTTAAAAGTATTTATAAAATATCATTCTACGAATGAACTATTATAGATATAAGTTCCTGAGTTCACCGGTTAGATCTCTTGAAAATCCTTATATTAGGGATAAAAACTCCCTTTAATCATGGCATTCTATTTTAGAAATATTGAGGTAAAATCTCTTATTTATTTTAACCCACAGAATTGCAAACATACTAATATTAATAAACTGTTTCTTAGCAACAAATAGTTCATGTAGAATGCCCTATTTCCTCTTCATTAGATGTTCTTAAAGCACTGTTCAAGCATTCCTAAATGATATAATATGTTCGATCATTATAATTTAGATTTAAAATACAGCATAGCTGGTAAACACTGACTCAGAAACCATATAACCTCAGCAAGATTGTTAAATAGTAAAAATCTGCCAGTTGTTATTTATTGAGCTCATTTGCTATTTTTTAAAATTGATATTTGAGGTCTGAGCTTGTCAGGGCGGGGTGGGGTTAGGTGAGGCGAACCAGGAGGGCTTAGGAGTCTCTGGGGCCAGCCCTGAGCTACAGGTCCCGGCACAGGGGGCCTGGAGCGGCGCTCCGACTGTAGCTGAGTCAGTGTGTTATGATGCCGTCTCCTACCAGCCTGGCTACTGGAATCCCCAGTATTAAGTAAAATGCTCAAGGCTTCCCAGCACAGATGATGGCTACACTGACCTTCAGTTTAAGAAAAGCCCTCTTAAGATCCCATATAAGACCCATTGCGCTTGCTACGGTGCTATTTTTGATTGATGCCTTTCACGTGGTAGGCCTCCTCCCACTAGCAGGCTATATCAGCAAAAGAGGAGCAGGCCAGGCCGTTCTCATCCTGATCTTTGGCATCCTGGTGTTTCTGCCAAGATTTTACCACTTGCGCATCGCCTACTATACATCCAAAGGCTACTGGGTTACTGCTATGGTGACATTCGAGACTAGCACCCTCCTGAAGAGTCAGATGGGAGTGAGCCCAGCTTTAAAACATCTAGCAGAAATTATGGCTAAGGGCTAAGGAATTCCACAATTTGCAGATGTTTAACAAAACAATGGCCAGGTTTTATAGATCCATCCTTAAAGATGTTAACTGAGCTTACAATTAGTTAATTAGGACATGCTCTATTTTTCATCTACTGGCTCTGGCAAAAGCTCCTGACAAGTTTTTCCTCATGAACCTGTATCATGGAAGAAAAGCAATGTTAATTGTATGGAAAAGCAGGAGGTTATTCTGTAGTGGGAAGTATTCTTGCCACCACCCTTTTTAGAGTTGAGCGTTTCTCTAAAATAGTCTTCATGTCAGTTTTTTCTTGTGACAAATGGAGGAATGCAGTATGTCAAATTTCTTATTACTAGGTAATTTATTTTGAAAATATCTGATTATCTTATTCCCTATACTTCGTATTCTAGTGGAAGACTTTGGCCAAATCAAATATCAGTTTGGGTGCATCTTTGATATATTTTTTTACTTACTTTCTTATTAATAGCAACTAGGAATTTTTTAAACATTAGAGCAAGTTTTCAAAATGTAAATATTTTCTCTATTCACCATTCCTAGGACAGCTCTGATCTGGTTCACCAATAGGTAGGCCAGCATATAATTTAAGTCAAGATGTTCTGTATATCATGCCGTTAAGGACCGGACTTTTGCCTGTTTCCTAAGGAAAAATGTAGATAAGTGGTTTTTATTTAGAGTTTATAACCCCGTTGTTAACACATTGCGTTATGTCATTCTGCTGAATATTCTAAGAATTGGCTCGTATCCCTAGAGGAGTAGACTGCCTTAGTTTGATTCTGCTATCTAGCTTGCAAAAAGTGACCTATGTTCAAAAGAAATTCAAATGTCAAAATCTAAAAATAAAATAAATAAATAAATAAAATTGATATTTGAGTCATTTAATGTAAATTCAAACTCTAACCCTCTTGACATTTTGGTCTTGTCATACTGTCATCCTATGTTACAGCATGCATCACTGCCCTAAATTCACTATAAGGATAGTATGGTATTTGGGGAGAAAGCATGTGTTTCAGAGCGGAAAAGTTCGGATTCCGATCCCAGTATTGTCATATATTAGTTAATCTAATCTCGTTCTATGTTCTTTTTTCCTCAATCATAATAGAAGAATATGACAACCTCACAAATTCATTGAGAGGATTTAAATTATATACATAATCTTAATTATACAATTTAAATGTATAAGATATATTTAATTATATATAATATTACTTATTTACATATCGAATATATATGTATTTACATTGCATGTACATGTATCATTGTAGATCCTCTATAAAAATTAACAAGTAAGTGAAATAAATTAATATACTGAATATACAAATTTTTTTACAAAAATGCTTTCTTTCCTCTTGTGCCCTGGTCATGAATTGATATCTTATAAACAATGGAAAACCGTACTGATTCAGAGTAATTTGGGGGAAAAAGAACCATCTAAATCAGTGAAAGATTTAGACTATAATTTTTATAGAATTTTGTCAAAATTGCTATTTCTCACAGTGTTTCCAAATAGAGAGCACTACTTAAAAAATAGGTAAGTTTACCTAAAATAATGCTATCTACTTACATATAAACCATAAATAATAACAAATACTATTGAGTGTTCACTATGTGCCAGGTGCTAGTCTAAGCCCTTTTAAATATAATAAAAAAAATTATAATCCTCTCAGGTAATTACTTTTTACTGATTAGGAAAGGAAGACCTTCCAATGCGACCTGCCCAAGGCCACAGCACAGACTAAGTGGCAGAATGGTCTAACTACAGGGTTCATGCTCCAGTCCACTATTTCTCTATAATGTGAAAAGCAAGTTTTCTCTTAAATAGGTAAAGCACTTAATCTTCCAATGTTGATTACATTATTATGTTATTAGTCAAAATTATTATTGATAAAATCCATGCTGTGCCACTTGTAATTAGCCAATTGTAAATACTATGGTCTAAATTCATCTCTGTTGATTGTTCTAACCAAGAAGATAATATTAAAAACAAATATTGCCAACTGAATTTGTATTTTACAGTGCACATTTTCATATAAAAGTAATCATTATCTATATTTGGAACTATATATTAGTTGTAAAACTTACTTAATAAGGTATAATTGTGATTACCAAATTTTGTCTATTTTTCTATTCACACTTGAAAAGAGGAGTTGAAATAAATAGCAATACAATATTCTTCTCCAGTGAGTAAAATATAAAACTTCTTTTAATTCAACAACATTTACAATAAAATAAATATTTGATTATACCCTTAATATTTAAATTTTTCGGTAATCCCAATAGAGGGGTTTGATGATCTCAAAAGTAAATTTAGAAATTAGAGGGTAGCAAATGATAATTGATCTAAATTATAGCAGAAATACTTCCCTGAGAGTAAGGCTTATGACAAAAAAAAAGTTTTAAAAGGCTGTACGATTCGATCTGATGTCAAGATTTTTTCCAAAACATACCTACATTATTTCTGTACTGCTTTATTTTGCTTAGAAGCAGAGGACAGAACTAAATGAACTCACGGTTCCTTTCTCACTTGGGTATAAGTTCAAGAATCTACAACTCAATATAAGTTAGGGTATCTGTGATGGAAGAGTTAACTATTCTGCCTTTGCAATTCATTTTATATACTCGGTTCCCTAGTCATTACTCCTTTTAAGAATATCTTTAATGAGAATGGTAAAAAAAAAAAAATTAAATCTTACAGCAAGAATAGACAAAATTTGGAGAGAAGGGATCTGTTGATAATTGTAATGAGTGAAAATACATGTTAAAATTTCTAGCTGCAAATGTTTTCCATGGAAGTACTTGATCTCAAGAAACAGTTAAAATTGTTTTAATTTTGATCAAACTAATTAAAGTGTTTATAAATATTTGGTTGTTGAGTTCAGAAAATACAAAAATAATTCATGGGCCATTGACATCTTTTTAAAATAAAGAAAATTAGCCCTCTAAAACTTCAACACTTCAGTAGTTTTAAAATTTTTCAAGAAAGCAAAAATTCAGTATCACATTACAAAATTCATTTGAATTGATTGGCAAAACACTAAGATTAGTAGGATTAATTGCTTAGAATGTAATGTGATATGAAATTTTTATATATTTATGAAAATATAATCATTGTATTGTTTCTTTTAGATTCAGAGACTCCTATTATATAAAAACTCTTAACCCTTTCATTCTATTCAGAAAATGGAATGTATTTGATGCTGTGTTACACAGGGTTAATTCATTCTCCACAGTGAAGTGCACAAATTTCAGTAATAACATATTCTGTTCCACTGTCATCCGTATAAAATATTGTTTACACTCCAGGACTATTGCTTCAGGAAATTATTGATGAGAGCAGCTGCTTCTTCAGAAGAAAAGTAGAAAAGTCCTTTCTGTCCAACCAGGGGCACTTTCAGCCTCTTCCTTTATCTCTATGGCACAGAAGCATGCAAGATTGGATTTCAGACTTTGAAATAAAAAAATAATAATAATAAAATAAAATAAGAATCTTTAGGAAAAAACTCTTTAAAACTTCACTGGGTAACTTTTGTCAAGCTCTGAGCCATCTCCCTTTACTCAGAATCCTTTGTGAAAAATGAAATGAAAAGCAGAGACTAAGCTATACAGTGTAATTGACGTCCAACTTCAAATGTAAGCCATTGCTACTGAAGTGAACATTGTTATTGCAATTATAACTCTACACTGGTTCATGCATAAATTATTCAAATTTGGGCAATAGATTATTCAAACATTATCTGCAAGAAACCCTTCTGAAAGCTCACTAACAATTATGCTACAATCCTTTACTAGCAAATGTCATACAATTAAAAGCTTAATGTATTTTTAGACCCTAAAATGGTCAATAAAATTGTTTTAACACAAATCTATTTGCAGATAATTCCTTATTAAAAATTTCTCTCTTGTCAAACCTCAAAAATTTAACATTCTTTCTCTGAAAAGAAAAGGTTGAGAGTTCATCTACATTGTTCGAATTGAGTATCTATACTTCAAAGGACTAATATCTTTCATAAAAATATAGAAATCTGAATATTATTGGAAAAAAAAGGAGAGTCTTGATTTCTGTTAAAATGTCGGTACAATGCCAACTCATATGACCTAACTGACTATCCCCACCAAGCTGCAAAAACTGTATTTTCCCATAAGAACGTTGAATAGAGCATTAGAATAAGTTTTATCTGAGTTCTAAAATTAATCATTTGGACCTGGCCTTTCTACAGGTCATAAAATTAACAAATTTTAGGGCACATTGTTTATGTTGCAGACCATGTAAATTGCTTCTTTAAAGATTATATGATCTGTGATTTACATGGATACACCTGAGGTCCCTGACTACCTTCCTGCAGCTGTGCACAAAGTCAGGACTACAGAATGCTTTACCGAGTTGTTGTCTAAGCCATCATGAGGGTCACTGATAGTGACCTTGATTTGGTACATTTTTTTTTTTTAAATTAGAGACTCAATAAATGTTTACTGCTTAACCTCTGGACAAGGAATTTATTACTCATTTTATTGAAATGTCCAGAAGTGGGTCTTGCTTCTTCCATAACTGGGTCTCCTATACCGATTGCTTCTCATTGGTTCTGAATAAGTCATATACCTATTCCTGAGCCAAGCACTATGGCAGCTGAAATGTAATTCTTGAATTGGCTAGGCCTGGGTCACATGACCAGGAATAACTTGTGTAAACTTACAATTACACTCTCATCTTTTCTTGTTAGTTGTATTTTAAATATAAATACTTCCTTGTTTTGGCTATACATAGATGACAAAATATTAGAAAGTTACCTTGTTATCCGCTATCTATATTGCTTAACCTTTGTATGGTATTTTCTCTGCCACACCTGAATAATACATATTACCTGTATGTGAAAAGTACACTAATGTGCTTTGTCTTACTCTCAACTCACATTATCCTCCTATTGAATGAAAAAATTTACAGAAGGGCTCCAATAGCTGTCATTCTGCCACCATAGCAGAGGTGCTCAGTATGTCCTATGTATAAATTTCTGTCTAGGTATATATCTGTATTTATACTCTACGTCATTCCATAAAAGATTTGGCACAGTTTACAAGAAATTATGCCATATGACGATATAAAACTAAATGGACTTTGGCATCATAGCTAAAGAAAAACAAGAGCAGTAAGACAGTAGCAATAAGATTTTTTAAAAAATCCTAACTGTCATTAATTTGCGTACTATTAGTAGAGAAACACTGTAAATTTGCTTTTAAGCTTCAGACTAAGAACACCAAGGCGAACATGATCAGCTTCCTAAACAGCTTCTATAAGACTTTAAACACACACGCGTGCACGCACACACACACACACACACACACACACACACACACACTGCTTTACATAGTTAAAACCATCATTAATATCTGATTCTTCTTCCTTGATGAAGAGAGTCAGAACACAAAAAGGTAGCACTGGCCAGAAGGTAACCTTGAAGAATATGCTTTGAGATGGTAGCCATGATTCCACAGTAATAAGTGGAGACCTGCAGCCTTATTTTTATTCTGCTTATGAAGCCCTGGGGCAAAGAAGGAGAAGAGATGCAGGTTAAGGATATACCATAAACCACTCAATGTACAAGTATGGAATGAATATAAAGCTATTAGAAGAATTTTTGCTGCCAGCAAAGAGAAATTCGTATATACAGCAGATGCAGTTTATCAGTTAGAACTCTCTGAGAAGTAAAAGAAATAAAAGGAAAATTCTGTCCTCATCTTTCTTTTGTTATTCAGAAAATTAAATTACTACAGAAACCTGGCATATCAAAATTATATTTATCATTATTCAAACACATTAAGACTAAAAGAACCAAAGAGTGTGTTTTAAAGAAATAAATAGCATTAATTTTCTTCTTTCAACTTTGGTGGAGAATAAAGTGATTAGATTTTTGGATTTGCATTAATGAATAATTTAGGAGTTATGAAGAAGACACTAATTGTTGATAGAGCAAACTTTGCTGAAAAATACTCTCTTAAAATAAGCAGAAAGCCTCAGGGTATTTCTATCAGTCTAAAGAAAGCCATTTTATTTCATTCCAGAAGCTTCTACAGTCCAATGTTGCATTAACTAAAAGAAATAGTTTTAAGCAACAGTTGCTTACGCATACCAATGGAAAATCTCAATAGAGATATTATTTCTGATTTTTGGATGAAAAATAAAAGGATAACAGAACACGTGAGACAAAGTTATAAACAAAAATCAGGAAAACCATAAAGAATTTCACAATAGAGCCATTGCCACAACAGTATTACATCCTCAGCTGATCTATAGTATAGTCTGTGGTTAAATCAATTGGTAATGAACTCATGGCCTAAAAAAAGACATCAACAATCACATAATCTAACAAGGAGATACAGTCAATTCATATTTACTAAGTGCCTACTATTTTTGAGGTGCTTTTCTAGACACTGAAGTCAGAGAAATCTCTGGGTATCTGTGAATCATAAAAGCTTACCAATATTAGATGTACTACAAGACATAAGCATCAAACCAAAGAGAAAGGAACATGCAACATTATATTTCTAGGATTCCATTTCTAGGATTTAGGTTTTGTAATGCTACATTCATTTTTAATCAAGAAAAATAGATACGATGTTAGAACAAAACAGAATATGTATAATAATTTCTGAGGCAGATTTATTTGGATGAAGGATTTGAACTTGGATTAAGAGACGAGGGAAAATGGAGAATGATTAAGGAACCAGTCTGCTATGAACCAAAACTCATCCCTCGCATTATGTGGACTAGAGCTTAAAGTAGAGAAATGAATTTTTGAATAGTTTTGTCTCCATCTTAGTCTGGTCAGATCAAACATGTTTTCTCATTGGAAAAAGACCATAAGAAATACTGCAGAATATTTAGATCATGAGACTATGGTTATTTGCATCTAATACTTTTCTTTACTTACCAATTTTTCTGCAATAAATACTAATTACCTCTAAAACCAAAAAAAAAATCAAAAATTATATTTTTTAATTAATATAATACAGTTAAAACTAATTCAGTAAATCTGCATTTGCTTTCATATATTCCAAGATACATTAAAATATTTCATATTTATGTAATTATGTATAAACTTGAATCCACACTTAACATACATATATTACCCATATATTATACCCTTAGCACAGACTAATTAGTTTCTACTTCACTGTGCAAGTCAAGGTTCCATTAGCATGGGATCATGCTGTGAAAACTACCAACTGTTAAGAATGATGAAAACATTGATTTTCACATGCTTGGTCAATGTAAAATGCTTAAAATAATCACATATTTCCAAATGTAATACTGCAACATACATTCAAATTTTTTATTAACTCTGAAGGTTTGTTTTATTTTCAATACATAGCTATGGAGACAGGTTAAGATGCCTTCTGTGGTCACTGAATACTAAGTAAAATCTTTGTTCATTTGGTATATTGAAGAAACATCCGTTTATTTTTGTATATTGAAGAAATTCCAAATAACTATAGGTTTTCAACTCAGTAGGATTTTCAAGGGGAAATATACTAAAATATATATTGGACTGGAGTGAGAGTGTATATTTAGGAAAGATGTAAAGCTATTTTCCAACTTAGAGAAAAAATGACCTACGCACCCAATTAAGTATATAATTCCATAATTTTCTACTATTTTTTAAGGAAATATGGTAGCCTAAAGTGGATGTCAGAAAATATAAAACCCTCTTCTTTCAGACTGTGCTGACTGAGAGGGCTTAGATCCGAAGTGAGGCCGTGTCCCTGTGCTGCCAGGTGGTGTCCCTGTGCTGCCAGGTGGTGTCCCTGTGCTGCCAGGTGTCAGGCGGGTCTCTAAATGAGGACTCAGGGCAACACCCACCACAGAAAAAAGGGAGCCAACCAGATAAGAGCCCCACCCCTATCTGGAAGGCCTGTGAGGTGACTACCCCACACTTCCTCTGTGGAGAGCTGAGAGGAGGGCCCTTCTGCGCATGCGCGAGTATGGGGGCTGTGGTGGAGTAAGAGCCTCGGACCTGCCAGTCATGAGCGAAGACTGAGGACCCACCCACTCCATATAGTGGTGGCCTCCCTAAGCCTGGGCCTGTCAGGCCTGAGAGGCCTGTGATGTGACTGTCCCACACTTCCTCTTCGGAGAGCTTAGGGGAGGGACTTTCTGCTCATGCATGGGGGTTGGAGGTGGGGGCTGGGACAAAAAAAAAAAAATGTAAGACCTCATCCAGTTCAACCAATAATTCTATTTAATTGACAAACGTTTATTGAGAATTTACTGCCAGTCACCAAATAGGTACCAGAATTCATAATCAAACGAGCTATATGTATGTGGAATAAATATTAATTAACCTTTGTCTTTCTATTATAACCATATTTATACTTTAAACAGATTCTCATTCTACAATGACAGATATATAATTTGGCTTCACATCTCTTCATCTCTTGCATTACATGCACACGCATGCATCACACACACACACACACACACACACACACACACACACACACATGCACATACAATTTGTTGTACTTGTATGCAAGCTAAAAAATATATAAATATAGCCAAAGTGCCAGAGTCAGGGAACTCCCACCTGGTCCTCAATCATTATCTATCCTCGAAGACCTAAAATCTTGTCTCAGTGGTACTTGGTCATTAGCACAGAATTGTTGCTGCTACCTCATTTCTTTTTGCAATTCAGAATTCCCTTCCAGGCCCTAGATCTTCATGGTTAATTACTTGGCACTCTGAGCCATATAGTAATTTATTTTCTTACTTCAAATCAAGCTGAGCTACAGGTAACTAGATGAAATTTAGATCCTTATCTGCCTAGACACACCACATAGTTATTTATGCTTTGGAGTTCCCCCTGCTGGAAGATCTCTTCCAAAAAAGTAAGCCATGGGTATCTCTACTCTCATATTCTGGAAACCTACTTAGGATATGTTATCACTATGTGAAGAACATGGGTCAAGAAAATGAGCACACAGCCCCTTCTACAGGATAATTCGATGACATTCTTTTTACTTCTTTTCCTCCCAAATTTGATAGCCTTCTTTTTGCTTCTTTTCTTTCCAAATTTTTCCTTCTCCATAGCCTAAGCAACCTTTTGAGGTTTCATCTTGAGGAAACTTGCTCTTTTAGAGTATACTTTTTTATATACTTTGTGTATGTGTGTTTGTGTGTGGTGTGTGACCTCATATTAAACACTTGCTCCTGCAATGTCTTGCTAGATTCTTTTGCTTTGACCTAATATTCGGTGATATTCTTGATGTCTCTTAAAAGAAATGCACCTTCCTTATTTTGTTATGCAAGTCTCCTGAGAAATCTGAATTCATCATAACTTTTCTCCAACAATCACCTACAAAAGATTTATCACTCTAGTGAGTGAGTCAGGTCTCATCATTGCTCTCAATATATATCACCATAGTTTCAACCTTGTTAATGTTGCTCACTGTGCTTTACATGTACTTTATTTCCAACCAAATAGGGAAGCTTTCGTGATTCAACTCTAGACATCTCTGCTCCATAAAGTTTTTCCCCAATACTTAGCCTGTCTTGATCACTCTTTGATTGGACAACAATGTATATATCATCTTTTGTTATTTGCAGTACTTCCTACTCTTATTATAGCATATTTATTTTACTTGCTTATTTATTATTGGATTGGGAGCTTCACACAAACAGTTCGTGGCAGGCAGCATACACATAAACAAAATGCAATAAATAAATAGCGAAATAAAGTAAATGTGTATATAGAGTCCTAAAGAGAGAGAGTATGGCTGTTTCAGACATTTGTCTCTCTATTTTATAATGATTCAAGTAAATACAAAATATAGCAGTAAGTAAATGTTGAATTTCTTTCTGTCATGTAGACATTCTAGAGTATTTTAATATTACAAAAACTATATATGTTAATATAAAACTAATGCTCTGCCATATCACTTGATTTTAATATCTTGATAACTCTTGACCAATCTGCCTTCACTGGTGCAATGCTCAAATCTGGTATCTTGAGAAGACTTGTTTATATTCCTCAGTCTTTTAGAAATAAAAATCTGTTTGCTTTGGCTGTTTCTTCATAAGTGCTTTCCACTCTAATGCATTATTTAGAGTAAAAATGTGTAAGAGCCTATTTCTATTGGATATTTTATGTTCATTTGTTTGCAGAAATAGAAAGACAAGAACACAATCATCACCTTTGTATATTTAAATAATTCACATTGCCAGAGGTCCTTCATGCTTACTAAAATGAGTATCTTCCAATAATCTGTGAGACATTGTATTAAATGATGTACCTCTAGCTATGATTTTTTTTCCCCTCAATTTTATGGTGCTTTTCTTTCTGATATTAGATATTTAAAGCATTGGTGAAAATGAAATTTTGGTGTTGCATTATTTTATTGGGAAGTTTTTATTTCCCATGGGGTAATATCCTTTTTAGAAGCACATTCAAGATCATTTCTAAGTGTGGTCTTCATTCTTTACCTGGGGAGAGCTCAATTGAGAATTAAGTTCTAGGGACATTTGCTCTTTGCAGCTGCATCTACAGCACCTGGAAGAGTCGCTGGCATTTGATAAATATTTGTTAAAGAAATAAATTTCTAAATCAGAAAGAGAAAAGTTATTTTTCTCCATGTACTTTCTCTTTTCTTTCTTATGCCTTTCTTAAAAGTACCTAATCCCACTTTTTTCCCCTAGGCTGCAAATCTGATATCTTCAGGAATTAATTGACAGAAACAGTTTTAAACTGTACTTAGTGATATTTAAATACCAGTTAATGTGTACTGGGCAAATATTTATGGCTACCATGTAAATATTTATAAGTATTATGTAAATTTACCCCTCCCTCCAGAAATTTTGCTTGATTTTCTCAAGCTTTAGCAAGTTTGCATAAGCATAATAGAAATTAAGTTTTTAAAGCTATTTTCCTATCGGAAACTAGGAGAGAAGTAAACAATACCTCTCTTCAGTCTATGTTACACAGCAATTAATGATCGAATTAAAAGAAGGAGAGAGACAAATTCGAATATTCACTGCATCAAAATATGCAACTTATTGAAAAAAAATCAGCTGTTTTAGATTAGATAGATTTAAACAACTAATTAGCTTACAGATATAAATATTTCATTTTAAACAGAATTTCACTATCAATATTTTGCTTATTCAGGACTGTCATCACATAAAGATTATAGCCTCGGAGTAAATCTCCAAGAAAAGCTTGAGCTCTTAGAAGCTCTGACTTCTTTAATTATACTATACATTACTAAATTATTTTTACATATGATTGAATTATTAATATTTAAGAAGGAAAGCCGATTCATATTTAACTTTTATTGCAGGAGCTCACCATGTAGCAGTAATTCTTTTATAAGAACAAGAAATCCATGCACCTCCAGCTGTGATAGAAATAGGACTGAAGAGGAATTCCTCTGTCAGCTCACCTTTTCATTGTTAGCATGTCATTTACTATAATAAATCATTTGAAGAGGCATGTTTTACTCTATCACTTCTGCTTACCTTACTTGATCTTCAGTTTTGGTTGCATGTTGATATGTTGAGATATATTTTGCATTGTTATAGATAGCTTTAAAGTTAAACTTGTTTTTAATGTTGAATCACAGAATTTAAATTCTATCTATAAGTATTAAAATTGTTTATATTTTGAATCTTAAGAAATGGAGGCATCAAATAGTAACATAAATAGTTTTATAATTTTACTATCTAATTATTATTCTAAAGACCAGGGCCCTTCAGGTTTTGTTTTTGTTTTCTTTGTTTTTACTTTTTAAGATTCTTTAACTACAAGTATATAGACACATTAAAAGCTATTGTTTGTTTTCAGATAAAATAGTTGAATTTTATACCCACATAGAAAGAAAGAGTTATATTTGGATACATAAGAAAGATAACAATATTTATAGGAAAAGTATTTTAAGTTATTTTTCATAGATTATCAAGAAGATGTATAAAATAGAGGACACAATTTGTGCACATAACCATACACAAATTTTCTATTCCTTTTGTCATAATTGAGATTACATTTACCACCTTTCTGTACCTTGTTCTTCTCACTCCAAAATGCATCATAGAAATCTCTCCAGGTTAACTAGTAGAAAACTAATTCATTACTTTTAATGACAGTATAATATTCCATGATATAGATACCTCATAGGTTATTAAAGCCATTCCACTATTGATGGGCATTCTCCATTTCCACCATTTTCTATCCTTTTCTTTTACTCAAGATATTTTCAGATATTTATTAAGTAATGATACTCTCACGTATCTATTTGATAGATTCCTGAGGCTGAAATTGTTAATATTGTTATATATCTTTATTTTAATAAATGTTTCCAGATTACTTTCTCAAACAGCATTGTAACACTTTTTCTAGTGTGTGAAAGAGTTAATTTTTCTCCATATCACTACAAGTGATAGGAAATACAGTTCTTTTTATTTTTTGACAGGTCTATTAATATAATGCAATATGTTGTTTTCTGTGTTTGTGTGTGTGAGCACATTCTTCCGACTATCAAATCTGAACATTTTTTTCTTATATTTATTGACCATTCATGCCAAGATCTTTACCATTTTTCTAGAGACTTGATAATATTTTTCTTGTTAGTCTAAAAGCTCTTCAGTAAGATATATAACATGCTACACAAGGAATTAGCAAGTACAATACAGTAATAAATCAGAATGAAAATATATGACTAATGGTTTATTCCAGGAATGTAAAAGGATCCATTATCAAGAAGTCTATCAGGAAGTTCATTACTTTTACATATTAATAAAATAAAAATAAATGAACATATCAATGGATGATTAAACGATCTTTGATAAAATTCAGCAGCCATTTCCAATAAAAGTATTAAACAAAAGATTAACAGAAATAAAATATGTGGCTATTGTCTTATCATAATCCAATTGTACATATTATAATAGAGAAAGAAACCAAAATCTTTCTAGTTAAAGACAGGGATGAATGCTATTACTATTAATATTAAATAGTGCCTTGAAAGTTTTAACAAAAGCAAATATCCAAAAACATTAAATAACTAGCATAAGTAACACAAAAGAAGAAACAAATTTAGCCTATTTGGATGACAGACAATCCAAGATATGAAATGTTCAAAAATAAAATAATAAAAGACATCGTTAAGGTAGAAAGACACAACATAAATATGCAATATCCAATAGCTTTCTCTATTCTAGCAATAAACACCAATAAATGAAAAGGGAGGGGGACCTCCTTTTGATAATGAGAAAACCACAAAGATACTCAGTAATAACTATATCAAGAAAGAACAATATAAAGAAAACTATAAAATGTTATTAAAAGAAATAAAACAAGATCTGAACAAATAGAAAGTCTTACCATATTCCTGGCCAAAAAAGAGATACCTGGGAGCTGACCTGGCCATCACATGTTCTCCTGTTGAAGATATACAAAATAACTATCAGACAAGGCTACTCTATCACCGTGATGAATAAATTAATACATAAATTAAAATAAAATATAAGACTACCACCTAATCATGTCTGAACACAGAAAAAACAGAATATTGTCCAAATAATAAACTGATCAAGCATCTTCCATCCTGGCTAACATGAGTGCCTGCTTCTTCTTTATCAGTTACAGTTCCAGCCTCGCTTCATTCCTTTTGCCTTATAAATGAGATCTATTATTACCCTCAATTGCAGAATTGCCCTGCTTCCTCACACATTCAATCCAGGGCAAAGTCCTATTTCTCTGAATCCTCTCCAAAATCGAAACACAAGCCTAAAGCTTATAATAGATCCATTAAAAACTCTTAGACACCTTATGGTTCCCCACGGCTTGTTGCAAGGGACAATAAACTCAACATGCTCGACTACAGGTTGTTCCCGGTTGTTTTTGGATGGCTGGCATTGACACTGGGTAGAATGATTAAGAACACAAACTTATCAACTCACCTAAAATTTACACTTATTTTAATGTTTAAAGAAATTACAGCTCCACTTTGTGTGTACTGTGGGTTGGGATTTGCTCAAAATGATCTTCAACTTCACATAGTTGTATAAATGCCTAAGAATAGTTTAAATCTATGCAAATAAAACTAGGGGAAATGAATAAGATTGGTGGAGTGTATCAATGTCATTATCTTGGGTGACAGTCTATAATTTAGGAAAATGTTACCATTGGGAAAATTTGGCAAAGTTCACGGGGACTTTCATATAGTATTTCTTACAACTATATGTGAATCTATAATTATCTCAAATTTTTCAATTAAAAAAATAGCAAGGTTTGTAGGGGAAGGAAAATTGCATTATCAGGATGTATATTTTACTCTAAAATTAGTGAACACAAACAATAAGTATTAGTATGAAAACAGTCAAAAGACCAGAGTATATCTAAAAATATATTCATATATTCATTATTATTGATATGTACATATATATTCCCAGTTTAGCTATTGTTCAGATCAGATAAGTGTTTCAAACTTCTGGGAAGCAATTTATAACACTATATGTTATTATTATCTTATATATTTTAATCAAGTTATTTAATATTGTGAATGTACCCAATTATTCAATGAATAGCAAATAACACTGTTGCTCTATTAGAATAATGTAAATTCTGTTTTTTAAAGTTGCAAATTATATTTTAATTATGCTTTTTACTTGAAGAATTATAATTCAGGTGTATTTAGTAGAAGTGTTATAAATGTTTTGAGTTAAACACTGAAAATAATGTCTAGCATGAAAATAGATATATTTACTGTTATTGTACAAAGCAAAAAAGAACTTCTCAATCCAAGTAGCACATAAGCCTCCCAAAAAAGAGTTCATCTATGAAAGTTTCTCTATAAAGCCAAAGCATCATTCTTCTAATCTCCATTACAGAATTTTTAAAATTTTATTTTATTTTTTTAGTTTTGAAAGTGATAGCAAAAATACTTCAAAGCATAATCTCATTCTCAATCATTCAGCTTTGGAAAAATGCATCCCTTAGGCTGAAGTTTATACAGTAGTACTAATCTTTTGGGGTGGGATTCACGGACACAGTCTGGGGGTAGATTTTTGTTTTACATTTTTTTGGGAGGGAGGAGATATGTGGATGGTTGTCACTATGTGTTAAGTGCTTCAAAATGGGTGGAACTTGTAGAGTATTCTTTTCTACTTCTGTTTCAACAGTGTGGAAACAATAGTTAAGGAACTACAGAATACGCCCATTTGAAACAGACTGAGCCACTATTCCTATGCTCTCACTTGGCTACCTGGAAGGGTCCCTTGGAGCCCTAAAAGTTGAGTCTAATTTATTGCACAAGTGGTAAAGGTGCACGTCCTTTGTGCATTTGTTTTTTCTGGTACACTCTTCTTACCCTGGGCCACGGGCCTGGCTGGCTGCCTTATTGTCTTAGGACATGAATGCTTAGGAGTTATGTAATGTGACGTGATAGTATTTGGCTTTGGGCTTAAGAAAACTCCTCCTTAGACATCTGGTCTAAATTCTTTGCTTTGAGGAGATGGGGGCAGAAATTACCAGAGAGCCAGTATACAAGTATAATTTTTGGAAACACCAAAGGTTGTTTGCCATTTGCCATTGACTCATTTATGTATGTTCCTCAGAAATTTCATAGCATTGATAGCTGGGCCAAGGCGATTTGGACAAAGTTCTCTTGTTACATATCAACTTAATATCAAAATTAACACTGATTTCTAACATGGCTAAAGATAAATGATCAGTCTTCTTTTTAACTTGGAAACCAGAGGGAAAGATCTGCATCACTGAAATGTTCATTGGCAATTTAAAATTAACATTCAAAATATTGTAAACTTGAAAACAGAGGCAGTGAAGCACTGATCCTTAAAGGGCATTGGGTTTTCTTTTTTCCCTGTGTATGAGGGACTTCTCTGATGAGAAATATCGCTTACGAAAAATACTTCGTCCATTATAGATTTCAAATCAATCTGATACCTAATGCCTCTTTCCTAAAACTGCCTTATCTCCGGAAAATAAGTTTCTTGTTCCTGCTCTGTTATAATTTATCTTGACTTCTTTAATCCTTTTTTCAGCTGGTCTCCTTAATCCTCTTAATTACAGCTTCCTTAAAACTCACAGTTAGGTACTCTACTTTCACTATTATCAGATCATTTCATTATCAATTATCTGTAAAATTAGTTCTTAAATTATTCTTGGTTTTTAATAACTTATTGTTCTCACCCATCAACCTTTCCAATTCTAAGGTAGTATTTTTAGATATGTTTCTTATTCTCTTTTGCAGGGTAATTAATCAAAGACTACACTGATTTTCTTTTCTCACAAATCCCACAAAGTGCCATACCGCTCCTCAGCGTCCAGGACTAAAAACAGTGTTTTTCAAAGTTAGTGGGCTAAGAATCACTTGAAGTGCTTGTGAAGTTACAAATTTCTACCTCCATTTTTAATAATTCTGACTAAATGGTCTGTGGTAGGACCCAAGAATCTATTTTTTATTATTTTTTTCTGAAACTTATTTCATTTTTTCTTTATTTTCCCCCAGTTTCATTGAGATGTAATTGACATGTAATAAAGAATCTGTATTTTAAACAAGCACTCTACATGATTCTGATATGGGACATGTAAAGACAATTTATAAGAAAAGAAAGACGTGTAAATGGTTCCCATATCAGAGTCCTTCTTAAGTCCACCTTCTGACAGATTCTAGAATATCACCATCATCATTGGAAATGCGTGCTGCTGCTGGTAAATCATGAATAGGATTTCTGCATACAAGTTGAAATACAAGCAAGTTGTTGAGATAACACACTTAGTGATAAGTGGGTAGGGTGGAGGCCAAATGAGCTCCAACTACTTTTTTTATATCTTTGAGCCTCAGTTTCCTCCTCTGTAATAAGAGGATGACCTCTATCCCATAGGGTAATTGTGAAGATTAAGTAAAATCATATGTAAAGTGTTTATCTCAGAGTCAAACACAGTACAAGTGCTAAGTAAATATTAGCTACTATTTTTTTTCTGAGAACTTACCATACTTTTCTTAGATGCTTTTATTCTTAATAACTGTTTACATTTCTAGAAGAGCATAGCCTGAGGTACTTAAATGATTATTAGATCAGAAACTCAACCACAAAAGAAATACTTTATGTTCCTCATGTGTTTAATTTTCCTTTGTTCAAGGATGAAAATTCTCAGAAAGCTTAGAGAAGAATATCATAAGTATAGTGTCTTTTGAGGAAGAACTTCCCCTCATATCACCATCTTATACTGACTCTTCCTCATATCCTTATATAGTGCCTCAGTGGCAGAGAAAAACATTTTCCTCTATTACAAATATAAGAGCATCACAAATTATAGCCATGGATCTGTTTGTTCTATGAGCAATAAAAATATTTCACATTTTCTATCAAGTTTGAAAAGGGAAACAAAAAAAAAAAGACTTATGAATGTTACCTCATGGAGGTCTTATCAGAGAAGATTGCCCCCGTAAGCCCAACAAGGTCTGGGAGAAAATCACTGGTTGTCTGTGCCTCTAAAAAGGAAAAGGAAAGGCAGGCCACTCTCTTGGTCTCAAATAGCATTCCAATCAAGGAACTTTATAATTCACTTTCTAATTAGAAAGCTATGAGTGCATAGAGAAGACACACCTGGGAAATCTTAGAATGTTTCCTCTCCAGCCCCAGGACCAGTGTGCTGGTCATTCTTTAGTACACAGTGCCAGACACATGCCTGCCACCTTCAGGGAGCTGCCTGCCTGACATCAGGCGGTCTCTGACCAACACCACCTCCTCTTCCTGGGTGGGACATTTCTCATCAGGCATCAGTATCTTCATGCCAGTGTGGTTCTCCTAGAACCATGCTGTTTTGTCTGTATATTTTCTTCTTCTTTTTTTTTTTTTTCCTTTTACTTACTCTATCAAAACTGCCCCATTAGCTCAGATGGCTGAGAATATGTTATGATTAACTTCTTCTGGAAAAGATAAGATATTATAAAGAGCAAATATAGTTACCTAAAACTTTTTTCATTTTAACAAGTACTTCTCTTTAAGGAAGAGATCTTTTAGGACAAGCAAAGGCTATCAATATCTTTAAATCGTAGTGTAGGTGCAGCCATAAACTCCGCATTCCACTGTCCAACTTCCAATGGCATAGTCATTCACTAAAATGAAAATCAAATACCTAATATGTTCTAGGCACTTAAAATTTTAGCTAACATAATTGAGTGTTGATGCCATGCCAAATTTTTTATGTCCTTTACATAGATTCACTCACAATAACTCTATGAGTAAGATAATTACTTCTATTTTATATATAAAAAAGTTATATATATGAGAAACAGAAAAGTTTAATATACTTGCCAAGGTCACACAGTAAGTAGGCATTAGAGCCACGAATGAAACCCAGGCAGCTTGGCTCCCAAGCTCATGTGCTTAAGCATTATGAGCTTTACCACTTTGAGAAATCTTGCATGAGATTGAGAGCCTTCAGTCTTATGAGACAACAGATGTGAAAAGAAATAACAATACTAAAACATATGAACTGTATAGTGGAAGCTGTACCCTGAAGGATGCATGCTTCCAACTGCTGGGATTTCTGTCATCAAACCTCTTCATAATTGCTCTAGATGAAAAGAATCACCTTGCCCAAGGTCAGCCCCTTCCCAGGGCAGCTCACATTCTATGGCTGACTGACATGGAGGACTATTCTGAGAGCCATTCAAGCTTCACATCTTTCCATAGGGCTCACTGGAATCTTCTTTGAAACTACATCACAGCCCAGTATCTCTTTCTGCTCAATCCTGCTTTCTTTCCTTTCTTTCCTAATAAACATCCTGCATGCTATTTCCATCTTAGAGTCTGATTTCTGGGAATTCTAAAAAATGCTATAATATAAGCAAGATCTGAGTGAGGTGAGAGAGGTAAGAAAGGAATTCATTAACTTCCAGAGGAAGTTCTACTGGCAGTGGGTAGTTGTTTACAACTAGTCCTTAGCTGTAAATAAGAACTCCAATGTGGCTAGTTTCCATTCAAAAAAAAACTTTATTAAGAGACATTAGGCAGCTCCAAGAATCTCTGAGAAAGTTGGTGAACACAGCTCTGAAATTATCCCTACAAATAATTTCAGAGCTGCACACACACACACACGACCTCTCTGCCTGAAACATCCCTGTCTCAGTTAGCAATCCTCACATCTGGGATCGTACTTCAAAACATCTGCCACTGCCACCCAGGGAACTGTGTACCTTCACTATCGTGCTTGTCAGAACACCACCTCCCCATGCAAGGCTTCCTCTTAATGTTGCTACTCTCTGAGTCCACATCTGATTTGTAAAACTCAGACTACATAACTACATCCTAGTAGTAAGGGCATCTGAAGATGAGCATTTTTAGAAAGGAGATTCACATAAGAAAGAAAGGAGATAGAAAGAGAATGTTCAGAGATGGTGGCTGGCCACAAACAATCATCCACAATAAGAGGATTACTTGGATTTTCCTCTTTATAGAGCAGGGAGTCTGTGTAGGCTTTCTGTGCTGTGTAGAGATCCCCAACACGTGGAATAGGAAATTAAGAGCCAATCTCCCTTTCTTAATCAAATGCTTATTGCTTTTCCTCCTTTATATGCCCACATAAAGTAGTATCAGGTCAATTCGTATACTTAAGATGTTTTGAAAACACTATGTCATTCCTCTAAACTTGTTCTCTGTCCATTTTTAAATGATTTCAATTAATCTTTACATTTTAAATTCATTGTAGATTTTGTACTTTACAACATAGACCAAAAGTAATTGTTGAATAAAACATGGTATTCCTAGAAGTAACCATTCAAATAGTTAGTTTCTGCTCTCTGAAAATAATTGCAGAATTGTGGTACACTTTTCATATTTTACTCATTATAATGATATAATTCTTTCTTTCATTCATAAGATTAGGTCCATTCTTTTTTTATTTCTGATTTAAATCAAACTACCTAGTTGAAAGGAACATTTATGATAATTATTATTCAAGTAAGTTTATAACAAACTAATCTCTGCTGCTGTTTTATAATACAAATTAAACTTTAGTCTTGTACACCTAAATTACTTTTCTGAACTTACTAGTTAGAATCTTCAAATTTTTAAATTCTATTAATATTGCTCTGGTTTAGACAAATGTAGAGGTGATTTGTAAAGCTGTGATCTCAGATACAGCATCAGTAACAGGTGTTAATATTTCATTAAGTCAGCTAAATGTTCACCTTTTGCCTATGAACTGTTGGCAGGCAAACAAGAGGTTCAAAGAAAGTAGGAAAATCTGGATGAATCACTCTATATTTTGCAAAAAATTTTCTGCATCAAAGTAAAACACACACACGGGTTAATTTGAAAGGTCTCTTAATAGCATATTTTATTGAACTGTTAGTTGTTAAAAGCTATCATGCATTAAGTTTGCACCAATGTTTAGCAACTCTTTGTCACTTGATCTTTTTTAGGCCCATTCAAAAGCAAAATTATATATGCTATAGCAATAACAGTAACAGAATGTAACCTAATGAGAATTAGAAGAAAAACAAGACTTTCTATGACTTTCCAAAATTCTACTTATAAAATAATTTTAATGTGTAAGGTGTTTTTCTAAATCCATGAGACAAAATCTTTGTAGCTGTCTTCTGAGTCTGAACTTTTCCTTATGATGTAAAATACTGATGTGCTTGTTAGGACTCAAAAGGATTAAATGTAATTTGCATCTGATAGTTTTGTTTCTCGTGGTAATGATGTAGCTACAAAAATGAAAGAATGCAGTTTCTGACGAACTAGATATTGGCTTCAAAAAAGAAAGAATCATTTTTTAATTAATGAGTGCTATGAAAAGGAAAACAATATTTGACTATTGAACTGCCTATATGAAAAGAAAAAAAAACAGATTAATTGAAAATGTTATTACAATCTAGTTTTGGGACCTAGTTTGGAGGAAAAAAAAGGAAGATATAATTAACAGTTTAGCTTTTAGTTAATTGCTTTAACACTGTATTCACACAAACATGGCTTCATAGTTTTTCTGGCACTCAAGAAATTATTCACTGCCGTATTACCCAGGTGGAAAACACAGTAAAATAAACTAAGAAATAATGAAAAAAATCTTTTCATATCATTATAATAAATATATAAGTATACTTGAAGTCAGGATTGTTAATATTCAGATCCTCTAATATTACCGAGGAACTGACAATTGCAACCAAACAAATTGAAAACTCAAATCTTAGTGGAAATAGGAGTAGACAGAAGCAAGAACAGATGACAATAAAGATTAAGTGCAAAGCAAAGATCTGTTAGAGAAAAATTAATAGCTAATTCTTTATTTGAAATGATACAAGAACACTCAAGCAAAAAAAAAATCTAATTATTAGTAGACAACATGGTGTAGAGATAGACAGATCTAGTTTAAATCCTATCTCTACCACTTCTAAGGTAGGTGACTTTGAAGAAGTTGCACCCATTTAGGTTCAGCTTCTTCATTAATAAAATGAGGCAAATGTTAACTCCTATCTCATAAATAAATAAGTGTTAGGATTAAATTTCCTTCAATAGAAAATACTCAACTTCTTTTGGCCGAGACAAGCATAATTCACCCTAATACCGAATTCAAAAACAAAAATGAAGCTAAAGAGTAAAAGAAAATAAACTAATTAATTGAACTTGAATGTATAAAGAACAATATGGGGCACACCCTGACAGAAATAGTCTATTTAAAAGAGATTTATAAGGGCCCCCGCTTTCTCTGATTTTATCCACTCTGGGCATGCCAGTTAGTAATCACCAAATCATATCCGCCAAGTCCAAGTACCCATATGCTGTGAGACCTGGAGTGGTTGCCAACTGTATTATTTTAAAGAGAACAACGGTTTCTCTTTTTACTTTAAAAAAAAATAAAATAATAATAATAATAATATAATAAGTATAGTGTACTATTTTACAGTATGTGATGGTAGAATATATTTAAAACTATTAGAAATATAGAAAGTTCTAATAGCTAACATTCCAACTGAAATTGTTGTCCAATAATCTTAAATTAAAGTATAATTTAATATAAGCCCTGAATCTCTGGCATTAAATAATATTGAAACAGGCTTATTTGCCATTCATCCCACATGCAGCCAGCCTTCTTTCTGGTAATGATTTGGAAACAGTCTAGCAGTTATTCCCATCATTTTATTTTTTGCTTAAGAATTCAGATTTTAAGGCAGTTCGGCAACCAGCTGAAACCTGGCTCAGATTTAATAAAACAATAGGGCAGCGTATGTTATACAAAAAAAAAAAAAAACAGATATATGCCAGCTCATCCTTCTCTCTACATCTTCTTCGTGTCTTGTTTTCGCCTAGTAACTTTGCTCCAAGTTCTTGTGATAAGATGATTTCAGTGCCCATATTGCAATTTACAGAAAATTATTAGTTTGGAGTGAACATCCATCTTGAACAAGTAGAGGGCTCAGAAATTTGACCATAGATAGGTATCTGGTAGCCCCAGGCAGATAAACAGCTGGCCAATGGAAACACAATAACATGCAGAGTAAAGGGCAGGATGAGAACAGAGTAGGTCTGAAGAAAGTCTCCAAGAAAAATTCCAGCCCAAGAGGTGAAAACCATATTCCAGGCAAAAGCCTTGACATCGAGAATGTCAAAACAGATAATGGATGATCACCTGAAATATCATCTCATCTAAGAAAAGATCTTAAAGAATTCTGTGTGAGCTCTGTTGGGTGAATGCTAAGATAATTCAGTTCAGCAAATCTTGGCATTTGCAACTACATAAATTCTTTCTCTTCCATATAGTCCTAAAAAATGGTCACTGTTATCTTTACTTGTAACCTTCAGGTTTTTTGTATTCTACTGAACTCTGTCTAACTTGGTAATTATTTGTATGCTCTCTGACACAATGGAGTGATTGGAATGCAATATTCTATTCCTTTTTTCTGAAAGAATCTCTATCAGTTTGGAACACGAGCAAAAATATAGATTCACAATTGGACGTATATATTTTTGTCATGTTTCTTGGCAACACCATTAAATATCAGCTCCCATGATAGCACTCTTAGATACTCCTGTTTTAACATTTTAAACCCAATGTAGAGAAAACTTTACAAACTCATGGAGGGAAGGAGGTCAGAGTGTTTTCATAGGAAAATACCAACATTCTGCACTACTAAATGATTAATACATTTCTTTGCCAACAAAACAAAATAATTCATGCTTCTATTGTAAATAATACTTATTTCTGCTATGTGGTTATTCATAATAATAAATAACTATATTATTTAGAGACTTATAGAAAAAATATATTTTTCTAGATGCCAAATACAAGCTCTGATTTTTAGACTTGATAGTCCTAAAATTTTCCATAGAATTTAGCATAATATCTAAAGTTTAATAGAATTACTTCCACTATCACCACTATATGAATAACTACATGACCAGCTATAAGTCCAGCTCCATTTTCTTGAGCTTCGGTCTGCCTCCCCAATTTCTTAATTAAGTATCTCCTCCTTTGTGTCACCAACCAATACCTCGAAGATGTCCAAAACTGATATTGCCTTCTCCACAAAATCCATTCCTTCTCTGTTCCCTGTTCCTGCTAATTTAAATGATTATTAACTTATCCTCCTTGTTCAAAACTGTAATTCATTATTTTACGAATACTTCTCTTTCCATATTGAATGGATAGTCAAGTTCCATAGATTTTTACTCACCAATATCTCTTATATTAGTTCCGTTTTTTTTCCTTTTTTAACATACTCTTTCATTATCTCACAGATAGGTTATAGCAGTCTTTTAAAAGGCTCTTACTTTCAGTTTCCTCCTCTCTCTAATCTATCTTAACACAATTGCCTCATCTATCTTCCTACTGATGATATCGTCATTCACTCTACTCAAAAACTTTTCATAGCTTCCTGTTGCCAATCTGATGAAGTTCAAACACCTTGCTTAACCTGCAAATCATAGGCCTCCATGTTCAAACCATAATCTATCTTTCTAATCTTTTCAATATATACACACTTAACGTCAACCTATGAGAATTATTTACTGGTTTTCACTGCTTTAGCTGTCTGAATATTGTTGAGGACCTTATTTAGATCTTTTATACAAAACTGCACATAAAAATAATTTTTGACTTTGTGTGAAAGTATTGCTTCCTCTAGTAAGTTTCTTTTTTTGTTTTTGTTTTTGTTTTTTTTAAAAAAAGCAAATTTTTTCACGTTTTTTAACAGTAAGGCATATATATATATATGTATATAGTATATACATATATATAGAGAGAGAGACACTGTGTGTTCACCTCCCATAGTTAGATTTCTTTCTGTTACCACATATTTGACCCCCTTTACCTTTCTACCTCTCCCCGCAAGTTTATTTTTAATAGAAAAGTTATACAAGTGGCTATATCCATTTTAATTATTATCATGCCTGTTACAAATGCTCAAACAAACTTGTGGCTAAATTATATCAATAATAGTTTTTCCTATGGTCTAGATATTTCTTTTTCCTGGTCATTTTAAAATTTCTATTTATACTCTCAATGGTATTCTTTATTATCTCTAATCTATCATTTGTTTATTCTGCGTAAGCCACTTAAAAGATATATGGCATGAGGCAGGGTAAACAAACTTCTCTCATAAACCCTTAATATTCCATTCCAACTAAACTTATTTTGTTGGCCCCATGGAATAAATGCACACTATGCTTTCAGTGATATGTCCGTCCTGTCTCAGTATCTTTAACCAGACCTGATCTCTTTATGTTAATAAGTCTCCAGAACATCTCTGAGTTCTTACCTCTTGTTTAGGCTTCCCTATTTACTATTCCCAGCTACGATCTTTTACCTGGCTTCCCTGATGCATTTCTCAGGGATTTGCTCTGAGGCCACTCTGGCTTAACCTCACAACACTTCCCCTAAGTCTTGGAACAGATGCCCTTCCTCCACCCAGGTGTCCCTAAGAACACTGGGAACCTGAGCCACCTAGTCCAGACATACCAGCTTCTCCCAGTAGAAAAGCAAAATCAGCTACATACATCATCCTTGAAAGGCTTTTACTCTAATTTACACATTTCTAAATCCCAATCAGTCTTAAACTCCTCGATTCACCTTCTCCATGTAGTCTTTCTTAACCCTATTCCTTCCATAACCAACCAGCCTTCTCCTAAAATATGTAACACTTAACTGCTTTTCAAATAAAGTCTTATTTCTTTTATTTTTACAAATAAAAACTAGAAGGTTTAATTCTCTCTGTTGAAAATAAGGAAAGCAAATTTTCTTTCCTTCCTTTTTCTTTGAGCATTCACTTTTAAAAACTTGTCATTTTAAATACTTTGTCCTCTCTCCTTATATAAAACCATTTAAAAACTAAATAGGCCTTTTGTCAGCTACAAGACCCAGGAATGTCTTCCCCAAGGACCTGAGAGGCATCTCTCTGAAATGCAAACATAAGGGGAATAGCATCCCAATCTCCCAGTTTCTGTGGAAGGGTAAGAGCTTAACTTCTGTGGGTACCTTGCTCCAAGGGGCAAAATGCCCTCCTGTCATAAGAAATGCTTGTTTTTCCTCTCAATAAAGCCAACTAGCTAAGGCAGCTGATTATACCAATTACCAGGTAAAGTTAGGATGAACTATGTGTGACAAATGGTATCAAGAAGTCTTTCTACTTGAAAATTAGTTACTGTTTATCTTGAGAAGATAGATGTAATAGGTCAGGTCTAATTGGCTACAGGAAAGGGTGAGATTCTTTTCTTTGTCTTAGCTGATTGCCTGAGATGGGCGTCACTTTCTGGTTTAATGCTTATTTAATAATAGAAGTGTCTTCTTTTCCTACTTAAGGGATTTCTGGGTTGGGAAAAGATTTTGTTTTTATTTCCCCAATTCTATGCACCATAGATATTTTGGGTGTTTTGTTCCCCTTATAAACTACTATAATAGATTTGAATCACTCTATTACACTAGATGTTCAAGTAACATCATTGTACAAATTAATCTACAACAATTAAATAGTGTTACCATAATTAGTAAGTTATTTTGGTAGATATTGGTATAGTTAGTTAAAGATGGTCGAGGGCACATGTACCCACGCACACACACACACACACACACGCGCACACACAGACACACACACTTCTTGCTACTGGGTTGTATATTATAATGGAAGCCAGTTTCTGACCACAGCCAGTATCTGACTACATTCTGCTACCTGTACAAATATTTCTTATCAAGCAAAACAAAATGTTAGATAACACATTCGATAACTCGATGAAGTCTCAGTTCTGTGTCCTTTTAAATACTTTAAAAAGTACCTACATGAAAATTCAGTCAAGACGGTTGCACCAATAATTCTAGCAGCAATATTCAGCTAAACTACTAGGCAAGTGTCAGATGACAGAATCCTCTGTAAGTCTCTGAATACAGTCTTAATCATAAGATACATTTCTGAAGAATACAGGCTGTTGGACTCCTTGCATTATTTTTTCCAATCATAAAGAATGGAATATTTTGTATATTTCTAGTGAACACACATACTTTGAACCACACTCATTTCACTAACGAAACTTCAGTAATGGAAAACTTCAGTTCTCCATTAGCTACATGGCACATCCTGTGGGGCTGATGAAAAATTCAGACAGCTGAACCACTTCTATAGCTCAAGCTTTTCATGAGTCTTTCAACTACTGATTCCCCCTA
Organism: Pteropus alecto; assembly: GCF_000325575.1. Taxonomy (NCBI): domain Eukaryota; kingdom Metazoa; phylum Chordata; class Mammalia; order Chiroptera; family Pteropodidae; genus Pteropus; species Pteropus alecto. The sequence continues at coordinate 59,443,757 of NW_006442484.1, forward strand.
AAGTGTATATCTCTGATCACTGTACTGCAAAAGTAACTAACCACCCTTGTGTGTAGATCAAAACTACATAACAGATGCATTCTTTACCAGGTTTCTGCTAACATATTTTAAATAATAGACAATAAAAACCATGTTTTAACTTTAATTACATTTGTCTTGTGACCTTGGCAAGAAGTCTCTTTCCTAGAACTATGAAAAAATTGTATATCCTGACACTCTAGAGCTCAGGCCGAGATGAATTTTTTTTTTCTTTGTAGTCTAGACTTTCTCCCTTAATGAGCTCATCAGATCTCAAGGCTTTAAATGTCATCTGTAAGCCAACACTTCCAAATTTATGTCTCCAGCCTCTCACATAACCTCTGGGCTTGTACATCTCACTCCCTACTTGACATCTTCCATCTAAACTTGGGCGTTTAATGTACATCTTAAAACTTGTTATGCCTATAACTGGGCTCATGTGTTGTCTTATTTATTCCAGTGTTTAGCTTAGTGTATAACATATAGTAAATGGCCATTTAACATTTTTTTACTGATGGAATCTATAAATTTTCAACTTCACATAAAAGCAAACATTCTTTAACAACTAAGTAATTTTATCTCAATTCCATTTAGTGTCAAATGTTATTATGTACACATTCTGAAGGTATAAATATTATGGTTAATAATACCATTGAAATTTTGGCTTATACTCATTTTATCAAAATGAAAAGTGAAGTCAGTATACAAAGGTATCTGGCATTAATTTCACTAACAGTACATTACCACAGGTCATGGGAAACTTTCTGTCACCAACATTAAAATCATCATTATACGATCACAAACCATGTAATTACCTCTAGTCAAATGAAAATAGTTAGAAATTTGTTATGTCTATTTCTAAGATAGATTTAGAAAAGTTTAAAAATGCAGCTTAATTCAACAAACATATGTTGAGTACCTACAGGGCACCAGGTGTTGCTGCTAGCACTCCAGCAAGCATGGTGACATAGTTTTCTTTCTCTTTTGTGTCCCTTAGGAAGAGATGAGAAGAAAGATGATACAATCACCAGCTGCAGAGACAGATAGCAGGTCTCTCAAGAAAATGGGAGTGTTTTCTTGCCAGCTTCCCTAAGGTTGGGCTGTTTGTAAAGTTGAGCCACAAGGAAACAAGCAACACATTCTAACGATAATCAATCTAGTATGGGAGAAAATGGCATATTCAGTGGACTGTTATCATAACTAGAAGATCTGAGGATCTGAACAGATAAGCATCATTGACAGACAAGATCTCCTATGTAGATGCAGGAAAGAAACACAGAGTCTAAGACTGTGGGTGAGGCAATGAGGAACTGGATAACAATAATTACTACTATAATTACTACAAGCATTGTACATGATAGACACTGTTCGAAGTTCTTCAAATACATTATCTATTAATTACTATAAGAACTCTAAGTGTAGTTAATATACTTAGGTACTAAGTAGACATTATGACAGATTTAAGATTGATATCATTATCCAATTTTACTAAGACAAATAAACTAAGTCAGATAGAGGTTAAGCAACTTGTGCAAGGTCATAATTCTTTGTATTCATATGTAACACATGCATATTATATAACCCCTGTTTTCAGAAATATCAATGGCACCCTTAAATTCACAGAAAAAAGGATCAGATACAAAGTTTACTTTTCTAAAAGATACAGAAATAAGTTACCATAATAGAGATATAAAAATGAGATATCAGCAACACTTTCCAGAAAAGGCAGAGATGCAAGTATTTGTGTCTCAAAAGGCTCATTAGGGAGCACACAGCTAAGAATGAAACATGGGAGTAAGTGAGTGAGGGTTGTATCATAATCTAGAATAAATGGATATTGCAGTTCACACTGGACTGTCCTGGTTTACACATATCCCTGAAGAATTGTTACTAGTACCCGCTTGTTCTTCAAAAGTGTCCTGCTTGATCAATGCATTACATGATCACTCTAAAAACCAGTCTTCTGAAAACTCAACTGTTCTCCTGAGTTGAATGGACAGATAGTGAGACCAAATGCATGTGTGCTATCTGAGTATGTGTGTATGTCAAGAGGGTCACCTCATCTGGGCTGAGTAGTCCTCATAAATCTTGAAGTTGTATATACACAGCACAATACCCGAGAACAGAAAATGTGCAACACTCAGAAATGAGTACATTCCTTCATTAGACTTTCTTTGCCAACAAAGCTTGGTCTAAGAATCTTTCTGCATTCAATGATGAGACCAGAAAAAAAAAAAAAAAAAGATCAGTTACCTAGACATCTTTGAGAATCAGGCTGAGAGTCTTTGGCCAGTTTTAAGGACTATCCTGAAATATCACTCATGTGTTTCTTTGTTAATTACCTTCTTAATATAACTTTCTGCCAAAGTATTTTTTAAAAATGGCCCTTGGAGGATAAGTGATAGTGTAAAGCAAATTATACATATACATACACATCGGCACATAAATAGTGCTGAAAGCAACATGTACCAAAGATATAGTCCTTAAAATTCATAATCAAACCATTATGGGGCAATGATAAGTACCAAGGGAGCTGTATGTCTGCTAGATCTGGAGTTTCCTGCTAGAAGCTCAAAAACTAAGACAAGTATTATTAAAGTTAAGTTATATACAAATAAGTGTTAAAATATGCAAATAAAATATTATATTTAAATAAAAGGATACATGCATGCTTCAGGAAGTGAGAAATGGAAGCCTGGTAGCACTTACATGTTTTAATAAAGCATGGCTCAACTATATCTCCCTCTTAAATTTATGGATTTCAAGGCAAATTAATTTCATTGAACTATGGACAATACTCAGACACCAAAAGAAATAGCCAATTTAAAATGTTTTCTTGAAGCCTATGTATGCAATGTATTATTTTGATGGTGTCAGATTCAATTGCAAACATCTTAATTGGAATCTTTTCATATTTCAGTTTTCTTTCGTAAAATGTCATATGATTTAGTGTTATAAGTAAATGCAATACTTTGAGAGAGGCAAAGACAAAGAGGTTTTGGAAAGGGGAAAAAATGAAGATTGCATGAATCCAAGTTTTTGACTTTCAAATCTCTAATCATGTTTATGGGGACTCCACCATATTCCAACTCTGCTCGTCTTTCTCCCCTTACGCTGCCTGCCTTCCGGCCACCACCACCATCCTAGGGAGTTAAGCCTTACTTGCCCTTTGACCCTGCTCCCCAAGGTACCTTGTTGAAATCTCTAAACAGTTACACAAGATACAATTTGTATGCAATTCGAAGACAGAGAATTTGCCTCCTCATCTCTATCTAGCCTCAGCACAGAGCATATTAACAAGCTCATTGCGATTGCTTAATGATTATTTCCAACATGAATAAGTGAAAAGTTATGCTCAATGTTTTCATTTAAAATGCAGTATTTGGTCATCTTAATAGAGTCAGATAAGTCTGAGGAATTTTTTTAAACCTCAGGTCTGAATTCCTAACAATACCATGTTTCTCCCATAACAACTGCAGTTTTGTGCTTTAGAAACAAAACATTTTTAAACTATTAAATAATTCAAAAAGATCAGAGAAAGTCCAAACACAGATAATCTCATAATCTCTTACTAACAGAGCCCATTCCTTATTTTCCAGAACTATCCTTTGAATCTTGTAACAAAAAATACTACAAACACAAAGCATGCAGAAGCGCATGCACACGCGCGCGTGCACACACACACGCACACACGCGCGCACACACATACAGAGGCACACTTACATTTTCATCTTTTTTCAATATTCTCCTCCCTACAGAGTAAGACGTGGCTATTAGTCAGTCAATCAGTCAACATGTGAAATGCAAATAACAGCTCATGGTGATTTTTTTTCCAGGCTTCCTAGTCCAGGCCACGAAAATAAAATATATTTCTCAGAGAAAATCAAATGAACTTCATGTGAATGAATTGTTTTCTTTACCATTTTCATTTTTTAGAAGAAGCAGAAATGCTTTTACCTGGAAAGTACTTTCTTTGACTAAGTTAGTATCATGCCGACTGACCTTTGCTTTATTGTTCCACCAGCTCTCTGGCATTTTAATGTTTTGGTCTGTAATAATAGTCTTGAAGAATGGAATGGGCTTTGGGAAGCAATTTTCTCCCTAAGGATTTAAAAATTGGTCTTTATTTTTCACATACTCAAAACAAAGCACTTAAAGAATAAAATGGAAAGGCAGTTAGTGCAAAGAAGTAGGCTCATTTGTGATTTAATATCTTTAAATGATGGATGAAAAAGAATACTGCATATAGATTTTTAAAATCTCTTTTCAAGCTTGAGTGATTTCTGGGTTCAGGATCAAATGTGATATATTATAAGACTATGATCTTTCCTTCGCAGAGCTTTTTGGAATGAAGAATCCTAGGACAGCCCAATGAGGGGTGGAATTTTCCATGTGTGCACACAGTTTGCTCTGTTGGAAATGGCCTGTGCCTTGCTACAAACTGGTTGTGTTTCTAGTCTATCTATAAAAAACTTCACTTTCTCTAGTTCCACAATTTCTGCTACTATAGCCTATCAGCTGTTTTCCAAATAAAAAATAAATAAAAAAGAAAATCAAAGGCTTTTCAAGTTGCAAAACAAACTTCCCCTGCTGAGCTAACAGATTTTTCTTCCCTTTGTCTCAGAGAGGAAACAGAATATACTCTTAAACTCTCCCTCTATCCATTTGCAGCTGTTCTCTTCTCAAAGATTTATGACTAACATAGCAAAAAAAACAAAAAAAACAAAAAACTTCTCAAAAATTTTAAAACCATTTCAAATAAAACTTACAGATATGAAATCTAAAACTGTTTTTATCAGTTATTTAACTTACCAATGTGCACTAATTGATAGATAACCTGAGAAAGATTTTGTTTAATTATCATCACTAATAAAAATAATTTACATTTGTTAAAAAAAAGAATATGTCAGTATTCCTAAGTATTTTGTCATAAATATTTTTTCTAAGTAATCAACAAAGTACTACTCAAAGGTAAGACCATTTTAAGCTTTTGTAGTGAATTAAATATTCAAAAATATGGTCTTTAATAAACTAATCAATTAATAATTAAAGAAAAACAGTGATCAAGACACTGTCTTAGGCACATAGTTAGAGATTTAAAAAATCATAATATACAAATTTCCCACCCACATAAAAGACATAATTTTTTGAACATTTCAAACTAAAATTCTCCATCTTAATCTCTTCTAAATCCCCTGATGGCCACCGTCCAAAATTTATCATCACTCAGAATTGCTCTGGTAAATACATAACCCTATAATACTTCTGTCTGTTACCATTGTCTTCTATCTCAGTTCCTCATTTACATGTACCTTGACTGCATCCAGACCAATCTCTTACCCCCATTCCTCTTCACACAACCAATTTTCTTCCATTTTTTTAGTGCCCTCTGTTCTCACTTCCTTCCCTAGCCAGCCTGAACCCCATGGCTGTTGAAGTAGACAAATTTTCCATTAATACCTTCAACTGCCCACAGCCTCGCCCTTTTTTCCTATCTTCCCTACAAATCATTGTCTCTTCATTCACAAGTCCAATATTTCAATACCTAAGTGCTATTACATAAAAAACCCAAATTTTATGTATTCTTAATACTAAAAATGTAGTTTAATGAAATAAGATAGGTTATAAAGAAGAGAGTAAGACACTGTGCATTCAGAGTCTTGGATGGAAGGCCATGAGATTGGTGTACTGGTTAAAGTCACAGACCAGAATTCAACCGCGACTTTACAGAACATATTCAGTGAAGTAATTGTTGTCAAATCAGGGTAGATAAAGGGATGATTTTGAGGTGATAAAAAGATGAATTTGAGGTGACAAATAGGTGATGATAACACAGTATATCTTTTCAAGAAGATTGGCAGTAGAGGAAATGAAAGATAAAATGATAGTTAAAAAGAGAGTTGAAATCTGCAATTTTTTTTTTTTTATTTTGGGTAATATTTGACCACTTTTATAGGCTACTGAGAAGAAGCTAATATGAAGAAAAATGCTGACAATAAAGAATAGAAAAATTATTAATTGGTGGATCAAAGTATCAGAAAAAAAGGTGAAGAATGAGATCAAAGGTCCGGTAAAGGAAGAACACTTCTTATTCTAGAGAATAGAGGAAAATAGAATATAATAAAAGATTTAGATGAGCTTTCAGGTAAAAGAGACAGAGTAGAATAAATTCCCCATTAAGAGTCTGTTTTGTTTGTTAGTGTGTGTGAAGTTTGGAGAAATTCTTCCTCTGATAAAAAGATTGAAAACCAAGAATGCGGCGGGGGTTTGAAGAGAATGGTAGTTTTACAATAATTGTTCAAGCAGCTGCCCAAGAGAGACATAGAAAAATTGTCAAGCACAGTTCACTGTACAGGTAAATTTTAAAAACCGCGCATTTGTGATATCAATACACATAACTTGTTTTTCTACAACAGCTTTCTATCATGTATAAAGTGTTATACCAGTTCCTATGTTCAGATCACTTCACTTCGACCTGCTTATACTTTATGTTCTCTACTTTTTCTGTTTCTGCTTTGTTTCCTGTGAAAAGATTCACTATGTCCCTCTTATCTAATGCTTTGTAGCACTTCTATAATAATGACTGCTGGTTTGATTCACATGTACCCTCTGATTGCTTTGCTTCAGCTCTGTCTTTTTAACCACCACTTATAACAGCTCAATTCCTTGAGTCCTATGTGATATAAGCTCACCAGTCTTTATATCCCTGTGAAGAGGAAACAGATGAGCAATAGACACTCTCAGACTTTGTTGACTCTCTGCAGCATTGGATGCCCTAATATAGTCTAACTCTAGATTCCATTCATCTATCTATAGTGTCTCCCTAATGCTAGTGAGTCCCAAGATTTCATCCTCATTACTAGAGACCTAGATAGAAGGAAACCTTCTATCTAGGTATCCTTGGAAGTTGTCAGCCAGGATTATCTCCAAAAAGTCTGATTTGTCTTTCTTCAGTAGTAAATCAGAATAACATTAGTAAAATTAAGAAAATTTGTAAAGGAAGCTGATTTGGGGGAAAAAAAATCAGTTGGGTTTTAGATTTCAGACTGATTACTCTCCATTTGTGCCTCCACACCTACTTCTACCTTAGTCTGTGCTCCAGGAGGAGACTGGTCTACATCACTTATGTCCCTCTGTCCTCTGGATTCCTATTAGGTTTGGCCGATGAGAGGCCCAGGAAATGAGGTGGTGGGAGAAAATAGAGATCAGGTGTTTTTTCTCCCCCTGTTCCTTCCAAGTTGGACTATAGTTTTAGCAGAAGCTGCATTCTTCTACCTACGGCCACATCATTTCTCAAGAACTTCTTCTTTTATAGCTTTAGCTCTCTCCAGTTTCTGGTAACCACTCTCTTCCCTAGATGTTCAGGCCAAAGGGTGGTAAGGTTTTTTGACATTGCTCATCCTTGGATATGTCATCATGCTTTGTTGATTCCCTTAATCCTGTCCACACCTCTATAAATAGATTATTCATTAAATATCTTTAATTAGTTCTTTGAGTATGTCATCTCTTTCCTGCCTGGACCCTTACTGATACTGAAGTGTTTTGTTTGATATGACAGCAGAACATCCAAATAATAAGATGGAAGCATTTAACTAGAGATACTACACAAAAACAAAGGAGTGAATTCAGAACTAAAAATGTATATTTGCAAAAATATCTGCACAAATGTGATAATAGAATCTACAGCAGAGGATGAAATCTCTGAAGAATGGCATAACAGTAAGTACAAAGTAAAGGACTAAATATAAATCATGGGATATATCATATTTAGCACAAATGGAAAAAAAGAATGAAAAAGAAAAAAAGTAGAAAAATATTAAAGTATCAAAGAGGTCATAAGGTTTGCTGGACCCCAGGTGTACTTAACATTTTTGTTGAATAATAATATAATAAATTTAAGAAAATTTGGGGACTCTGTCCTCTCAGAACTATTAAATTTTATTGTTCTATCATCTAAATCTAGAGTGTTCATATTTGAGTACTTATGGGTGTATGTGTAGTTATATTTTCCAAAAATATTTCAACAAATTGTTGGAATCTGTCCTCAGAGACTTGGCTATCTGTATATATGTATTAATATAACTTTACATTATATAGCTTAGCATGTTCTTAAATACAAAGATCAAATAGTCCCATATAACGCAATAGCTTGTCTAAGCATAAAATTTATAACGTTACCCATAATCAACTCTGGAATTTTTGTTAATGTGCGTTTGAGTGTGCACTTACAATTTTCCTTAGTTTTGAAAAGAAACAGGCCTTGATATTGCAAATAACATTTATCAGCTTAAAGAAACTTTGTGGTGTGGGAAGTGGTTGAGGCATTGTTTTGTCCTGTTCTTTGGTTTTAAGCTAGAGACTAGAGTTAAAGATTGCAAAGATGCCTGCAGAAAGGAATAGAGACCAAATTCTCAAGCCAATATTTTAGGCCAGTTGTTAGCTATTTTCAAAATTTGCCTTCCCAATGAAGTGGAAATTGTTCAGTGTGTTCGATGATACAGTTCAAACACAGAATAGAACCTATTTTAGCATGTGAGAAAAACTGCAGTAATCTCATCTCAGCTAGCCCTACGTTGAATCTTCAGCAGCATTCAGTATCAATCCTGGATCTGTTTACCTTTCGATCCATTTTTTGTCCTCTCTTACTCTGTTTTTATGAGAACTGATCCTTACAGTTTGCATTACCAGGCTCCTTTTCAGAAGACTCTCATCTCGGTTTGGCCAATTGAAAGAAATGGTGAAAGACTGGAGGTCAAGAAGAACAGAGAAGCCAGATGTTCGCCTTCTTCCTCTATGCTGCAGGTATCTCTGACAGCTGCTGTATCTTTTCCATGGTTTTAGCCCCTGTCGACAGGCTACCCATGATTTCATCTTCCACTCAGTGATTCAATGGCCTGTGTCTCTGGGCTCCAGTAACACTGCCTCTTACTTTTGTTTTTCCAGCCCAGGGCTGGTAGCACCTTCTGCTTTTGCTTCACTATCTTTGGTTGGCCTCTTACTCTCTTTTAGCAACTGAATAACCAATTTCCTGCATTAAATTCCCTCTGTCTTAAATACATTGAGTGTTTTCTATTTTACTCATTGGTCTTTAAACAATTAACACTCTATGTTCTTCTTTATGCTATGCTGGTTTTCATATTTGTTTCATTCTTTCCATTACTCTTTGAGCTTATTGCCTATAACACCTTGCACAGTGCCTGGCACAAAGTAAATGTTTCACAAATATGTGGAATAATATGTATTTCTAAAGGGAGTTTTGTGAGGTTTAATATTTAATGGAAAATTAAAATAGATTCAAGAACCTTAATTAGAGATATAGTCATTCACAGTAAACTTAAAAGCAGCTATTAAAACTATCCAGTAATAACTTATCTCATCATGACACTGATTGATGGGAAGACCACAGCATTCCTGACCTACTCCCACACCAAACTACCACAAATCCTCTTAGAATTAACAGCAGTCATAACCCTTTTCATAGGTGAAAATGCAGCACTCTTACCAGAAAAGTAACATAACAATTGTAATGGCCTATAATTTATACCACGATTTGTAAAACACAGGCCTTCTGTGATGGTTTCCATGGCTACATGCATAGAGAGAGAAGCAAGATTACAGATGAAAATAAGCTATGACTGAACTGTAAAAATGTATAAAAAGAGTAACTCTGAGAATGAAAAAATGTTTTTAAAAAATAAAGTGTTATGATTGAGGCCACATAACAAACTATGTAGCTGTTATTATAATCTGACAGTGATGTGATTGAATGAAAAACATATCAAAGTAAAAAAAAAAAATGAGTTACTGTAATGCAAGTGAAAGATAACTACCTATATTATATAGGCCACCAGAGCCAGAATCTCAGCAGCACTCCCAGGTGGAAAGGCAAGTTTCTCTGCTCTCAGGACCCCACAGAAGCACTCAGATACTAATATTGCTCCTCTCAACTGTTCTGGAGACTTGACTCAGCAAGTAACAACCCCAGTACATTCTGTGGTGATTGTTGTAAATCTGAGAGAATTAAAGGTTAATTTCACTGGGTCAGTTTTCCAGGATTTATTTCTACCAAATAACATTTTTCTCCTAATAAGCCTAGACCTCAGGGCTGCCTGGAGTATATCTGTATGGATGGTGAATGGTAAGAGCCATTTTCTCCCTCTTAGGGTGAGAATTTGTAGATAAACAAGTGGAGGAGGCAAGAATGATCCATGTAACAATGCACTAGAGTTGAATACATCAATATTAATTCATATTTAACTTAACAGACAATTACATATATATATATAGTATATTGCACATATATTACATATATAAATATTTATATATACACACATAATACATGAGCAATATACACACATTTATTTCCTTGCTCTTTCAACTTAGAGGGTCTAAAAAAAATAATACGCCAATAGAAACAAGCACACCTAGTGTCTAGATCTTGGTTTCTACTACCATTCTCCAACAAAAGAAATCAAGGCTTCTTGGAGAAATAATTGATTCTAGGACTAGGATAGGAAATATATAAGATGAATGTGGAGCAACTTGTAGTGCCAGAAAGTAAGGAGATGCTCAAAAAGCAAATAAATAAACAAAAAATCCACCACATTGATGAGAATATATCAAAAAAGAAAAAGAAAAAAAAATACAGGTACCAATGAAAGAGCTCCCAATGGACAAAGCTGGAACAATTTTAGCAACAAATAAATATAGTATTGAGCTATATAACCCAAATAATAAAATAAATATTCATAAGTTCATACTGATATAAACTACGGAATAAATAACTAAATTTAAAAAAAAAAAAGATAAATCTGTGCAGAAGCACTTCAAATAATGTATGTAGATGCTCCCCTTTAAAGAAGGGAGCACATAACTCCTCACTCCTTAAGTATAGACTGTACATAGTAATTTTTTTCCAAAGAGTACAGTATGGAAAGTGTGTAGAGAGAGGAGGAGGAAAGAAGAACTTTAAAGTGGAGTTACCTGGCAAATACTCCGTCAGCCAGGTGATCAAGGTCAACAGCAACAGTGATAAGTCATGCTGATATATTGTGATGAAAATGGCACTTTACGTTTGTGATCTTCCTCCCCAAAACCCATAACTCAGTCTAATCATGAGAAAAAACATCAGATAAATTCTAATAGATGGGAAACCTTCAACGTATCCTGACTAATTCTCTTTAAAACTGTCAAAACCATCGAAAACAAGGTAAGTTTGAGAAATTCTCACAGCAAAGAGGTGCCTCAGGAAATATGATGACTAAATGTAATGTGGTAACCTGATGGAATCTTGGAACTGAAAAAAATGTTAAGCCAAAAACTAATAAGATCCAAATAAACTATGGACTTCAGTTAATAAGAATGTATTGATATTGGTTCATTTAACAAATGTACTATACTAATTTAAAATATTAATAACATAGAATCCAGTGTGCAAAGGTATATGAGAACTCTCCATGTTATCTTCTCAATTTTTCTATAAAATATTGAAATTGTTCTAAAAAGTAAAATCTACTTAAAAAGTGGTAATTGCAAATATACCAAAATATGCTCATGATTAAAAAGTACTACACAGGATGATTTTTTAAGTTCTAAAAAATAATCAGGAAAGCATTCAAATATCTTTAATCTATTACACTAAAAATAATAGTTTCATAATGCCAGAAATTGAAGTTAGATCTTCAATATTATTATCAATTCCTCAATTCAATAAAGGAGAAAATTCTAAGTCATGCAATGACTATAGAATGGTTTTATATCTAGACCTAACTGGTATCCATAGCATCCTTTCAAAACCATCATCAAAATCAATTTATATATTATCATGCTTATACTATAGAGCTAAGAATGAGGCTCTGAAACCACCCTAAGTTTGAACTGAGTCCACTATTTACAAAATGGATGAGCTTGACCAAATTAACTCTTATGTACTTCAACGTTCCTCTACATAAGATTGTATTCACTGCATGGGATTGATGTGATGGTTAAATGAGTTAATACAGGTAGATCACTTAAATTAGTACCTTTTATATAGCAAATGTTCAATAAGTGTTAACTGTTTCTTTAATTTTTACCAAACCTCCACACTTACTAAGATGTAATTTCCACAAATTAAGAGATTTTTGTCTGTTAGAGTCACTGCTAGAGCTCACATGGCTACAATGATGCTTGGCACATTACAGGTGCTCAATAAGCATTTTTTGAATTATCATCACCATCATCATCATTTTCATCATCGTCATTTTCATCATCATCGTTTTCATCATCATCATCACCATCATCATCAAAGATCCAAATCAAAAGATACAATTATTCAACTGCATAAATAAACTAAGCTGATCAGTTTAGACATAAAATTCCTGGAAAGAAATTCCACTGTAGTGATCAAGGAGACAGTCAAGAAATAAAAACAAAGACAGTCCGGGTCACACCTAGCTTTCCCTGAGAGCCTATGTGAGTCACCACTGATTAGTGGTTAGCCTTAAATTTTTGTGGTAGGAACTGCCAATTAAGCAATGTGCAGTAAAGTCATTTTAATTCTTCTTTCCTCCCTCGAAGCTCACAAAAAAACACTCACTTTTTTTAAAAATTAGAAACATTATTTTCAACCCAACAAGCAAATGGCTGTTAACTCTAAACAATGACCTAGTGATGGTATTCAGAAATGAGATGAGGATGGGAGAATTTAGACACCTCCCTCACATTTTTCTCAACAACCCACAGTTTATATAACAAAAAATTATATTTAGATCTAAATATTATCCTTGAAATACAATGAAGCTTTAAGAAAATTTCCTAGCTCACTTCAGTTCCCATTTTTTAAGTAATTGACACAAAATTTTGTTGCCTTAAAATGCAAAGCATATCTGTCCAATCTTATTGCAAATGATATTAAATTTGACATTTTTCCTCAAGATACTATCAATAATGACATTCCAAGGTGAAGTGCCTAACCAACACCCGAAAAACTGTTACATGACTCCTAAATTTCTCATCCATGTCCAGGTTGTATCAGTTTAAAAAAAGAATAGTAAAAAAAAAGAAGAAGCTATAACCTACTAAAGTGTAAATTAAATCATAGAAAATATTAGATTAATTCAAAAGAAGTTAAAAAGAAAGGGAAAAAAACAACATGAGATGGACAAAATAAATAATAAAATGGCTAATGTAAACTCAAATACATTGCTCCTTACAAAAGAAACACCTTAATTGTGATACAAAAAGATTGAAAATAAGAGTAGGGAAAAAGATATGCCATACAAATTCTAAGCAAAAAATACCTTATATTCTTACATTAATGTAAAACAAAATAGACAAGAGGTTCTATTAGAGATAAAAAATAAAAGGACATTTTATAATGATAAAGTTGTCAGTCCACAAGGAATAAAACCATTCCAAATCTGTATGCACGTTATAATGTTATCTCAAAATATATGAATATATTGACAAAAATACAAGGAGAAATGGAAAGAGCAATCATGTTAGGAGACCTTAACTCATTTCTCTCAGTCACTGCTAGAACAAGCAAACAAAATATCAGGAGAACTATAGAAGATTTTAATAATATAATTAACAAAATTGACTATAGAACACTAAAATAGCACTGCGGAATATGTATTCCTTTCAGATACTCCTGGAACATTTATAAAATGTGACAATACGTGAGGCCATAAAGGAGTCTCAACAAATTTCAAGGACTAAAAACACACTTTGCATGTCGACATCAAAACCTGACAAGGATATTAAAAGAAAAGAGAATTATGAGATAATGTCTCTCATTATTAACTTGAATCAGTTTAACCCTGTCTTCAAATGTTTTGAAGGACAGGCTAGTATCTTCTCTTCTGTGCGCTTTTTTCCTTGGGGGAGGGGGTGGGGACAGGGTGCATCTGAACACTGTTGAAATTGAAGAGATCTCTGTTGCTTTACATTTAAGTCAATAGCTTCCAATTTATGGTATATATCTCCTTTACAATTTGTTGTGCAACATTTTGTGTCACTGTTTTTCTCTTTGCTCTCTATGCCTACCCCTGGTTTTCTTCATTTGGGGAGATCTCTCTCTGCTCTGCAGTCCTGCTTCTAGCCCTGGGAATATGGGAGACCCTGACCCTTCAAGTGGAGTTTCTTTTATTTCTTCTTTCTTATTTTAGTCTTTTGTAGCTGAAATTCTGGAGCAATTCACATAGATATCTCTCAGCTCTCTTGATATGCCTTCAGTCCAAGAGCCCAGAGTTCCTTGGATGAATTTCCCATTCCTACTATGCCCCCACCTTCAGAGAAAAGCTACTTTGGATTTCAAAGTATCTCTGCATGGCTGAAAATAGATATCTCAGCTCTCCTGCTTTGTTCCCAGCCTTTGTCATATTACCTCCAAGTCTTTGGGAGAATTCGTGGGAAAGACTGGGAAGGTGAGTATAGATTTATTCTGTGACTGGAGCTCCCCCAAATTCTAATCTGTCACACAGTCTACATGTAACCTTTAAAAATCCTTTCAAAATTGTCTGGTTTCCCTTTAACCCTGTCTATGACAGATTCTTTTTCATTCATCATTCCACTTAGAATGAGGACAGTGTGGATTTTTTCTCTCCTCTACAGTCCTATCATTTTCTGCAATTCTATTCAGTTAGATTTCTTTCTGTTTTCAACTCTCTAATGAATTTTTTAAAATATTTTTATAGTTTTTCTGGCATGTTCAGTTCTTAGGCTAAGAGCAACAGAATCTTGAGACTTTTAAAAAGCCAATCAGAAGTAGAAGTAACTCTCATTGTTTTAGTGAAAATTAATTTTTATCTCTTCTTTGATGAATTCAGTATTTAGAATATATTATTTAATTTCCCAAACTGAGTAGGTTATCTAATATGAAAACATACATAATATGTATAGATTTCAAAAAATGAAAGAAAGTGGAGAGAAATAATGAAGAAAAAAACAGAATTTATAAAATAAGAAACACAAAAGGAAAATAAAACCCTGAAAATTGGTTCTTTGAAAAAACTAATGAATTTGATAAACTATCAGTTAAAATTGATAGGGGGAGGAGAGCAAGAATATCAGGAATGAGAAAGGAGACATTATTACAAAACCAAGAAACAGTAAAAAGATCATAATAACATATTTGAAGAACTTATACCAAAAATTAGAGAATCTAGGTAAATTGGACAATTTTTTTAAAAACAAAACCTACCAAAACTGACACAAGAAAAAAAATAGAAAATCTGAATAGTCATATATCTATTAAAGGAATCAAGTATATAATTATTTCTTTCATGAAATCACTATAGATCCAGATGTTTTCGGTGGTGAATTTTTTTCAACAACTGAAGGAAAAAATACCAATTTAAATAAAATATTCCAAAGGGAGAAAAAAAACAAATGTTACAAGTTGTTCTATGAATTCAGAATAACTTGAACATTTAAACTTGAAAAGAGCATTAGAAAAAAAAGAAAAGATTACAGAATAATCTTTCCCATACATATTAATGGGGGAAAAAAACCTAAATAAAATATTAACAAATAAGAAACAATAGACTCCAAGATCATGGTCTCGAAATATTGTCAGTCAAATATGCATAACAATCTTTTTTAACCCTCAGACTAGAGATCACAAGATTCTTCTTTGGGAGAAAAAAAAAAATGCCAAGAGCTTACTATTTCTACAACAGAATGCTTCATCACATAATAATACAGTAAAACCCAGCTGCAGATAAACTCTGCCATACACACACAAAATTTTTTTTTAATTTATGTGGACAACAAAGAAATAATTAGGTAGAGAAGGAAAGCCATTCAGCAAATAGAGACGAAAAACAAAGAGAAATAAGAGAAAATGGGAAAATACAGAGAACAGAATAAAACAATAAGGAAGTATAATTAATATTCTTGAGAAAATAAGAATTGTGAAATATTAATATTCTTGAGAAAATAAGAATTTTCTGGATTATGAATTCCATAAGGACAGGTACCATACTTTTATTCTTCGGTCCTTAGTACCTATCATTGTACCTGGCACATGATTGGTGCCCCAAAATCATTTATAGAATGAATTGACTCAGGACAATCTCCTAATCACCAGTTAGAGTTCTTTGCCCAGATTTACTCTCTTGTCCCGTCTCTTCCACTTCCTCCCACTCCCTACAGATTGTGTGTAACAAAGTATATTCCTCATAATGAAAACAAAAATAGATAAAACAATAAATAAAAATTAAATTGGTGGTTAGAATTAGATAAAAATTAGAAAAAAATTAAGGAAAGAAAGGAGTTTGAAATGATTCTCTGTAATTGCTTCTTTGTGCCAGGCAAATGTGTGGATTTTATTGTTTTAATCTGTCATATTTCTGAGTAACAGGTATACTTAGGTAGGCATTTAGACTTTTCCTAGAATAGAAATTATCATTAGTGTGAGTCTAATTTAGTTTCTTGCTGAAGGTGATAAAGGTATCTCATTAATTCTTCCTAGTATAGCAGTCTCTTTCACTGTCTCAGTCTTCTCATGATCTGAAGGTGCAGCCAAATGGTGAAACTCAAATGATAACCTCAAAACAGATAAAATTTGATAGAAACTATTTTTCAAGTAACATTCAATCCATTCTTTAGAGAAAAAAATATTTTTCAGTGAAGTAAAAATGAACTTGTTTATTACCTATTAGCAGCCAACAAATGTAGGAGGATTACTTGACAGCTTGATTTTTCACATCTGAAAATGAAAATTAAGTGTTTTGCTAATTATGATGTGCTCGCAAATGTATTTTCATAACCCTCTCTCATTCGAGACATTGTTATCTCTGGAAACTCTTAAAGCAAGAGATTTGAGGGGTAAAGACTGTAGCCTTACGCTCAGAGAAACGGCATGCAAGTGTTGTTCCTGTCATTTGCTAACTCGTTTTATCCATCACCTTTTTGCTAAACCTCACTGATATTTCATTTTCCCTGGTACTTTTTTTTTTAGATTTGTAAGTTGCACAGCAAAATACTTAATTTCTAGATCTCTAAGAGTACATGCATTTGAAGCCCAAACTCACCATTTCACTTAGTGAGTGGGCAAGTAGTTAGTGTCTCTCCAATTTTTAGTTATTTATTTGTGAAATAAAAATACAATATCAATGTCATAGATCTGATTTGAGATTTAAATTAGATAATGAATTTAGAGTACTCTCATGGTAATTTTCATTGATTATGTTAGGGTAAAACTTTCAGGAAATTAGCAAATTAATGCTTAGTTTTTAATGTGCATATCTGGTTGTCTAAATTTCCACATGCAAACTCTTATGTAGTGCTTACTATTTACTAAACGCTGTACTAAATTTTCATATCTACTTTTCACAACAAAGCCATGAGGTAGATAAATCTCTATCACATAAGTGAGGAAACTAAAGTAGAGAGAGGTAATGTACCTTGTCCAGAGATAGCAACTAGTAGGTAGCAAGTTGTGATTGGAACCCAGAGAGTCTGTTCCACAACTTTCTCCACAGCCTGCTTAGTACAACTGGACTGTGAACAGGTAGAACACTAACATAAACTAAATTCAACCCAATTTAGAATTAGAGAAAAAAAATCATACTGAGACCAAATAACTCCCATAAAGCTTCAAAGAAATGCTGCATCAAAGACTTGGTTAAACTCATGTATCAGCTGCTTGAGTTTTTTGCACTTCCTTGGAAAGCTTGCCCTTGATATGCAACTAAGAAATATTAACTGACTACTCTAAAAACCCATATCACCAGTGGCTTGCTCAATTTCGGGAGAATTTCCTTCATTTGTTTTTGCTTTTCCTGAAAACACAAATGTCAATAAAAAATATTTTGCTAATTTTGTTTTAAATAGACTTTCACAGCAGAATGCTGTTTCACAGTAGACTGAGGATTTTGCCTCAAAAATTGTCTAATTGTGATTGTAATGAATAGCATCTCATGACTCAGAAGTTTCTGTTTCTTTGCTTTGACTTTGTGAATTAGAGACATTTTTATCACTGTTTCACAGATAACAAAAGCAGTCCAATGAGGTTAAGTGATTTAATGAAACAGTTAATATTACAAGCCCTTACATTTCTGTACTCGAAAAAGGGATGACAAACAGTCCTTATGCTTCAGTTTTAGACACTCAGATGGCCTTAAAAGACATTTGGGAATATCTGCTTAATCTGCCTTTACTCTGACATTAAAATCTGTCCTCTGGAATTAATAATTAGCAAAAACATTATATATATTATGGCCCCAAATATATTCTTAAGAGCAGATGCCTTTTTTTTCTTCATTAAACAAAATATGTTAATTTAGTGTTCTCAGTCATATACTTCCGCAATCAAAGGGTATATATCATCCTTAAATATATTGGAAAGTACTTTCGAAAAGTTCAGAAAAATATTCACCTAAGATAAATTCTACTCCATAATCATACAAAATAGATCAATCAGCCTCGAATTTTAATATCATAGTCAGTGTAACTTTAATAAAAATACTACTATATACATTTAAAATTGGTACATAATTTGGTTGTATGCATAGCGCTACCTTTGCTTATAATATTTTAGCCAACAATAAAATGTAGATTTTTTTGTTAATTAATCAGACAAACTTAATCAAACAAATGAACAAGAAATATCATTTATATAATAGTAGCACATTTAAAATAGTACTTAAATGTTGGGACAATAAATATTTCAGTAACCATGAAAGCAACAGAAAACTGAGAAAACTTTAGAGCTAACCTAAGATATCCACTGGTAGTCATGGCAAACACAAGCTTTGAAAATGACAGGATTAAAAAGTAGTTTAGAAGCCATTAATATTCAAACTTACATGCTCTTCTCTAAAATAGGTTTTATTCGTCCTTGTCTTTCAACCCAACTATCAAGCTATCCTATAAATTCCATCGTAAAAGTATGTAACTTCCTTTTTGTTTTCTTCAGTTGTTAACACCCGAAGTTATGATCTTTCACCTGATTCCTGAATCTTAGAATATTCTCCAAATTGATTCCTAGTTTCCATTTCCTCCCTGCAATAATCACACTGTTGTTTTCTGATCATATCACTGTCTTGCTAAAAAATGCCTCACCAATTTCTGGTTTGCAACCTCGAGAGTTCCCCCTGGTGAAATTCGAAACTGGCCCTGGTTCAAGGAGAGCAAGCAGAGACTGAAGAAAGAGGCAGACCACTCCAGCCAGATTGCTAGGTGGCAGGTTTAATAAGCAAGGGAATTTACATATGAGGTTTGTCTCTAGAGACACTAACCTACATTTTTTTTACCTTATTGTTCACTACTTATATACTTGTACTTTATACTTCAAAATAATGGACTACTCCATACTCTTCAAACATTCTGTTCTCACTCTCCTTTATACATACAATCCACTATGTCTGGAAGTATACCCGCCATTGGTTTGCCTATTAAAACCTGACCTAGTTTTAATGACATCCACTATTTTTGCATTCATTTTCCCTTCTAGTTGTACTTTGAGGAACTACTTCTTGCCCTCAGGACCAATTCTTGATAGGCTGTTGATCTCTGCCTTGCCTTCCCCAAGCTAGTCTGTAGACATGCTCTGCTCCTGGAATTACACCAGGACTGAAATCTGTTAGATAACAGATATCACTAAGAAGATTTCATGGGATCATGGTTCATTAATTCCCAACTTTCAGATAGGTAAAGTTATTCTGCTTTCTGTCTTTTGAAGGTTGGCTTTTCCAAATTTCCTTCATTTCTGTAAATCATCTATTTTTGATAACAAATATATTTTTTAGAAAATTAACAGAATCATGACGCCTAGCTTGAAGTCAAGGAATTCTAACCATTAATTTGCATTGCACCTTTCTCAAATAATACCTCCTCAGTAAAGATATTTATGACCCTGAAAACTAAATTTGACTTCTTACCTGTTTTCAAAATGTTGCCTATGGATCAACAATATCAGCATCACCTGAGAATTTGTTAAAAAGGCAAATTCTTGGGTCCTACCTCAAGATTTATTGAATCAGAAACCATAAGGATCAGGATTAGGAATCTATGTGCCCTACAGTATGTGGTACATTATTTTTCTCTTATATTGTGGCTTCAATTATAATCACTTTTATATTATACGTTCTTCCTTTGTTCTATCCCTCCACATTACTTATTCATCTTTGCATCTCCAATAACATCTAGTACAGCATCCCACATACAGTATGAGCTCAACAAATATTTGTTACATTGAATTAAATATGTCTATTCAACAGCAGCAATAAAAGCAACTGATTATCATCCACCTTATTTTCACCTTTCATATTTTTGTGTATCAAAATATACAAAACGTTCATCTTTTAATCAAATACTAACCCTAAAACTATCTGGAGCATAAATTATTAATTACTCATAGATGTATAAGAATGAAAAAGAAATAGTATTTTCAATGTAAATTCAACTTATATTTAACAGTTTCTCTATTGTTCCTCTGACACAGAAAAAAAGTCATTTGTCTTTTACCCTAACTATGTTAATAAAGAATAAAGTTCTCTATGCTTCATCGGATTCTTTCTTTTTGTTGAATATAAATATAACTACATCTGTGACAAATTATGCTTATCTGTCTTCTATGAATTCTCAAAACTAATAAGTAATAAATTTTTCATATCTTCTATCTCATAAATCTCAAAGGCATTTGCAGAGTGGGAAAAGAGGTATCACTGAGGACTGGATGATTAAGATGCCCAAATATTCTACTCTAGCTTTGGCTAGCATTCTGGTTTTATCAGTTGTTTATGTTATACTCAACCTAACCCTAACCCTAAAAATAATGTATGGCATAAGCTGTTTGTTGTTTTTAAAATAAGCTTTTTTCATAGTGTTTTAAAATATATTTGTTAGTTGAGTTTGAGATCCTGAGCGTGCTATCAGAGTGATTATCAGCTTGGAGCTTACTTTTGCTTTAACAGTGTAACTCAAGCTTCTTACAGGTCCAGATTAAAAAGTTCTGGACAGAGCAAAATTAAAGTAATGCAAACATGATCTATGGCCATGCCACTCTGAACATACCCGATCTCGTCTGATTTCAGAAGCTAAGCAGTGTCAAGTCTGGTTAGTACTTGAATGGGAGACCACCTAGGAAGACCAGGTGCTATATGCTTTTTAAAAAAAATGAAATAAAGTAATGCAAATGAGTTTCTTTAACTGACTGCTTACTCTTGAGAACAAATTCATAACTATTCAGGATTTCAAATTTCATCAGACCCATTCTCATACTATCTTCACTCCTCAACAACTCACATTTCACAAAAGTAAGCACCAAACACGTAATAAGACATTTTGTTGCCCAGTCTGATTAAATAGTTATATAATAAAATCTATTACTTTGGTTAAATAACATTACTGGTTATATCACAATTATTGTTTTTGGTAAATCAATTCCTTTCTTGTTGAACTTTTTTATTTTTTTATTAATTGAGTCATTTTTTTTCTATCTAGTTTTATATGTACCTAGCAATAATTTAACCCCAAACTTTCCACAGAAGCATGTATTATCTCAGCACTGTCAAATGTATCAGGTAATCCATCTGGTAATCCATCTTTATTCCATACTCATACTTACTAGGGAAATATAGAATTCTAGAATGGAAGTAATTTTTGCCCAGATATTTAAAAATACATTGTTTTTGTTTTATAGCCTCCAGATTTTTTTCTTTTAATGAAGTCCAGTGATATTCTAATTTTCAATCTATTCTGATTCCCAGAATAATCTTCTTGAATTATTTGTTAATAAATTTCTCCCTTATCCCTCATGGTTCTCCCATTATAGAATTCTCCTTTGGAAGATCTGAACTTCTACATTGTCCCTCTCACTTTCTTATCTTTTTATTTTCCATTTCTATGTCCTTTTATTTCACTCTGGCTCAATTTTATCTTACAATCTATCAAAAGATTTTTTATGCATTCTCTATTTTTAATTTCTAAGGGCTCTTTGTTCTTATAATATTTTTCATACCAAACTACTCTTTTTTTATAGCTGCAATATTTATTTTTCTTTATGAATATTCAATACAGCATTTTTTAATTTTTCTTCTGCTTTCTGCACAATCTTTGTTTTCTCTGAATTCACTTTCCATCCTTACTTCCCATACCCACTCCTCTGTCTTTCATTAAGAGTGAAATAATAAAAATCTGATGGAATAAGCAGGTAAAACAATATTGAAAAATAAGAACAAAGTTGAAATACTCATGCATCTTAATTTCAAAATTTATAACAAAACTACAGTAACCAAAATTGTGTTACTGGCATAAGAATCTTTATACACACACACATATTATATATATAGTAACAAAGAAAACCAATTGGTTTCAATAAGGATGAAAGATTATTCAATGAAGAAAGAAGAGCCTCTTAAACAAATTGTTCTGGGGCGACTGAATATGCACATGAAAAAAAATAAAGTTGTACCCCTACTTCACACCACATTCAGAAATTAACTCAAAAAGATGATCTATATAAATATATGGATTATAGAAATTAAAAATATGATTGAAATATAAAAACATAATAGTGTATATTAATAAGATACTATGCATGGATAATAAAATATATAAAGTAGTATAAAAATTTGAGTTAAAACTATAAAACTTTTAACAGTAATAGCTACGTATCTATCAACAAATACCTCTAACTGAAAAGACTTAAGTGCTCCAAACAAAAGATAAGGTGGCTAAATGGATAAGAAAACAAGACTCT
This sequence comes from Pteropus alecto, assembly GCF_000325575.1. Classification (NCBI taxonomy): domain Eukaryota; kingdom Metazoa; phylum Chordata; class Mammalia; order Chiroptera; family Pteropodidae; genus Pteropus; species Pteropus alecto. The sequence goes on from NW_006442484.1 coordinate 59,466,465, forward strand.
TACATATGCTGCCTACAAGAGACTCACTTCAGATCAAAAGATACAGACAGACTAAAAGTAAGGAGATAGAAAAATATATTGCCATGATATACCTAGAGGGTATTATACTGAATGAAGTAAGTCAGAGAGAAAAACAAATGCCACATGATGTCATGTACATATATAATCTAAAGAACAAAATAAATGATAACAAAAAATGAAAACAAACTCATAGATACAGAGAATATTTTGAGGGCTACTAGCTAGGAGGGGGGTTAGTGGGAGTCAGTGAAAAAAGGCAAAGGGATTAAGAAGTACAAATAGATAGTTTTAAATAGTGATGGAAGTATAAAGTATAGCATAAGGAAAATAGTCAATAATGTAACAAATATGTAAAGGGGAAGATGGGTCCTAGATTTAGTGGAGCGATCACTTGTGAGTTATATAGATCTCTAATCACTATGCTGTACAACTGAAACTAATATATTATTGTATGTCAACTATAATTGGAAAAAACTCATTGAATTGTATACTGTAAATGTGAGCAATAAATTGTCTATTATATTTCCATAAAGCTGTTAAAACAACAACAACAACAATAAAACTCCTAGAAGAAAACATAGGGGCAAATCTTCATGACCTTAGATTTGGCAATAGGTTCTTAGATTTGACACCAAAAGCATAAGCAATAAAAGAGGAAATAGATAAACTAGACTTCAACAAAATTCAAAACTTTTGTGTAACAAAAGATATAATCATCAATGTGAAAAGACAACCTATAGGATGGGAGAAAATATTTGCAAATCAGCTTATGGCCAGGTGATGTCAAGACACACTCCTAAAAGGAAAGTTCATTTGGTTTTAATTTTATTGAATTTTTTGGAATGACATTGGTTAATAAATTTATATAGGTTTCAAGTGTACAATTCTATAATATATCATTTGTATATTGCATTGTGTGTTCACTACCCAAAGTCAAATCTCCATCAACATAAATTTGACCCTCTTTAACTTTTTCTACATCCGCCCCCGCCACACCCCTTTACTTCTGGTAACCACCATACTGTTGTCTGTGTCTATGAGTTTTTTTTGTCTTGTTTCTCCATTTGTCGCTTTCAGTTTTGTATTCTACATATGAGTGAAATCATATGGTTCTTGACTTTTTCCATCTGACTTATTTTGCTTAGCATGATATTCTCAAGATCCATCCATGTTGTCACAAATGGAAGTATTTTATCTTTTCTCATGGCTGAGTAATATTCCATTGTATGTTTGTATGGCATCTTCTTTATCCAATCATCTATGAAAGGACACTATGGTTGTTCTCATGTCTTGGCCACCATGAATAATGCTGCGATGAGCATATATCTTCAAATAAATGTTTTCAAATTTTAAGGTTAGATATTCAGAAAAGGGATTGCTGGATCATATGGTAATTCTATTCTTAATATTTTGAGGAACCTCCATAATGTTTTCCATAGTCTCTGTACCAATTTACATTCCTATCAGCAGTGTATTAAAATTCCCTTTTCTCTATCTCTCCAACACTTGTTATTACTAGTCTCGTTAATAATAGATAGCCATTCTTCCAGATGTGAGGTGTTATCTCATGGTTTCGATTTGCATCTCCCTAATAGCTAGTGAAGTTAAGCATCTTTTCAGATATTTGTTGGCCATTTGTATATCTTCTTGGAAGCAGAGTCTGTTCAGGTCCTCTACCCATTTTTTTATTGGATTGTTTGTTGTTTCGTTGTTGAATTATATGAATTCTTTACATATTTTGGATATTAACTCCTCATTGAAGGTGTTATTTGCAAATATCTTCTCCCATTTGATTGATAGTCTTTTTGTTTTGTTAATAGTTTCTTTGCTGTGCAGAAACTTTTTAGTTTGATGCAGTCCCATTTATTTATTTTTGTTTTTACTTCCCTTGCCTTTGAGGTCAAATTCATAAAATCCTAAGACCAAGGTCCATAAATTTAGTACCTATGTTTTCTTCTACATATTTTATTGTTTCAGGTCTTATATTTAGGTCTTTTATTCATTTCGAGTTAACTTTGGTGTATGATGACAGAGAGCAGTCTAGTTTCATTCTTTTGTATGTAGCTTTCTAATTTTCCCTGTACCATTTATTAAAGAGGCTTTCTTTTCTTTATTGTATGTTTTTGGCTCCTTTGTCAAAAATTATTTGCCCATATGTATTTGAGTTTATTCCTGGACTCTCACTTCTGTTCCATTCGTCTGTGTGTCTGTTTTTCTGCCAGTACCATGATGTTTTAATTATTGTTGCTTTGTTGTATAATTTGAAGTCAGGGAGTATGATACCTCTGGAAAGGGAATCTTTAACCATCATTCGAAGAAAGAAGAGAAGAGGCCAAGTTCAGTCATCACTAAAATCTTAGGAGCAAAATGTGAGTCTGAGCACTCAGTACTTTCTTTGTATTGCTAACAACATTGAGTTACTAAAAAATATCATCCCATCAAATTAAGGTAGTTTATTGGATTTCATTGATTTTGAAGTTTTGTTAGCATTTAATTTGCAAAAATTAATTTTGTAATTTGGTAATAATAATAAACATAAAATTGATATTAATTTTACATGTATATGTTTTTATGTTAACACTGTAATAAAAATAATTGTTGGTTCACATGGTGCTACTTATGAGACTGTTTCTCTATGCCATCTAATTTAATAATGAGAAAAAAGTTTAAAGAGAAATTTTGACTAGAGAAGGATTTTTATTTTATGGGTAATATAAGAATAATAAGTGAATAGACATGCACACAATATTTACAAAATTGTTACAGAAAAAGAGCTGCATGATACTTATAAGGAATTCAGCATAGTTGATTTCTTATGTTGAGAACTGTTTTATTATCTGGATTACTAATATAAGAATACAAGTAGTAAATTTCTGAAAGGCAAAAGAATTTGTAAACTGACAGTTTGGAAGAACTAACAGATTTCACATTTGGCATTTGAGGTGATTTTGTAAAATTAATTATATGTGCAGTGTAAATTTTAGTAAGAGAATAGTTTAGCTTCCAATTCTCCTAAATGGGTTTTAATTATCTTATTCTTTTATCTTTTATTTGTAATATGTATTAAGGAAAATATAATGTGAAATTAGGTGAGAAAGGCGATAACTTTTTAAAGCCACAAATGATGAATGTGATGCTTACTTTTGGCATATCCTGTGGAAAATACAGATAGAAATATTGTCATGGCAGCTTATCTTCTTGCAAAACATTTGATGACACTATACTTCATGCTTACATAATAACCTTCTCTGCCATTATATTTTATATACATAGCATCATATTTTTTTCTCTTTCATTTTGTATAATATGTAGCTAATGGCCATTGTTGGGTGTTTCTAATTTCATTATTTTATTATTATGATTATTTTACAATATCAAGGCACATAATAGTTTTTCATATTAGCTATACCTCACATTGTATTTGTAAGATGAGACAATAGTATTATTCAGGTGGGTCTTCTTATACATGCTACACATAGACATATACTAAGTGAAATAGTGTCTTTTTCTTGCAAATATAATGCTATTTACCCATGTTGATGTGTTTTAAACTGTTTTTCCAGAAATGGGGCAATAACAGGTTTTTGCAGTTAAAGTATTTCATTAGATTCTAATTGTGATTAAGGAGTATATTTGCAGCTCACCTTGTGGGTATAGTTTAAAGATGTGAAGTAGCCCACAGGGGACCTCATTAGCATGGTGATTACAAGTTAATCAGTAATACCTAGAAAAGAGAAATAATGAAACAGGAAAACACATTTTTGATGCATTCGTTATTAGATTTCTTTGGCTTTTAAAGGTTTAAAAACTATCAGGCTAATGTTTGGTGCTTTCACTCTTCTAAATTGCACTATCCTGAGGGAATAGTTTTGTGTTTTGGGGTAAAATCACCGAGGGACAAGCATCATTGTGTCATTTATTTTGTTGCAGTTTTTTCAACTTAATAGACATTTAGAAAATGAGTACTAGGAACAAGGCACACTTCTAGGCACTGTGATGAATACAAATGCAAGCAAGAATAAAGCTTGCACATACAAAAACACATGCAACAAAGCAAAGTAGAAGTTCCATGTGGAGAAGGAGAGAAAAATGTATGATGAAATCAGAGAAGGATATGAAAATACTAGGATTCAATCTAAATCCTGAAGAAAAGGACAGGATGCTAGAAGGCAGAAACAGGAAAACGGCATTCAAGGAAGACAAAGTATAAGCAAAAGTGGAGAGTAAAAATTGTTTAGTTGCATTTGAAAAAAATTAGAATAGAATCAAATTTTTTAAAAAGCAAGGTACAGATAAAAGAATGAGGAGATAAAATTGATAAAGAAATTCGGGCCCAGTGAAATTGAGCATCTTGACGACTTTGAATAAATTTAGTTTTAAATCTTAATTCTAGAAATCATATCCCTCTCTCTGTATTCCCCTCAGAGACCCAGCCTTTCCCCAGATAATCAGCAGCCCCTGAGGTGGCAGAAGACGATGGCCAAGACCTGATTAATGGTCACACTGTGCAGACCTCTGGCAGGTTAAAGATAACATCTTTATGCTTCAGCTTATGAAGCTTATGCTTCAGCGCCTAAGTCCTAAGATGAAACGATCCCCTGGCTATTTTTCCACGAGACTGGACTTCAGAATGCTGGAAAACACCTCTGAACTGTCTTCAAGACCTGAAGAAATGATTCATTATCCTTACCTCACCTCTAACTAATTGGCTCCCAGCATGACCCGGAATCCCTAAACCACTGTGTCTGGTGATTTTGCCCTATATAGTCTGTAACCTACACGCCATGGAAGAGTTCAGATTTTTGAGCATTAGCTTCCCGTTCTCCCGGGTAGGCACCATTCATCAATAAAACAGCCACTCTTTCTCCACTGCAATTCTCAGTGTTTAGTATTTGACTCTGCTAGCACCAGGTGGATGAACTCTTTCTGTCCTATAACACAAGATAACAGAGGCCCCACTGAATACAGCATTGAGGAGTTTGAGCTTTTCTCTCTAGGCTACAGTGGTCCATTGGAGGATGTTGTCTTTAAATAAACAAGTTTTATAGTATTTTTTTTTTAATCATATGCTCATTTTTAAAAATTGGTAAAATAGAACGAAATAAAATATAACTTATCTTTGTACCACCTCAAGTCATTTAACAGTTTTTGTTCATGGAAATGATGGATGAGCTGAGATGTAAATGAACCACACTAGAGTTTTGAGAATAAGATATGAGCAAGCAAATGTGAAGAATCTAAGTATGCTGCAGCTTTTTTTTTTTTTTTTGCTTTTTTTTTTCTTTGAATGTGAAAAGCAGGCCTGTGAATTTTCTAGCATTTGCATTGCACATTTTACATATTTTCCAAGATACTTTCCCATCCACTATTTTATCTTATTCCTGTGAAACATATAGCAGAACTTTTATTTTTATAACTATTAGCATCTTGTCTTAGTGAAAAAATTAAGTGACTCTACCAAGGTCAAACAACTGACTAAGGCAGAGTCCTGTTAGAATTCAGGTTTCCCTGCACATGTTTTAATGTTTTTACCAATATATTTGTTCAAAGCACCAGAATAAAGGCATCAAATGCCAGTGTTCTGCATAGTATTTCTTCACATATTCACCATCACTTCCAGCACCACTATTAGTGCCAAGTGCCAAAGGCACCATGAGGATAAAAGACAAATTAGACATAGTATAGATTTCAAGGTGTTTAACCTTTCATGGAACATTTACAGTAAAAATCGTAGTGAACATTCATTGAACACCTCCTCTATTATGCATGGTACTAGGCCCTGTTTTAAAAACAGCTTCCTTTCTTCTGGAGGACTTCAGTCAGAGTAGAGCATTACTTATTCCCCTTCACATCACTCATTCATGCCAAAGAAGAGAAACGACTTCTCCAATTGGTGAGTTTTGAAGAAACAAGGCTAAATTCCATCTGGCCTTGTTTTGGAGCCAATCTTCCAAGTAGATGAGTACAGTCTGGTCTGCCCTGTGCTATGTAGTGCCGCTGCAGAGGAAGCCTATGATTATTCAGTTGTGCCAGTGACTAGGTTAGTAACTCTGACTCAGGGGTGAAATATTGGTAAACACACCTGGCTGTGGATCTAAAGTCATGTCCTCCAATTAACTTTCCTTGTAGTACAGCTGACATTTTTATTTGCTTATGTTTTATTATATCAGTTGGATTTACACTCAGTATATGATCAAAACCATTATTTAATAGCTACCTAAACATTGCATATATCGTCTCATTATCAGCAGTCATAGAAAATAGACAATAATATTATCATTATCCTAATAAGAAAATTGAGGTTTAAAGGTTAAGTAATTTACCTACCACCACACAGCTAGTTGGTGACAGAGAAGAGTTATGAGCTAAATCTTTATGCTTGACCAGATTCTAGAACATAAGACAAGGTAAACAAACGCCTTAAAAAAGACACACCATGTTATTATGTGTTCGATTCCATAAACAAAGAGAATAGCTTATTTTCCAGTAATGAAAAGTCTTAAACAAAGAATAAAACATCTTTTGAAAACAATGGCATTCATTATGACCTAACTAACCAACGTTTAAAAACATGGGGAAAAAATCCTCTGACCTTATTTATAAATTGGATACCATAATTTACCCAATTCTACTCTACGTAATATGACTCTTGGCTTCTATTGCACTTCCTACCTATAGCACTAAACATGAATTTCAGTTAAATTAAAAAAAAAAAAAGTTTCCCACGGTATGTCAACAATACCTAAAATTGCACCCCAACAAGAAGAGCCTGATTGCTCAACCCAATCCAAGACTCAGCCTAGTCAACCTCAGTGGATTCTATATTTTACTTGGAGTCTGATAATACATGGAGATTCTCTGTGAGAATCAGTTAGGTAACCCTACAGCACCATGCAGGGAGGTGTGCTATGAATTTATTATGTACTTGTTTTAGAGAAGACATCCTATATCTTAATCATAGTATAGCTAACACAAATATATAAAAGGGCTAGAGATCCTACTTTGCAAGTTAGCTTCTGTGCCAGAGACTCCTTAGGACCACTTCCTAGGTCCAATAATTTGCTAGAAGGATTCACAGGAGCTAGCATATGGTCATACTCAGTATATTACTTTTTATAGCAAAATAATATAAAATAAAATTTTCAAAGGAAAAAGCATGTGGGGTCAAGTCTACGGAAAACCAGGTTCAGGCTTCCAAGGGTCCTCGCCCAGTGGAGTCATATCAGAAGTCCTTAATTCCCCAGAAAGGGGTAGTGTCATGTATGAAATGTTTACAATCGGGGAAACTCATTAGAGACTCAGTGCCCAGGATCTTTATTGGGGATTGTCAAGTAGGTAGCCTCTGCCTGGCACAAAACAAAATTCCAGGCACTCAGGAATAAAGCATGTGTTCAACATAAACTATATTGTTTAAACAAACACTTTAGGCAGAATGAGTTCTGCTATAAGTTAATCGTGGGAAATTTAAGTTCCCAGATGTCGGCCAAGGGCCTCATAAGCAGGCCTTTTTAAGGATAAGCAGGCTCATATCTATTATGTTAACTTCTGTACAGCTTATAATGAAAAAGTTACATAAAAAATAGAGCTGAGTCACACTTTATTAAGGAATCATAGTGTTAGGTAGCTAGTCAAACATGAGCAACAAGGGGAACAAAGGAATAGGGGCCCAGCTAGAGACCGCCCAAAGAATACCCCAGTGGTAGTAGAATTCTAGGTACACACATGTGCACTAGGTAGGCTTATATAGCAGCCAAGTGTCAATCAAAATGACCTCACTTGCCAATCACCAAGGAATGCCTTTGGGATCACCCATCACAGACCAAACATAAGACAGACATTCCCACTTCTGGGCCCTTTTGCCTTTCTGAGTTCTCTCATTTTAGTGGCCTTTTGTGGTCTTTTTTGCCCTTTTGTAGCCATTTCGGCCCCTTTGTGTTGGTTGCAGCACTGGGACAACGTGCCTCCTTGAGGCATACTTTGTCTTTCTAAAACATACTTTTAATAAAACTATTAAATCTCAATAACCTGTGATTTCACTGCCATCATTTGAGGAAGAACTGAGTAAAAATGCTAACTACATGTCTGTGCCATCCTTAACTCTGCTCTCTACCCGTGACCTTGGGGTGACACCAAACTCTGATCGACCCCAGTGGTGATAGCACATAAAATACCAGTAGGCATTTTTAATTTTTAAAGAAAATAAATTTAAAAGTTTCACTTACTTTTGGACTCTATTTACACTATAATATATTACGTCATCAAGGAGTTATACATATTAATTCTTATATCTTTAGGAATTCATAATAGTTCTCTTGACCTATGCATCGGTTGGTTTTCAAAAACAGGATTTTAACTCTTTGGTGTGTATATTTCAGAGTTTTATGCATGCATAAGTCACCCATTTTTTTTTCCTTGATCAATAGAAATCATGTTTTTGTGATGTAACACTATATCATTTTATTAAACATTTTTCTGTTACTGTACATTCTTTTGTAAAGAAGTACTATAGTGTACTTAGCCAAACATCAATTTCCACATGTCAGATGCTGATCTAAGTAAAATAAGCAGAGAGTGATCCTACTCTCAAGGTGTTGACATTCTAGTGGGGAGAGGAATTATAAAAAAAAAAAGAAAGAAAGAAATGTAATTACAAGTACCAAGTAATGTGAAAAAAATACACAATGTGATAGAGTAGGGAAGAGAAGCTGCTTTAGCTCAGATGGTAACTAAAGATCTCTTAAGGAGAAAATATGTGGTTTGAGATCTGAATTATAAGAATTAATCAAAGGAAGTTCTGGAGGGAGAGTGTTCTAAGCAGAAGTAATAATCATTGCAAAAGCCTTGGGCGAGGAATAATAGTGGTCTTGGGAAGGGGTTTAGTTTTTTGTTTGGATTTTTTTTTTTTTTTCACATGCAAGGAAAAAAACCTTTGAAGATTTCTGCATATGAAAATAACGAGTTAAACATTTAAAATTTCACTCTGGGTGCTTAGGGCATCAACTTTAGGAAGGGAAAAGTGAGATCACTGAGACCATTTTAAGAATTCAAGTAAGAGGGAATGAATAGAAGCTTGGCCCAGAGCTATAGTAGCGAAGATGAAATAAACTGGTCACAATTGGGAAGTACTCTGGAGACAGAACTGGTGGTATACTTGTTGATGCACTAGATGTGAAGTGTTAAGATGAGATACAAAGTTTGATCCCCAGATGTTTGTCTTGATCATTCATCTGAAAAGGCATTTTTATGAATTTGGAATAGCACTTTGTCATATGTAATGAAAATTATTTTTCCCTCTTGTAGTTTGTCATATAATTTTGTTTGTATTTTTTTGAAACATGGAGCTATTTAATTTTATGAAGTTAAATAAATTAATCTTTTCCTTTAAATTTATTTGTTGAGTAATAGGCTTATAAAGTAATTCTCTACTTCTAAAATTAGGTAAACATTCACCTGTTGCTTTTTATTGAATTTATGGTTTCATTTTTACATGTTTATAATACATCTGAAATATATTTGTGAGTAAGATATGGCTGCCTAGTTATCACAACACTGTTTATTAGATAATTCATTTTTATCTGCTGACTTAGATGCTGCTTTTATAATACAGTTAGTCTTATTTAATTTGAGTTTATGTCTGAAATTTCCATTTTGTCCCAATTATTTGCCTGAATTTTTTCCAGTACCAAATTATTTTCTCAATTATTGGACTTCTATTATATACTTTAATATCTAATAGCGAAAATCTGTCCTGATTACTCATATTTTTCTTAATAATCTAGGTTATTCTCTCATTCTTTCTTCCAGATGAACTAAAAATCATGTTATCATTCAAAAAAAGTTTAATACTTGGAAAATTACCAAGATTTCAGCTTTATATATGATTGCAATTAATGTAAATTTTTGGAATACAGTATATTGAATGTTAAGTGGTTTATGTGCATAATGACTATGCACTTCTTTATCTTTGACTATGTCTTTGTGGTAAGTTCATTATCTTTGATTATGTCTTTTTGGTAAGTTCATTGCCTTGTCTTTAAAAATATTCTTCAAATATCTATCATGTTTGTAATAAATGATATTGCAACGTTTTTTTTTAATTATCAACATTTACATTTTACAGTACCAAGTGTTTTTGATACAGCATCTGTACATAATTAGCCCATTATTTTAAGCTTCCAATTTATATTTCTGCTTTCTTCAAAGGAAGAAACTAATCTAGAGTAGTGTCCTTTATCTTGTATTTTAAGCCTGGTCCAGAACCTTTACACACTTCTTCATCACCAGGTATCTCATATATGCTCTTTGAATTTTCTATGCAAGATTCTTTTTGAAAATGCAATTGTATGACTTATTTATGTATTCACATTTTAATCTTCATTTTTGTATAATGCAAACTCCCTCTTCTTCTCAAGAAAACTTTGAATTTTTTATTACTTTCTACATGTACCAGATATTATTTAGGAAAAAATAATGAATTTCAAAAAATCTTACTTAGATTCAGTGGAGGAAATTGTAACATCATATTTATATGCTTGATTTTAATTGTGAAAGAGAATTTGGTCAGCCTGACATGGAGTGAACCAGAAAGTCCAATTGGCAATGTCAAGGGACGCATAGAAAACTTGAGTTCAGTTCAGACTTAACAATATCTGAAGAGTTGCTGGTGATGCTTATAATGAGTCAGGTGTTATCTTCGTGAGTTTTGTTCATCTTTATGCTATGTTTTTATACCAGTCCGCCAATCCGACACACTCACATGCTCAGAACCTACTTATTAAAGCAAGTCAAAGGTAAGAAATAGTGTTCAGAGCAATCGTCCAAGATACCTGCTCCTTTCCCTGCTTTAGTCCATGTTGTCATCTATCAAACTCCTGATTTCATTTCTACTTATTCATTTAAAAATCCAGCTCCTCCTTTTTGAAATTAGCTTTAGCATGGAGTTCCTCCAGCTTCTAATTTCTGTCTTCCAATTCTCACTCACTTCAGGTAATCTCAAGGATTCTTCATCTTGGCTGGCTCCTCAGAACTTCCAGACTACTGGCTTCAAATTATTTACCAAATGGTTATTATGAAGATTAAATTATATAACAATAATAAATACGAAGTATTTAACAACCTATGAAGCACATCACAAGTGCTCAATTAATGGCAAATATTACTAGCTGCAGTGTCTTGCAGCAACCAGTTATAAAGTAGAAACAAACTGAATTAAGTAATTGCTTTTCTACCAATAGCTAAAACACAGTATCACAAATATAATCAGTGTAGGAGTATGTTAGCTGACTATTATTAATGTTCATTATGTTCTGATATAGAAAAAATTTTTGCATCTGCAGACAAAAAAGAAAGAGCCAGTACAAAGTTCAAGATATGTCCTAGTTTGTTGGTGACAATGCCAGTTTTTACCTGCTATTATAGCATTATTATTCATAGTATTCAGCTTCACTCTCCACCATGACACTGTTCAATTGAACTTTCTATAATGATATAAAAGTTCTATATCCAGATTATCCTATATGGTAGCGGCCAGCCAATGTGACTCTTGAGCACTTGAACGTGACTAGTATAACTCAATTTCATTTAACTTAAATTTAAACTTAATTAGTGGCATCTGGCTAGTGGCTACTGTGCTTAACAGCACAGCTTTAAAGAGAGAATCAAGGCTTCAAGTGGGATCTAAATTTTTCCAACTGTGATAATGGGACCTCTTGTTCTTCCCATGTTTCTGATTCTATCTATGTTTTTTATAATTTTTTATCTACCACAGTAAAAAATTCTATCACTTCACAAGTTGTTCCTGGTGTTCCTTATTAGCATACAACTGGTAAGGAAAGAGAGTGACCTTTTCTTGACTAATTTTACTTCTTCAACAAGAGCCCATGAAGTACTGTGCAATTAATAAGAATGTAGAGAAAAGTAAAGGTCTTATTTTATGGTTTAAAAAAAGAATTAATTTCACAAAGCACAAGCTAGTTATAATTTTAATAGTAGTTAGTACACATCCTTTAGCACAGTTCCTATTGAGCCATTTTCTATGTTTTACAAGAATAAAAGAACAAGCAATTGTTTTTTTTTCTTTTTTGCATTGTTTGAATAAAGTTATTATCAAATCATAATTAGGAGTGACATAAAGACCTAATTCATTACCATAACACTTACTAGAAGTTTGACTTGTTTTTATTTATTCTTATTTAAAAGCAAACAGAATTATTCCATTTCAAATATGAAAAGTTATTTTTAAATGCTTCAATAAACTGAGGTTACTTTATTTTGACTTAAATTTATTTTCCTTCAGCTAAGTATTCATAGAACTTTAATCTAGTATGACTCACAGATTATAATATTAATTTAATTTTGTTGTCTGCCTATATGGGATTCCCCTGAGAATTAGTGATATTTATTATTGTCTCTAGAACATATTATTTTGCAGCAAAGTGATGGAAATCTTTTTTTGTTTGTTGTTTTGTCTTTCTGAATTTCCAGACTGGCTAGCAAAAATGACGTTGCTTTCTATGTCTCTTATTTAAAAAAAAAGAAAGAAAAAGAAAAAGAATACTGGACCTAAAAGCCACACAGCTGGTCTTTTCAATTTTCTTAACTACTGAATTGGATTAACTGCATGATCCGAGTCAATTGATTGTGCAAAAATCAATGGCTGAGAAGGCCAGATCTTCTCTCCTGGTTGGCTTCTTTCCTAAGCTTCTGAGTATGTGATGTTCATTCAGCGCACCATCAACTTTTGAAATAAATTACTTTTTAAATGCTCAAGTTATAAACTTTGATGGATGATATGTTTCAAAAATATCCAGTAAATGAGTAGCAAAATATAATTTAGAGGCTTGCATTAAAAAATAGCATTTATTAAACTTTTTTCAACTATATTTGTGATAAAAAATATCTCGATAATTGAAATATAAAGAAAAAATAAAACACCATAATTCAGCCACCTACTATTAATGTTATGACATGTATCTTTAAAATCTTTCTCTTTGAGTATAGTATATATATATATGTGTATATATTTATGTGTATATGTGTATATGTTTGTGTATGCATGTGCCTGTGTGTGGTAGGCAGAATATTGGCCCCTCCCCCCAAAGATTTCTACATTCTAATCCTTGGAACCAATGAATGTGATACATTGCAAGGCAAAGGGAAATTAGATTGCAGATGGAATTAGGTTGCTAGTCAGCTGACCTTAAAATAGAGAGATTTTTCTAGATTACCCAAGTGGGCCCAATGTTATGGCAAGTCCTTAAAAATGGGAGATGAAGGCAGAAAAGGAGGAAAGAGGGCTGTGATATAAGAAAGACTCAACACACCATCGTTACCTATGAAGCTGGAGGTAAGGGAGCCACAAACCACCCCATGCAGGTGGCCTCTCAAAATTAGAAAAAAGACAAGAAGACAGATTCTTCCCTAGAGATTCCAGAAAGGAACACAAGCCAATTGACACTTTGATTTTAGTCCAGTGAGATGGTGCTGGACTGCTAACCTGCAGAACTATAAGATAATAAATTTGCGTTATTTCAAGCAACTAAGATTGTGGTAATTTGTTAGATCAGAAGTAGAAAATTAATATAGTATGTGTATGTGTATATATATGTGTATGTGTGTGTGTGTGCGTGTGTGTGTATATAGATAGATATATCTATCTATCTACGTAGATGTGTGTGTGTGTGAGTGTGCATAGGAACATCATCTATATGCTATTTAACTTCTTTTCTCTTTCAAAAACTATCATGAGCATTTTTCATGTTATTAAATATTCTAAAGCAGTTATAATAGTAGCAAAATATTCCACTGTGTTGACGTGACTTTTTTTTCACTGTTTTACTATTATTGGAGATCAAGATTTTTTCTCCCTTTTTTATAATTATAAATGAGATTGCTCTAAATATTGTGAACCAATATATGACCATTTTCTTAGAATTTTTAAAATTATTTTTATATTATTACCTTTACATTTAACAATATCACCATTCAGATTTATTATACAAAACTGAAAAATAGTCATCGAATTAAAATTTTTTTTTTATTTATGAAGCCTTGAATGTCACAATAAGATCTAATTCTACCTGTCGACACCTAGCATAGTCATTTTTGGTTGGGACCTCATGCATCTATGAAGGACGTCCATGTGAAATGCCACTCCATCCATTTTCTTTACCTCATGGGAGAAGTAACTACTAAGCTTATTGGGAATAAACATCCAATACTCCACATTAACCAAAGGCAGAACTTCCATATAAAAATTTTATCTGATCATCTGTTCTCTGTTTGGCTCTTCTGAGGCTCCCTCTGCCATGCGGTAAGCACACAGAGTTCAGTACTTCTTTATGAAGTTAGAAAACACGACATTCCAGGTCGTGACATTCTTGCACTTATGTGTACAATCTTTCTAGATAGATTAGCTTCTGGAGGAAAGGAAGTTCCAATTAGCAGAGTCAGTGCATTCAATAAATAGCCATTCTTTTATTATTAAGAGTATGCTGTGAAGCACTAAAATTTGTTACTTCTCTTAGTGCATTTGGGGGAGGTTTTGATTTAGACTATTCCTCTCCCTTCTTATTCTTATAGTTCAGTAGTTTTCAAACCTAGCTGCAAAACAGAATCATTTGTAGAGCTTTAAAAAAAAAATTGTGATGCCATAATTTTTCCGATTTCATCTGTCTAAAGTAGACTCTAATTGTTTATTTAAAGCACCCCTAAGAGAGTCTAAGATGGACCCAATATAAACCCTATCAACTGGCTAGCTGATGTATCTTAATGTCAAAAGCACAGAGAAGAAAACCATGCAATTTGCTCTGACTGATAGACCTTGGTAATATTTGAAAATCTTTGCAAAGCAGCCTTAGTCTTCCACTGTGGTAGAAATTAGCAGTGTTGTTTCCAACATATGTGATTTTCCTCACATAGAATTATTGCTGCATATTCCTGAAGATTCTAGTCATTATGTTAGAGCCCATTAAATTAGGAGGAGCATTATCTTTCTCTTTTTTATCATTCTTCCATAGAGGAAATAGTAGTCAATGGCTATCTCTACTTTTGCTGTGGAATTGATGTCTCTGATCTGTCTTTCTTTTCACCTTGCCCCAAAAATCTCAACAAAAGGATATTAAATGAGTAAAGTGAGAGAAGAAAAGAGCCAAAAGAAAACAATTTATAATGAAAAAAAAGACAAATAAGAGAGAAAAAAACAGGAGAGAGTGAAGAAAAAAACAGGAGAGAGTGAAGAAAAAATGGAGGTACTGTGCTATAATCTTGGTTTACCCTGTGCTTCAAGTGTGTTAAAATATTATAAGTAATTTACTTTCCTTATGTGTGTTCCTCCAATAGGAGAAAGATGTGAAAGGATGAGTAAAACAATATAGAACTACATAGAACCAAAAACTAATTTATCATTTCTCATTTGTTCCTCTAAATCATACCTAGTAGTCAAGATGAGCTATGTTAAAAATCTAGTTTCCCATAAAAAGTGTTACCTTCGTCTACATCTAACTCTCATTGCATATATATATATAGAGAGAGAGAGAGAGAGAGAGTGGAGAGGAGAGGAGAGGAGAGGAGAGAGACGGAGAGGGAGAGAGAGGTTTCATATTACTGGTCTCTATTCCATAGATTTTATATTATATTTTTAAATGTGTTGTTCTCTATTGGAAACCCTAATATAGTCAAAAATCTTTATACTATGCATGCTTTATTGATGGCTAGTTTGATCCAATTTTACAAATAATGAATGTCAGAACACAAATTTACCAAGGTCAAATCACTATTTCATAACAATCTTATGACTAAGATTTTGACGTGTAACAAATCTTGCTTTATAATATACTACGGTGAAGAATGAAATGAAGTAAACAAGCAATATGATAAATTGCTTCGAAACATTTAGATAAGGGAATTCTAATTTTAGCAGTTCCCAGGCATAATAAACAGCTAAGGAATATAACATAGTTACTTTACCTCATATATAGATGGATTAAGTGTCTGGTAGCCTAGGTGGTATGATCTAAAATGTGTAGGACTCACTTTTTCACCCCCACCCTCACCCACAATTAGCTTCTGTAACCAGACAAGTGCTTGAAACATTGCTTGAAATCCATATCCTACAGAGGAAATTATTCCACTATTGTCAATTATGTATGTGTCTTTATATTTCTATAATTAAACCTATTTGTGTATTTATAATAAAATATCTGTCTTCATTTGGCCATTAGTAGGTAGAGATGTGTTTGTTAACTTTAGGTGTTCTTTTAAAAATTCATGAAAATTAAATTTCATAGTCAGAGAAAGACTCATTCAATATATTTTTGTGTATACATAAAGCTCAAACACAATAATTAGGAGTAGAAAAATAAATAGCATCATTGGTAATTGTAAAAATTGAGTAATCATAGTTACACTACAGTATGTTAGTGCATGCTTGTGCTGTTTAAACACAATCAAAAAATGTCCAAAAATTTCAGAAGATTTTTGGGGGGGATATTGGAAAGCTGGGTGGACAAACTGTTAAGATTGTCTTAATATCAAGAGAGAAAGAGCTGCAGGAATAGTATATTTTTTCATGTATACTTGTAGGAATATTTATATAGAATATATATTACATAAGTCCTTAAATATGTAAGTATATGTGAAGATATGTATGTGTTTCATGTCAAGACAATGGATGTATAAAAATAGCTATATGAAAATTTTATGATTAAAACTATAATATATAAAACATTTAATAAACTCTAAATGAGATTTATCCTATTGCAACTAACATGCCATTCCTGCCAACTACTTGAGACTCCTATATCTCAAAAGCTTAATGGCTAAACCTGTAGAGATTTAATATGCCACCACATCTTGAGAAATGATCAAGACATGCTTGATTAGTTTAAAAGTGAAGTGTGCATTTCTATGAGACTACTTGGCAGGCTATAGCTTATGTGTGTAAAATGTCAGGATTCTTAAGTTTGATGTGAAGTCAGTGTCTTGAGATCAATTAATTTAGAATTTATTAAGACAAGAAGAAATATATCATTAGGCATATTTTGAAACACACAAAAAAGTACTCAATGAAGAGGACAACATGCTCAATTCAATATGCACTGCCATAGAGACTATCAAATGACTCTAAAATGTTTGATGTTTCATTGTTCCTAGAGGTGTGCTTACCAGCTCTGGATATCACTTCTTTTACCATATTGTGACAATTCAGTACTTGTGTTCTGATTGCCTTGAAGTTTAATGTACTTCTGTTCTGAGGCATTTACTGAATCATATTAAGAACCATGGTGCTTGGGTTATAGAAGCAGTATCATTTTTCTTTATTCTATTAAAAGAAGTCTCTCATCTTCTTCCTATACATTTTCCCTAGCTAGAAAAGAAAATATTGCTGTCACTTTCACTGGGGTTTGCCTTTCATCTCACAGTGGCATTTCAGGTCCCTAAGTGCTATCCAATTTATTTGTATTCCAATGCCACTTCAGTGAAGCGTGCCTCTCTGTCAGTTGAATGCAAGCTTCAGGTGCTCAGTACTTGGTAGCCCTGCCATGAACAAATTGACAATATCAACTGCAGCCAGCCTTCTTACAGGTAATTTCCACCTACCTGCTAGAGCAGAGTTCTCAAAATTATTCAGCAGCACTATCTATAATATTTTTGAGAGTAATCTGAGATTTCTTTCCTTGACTTTCTCAAACTATGACATTTAATTGTCAGCTCCCTTTTATCATATTGAAGATTCATGTTAGCATAATTTTAATTTTGTTTCTGAGAAAAGTTATATTTAATATTAGATGTTTAATTGTTTCAAATTCTTTAATGTGCTATTAAAATCAAACTTTAATTCTTTTTATAATTTAGAATCTCATAAAGGCTGAAATCTGAGGAATATCTCAAAATTACAACATACATAGCATAACATAATATATAATGTAATAACAACATATTTGTCCTATTCTATTTTTATTTTTCTCTTTTTACTCATCTATTTTCAAAAGATTCAATAATTATAGAATATTATGTGACTAGTGTATTATGTTTTAATATGCCCCTTCTAGTTTATGGTATATTAACTACAAAAATGGCCCCAATTTTCCATTCTTTCTCTATAATCTGGCTTTGCAGCTCCTCCTATCATCATGACCCAGAATCTGCTTCACTACTCCTTTGAATCTGGGCTGGCTTTGTGACTGGCTTCGTACAACAGAATACAATGAAAATGACAGAGTACCAGTTTCAAGAGTAGCTTATAAGAGTACTTGTGCACCTCTACCCTTTCTTGGGGCCCTGGCTTATACCATGAGATCAAGATCAGGCCAGCCTTCTGGAGGATGAGACACAACTTGAAGTAGAACCAATTTATTCAGTAGAATCACCTACATCAACCTTTCTATACCCAACCCCAGGTAACAACAAAAGATGAATAAGGTTAGCCAAAATCACCTGAGCCCAGCACAGGCAACCCACAGACTCAGAATAAATAATAAATCATTGAAATTTGTGTATAGATAAAATGCAAAATGAAATACCTCCTTACATTTAGCTAAAACACATCAAAGAAGCAGGTTAAAGAGCTGGCATGACTTTTGAAAATCCTTATGAAAAATAAATCTATTCCTGCCATAGTCATTTTCTTCAAAAAGACTAATTTAATTTCCTAAATCAATATCCTGTGTACAGGCACCATTGAGAAGTTACAAAATACAATATGGAAAAACCAATATTTAAGGAAGGAAGAATTCGTAAGACAGAGAAGAAACAAAGTCTCAGTGCAGAGCAAATCACATGAGCAAGATGAATTAGTAAATTTAGCTGGAATAAAGTTGCATGTAGAGGCTAATGGATGATGAGAGTAAAAACTGGGTTGGGACTATATCATAAAAAGATTTCTCAAACAAGTTAAGGAATTTGGATCTAACTCTGTGGGCAGTTAAGAGACCAAAGAGGATTTTTGATAGGGAAATGACAATAACTTAAGAGACGGAATGGAGAATGATGTAAATGAGGATATGATTAGATACAAGGAAACCAGATAAGGTGGCTTATCCAAAGAAAAAATGATGAAGGCTTCAAAGACAGTATCAGAAAGGATAAAAAAGAACTAAATTCAGTAATTTTGCAAAGTTAGAATTTAATATTTTTTCAGAGTTAGAAACAATGAAAGTAGGTTAAGAGATAGGGGAGGAGAAAAAACACACAAAGGCCTAGAGTTTCCCCAGTTTTCCTGATTAAGAGATGGGGCAGATTATAATATTAGAATAGAAACCTGCTGCTGCAAGAGGAGAAATTAAAAATTTTACTTTACCATATTACTTTTGATGCAGCTTTGGGACATACAGGTTAACCTGGCAACTGAAAATAAAAGATAAAACTAAAGATAATAAAATCGCAGTTGCTTATCTCAGCATTGTGATGACAATTAATGGCATGGAAGCCTGAGGATATCCAGGGAGAATCTTAGAGTAAAATAAGAAAAGTTAGAGTAAGAAAAGGAGAGAATCAAAGAATAGAACTCTGGGGAATACGAAAATCTAAAGGACAACAAGCAAAGAAGAAGAAGCTACTAAAGGGTAATTAAAAGTGGATAAAAATTGAAGAAAAAAGTAACCTAGAAAATAATGATGCAAATTCCTCAAGGAGAGTGTGATTAACATTGTCAAGGGCAAAAAAATGAGTAAGTTGAAGTTCAAAAGAACAGCTCTATTGGCAATTAAGAGGTGACTGCAAGAACAGTTTCATTAGGTACTAAACATTCTCTGCTTGTTAAGAGTAAGTAATAAATGGATGAAAATTTAAAAATTTGAAAAACCTTGCCTAGGCTACACTGCCATACATTTTGGTGAAGAATTGAAAGTGGAAAGCAGGGCTTGAAGGAAAGTTAAGTAAAAGATGAAGATATTTGAGCTTCTTTATAGGCTGAAAGTGATACCTGGAGAAAAAGACTAGCAGGGTTTCAGAGAGCAGGAAATTGTTTCTAGGGTGCAGACGAAGCAGCTGTCTTTGAAGATAAGAGGCGTCACCTCTGCCTCTGGGTCATAAGGGAGAATGGACATCACAACAGGAGTGTTTAGAAGAGGGAATGCAAAGTCATGGGGTATCCCATCTGATGTTCTTGGCTTTCCCTATGAGGTAAGAATTCTATTGAGTGTGATGGCATTACAAGTACAATAGAATTCAGAATAAAGGTTTTGGTATAGATATTATGGAAATCTAAAAGGAAGATGAAAAGAGAAAAGAAAAATGATTCCAATCAGTTCCGAAGGCTCAGTAGAGATTGAAAAACCCTAAATTTATGTGCATTCATCTGTATGAAGTCCAGGGGTAGCAGTGGAGGAAGTAGATGGTTAGATTCATTTAAGTGAGAATCAAAAAAAAAAGAACCTGGTAAAAGCATTGAAAGTCATAATGACACAGTTTTGAAGATAGACTATAGTCAAATAGGATACTGGAGTGAAGCAAAAGTACAGCTTATATTTATAGGGAGGATTAAAAAATGTAAGGTAAATCCTCTCTAATTCAACTCTACTGTGATGCAAAATAGCCTTTACAGTGGCTTTTTCATATATGAAATTTTAGATTTAACTGACTTACACCTGTTCTACTTAAACACTAAGTACAATTTTTCTATTTTGAATATTTTATTACTACAGCTCTCTTAGTGAGCATTCACTAAGTTAAAACTTACATAAAACATGATTTCTTCTATTAATAAGGCACTATTTTCCTTTCCCAAATTAAAAATAGTTCAATAAAATAAATCTTTAATTCTTAATAGACACAAATGCTTATTTTATTAATACCAATTCTAACACTGAGTTAAAATCATATGGGATTGACATTGTGTACATATTTCAGATAAACTAATTTTGTTTTTTAATATCAAATACATAAGGAGAATAATCAAAGCATTTGTTGCCCTTCTCTGCTGGCTCCATATGCATGGACTTAGAAGATAATAATTAAAATAAATTTGCTCAACTCAAAAAGACAACATAAAAATATGATGGTAGATAGACAGATGGGAAATAAATGGATAAACAGATGGCCATATCACTTTAGAAAAATAAAGTAAAAACTTGTTTGCCATTCTAATTAACAGTGAACATCATGCTTTAAACTTGCACCTTGGATCAAAGATAACAGTATAAGCACTAAACTATAGTATTATAACATGCAGTCCTTAAACCAAAAACAAATGCAGTCTATTTTAAAATTTTCACTTACAATCTTGAACAATTTGAAAGACTATTGATATGAGTAACTTCTATTTTTATAGCAGGAAACTGATAAAATTTTATCATTAATATATTATAAACCAAAGAAATCTAGCAATTATTTTACCTTCATTATTCAAGATTGAGGTTCAGGAGAGAATATTATTTTTAATGGGTCTGAATTAACCAGGCAGAAATGAAGAATGTAGTCTAAATATAAGTTCAATCCTTGGGAGAGGCCAATATGTCCATGTAAAGGGAGAATATTGAAGGTAACTGAGGAAAATTTAGGTTATTCTCAGGTTTGATTAGTCTCAGAGAAGAGTCGGGAAAGAACCACTGGAGGTAAACAGTGAGGGCCACCAGATCCATATTTGATGGGTTATTTCAAGCTGAAAGGAGAGGCCATTGACACAACTTCTTCCTGAAATTCATCAAAATTGGTTCAGAAACTAGCCAGGACTAAGATGTGGATAGAGAAAGAGTAGGCACTGTAACAAGGAGAGAAAAGCTTGAGGCAAAATAAATGAATCTGGTTTTTATTTTTTAAAAATAAAATAAATACGTTAATGCTTGTTTGACTTTACACTGGATTTACACATTGGTTTGAAAATATAGTTCAACAGAATATAAGAGCCCAACACAAATAACACTGTCATTAATATAGAAACATCCTTGCTTCTGTTGTCCATTACTGAGTAATAGAATTCCCTAACAAAGACTTAGCAATGACTGTCAATGAAGTCACAACTGGTCACATGCAGCTATTCCAAGCTTATATTTCAAAAAATAGGCCAATATATCCAGGAGCAGAGAAAAATAAACCTTACTGATTTTTCAAGAACGAAGTCTATCTTATAATATTTGTGGTCTTGTCAACACTAGGTAGTATTTATAACATAATAAATGATCAAATTAATGAAATGAGAAATATAGCTTGCTTATACTTTTGTTTTAATTTAAATGATTTTATTATATATTAATAATAAAAAAATTTAACCATTTGGCTATGTTTGTAAGCTATGAAATAATATACCTGAGAAATCCACTGATAGCCAATGAGACCAAAATAACTTTTTAAAAAAACTTTAGTTCAAAGAAATTAAATATAAGCTTTAAAAATATAAATAGATGGATGGTGATTAAGAAGTAGACTCTGGAATCAAAAAGACCTGGATTTGAATCCCACATGCCCACATAACTGACTCAGATTGTCAGGTCAATGACTTAATTTTACTCTTTTTATTTACAAGCTAAGTTAGCCTGAAACAGTTTCATGGATACCAGTGGAAGACATGAGATTCCTGGATCAGAGACAAGGTTCTTTATTACACACAGCATGGAATGAAGCGTAAGCGTGAACATATTTACATTGGTTCTTCTTGACCCCAAGTCCCACAAGACCAATACTTTAAACCAAGATTAGTGCTACACAAGCCACAAGTTTGCATTACAGCTAAGGAACACTGAGTTTGGGAAATCCACTGCTTTTACAGCAACCAGTAGCAAGCCTGCTCTTTGTCCAAGAGAAAGGAAAGACATTACCTCATTTCACAATCCTGAGAAACAAACCTGAGAAATAGCCTAGTGGTCAGGGAATTTCAGTCTGGCATATTTAGCAAGATTTGTAAAAATGCAAAAGACTCAGAGTACTTTCTCTCCAAACACTATCTTACACAAATCATTTTCATTTATTTATTAATTCATTTATTGTTTTTCTCCTTTTTAAATTCATTTTATTTTTTGTGACCATTTTTATCAACATTTTAATTCTCTATCTCTCCTAC
The DNA here is from genome assembly GCF_000325575.1 of Pteropus alecto. Taxonomy (NCBI): domain Eukaryota; kingdom Metazoa; phylum Chordata; class Mammalia; order Chiroptera; family Pteropodidae; genus Pteropus; species Pteropus alecto. The sequence goes on from NW_006442484.1 coordinate 59,489,479, forward strand.
CAGAATAGAAGCTCAAAGCAGATTGTTTTATTCACTATTACATCCCTAGAACTATACCTTGCTATATTTGTTTTATAAAATATTTATGGTAGAATTTAAATATCTATCAGTTTACTAAATGCTGGGTGCTTTTCTAGATGCCAGAGATATAGCAACTAATAAGATAGAGAAGGTCTCTAATCCTAAAAATCTTTATCAGAAAAAAACAGATTATACCAGTGCCTATCTCATATGGATATTGAGAGGATTTAATAAATAATACAAGTAAAATATTTAGTAAAATTCCTGTCACATAAACACTCATGAATTTCAGCAATTATTTATTAAAATATAAAACTCCTAATATTGATAGTTCTTACATTGTACATACTGTTTAGTTTGAAAATTTTTACTACAATATTTAAAATTTTTATTTTTAAAATAAAATATTCAAACACATAGACTTGTATAGAAAATAATAATGCAGGATTAACTGATGTAAATATATCATTATTTTTCCAAATATTATTAAAGAAAAAAGTCACAAACACAGCTAGCACACAATCCTATACCTTTCTATAGAGTTAATATCATTTTCATTCATCTTGAACAATTTGAATTTTTTTTTTTTACATAAATGTCATGATACTTTATGTAGTATTTTACAGCTCACAAAAATTTAAATCTAAAAGCATTTCCTTTAAGACATCTGTCAGATCTCCTTAATCCTTCCCAAATTATCCCAATGGCATATTTGTGAGGTGTGAAAAAAGTGTGGAATGGTACCTGAATATGTTACAATAAAATTACTAAATTCTGTGCTCTGTGCTTTTAATGTCTTTTACTTGCACTTAGAAGGAGTTTCACCAATATGCTCACCTTGCATTCAGAAGTGATCATGAATACTATGACTTTAAGACCTTGACCTTTTAAGAAAATTTTACTTGGAACATTTTTCTTCTTATCACTAATTCACATTTCAGGGACTTTTTAAAATGTTCTTGCTAATTTTACTTGCAAACTATATTGCTATTACTGATATTTACTGCACTTAACCTTCACCTTTATAAAAGTAACATTAAAGTGTTATTTGCATAAGTTAAAATCATTACATTTGAATGCTGCCCTGACTATATTTTTAAAAACATTTTTCCATAAATTACAGTAGAAAACCTTATTGAGGAAAAGTCATTTTAAAAGGCTATTTAAGAAGTATTTTTTCATAAAATAAACTGATTTTGATTTTCACTTTTGAGATAGATCTTAGGCCAATTTAAATTCATTGTAAATGCTGGCATGCTAGTCTTCCCACTACTCAGACATAAATTTCTCTCATTAATTGTGTTTTTTATTTCATATCCAACTACTATGGTTACCTGCTCGCTTCAATAAAAGAAGCATGCTGAGTTTCAAGAAACTAATTCTTAAAGAGAATGGAAAAATAAATGTTAATTTCAATAATTTTTTGTTTTCTAAAATTAGATAGTCTCATAATAGTTTATGAAAAATAAAACATAATCTACCTTCTGTTTTCTTTTCAAGAATTGTCGTAAGAAAAAGAAGCTTAATTTTACCAACACACTTATTCTGAACTAGAATTTTTACTTATGCTTAAATCTTTTTACATAAACATGATATAAAATTCTACGAAACGTTTTTGATAGATTTTCAAACAAAATGTTGATCAACATCATTCTATGCAGGGTTTTGGCAGTTTATTTATTGTAGTACCAAAAGTAACATTAAAGACATTACCAAAGAAATATATTTTTAACATAAAAAAATAGCTCTAATCTAAATATCCTTGCAGAAAACTATAGCTAGACTCTTTGCAGCTCAGAACCAGACAGTATTCAGGCTGTCTGTTCCTCAAAGTTTGCTAACTACTATTCAGAACCTAGAAAGTGGGACGCTCGCTGGAGCTGGATTTCTTTTAGGTTTTACCATGAGTTTTCCAAACTCAAGTTAAGGGCACAGTTCTCTAGGAAACTGCCCTCAATTCAGACACCAACCCTGGGCACTCTCACTTTTAATTAGCTGACAACAAATTCAGTGATTCTCATGACTAACCTTACGTTCAATTATTCATTAGAATGACTCATACAACTCAGGAAAGCATTATACTTATAATTATAGTTTTATTACAGCAAAAGGATACAAATCAAAAGAGAGAAAAGGAAGAGGCACACAGGATAAATTCCACTAATTGGTGGAATTCCAAATGCAAAGTTTCTGTTGTCCTTAGACAGATACTACTCTCATGGCATCAAAGTGTGACAATACTCAGAGTATTGCAAACCAGGAAAGCTCACTGAAGCTTTAGAGTACAGAGTTTTTTGTTTGTTTGTTTATTTTTTAATCAGGGTTTCATTAAATAGGCATGATTGAATGAATTATTGCCTGTATGATTCAATCTCTAGTTTCCCTTCCTTCCCTGGTTGTCAGACTGAAATCATGTAGCTCAAGGCCTCAAACCTCTAATCAAGTGAGTGGTATTCCTGATTTGGCCAGCCCTGGTCCTGAGTCATCTTGGTTTCTTAAACTATCTAGGAGACAGCCATAACTCACCTCATTTGCATAAACTACCAGGTGTAGTCCAAGGGGCCCACTATAAGTAACAAAGGCTCTCATCACCAGGGAAAGTGCAAGGGGTTAGATGTTACATATCAGCAACAGAAACAAAAGCTGGCCAAATTCTTTGTTACAAAGAGTTTGCTATGAACAACATCTAATTATAAATTTCAAATCATGACACCATTAAAAATATGAAAACGCTCAAGATCACAGTAGCAAATTAAGTCTGTGCTAGAAATCCAGAGCTCTCAGCTGATGCCTGCTCCTGAGAAGCCGTCACAAGTAAAGACCTGGTTCAGGTGAGAGCAACATAGCTGCTGGGAGCCCAAGAGGGACTAAGGGAACCAGAAAAGCACAAAACTTCAAGAAAAAAATACAGAGCAAAATGATGATAATGTCAAAGCAAAAGTAAATTAAAGCCCTCAAAATTGACCATTTTCTTTTCTTTAATAGGAAAGAATCTACTGGTTCACAGATCAGCATAAATTGGCTAAGTCTCCCTTGGTAGCCCAACAATCTTTTTTAATGTATCTTAAATGTGACCCAGGGTTTGAAAAATAAAACTTGTGTTTTGCATGTATTCCATTTGGGATAGCACATTGTCAGACAAAGGCTTGTGAGTTTACTTTGAGGACAGATGGTTTGAATGGCAAAACTCATACTATACAAAGAGGATTAGTTGTTCTTATTCTGGTGGCCTGTACACTACTGTCCTTGTTACATCTCAGAATGATGGTCTCTCAGCCACATATAATTTAACTCTGCTACCAAAGAATGGGAATGTATTGATTTGAGATGATAATTTATCAATCTGCCTTTAGAAAGATGGTTACACCATTGCTCCAGACAGGGGTCGGTAGCACATCTTAGCTCTAGACAATATAAAGTCTCATAAAAGCCCTTGAATTGCCTGAAGCTGGCTGATATTCAAAAACTATTATGTGTACAATATAGAGAATGAAAGCTAACTTGGTTGTGTGTAGCTCTATGGAGGAAAAAAAAGAAGTTTGTCTAATTGGATTTTATAAAAATTACACCATGAGCAGCAAAACATTAATAAAGGTGTGAAATATGTGTCAAAGAGTAGCCTAACTTATTTTAAATCTTCTCCTTTTGTTTTTCTCAAAATGAAGTCATAAAATTATATTCTTGATAGTGGAATCATTCAGAATGTTGTGGTTCATAATTCTGTATTGGTATGAAAATCATAAAATTAAAAAAAAAGAAAAAGCTTTGAAAGCAATTTTATGTATTACAGTGAAGAGGAGTTAGAACTCCCAAAGAGAGGAAGGCAAATAAATCATATCCCTCAGAGAAAACTTCAAATCCTAACCCTAGTGGCTTAACCTTAATTACAACTTCTTAATAATAATAAAAAAATTTTTCTCTGGAATCTCAGCATTTATAAAAATGCCAATTATTTTGTAAATGATAAAGAAAACATAGTATTTCTACTTAATGTGCAGAGCAGAGTCCATGACCTACTTAGAAATGCAGTGAATTATATTCTAAGTCTCTATTCCAAAGAAAAAGTCTAGAGAAACCAAAGTGGAATATTGGTATGCAGAAATAACCATCATTTAGTACCTTTTTAACAGTTTTATTGAGATATAATGGGCAAATAAAATCATAATATATTTAAAGTGTATAATATGACTTGATATATGTATATATTATAAAAGAATTTCCATAATCAAGTTAAGACATCTGTCTTCTCACATA
>NW_006442484.1:59493779-59511471 GCF_000325575.1 Pteropus alecto
GGTGAGAATGCTTCGGATCTCATCAGCAAATTTCTGCTATACAATACAGTACTATCAACTATAAAACTATAGTTACCAGGCCATACATTAGATCCTCACACTTTATTCAACTTATAAAGTTTGTACCCTTTTATCAACCTTTCCTTATTTTCCTTACTCTCCTCCTCCTGCTGGTGCCTTACTTTGACGGCTTCATACTTTTTGAATTATAAGTGTGCTATTGAGTTAAGTTTATATCTCACAGTGACATGATTTATAAGATAAAAAGTCCCTTTATTGATGTACAGTTAAAAATTATATCATAGAAATTTCTCTGAAACTAGCGAGAGTACTTAAAATGTTAAGCTCACAAGTTAATATCTTCATTGCTCCCTGTATTAGTCTGCTCACAGACTGGGTGACTTAATGCCATAAACTGGGTAACTTAAACAAAAGACATTTATTTCTCATAGTTCTGGATGCTGGGAAGTTCTAAGGTCAAGGTGCCAGTCAATTTGGTTCCTGGTGAGGATTCTCTTCCCGCATTCTTTCTGTGTACTCACAGGGCAGAGAGAGAACCATGTCTCTCTTCATCCTCTTATAAGGACACTAATCCAATCATGAGCTTCTCATCCTCATGACCTCATGACCCTAATTACCTCCCAATGGGTCTATCTAGAAGTGTAGTCACATTGTGGCTTAGAGTTTCAACATATGAATGGAGCTGGGAGTGGGAGGTAAGGGGAACAATTCAGGCCATAGCCTCCCCAAGTATTTGCATGTGGTACATGTACCGCTTCTTGATTTTCTAATTCAAAAACTCTACTCATTTTTCTGTCTATATTAAAGAAAACAAAATAGTATTTTTAAATTGCTTTACTGTTAAGCAAAATCTTTAAGCTTTCTTTATACAAATAAACTTCATATTTTAGAAGTTTTAGATTTACAGCAAAATTGAGCAGAAGGTACAGATATTACTTCCTGCCCCTCATACATGTAAGCTCTCCCATTATCAACATCTGTCATCATAGTGGTATACTTGTTACAACTGATGAACCCACATTGACACATCACAATCACCCAAAATCCGTAGTTTACATTATGGTTTACTCATTGTGTTGTATATTCTATGGGTTTGGACAAATGCATAATGACATGTATCTACCATTATAGTATCATACAGAGTAGATTGCCTGCCCTAAACTTACCCTGTTTTCTGTCTATTCATCCCTCCCTACCTTCCTCTCTCCTTCCCTCCCTCCCCCAGCACAGTGAGTGTCAGGTAACTTGGCAACAACTGATCTTTTATTGTCTCCATAGTTTTGCCTTTTCTAGAATGTCATATAATTGAAATTATGTGATATGTAGCCTTTTCAGATTGTCTTCTTTCACTTAGTAATATGTTTTTAAATCCCTCCATATCTTTTCATAGCTTGATAGCACTTTTCTTTTTAGTGCTGAAAATATTCTATTGACTGGATGTACCACAGTTTATTTATCCATTCACTTACTGAAGAACATCTCAGTTGCTTCCAAGTTTTGGCAATTATGAATAAAGCTTCTATAAACATCCATGTGCAGGTTTTACGTGGATCTAAATTTTCAACTCTCTTGGGTAAATACCAAAGAATATGGTTGCTGGATCATATGGTAAGAGTATATTTAGTTTTGTAAAAATCCACCAAGTTGTCTTCAAAGTGGTTGTACCATTTTGCATTCCCACCAGGAATGAATGAGAGTTCTTATTGCTCCAAATTCTCACCAGCATTTGGTGTTGTCAGTGTTCTGGATTTTGGCCGTTCTAATAGGTGTGATGTCCCATTGTTGTTTTAATTTGTATTTCTTTAATGACATAATGTGTAGCATCTTTTCATATGATTATTTGCCATCTGTATATCTACTTTAGTGAGATGTCTCTTAAGGTGTTCGTTCCGTTTTAAAATCAGATTATTTTAATGCTGAGTTTTAAGAGTTGTTTTTATATTTTGGATAACTGTCTTTTATTGGATGTGTCTTCTGCAAATATTTTCTCTCAGTCCATGGCTTGTATTCTCATTCTCTCACAGAGTCTTTCACAAAGCAGAAATTTTTAATTTTAATGAAGTCCAGCTTATCAATTCTTCCTCTCCTGGGTCATTGCTTCATGTTGTATATAAAAAGTGATCACCAAAGCCAAGTTTATCTAAATTTTTTCCTATGTTATCTTCTAGAAGTTTTATAATTTTGCATTTTACCTTTAGGTCTGTAATCCATTTCTAGTTAGTTTTTGTGAAGAGTATAAAGAATGTGTCTAGATGCATCTTTTTATATGTAGGTGTCCTTCTTAAGCTTTAAAATACACTTTTACTGAGAATAATGGGTAATCATTTTAAAAAGTTAGCATTTACTGATGCTAATGCTGTAGGCACAGGCAATGTTCTAAGAGCTTTTATGTCTTAAATTCATTTCATCGTTATGACAACCTTATGATAAAGGCAATAGTATTTACATTTTACAGAACAGAAAACTGATTTCGGGAAACTAAATAGCTTGCTCAAGAATGCAGAAGCAGGCAACTGAAGGATCCAGGTTGGAAGACAGGCATTTTTGGTTTCAGAGCACACCCTCATACTCATATACCCATAATATATATATGCTATTGCAACTTTAAAAAATAAACTTTGTTTTAAGATTATAGAGCTGAATAACAATTAGAATATGTAAAGGCAATATTCTTGCCTACGACAATGTTTTTACTTTTGAAAAAGAACAATATAAAAATTTTAAGATATAGAATACTTCATAGCTATGTGTGTTAGTTACATTTACAGAATAAATCTGAAGAAATATATCCTCTTAGAAATCAGGGAATAAGCAATAAGTGGATGTATATCTAATGAAAGTATTTGCTCTCATGGTGTATAGATTAAGATTTTAAATTGCGTGTTACAATTAATTATGACATCAAAAATAATTGGAGTTTGGTCATATTATGCAGTTGATTAAATATCACAAACTTGAAAAATCTATGATAAATCATTCTTATTTACAACCACCAGACATTGGTAACATTCAGAAATGTAATCTGCATAGCCTACAATTATTTCTAAAGTCTTTAAGAGAGACTTTAATCTCACTACACAGACACTAAACTGGAAGCACAAACTCAGTTTGGCTGCGTTAGCTTTATATTCACTTTGTCTAACTTGGATGGCTTCATATAACCAAAAAATCGAATCATGTACATTGAGTCTTCTAGGTAAAACAGTGTAATAACAAATACATATTACCTAGGCCATACCAGTTGTTATAGTCCTGTGCTCACATAGTTTGTGTACAGAGAACACAGTGCTACAAATCTTCATTTATATCCTCTCTGAAGCAGAAGTTTTCACTGTTCTAGCAAACTGCCCAACCTCTCACTAAGATCGATCACATTTTTATTTCTGATATTTCTTGTATTTAGCTAATAATTTCTGCCAGCTTTCTGTCATCTGAATCACTGCCACCTGCTTCACATGATCTGCCCTTAAAAGCAGCCCTCAATATTATCATTTAATTTCTTCTCCAGCCGAAAGCACGTTTAATGTCCTGCAATCACACAGCACTTTATTTATGGATATAAGACAACTCTTTCACCCTCAAAAGTGGTGCTATCTGGGTTGCACTAATAAACAATCCAAAAAGTGTTTCTAATGCCACACTTTCCAGACTGGAGAGTTTTCTGGGCTGTTTTTGGCAGTAGTAGAGACACCAGATGCTAAAAGGTTGATGTTCAGAAGCCGGATGTTAGATGCTATAAGGAAAGCGTGCTGTGTAGCAGACTCAGAATATGATTGTCTTGCCATGTGCCCTCCATCCAAAACAGGAGAAAAATAAATAAAACTCAATAACCATCTTTGAGTCAACAATAGTCTGTAAGGACACATTTTAAATCAAATTCAGCGTGAATTTGCAGATGGAAAAAATTTGTTCTCAAGACTTTTTCCCAAGTATTGTACATATAAAGCAGAAATTTATATAGCTAAATTTTAGGTAGGTTGAATCATAGGAAGTTATCATTTTAGTGAGTAAAAAATGGTCAAATAATGTGGCAAATTGAAAAATATGGCAATTTCATATAATTCTGCCTAGTACTCAGGTTGTAAAATATAATGACCCTAATTTCTATTGAAAATAATGAGAAACATTATTATGCAAAAAAACGAGAAGAATAGTAAAACAGCATTTAACATCACATCATCTATCTCATTTGTCTGGATTAAGTGTCATGCATTACCTTAATTTTCAGCTATTGCTTACATTTCACACACTCTAGAAGAATGTCACAAAACAGATTAAAAAGTGGAAATATAAATCACTACTTCCGCTGTCTAATACCGTGATTTCCAAATACTATACTGACAAACGATGATAGTATTATGAACTCTCCAGTTCAATAATCCAATATCCCAGCAGTAGTTAGCAAAAGTAGTGTGAAATAAAACACATTCTGAAATAAATGCGAAGATTAAAAATACTGCTTCAAAGTCTGTAAACTTATTACATGCCATTATAAAGTGCCAACAGTTTTCCATTCCCAGTACTTTCGTTTTACTTTAAATTGATTGGAATTACCACATTAAATCTATGTCTTTGAGAGCTCAGCATGGGAATAAGAAGTCAGATTAAACACAATATGGTCAGCAAATTCACACAGTATAATTATTTTTTTCTTATCATTCTAAGCTCTTTACTCAAATCCACTTGTATTTAAGGAACACACTATTTTCAAGGCACTGCGTGTGTGCTATGAATAAAACACAAATTTAAACACTCCTTTTTCCTCAAAGAGTTTACATTCTGACTTTAGAGGCAAGATATGAGCACTTGTGTGGCTTTTTTTTTTTTTTAATAAATTTAGTTTAAATGGCATGTTAAGATAGCAAAATAAAAGAAGAGTCACAAGGCAGTACATGATTGTCAGATGTATATGGTATAAATGGTAATTAATGTTAGAATTCAGAAGAGGGAAAGATCTTTTCCTGCTCAGTCCAGAAAAGGTTCGTATGTGTAGTGGAATTAGTGCTTCCTTTAGAGGATCACTGGTGGTTGGAAGAGAGAAAGGGGAGAGAGATTATTTTTATTCTGGAGGCCATGGGCTTCGGCTAGGTAGATAGCAGACATGAAAGAACATTAAAATAGTTATTCCAAACTGGTTTCTAATTACACATCACTACTACTTTAAAGTTAATCAATTTTTTTGTCACACTTTAGTTACTTAGAAATTATATTACTCATTATTGTCATCAAAGTATTTATCACCACATCAATTTATTTATCAAAATATTATTTGACATTTTAAAATCCCAATTGGTATTTATTTTAGGTTCCCCAGAAAAAGTACATTCTGGTAAATTTATAGTAGCTACTTGAGATGGCTAGAAAAATAAGTCCTACATATTGGAGACAAGAGAGCTCTGTTTCATTCATTTTAATATTTCAAAATGGAGTCTATGAGAAAATTCTAAATTTGAAATATTTTCCATTTCTAGTTCCATCAAAGATTAACATATAAACGTGTTCTAAGTTTTACTTCTGAATCCATAAAGGAACATGAAAATATATATATAAATGAAAAAAAATTAAGATATCATTTCCCATTTTCTGTATTTTCACTTTCAACTTCCCACCATAGCTAGTGACCACACACTCAAGGACCACGTCTCACAAAAGGCAGGAGGAATTCAAGCTGACTACCTTTTTGGAATTTGGAGAGGCATTTAATGCTTTATTGCCTTCCACTCAGACTGATTCTAGTTCTACTTGTCAGAAATCAATGTATCTGGAATTGTTTTCCAAAAGAACACTATGTCAAATGATCAACTTTCCTTTGTGAAAGTTACCAATATACTAGAAACCTTTTTTTCATTATGTAAATGTTTATGACAATTATACTGGATGCACAGTCTTTAAATTGATTTTAATTTATGAGAAGATTATAACATTTTAAAACATTGTGTATTTGACCTTTGCGATGGTTTTCTGCGTCTCCTGTTGCTCCTGCAGCTTGAAAAATTGAATAGAAAGGGGAAGTACTTTGATGGGGAAAGAAAGAAGACTGTGAGCATAAAGAACAGCCTGGGCTACTGACTCAGAAGAAAAAAAAAAAAAGCAGTGATGTAGAGAATTAAAAACCAGCAGATAGGAGGAAGGGACGATTAAAGGGGAAGACAGAGAGACTGGGACAAAAACTGGAAGGGGGGGCAGAAAGAAGAGAGATCAACAGGGCAATGGGGGGATTTTGAGGGAATAAGAGAGAATAGCAATAGAAAAGGAAATGGGAATAAAGAAATGTAAGAGCAAAGAGAGGGGAGACAGATGGGAGAGAACTTGACCGACGGAGAGAAGAAACTACAAGATTAAGGAGAGTAAATGAGTGGTGGATCAGGGTAGACTAAACGACAAAGGGAATAGTGAAAATTGTGTGTTCAAGTTGCCCAAAGCAACCTAGGTTCTAATAATCCATCATATAAGCTGCTGTAAACATTATAAATACCTAGAAGTAAAGAGATTTGTTAACTTTGGTAAAGAAATTGTTAACTTTGGTAAATTCCTCATGTTTGTCATTCAGAAAAACATAATAATTGATCGGTGGGCAAAATGGACACCTTTCATGAAAAGATCCCTGGGAATTTATTTGAGAAAAGATCCCTGGGAATTTATTTGAGAAATGTACACATTTTATAACAAACTTTACATATCATAGTTTGAATAGATATGCTTCGAATGCCAGTGCAAGCTTCCATTCATCATTTGCCCTACTGTTATGTAGGCTGTGTTCTTCCTTCTTCGTTTTATCCCACCAAGCCCATCTATTTTTTAAGACATAGCATCAGGAATAATATTGAATATTAAAAAGATCATTGTAGATCTGGCTACTACAGGAATCCTCTTGCCCTCACTATGGCATCTTTACAGTACTGGCAAATTTCTACATAAAATAAAGTGTTAACATCTAAGAGTTTTCAAAGCATCATGTAAATTAGGTTATCATAACATTATCTGCTTTTTAAAAAATTTTTATGAAGAAATTGGTGTTCAAAGACGATAAATGAGTTGTTCAAGGTCATAAGGTAAGACTTCCAAAATTTGAAACCTTAAGCCATGTCTTTGTGCAGAAAAGCCAACACTTTTTTTTATAATATCCCAATGCACTATCCCCAAATACTGTTAGAAACCTACAATCCCCATATTGTATCTTTAGTAACATTTTCGAGTGGGAAAATACAATAGTTAGAACATATGTGATAATTTGAAAGTACTCCTCCCACATTCTCTTCCCAAAATAGACATCTTTTAGCTTCTTCTCATAATCGTTCTTATAAATCTGATAACTAGGTTTTCATTTCAGCCATGTTCAAGCACATATGACTGAAATAAGAAAAAAATTGAAAAAGATAATGTATTTGTTGATATTTTCCTTCAAAAATAAAACTCCTTTTATGGTACGAATTAGATAGCCATCATATTATTAGAGATGGATAAGCTAAAAGTTTACTATTACAGTAATAATTTAAAGAAATATATTGACAGAGGTGTGCATAGGTACCCTATTAACAAATTCAGATATCCTTTTGGACAATTTAGAACAAAGTTTTATATTTACAGACTTCCAAAATCAGCCCTGGTTTTGCTCAAAACTGAGATGTTACTCTTCTTATTAGCTAACGAATTAGCTTGACACAATTTCATGAATATTGGTAGAACAAATGAGACTCATAGGTAAAAACTAAAAGATAGTTTTTTACTCAGCAGAAGAAAATATATAACCAAGGGTCTGGCAAGCTGTAGAGCCTCCCTCATTCTCCAAGGTCAGAATCCAGATAGGCAGACCAAAAAGTCTAGCAGTGCCTGGCACCTTTCTCACCCTCTTCTCCCACCGAGCTTCCCTGGTCAGTTGACTGCCAATGACCATTATATGACCTGACTCCTGGGGCGCTCAATGGGTATGGACAAAACTAGTTAATGGGGCATGTGCCTACCCTCAAAATCTTCAGGGTGCAGGTGTATGACTTCCATCTGGGGCACACAGTGTGCAGGCCCCAGTTTGGGGTAGGAGGGTCTAAGGGAGGAACAGAAAATTCACGCCATTTGAGGTTGAAGGGACAGAAGGAAAGCAGAGAAACCCTATGGCCTATATAAGATCCAACCCTTGTCCAGGTACTTGATTCTTCATTGAGCTGCCTGCTTGGACTCTCTCCCAAATGTACTCTGCTTTCTTGTTTCCTTGCTTTACTTAATAAAATCACTTCTGCTTCTGCTTGTTACTCTTTGCCTGCTGTCCTTCTCTGAGCATCTAAGCTCCACATAAATCTTTCATGGAGGACTCCAAGGACACCCATAAGGCAGACACTTGACTGCCAGTAACAATACCAATAGCAGTAGCCACAGTATCAGCTTTATCGTGCTGTTTCCCCAAGTCCTAATTACTAAAGGTGACATGAAGAAGGCCAGATGATACAGGTACACATTATGGGTTGTGTTACAGGAAAGGAGCCTCAAGCTTAGAGAACTAGAAACTTTTATGATCGGTAGTAATCATGCTTGCTCTTTTTGCCAGAAAGAGACATTTTTATTGAACTAGTTAGTAAGCATAGCTGCACTTTGCCCCAGAAAGATACTATCTCTATCTCCCAAAGTACTATACAATTATCCCTGAAACAATAGTTAAGAACAAAGAACAGTCAGAGTCTCACTGGTGAGATGTGCAGAAACACTGCAGACCTATGGAAATTATTTCCCAATAGGTTGGTTAATGTCTGTTTTCAGCTGTCTGCTAAATTATTCTGAAACTTGTTTTAAGAGTTGAGATATTTACTTAATAACCTAACTGCCTCTTACATTCTTTAATTGCAAGTAATTTTATTTGGAATGTAGTTTCTTTCTGTTATTCTTTCCATGTGATTCCATGGGAGAGACAAGTCAAACTGCCTTGATAAACATGAATTTAATCCATTTGTTATAAATATTACTTCTCACAAGAAACTCTGATTTTCTTCCGAGGGTTCAAACCAAACTCAAGCTCTAGGGCCAACACTGTCCCATTTCAGACCTCAGAGATTCCATATCAATCCAATGGTGCTATAAGACTTTTTGTTCCCCATGATATCCACCTTGTTAATTGCACCAGTAAATATGTTCTTTCAGGCTAAAATCTTGTCCTCTTCCCCCAAATCCCCAAAAACCTAAGTCCTGGACCTAGCCCCAACCTAGTGTCTGGGCCATGCCCCAGCTATGAGACCTTTGTCACTGACAAGATTGCCACCTTTGCCATCACATTTCTTCTGCTATCACCTTCCCTGGTCCTGTGTCCCATCCTTTCATTTGGGCTTTAATTAAATTCCTTGACATGAATTTCCTGATGTTAATTATCTATCTGATGAACCACTTTACTATTATTACCTACCCCAAATTTATTTATTAAACAAATAGTTCCTGAAGGACTACTAAATTCATGAATCTGGCCAGATCATGAGTTTGCAGTGGAATCCTCAAATTCTATATTTGACTGGTCCTGATTACCTGACTGGTACTGTCTGTTGGCTACTCCTGGGAAGATCTCAAGCTCCTTCTCCGAACACTATGTATTGCTCCCAGTCTCATTCCAGGCTCTAAACGTCCATTCTGAGAACCATCATGCTTTGTAAGCACAAGGTCCTCCTTCAAATTCCCAATATCTGCCATAATTTTCTGCTTAAAAGAATTTCTGAATATTTTAATAGCACTAGAAATTGTAACTCTCAGCACATTGGTTTTATCATAAAATAATAGATTCAAAAGATATTGTGATATCATCTGCCACAGTCTGCTCATGTCACAGTTTTTAAGGTGTTTTCAACCAGCACGATCTAGAATTTTCACCTAAACAATCCAATATTTTCTTTCAAATATTAAGGTCTTTGAATATTTTTCACAGCCTCATGGTCTCCTTTTAACTAAAAAAGTAGTACTATACAGCTATCTAATTCAAGACATTTTGTTTCTTTGAAATATCTTTCCTTCTCAGTTTCTATGTATATATACTTAGTGTATTTGTGTGTATATATTCCCTCTGTTGTGAATTATTATGTTTCACTGCTAAGGAAGGGTTTACCAATTGCTAAACAACTTTAAAGGGGGGAAAAAAGATATGTGTTAAAACATTTATAGTTTGTAGAAATTTTGAGCCCTAAATAGAACAAAATGTTAGAGGATTTGTACACACTAATTAATAATAAATAACATAATATACACTAATATAGAAAATATATGCCTGACATGCTGTGGGTAATATACACTCATATAATGGGCTATCTAACCCATACAGGTTTATGAAAAAGGGGTTAAAATTCTCAGCAGCACATGAATCACAAATCAAAGTAACTCAGTTTACTAGACATAGAAATTGGCAAAGCTCACAATAACCTCTGGGTGTTAATTCAATTCTACCAGAAAAGCATAGAGCCAAATAATCAGGACACATAACGCTGATGTCAATTAGTCTCTTTTTCTGTCAAATGGAATCATCTCTTAATCTAAAATTCAGACCAAGTTAAATAAAATTGTCCGGAATTTATTCCCAAGAAGGTACAAACCCTCACAGATAAATAATCATGGAAAGGAAACAATTTGTCCTGAATTATGCAGTTCCACATCTTTAGGAAAACCTTTTTTGATTAAACTTCTGTTATTCTTGGACTCTTCCAACAGAAACAATGATTTTTACATAAAAACCGCTATTCCTGATCCTTTCAATTATTTTTCCTCTTTTATGAGTTTTAGTTACTTATCTCAAATTTTTTTGAGAAATAATCAAGTGTGAATGGATGAATGGATGCTGAGAATGGATGATAGAGAGATGATAGATGATAAGTAGATGATAGATGATAAATAGATACATGATAGATGATTCATAGATAGATGATAGATAGATAGATAGATAGATAGATAGATGACAGATGACGGATGATAGGCACATACACATCTTCATCCATTCATAAATACATATATACATAGGCAATTGATCAAGCACTATTTATTGAAAAATTTGCTTTTCCTCACTTGTATGCCAAGCTACTTCTGTCAGATACAAAAGTTTTTCTTACATGCGGGTTTTTTTCTGGGCTCTCTATGGTCCTCCATTGGTCTATTTATCTACCTCTATTTTAATTACTGCAATTTATTATAAATATTGACATCTGGTGGAGCAAGTGTTTTCACCATTTACTTCTTCCTATGTCTTCTTCATTCTTGACTTGTAGTTACACGTACATTTTAGAATCTATCTTCAAATTCCTTCTGAAAACAAAATAAACCCTATTGAGTTTTCATTAAAATTACATTTAATCTAGAAATTATTGTTTTAAAATTCATGTTCACAGTATATCTCTTCATATGTCTCTATATGTCTTTCTGATTTCTCTCAGTAATGTTTTAGTTTCTACATTGGTGGCTTTGCATAACTTTTGATAAATACGTTCTTAGATATGCGATAGTTTTCATACTACTTGAATGATATCTTTTTAAAGTTCATTTTCTATTTCTTGCTAGTAATAGAAATCCAATTGATTTTTTGATAATTCACTTTAAATCCAAAAGAAAAGAGTTCAACATTTTTACCATCAAGTATATTATGTACTGTAAGCTCATTGTAGATACCAAACATATGCTCTAGTTTGTTTACTGTTTCTTTTAAAAAGAATATAAAATTTTATCAAATGTACTGTCTGCATCTATGATAGAACTATAATCCAATAATTTGAGGATTTCACTAATTGTTTGTCTAAAGTTAAACTAAAATCGAAATCCCAGAAAAAAATTCAACATTTTCATAATATATTACCTTTTTCTTTTTTAAGGTTAAGATTCTGTTTGCTAATATTTGCTAACATTTTATTTACAAATTTTTCATTTATGTTCATGAATGAGATTGGCCTTTCTTGTACCGTCCTTATTAGCTTCTGGTATCAAGATATACTAGTCCTGTTATATAAGTTAGTAAAGCCAATTAAGCCTAGAACTCACTAGTAAGGCCAATTTTGTGAGAAATTTTTGATTACTGATTCTATTTCTCTAGTGGCTTAGACTTATCCAGTTTCCTCCTTCTTCCTGAATAATTTTTGATAAATTACATTTTTCTAAGGATTCTTTATTTCATATACATTTTCGAATTTACTGATATACATTACTAATATCCAGTCATTATCTGCTTAATTTCTGTAAAACCTGTAGTACTTTTCTCACAGCTGATACTGACAATTTGTTTCTTGTCTTTTCCCTCTATTTATTCTCACCAGAAGTTTGTCAATTTTACCAGCCTTGGAAAATGAAAAGACTTTTAGCTTTGCTTATTTTCTCTGTAACTTCTGCCTTATTTTAATCTGTTCTCTTTTTAAGATCCTAAATTGCTATATCTAGAATTATCGCTTATCTTTTTTTTTATTAATCTAAATCAGTTTAAATAAGGTTTCCCTCTCTTGCATCTGAATAAGTCTTGATAAAATATGTGATTATGATGCCATTTATAGTGGTAAATTTAAAAGTAGCATTAAAAAGTAGCATTGACATAATACTTTACAGTTTACAAAATGCTTTGATATACATTTAATTTTAAGCAATTCTTACAGAAACTTAGGAAAGTAATTCTTATAACTCATTTTAGAATTATAATAATTGAGGTCTGAGAATTTTCCAAGGCCTCATTACTACTAAATGACAGAATAGACACTTGAATTTCTGGTTTTAAAAGGTACGCTATTCCCAAAATAATATAGGCCCTTAGACAATTAAGCATGTTTCACTTTACATTTTATTGAATTACTTGTTGTTACTGTTGTTTCTCATATTACTATTATTGTTTTCTATGAACTATTGTGAGCTTGTTTTGGCAAAGATTCTTCAGCAATGCAGGGCTTAATTCTAACTGTTGTGATTGTTTCCATAAATCCTGTTCACATAGTCTCCTTCTATGATCGGAAAATATTCATTTTATTGCTATCAAATTGCTATAATATTCCCTTAGGAATCTCACAAATATTAGTTCCAAATCCTAATATCTTTTTAAGCGTAGAACCCTTTAAGTCTGATTAGTCTCCAGGGCACATAGTTTTATTTGTTTTCTATAGAGCCGTCTTTAAAATATTTTTGAATATGTGGTTAATTTCTGAATGCACATTACCATTATTTCTAGCACCTTATCTTCCCTGTCAATGCACATAAGGACATGTACTGTCTGAAAAACTATCATCATCATCATCATCATCATCATCATCATCATCATCATTTATTCCAAAAAGAAAAACTAAGGATTCTGCTTTTCAGGCATGCAGTTTTCAAAGGCTTAAACAGATGATGTATGTTGAATACTTGCCTGCAGAGTGAATGTAGCTTAATCACATCAAGGATCTCATGAGAAAGTCAGTTTTACCCAGAGGGTTGTTCTCATTTCCCTTTATAAAAGGACTGGTAATGTTACTTCCAAATTTACCAACATATTATAAATGCTTTTCTCAATTACCTCTTTTGTTTATTTCACTGGCTCTCTGGTTATCCTTGCTAAACAAAATGCTTGGATCCCAACAGAGAAGCCCTTTGAGACCTACTTAACCATTGGCCCTGACATTAAGAAAAGGACCCCAAAAGGGTAAACTGCTTGGCATCCACATGAGAGACAAGCTGTCGATTGGCATTATTGAGAGGTTTTAGGGATTAATTGAGCAGAAGATCTGAACGGGAAAGGAGTATTCTGGTCTGCCTTTATCAAGTCTTCACAATCTGGCTTCATTATTCCAAAATGAAAGCAGAAAGGCTGTTCCTATTAAAAATAAATAAAGTAGATCAGTGGAGTGTTTTATATAGGGAGAAAGATGGTGAAATGTGACAAAGGAGCTGTGTTGAGAGTTCAAGACTTCTGTGTCAGAAGAACATGTCTTAGAGCATTACTTGGATGTAGAGTTTACAATGGTAGCATGGCCACCAAGGAAACACTAGATGAGCAAATAAGAAGACACCTAAGAAAATAATACAGCACTTCAGGAAAGTCGCAGACTGGCTTGAAGCAACCTAGCACCTTGATACCATTTATTCCCCTGCTACCACCAAGGCATACACTTCTCTCAAACCTATACATGCACTTTCCAGATGTACTTGACCAAGAATACTGAAATCTATTGGATATGTAATAAATACATCCTAATACTGTTTGTCTTACCTTCTTCAAGTGCACTACTACCAAAATTGAGAAAATAGACATTTTTGGCTGTTACTTATTTTTACACCCCCTTCCAGAAACAAACTACACTTATAATCATTGCACTTCTGTTTAAGGAATATTTTCAACATCAGGATCACCTGGAACTTGAACAAAATTCAGCATCAAGAAGATCATATCATCATGAGATAGAGAATGTAAAGGCAATACCCAAGGGAGCCCGATTATTATTTCTGCCTCCAACTCTCCAAGAACACAGAAAATACTTTCTCTAGCAAATGGTGTTCCTTTAGTCAGAAGGCGAGGTGGGGGGAGGGCGTGGATTTCAAAAGGAAGAGAAGAATGAACAGTATCAAATATATCAAAATGGATGAGTACTGAAAACAGACCACCAAGTTTACAAACAATTAGTTATAGGTGACTTTATTAGTTCAAGGTAATGATTGAGGATGAGCATAGAACGTATGAAGATGCAGCAGTAGAAGCCTGAACTGTGGCAAACTTCCTGATTCCAGTCTTGCTCAACTCTAATTTGTTATGTAACCATTGCCAGGATGATCTTCCTAAATCTGAACACTTTATTCTTAAACTAAAGGTCTTTCATTGGCTTCCTATTTACCATACTGCATAGTATATCTGTTCATAATATACCTATTCATCCTTCACTCCAACTCATCCTTTGAGTGCCTATTTTTTTAAAAAACTTTTTCTGAACTAGTAGGTAGAATTGAAATCCCTTTGTGTTTTACTATACTCACAACACACTTCTCTCATATCGCTGAAAACTTTCAATCCTATTTACATGTTTCATGATTACCTTTCTTAACAGACTTTAAGCTCTTTGAGGGCAAAGACAGTGTCTAGCACATTCTAGAAACCTAGTACTTAATTGTTAAATAAAAGAGAAGCAGAAACACAGAACAATGAGGAGTGGATTAACCTTGGAAAAAAAGAATACCTTTACCTCCAAACAGGAGAGAAAGAGAGAAAGATAGATAATGACGTAATAGGGAACAAACTAAAGTAATGGTGTAATAGGAAACCAACAAAATGAAAAAAGAATCAAATATCAACTCTAGGGAAAACTAAAATTTGTATAGGATAGGAATATTATATACAAATAGGATAAACTTGGAGCTGGTCTGGGCAATGGTAGCTCTGTGCTTATCTCCATAGTGTCTGGGACCAAGATTGGAATAAAATGTACTACTTAGAGATTTATAATGTGCAATTTAAATTCCAAATTTCCCCAGTGGCACCAAAGAACAAGTTTTCTACATTGTTTATTGAGAATTGTAAAGTATGATCTGCATCTGGTTTAACCAGTTATATAGTCTTATTTTAGCTATTGACTAACATCTTATAAAAGATTCCTCAGGTGACTTGTATTTGGCTACCCTGAAACAAAAGTGTCTCACACATGTCTTAGCGAGTCATAATCCAAAGACAATGCACATCCTGTAAAATTGAGAAAGAACCATGGGGGGCTGTGCCTAGAAATCTTAGACTTTTCTGATGTTTACCTATTCTTTCTCCTGCTATACTATAGCCTTTAACTTTATCAAAGCCACATATGAAGATACCCTGTGGAATCCTTTCAGTTCTCTAGCTTTGTGTAATTGATGACACTGGCACATTGAGTAGAATATTAAAGTGACCCTTAACTCTATAATTTAAATAATAGCTAAGACTTTGAGGAAAAGAAAGATGAGAAAAGGGAGATGTGAAACTTTTGATGATAGGCTGACTGCCAGGCCATTTTTGGTTTGAGGTCATGCAAATGCTGCAACCACTAATGGGAGGAAAATATATCAGAACTGGGAGGTGGAAGGTACTGAACCAAAGGAAATAATTACATAGATTAAAAAAGAAATTCATGTAGAGGAGAAATCAGCCAAGAATTTTGTAATTTTAGATACTTTGAAAAAAATGAAAGTAGTAAAAAGAACTAAAGCTAAGTTCACCAAATTACAGTTGGTGATTCTAAGAGAAGGAACAGCATGCCAAAAGAAAATCAGGCAAATATTTCTTTTGATCAGAATGTGACTCAGTCTACATGGGAATCACTAAAAGAGACTGAACATGTTGCAAGGGAAGAGAACCAAAGACAAACAAAACGCAATAAGTCATTCATGGAGTGATACAAACAGCTTTTTGGGAAGCCTTTGCTAAAAAGGATTTTATACATTCAGATCCAAGGAGCTATTTCCCTTATATAAGGTACTACTGAATAAAAGAGTATATTTAGTCTTATTCAGAATGCTCGATTAGCTGTAACTTTTACAGAAATGTAGTTAGAGGATCAAATTCCTAATCTATAGGCTGGATAAAGGCAAGGTACATAAAACATATCTATAGTGAGGAAATTATATATTAAATGAAATACTCTTAGGTAGAAAATAAAATAATCCTTCCAAAGCTTCTGATGATGACAATATCATCAACTTTGGATTGGTTGATACTAAATAAAGTATGATGATACTAAATAAAATATGATGATACTAAATAAAGTATCCCCTAATTTTATGCCTTTGACTCAAGTGATGATTGATGTTGCGATTGAAGAGTTTCTAAATATTTAGGCTCCTTATATTACTCTACTGATGGATGAGAAGGATTACGTAAGAGAAGCTGCCATTGACCTCTTTGCTCATTTCCCATAAGTAGGTTGAATGATGAAAAAATTAGCATCATTAATCAATATCACCCCAATAAATTTAATTTTTAAAAATTTATATTAGGATTACTCATAAGAAAAGAAAAATAAGAGTAAAATGGATGAAAAAACTGAAAACATTCAAGCTGGGTGGAAGTGTTCATGTGGTTAATTTTAAAGGGTATGGAAAAGGAGTAGATAGATGGAACGGCTATTAAAATTTTAATGGATCAATATAAGAGATTATAAGATTCAGCTGCCTTAACAACTCCTCCATTTATCCTAGGCTTGACACATTTTAAAAATCTAATGATGACATAAAAGCAGAATCTGCAGTCTCTTCTAAAGCTATGCTATTTAAAACAATGAGAGTTTAAAAAGATTATTCTGAATGACAAGAAGGCCAGGGACTGTTGATGCAATGTCCCAGCAAGAACATTAAGGCCATATGCAAAAAAAAAAAAAAAAAAAACCATCCAGGGTGGTAAAGAAATTTATTTGAAATTTCTAGACAGTGGTACACAATATACAAATAAACCTAAACTTGCTAATGAAAGGTAAATGGCAGTGTAATTAAGTTAGTGGGATAAGGCAAAATATCCAAAAATAAAAGTGTGGTTCAAAGTAGGAATTTATGAATGAAAGTCATGTGAGGTTTTGTATCACCCTTACCAGAATATATTACCAGAATAGATATGATGATGTATGAATGAGGAACTCTTGACTTTTCCAACAAAGATATCATAAAAATCGGCTCTTTATTCTCTTTAATTGAGCATAGTAGATAGGAGTCGTTAGAACTACTAAACCT
Source organism: Pteropus alecto (assembly GCF_000325575.1). Lineage (NCBI taxonomy): Eukaryota > Metazoa > Chordata > Mammalia > Chiroptera > Pteropodidae > Pteropus > Pteropus alecto. Next base: position 59,511,435 of record NW_006442484.1, read on the forward strand.
ACTCTTGTGCTTAATGTAAAACAAAATAGGATATCTA
>NW_006442484.1:59511548-59552697 GCF_000325575.1 Pteropus alecto
TTTTGATTAAAGATATGGTAAATGCAGGTGAATCAGTATCCAAAAATTCCTTGTTTAATAGTTCAATATAGCATGTGAGAAAAGCTGTTAAATCCTGAAGACTAACACTAGACTCTAGAGGACTGAATAAAGAAGATCCTTCGATAGCATCATCAATTCCTACAATGTTAACAATTCAAGATGTGCAACAAGCTAAAGGAGATTAGTATTCTGTGATCAACTTGACTAATGCTGCCTTTTAGATTCCTATTTTGAACAAAAATCAAAATCAAATTTGCATTCATGTGAAACAGACTCCAATACACATTTACTGAGCTTCTATGGGGATATTTAAATTATCCTGCTTTATTATTACAACCTGGTGAGAAGAGATGTTGAGTTAATTCAATCAAAAAGTACTTTTATTTATTACATCAATAATATAATATTGATATCTAAATCTAAAAATCAAGCTAAGCATGAATTCCAAATGTTGGTTAATTATATTACCACCAGGGATTAGCCAATTAACCCAGCTAAAATATAAGGTCTAGCATAAATGATAAAATTCTGAGTAATTACATGGGCCAGAAATACAAGCAGCATTCCTCAACAAACCACAATGATTTATTGTCTCTCTAGCTCTAAAATTAAAACAAGAGGCACAAAGATTACTTGGTTTCTGAAGAAGTCACATACCACATCTGTAAATTTTATCGGCCCTATTCACATAATGACAATGGTAAAAGCTGAATTCGAATGATGCTTTTTACAGCATCAAGCTCTTTTGAAGCTTCAAATAGCCATTGATGCACATAACCTCACTCTAACCAAATGCTCAAATGATATTAGAAGTATAAGCAACTAGAAAGCTCAAGCTGGCTAAAGCCTTTGGCAAAAACCCATACTGCTATCCTGCAGTCATAGAATTTGGACTAGAACATTACCTAAAGCTGCCTGATAAGCATCCTGATTCACAGATTGTAGCTCAAAGGTAGAGAGCCAAAACTCAGTCTGGAAGTTGCCTCATTACAACTAGTTGATCACTTCACTTTGAATGAAGAAGAAAAATACAACTTCATTCAATTTGCAGAATTAAAAGGCATATTACTCAGGGAGCTAGATAATAGAAAATACATTTTTATACTAGTTTTAAGCAGTAGCCAATAGATTGACAATATGGTTCAGGAAGTGGGCCTTAGATGACTGGAAGATAAAAGAAACTCCAGCGTGGGAGACTATGTTATAAGAAGTTTTATGAACTTCTAGAGGAAACGAATGGAAGTGGAGTAAGCTGATGCCCATTAAAAAAAAATAAAAATAAATAAATCTGAATTCAGAAGGGTACTAGAACTAACAAGTAAATACCCTGTTTAACAAGTAAATACCCTGTTTGCTTTTTGAAAGTAGTTTCTTAGATGGTGATGGATGTATCCCAGTGTGTACTCAGAACCTCAAAAAGCGATTAACAGTTTTTGTGTTTTTTAACAGTAACATCAAATACTAAAAGCAGCTATGGGCTGCCTATTGAGAGGATCACTCCAGCCCCTAGTTGGCAAATTGATTGCATTAACTCATTACTTATGACTCCAGATATACACTGATGGATCTTGATCAGGATAGATATTTATTCTGAAATTGGATCTACATTCCAGGCAATTGAAGTAAATGCCTCTAATACTATCAGAGGCTAACAGAAAAAAATATGATTTCAATTTGGCCCTCTCCTTCTCTATCACTAAAGAACACATTTATTGCAGGTACAGTACTATAGCAGGCTACGATGCATCATATACAATGGACCTATAATGTAGTTTATCACGTATGAGTTAGTGAACTGAATGGTAATCAAAATGTATAATCAAAACATGTGCTTAGTAGAGGGATAACATTAGCAAGTTGGCATAAAAGGATGCCCCAGATTCTCCTTCCCTCCATGTACACACCAATTCAACAATACATGGACCAATTATTTGTTTCGAGAAATCCAGAGACAAGTTGAGAGACTCTCACACCCCAGGCAGGCATACAACCAATTATGATAAAGTCAGTAGTAAAATCTGTGGAACCTTCTAGCCATAATCCCTTCCACTTGGCACAGCACAACATGATCAGGAAGAAAACCCCAACTCCCAGTGCATTTGTCATTTCATACAGTTTTCTGCAAGGTCAGTATGGCACAAGAAAGTGACATTTTGAAGGTTACTACTTTAGAAGTAGAAAGAGAAGGAAATACAGGTTTGCTAAGAGAGAAAATACTTGCCTGTGGCCTACAAACTGAGAGACTCATCGTTTAGAGAATGGCAGAGCTGGATAATTGGAGAAAATGTAAAGAGGACACTTAGCAGAAGAGAAAACGTAGTCTCTGCTGGACATGGAAACAATGGAAAGCCTAGATCAGATTCGATAAGGCCTTCCAATCAAGGAAAGTGACTTAATGTCATAAGAAATGACTATTGTATATGTACCAATTAAGGCATGATCTGGACCATTTACCACTTAACATCCATAAAGAAAATTCAAAGTAATTAAATTCTTAGCTCTGGAACACTTCCATTTAACTACTTGAATTCTTAAGAATCTAACATATTTACTCTTTGACTAGGGTTTTAAAAGTCTGATGTATGAAGAAAGTTGGCTAGCCACTAAGATTAAAGCTGAAAGAAGTACACAGCATAGTCATTAGGAGCTCAGGCTAGAAGCCAAACCCAGTCAGACATAATGACCTTGGGACAATTATTTCTTTCCTCTCTCTAAGCTTCAGTTTCTTAATTGTTGTTTATATTAGGGCTGTCTCTTAAAGTTTATATAAGAATTAAATAAAATGAGGCATATAAATCAAAGCATATTTCCAGGCATATAACAAGTACTAAATAACTATTCTTATAGGTTCTTATTACAAAATATGTGTATGGAACATGAATCCTAAATTAAGGTTAATGGACATGGTCCAAACAGTCATTTGGAACTTTTAAAGATATTTTAATTAAAAGATTATATGTGATAATAACTCTTTTCAGCTATGGCTAATAACAGAAGGCTCATAGTAATACTCTAATAATTTAATATTAGGGTTTTCATTATATAAATAACTAAGATATGGATTTTAGAAATATAAAAAGAAATAAAGGTAATCAGGGATTTGTCACATAATAAGAAATACTCAAGGGAAAATATCCCACTAAAGATGGAAAATAAAACTGGATTGAGAATCTCTCGAAACTTAATGATGTTCATTATTCATTTAAAAAAGGAGACACTCGACAAATATAACGTAACAATAACAACAACAACAAAAAAAAACAGCAAACTTCATAACACAGACTTTGATCCTGATATAATTCAGTCTATTCCTAATCCTGTTATCACACCAATCTAAAATTTGTACCAGAAAAAAAGATAAACGATGAATAAACAAAATTCTAAGACTCCTTATTAACAATTTCCATCCCCCTTTTGTTATCTCCAATGGAAGGAAAAGCAGATTAAAGAGGAGGTTTCACTCTGGGAATAATTTTTTAAAAGCCATCAAATGTGGAAGTTTCTATCATCACTTGTTCTCAACAGAGCAAGATAAATGATCAGAGATCCTCATTTTGTTATCTCTGGGCTAGGAGAAAAGCAGATGAAGAGGAAAAATGGCCATAATCATAAAAATGACAATGAACTGGTTTAGGAGAACTAAAAAGAGTAGAGAAAACAAACTTGCTGAGGAAACAAGAAGCTAATGAATAAATAGTGATTCACTAAAATTTTATAAAACGATAAGAAACTCCACTTACATCCAACAACATAGAGGAATCTCATAAACATAACATTTAGCTAAAGAAGAAAATTCATTAAGAATACAGAGTTTAATTCCATGTTTTATTATATACACACTTTTTTTTTTTTTTACTTTAAAGCACAAAAATGTACCTTCATTTGCCCATATTCTAATGTAAGGTTATGAATTTTTTTTTTCCAGTATGGGTCTATAGGTTAGTTCCTCTTTAATTTTTTCATTATCGATAATTTTTAATGAGGAACAAAAACTTCAAAAAATATATAAAGCAAACTAAGTGCAGAATCCTTCAAGGGAATTATTGATTTGTTTTTATTCTTCTATTGCTGTCTCAATCCCACCAGATCTGATAGCAAGATTTTTTCAGGAATTTGCTTGTATCAAATTTTACAAAAACATTCAGATTACTTTTTATAGGAACATCTGTTTTCCTTATCACATCATACCAAATGAATTTTTTAAATGTTTAACCGAATAATGTAATCATAACTTCCACTACTAGCAAAAACATGTTTGGGAACAAACATAACTTAATCTTGGCAAGCACACAACCCAGTTAGTGAAAGCAAAAATATATAGGCAAACTAGAGAGAAACTGATTGGGCACAAGTCACAGTCATCAGTCAGTATATTTTAGATGATATATGAAGTATCAGTTAATTAGGCAGGATATTGGAGTGAAAATCAACTAAGTAAATGATGTATAGTAAAACTAAAATTACCTAATGACAGTAAAAGCAAAGGAAAATGACAGAAAGATAAGTGTAATTAGAGAAAAGATTATCGACTGGGGGTGGGAGGTAAGAGGAACAATGACGGTTTAATAAAATATATTCAGTCTTCCTGAAGTATTGAACTCAAATGGAGCAGGAAAAGTATTTATATGGATATTTTTTCATTTAATAAAGAAAAATCTGAATCTGTAAATAGAAAGGCACAGTGTATTCTGGAAAAAAATTAATATAAAATAATCATCAGTGATTTTTTTATTGTTAAATACTAAATTATATTGAATTTTCAAGACAAGAAAGAGTTCTTGAGATACTGAGGTAGGGGTATAAAATAAGTTATTTAAAAGAGTAAAAAATTAAGCTGGCCTCATAAGACTCTAAACAATGTACATTTGCAATACCAAAAAATAATTGAGCAACAATGTTTACAAATTTCTGAGATAAATAAAATGTAAACCAAGAATTTTAGACCCAGCTAAGTTGGCCTAGAATACAGATATTACCAAAAAGAAAAGAATTTAGGAATGTACATGGATATAGAACTGAAACTAAACAAGTGATTGAATTGTATTTCAAAAATAGATGAATAATTCAAAATTTGACAATATAATAACACAATGTTAATAGCTCTCATAATTTGTGTGTATGTGTGTATGATTTAAAAGAGCTCTTTTAGGAATTAATAATACCTGCAATGAAGAATAAGTTTACCTTCCTTTAGTTTACCAGTTTCATTTTCTCCTATTAAATTCAAGTAAAATTAAAATTAATGCATTTTATTGTTAAACAACATATATCACATTATCTCACTTTTACAAAACTATTACTGCCTAAACTTCTTTCATTACAATATATAGGAAGAAATATAAAATTGTAATTATTTAATGTTAACTCAGTCATTATTTCTGGGTGGTAAAATTTGGAATTTTTTTTTGGTATGATTTGAACTTTTATAATGTATTTTATTGCTTTTGTAATGTATTTTATAAATATAATTACAGTATTTTTCTAAAAGAAATAATGGTTACAATACACAAGAAATTATAGGTGCAATACAGATAAAATTTGCCTAATCATCTTGACTTTTGCTCTAATAAAATGTTTTATTTTTAGTGTTAGTCAACTGGTCAAAATCCTATATGTGACTGCATAGCAAACACACCATTGTTTTTTTAAATAAATTAATAAAAAAAATAGAATTCCATGCTAGCAGCCAATCCTTCAGAAAAATTTTAGAAAGAAATTTCCCTCATTAATTCCTTGTCAAGCAAAACTATTAATTGACTCTAGAAGAAAATTCAATGAGAAATGAAAGGAAATTATTTAAAAGGACTCAAGGCTTTGCTCTATCACAAATCACATAAATGGTTATTATTCTGTTTTTATAAACTGAATGACTATAATGTTCTCTGTTTAGGACACTATTGTATTTCTCGGGTGGGTACAAGTTTTTCTAGCATATCCAAGGTTGTATGGCACACTGGAAGACTTCCACTAGTTCCAAAGCATTATGTAAATGTAATATATTAACAGCTGACCCTGTATTTGGGATGTTAAGAATGAAAATTTTCAAAAAACTTAGATAATCCCTTTTATAAGTAAAAAACAAAACCATTTTAACAGGAAAAAAACCTTCAAAATCAATACTGTCAAAACAAAAGTTACGGTATTAAACTGAGGGAAGAAGAAAGCTTTTATACAAAGGGCAATTATTTTTCAGCCTTCATCAAGTGAAGAAAAGGCTTTCTTTTTAATGATCTGTTTATTTGGTATTGAACTAAATTTAAATTGATTTATTTGTGAATATAATTGAACAATGATAAATCCTTGAAATTAGTTACCTAGGGAAGTTGGGAGACATCCAATGAGGGAAAAAAAAAAAAATCATTTACAGGAGAAACACCTGTCCAGATCTCAGGGCTTTTATAGGTACTTGTAAATCCAGTTAACCTTCTAATTAACATTCTAACTATGACTTTAAGTCCAGTTATATTTATAAATTTGTGATAACACATAATACTGTTTTCCAGAAGACTCATGTAAAGTTATTTCAGTGCATAGAATACAAAGACTTTAAATAAAACGATTTAATAATTTTCTTTAGTTTTCAATCTTTCTCTCTTTTTAAAAATGAAACTTGTGGTTTAATATGTTTCTATCTTCTTTCTTTCCAAGTGGGACCATCTCTTCTCTTTTCTGTTTTCATCAGCATATGAACTTATTCCTCTTGAAAAGATCATACAAAATGGGAAGAGTAAATTGTTGTTGTTGTACCTACAAAATATATCAATACTGCTCTAATTCGAAGATACAAAAGCTAAATACCAACAAACAGCACCATTGAAATTCACTAGTCAGTATCCACAAACAACTAATCAAGTGACTTACCTGAATACAGCTGTATTTGGAATTACCGTATTTCCTTATTGTTGTCATATTTGCAATCTATCTGGATAAATAAGTTTCGAAAAGTACTTTGAGTCAGAAACAGACTCATAGATACAAAGAACAAACTGACAATTGCAAGATGGGAAGGAGGTTGGGGGGCTGGGTGAAAAATGTGAAGGAATTAAGTAGTACTAACTTGTAGTTACAAAATAGTCATGGGATTATGAAGTACAGCATAAGAAATATAGTCAATAATACTGGAATAACTATGTATAGCGCCAGGTGGGTAGCAGACTAATCAGGCGATTACTTCGTAAGTTATATAAATGTTTAACCACTATATTATATACCTGAAACTAATATAAAACAATATTAAATGTCAACTTTAATTCAAGGGGGAAAAAAAAAACTCTAATCACAAAAAAATAAATAAATAAAAAACACTTTTATTACTATTGGGGTCAATCTAAATCTGTCATTGCTCCAGGGGTGCAGAGGGGACCTCGGTTCTTTAAACTGACACAGTAAAGAATTACAGATCAGCAAAATTTAGGAAAAGTAAAATTTATTAAAGTATATTTCAAGAGAGAAATGGGATACATCGAAGATGGCCACAGCCACTTAGAATTCAGGAAATAAACCTTACAGGGGTGGTTACAGGAGTGGTGCCAGACGATTGGCACAAGAGGTCATTTGATTGACATTTGGCTGTTATATAACCTTTTGTCTACTGTGCATGTGATACCTGAATTCAGTCTGTTATAATTAGATTCACGAACTTCCAGGCATATGTATGATATTATAATGATGGTATAATGAGACTAAGGTCAAGCAAGGACAGTGTATGTACTAACGGCTCAGGCGTTTGTGGACAGCCTAAAACCGTGGCTAGTCTGTGGGTTTTTTTACTACCTTGTATTTTAGGATGTAAGGATATTTTTAACAGCAAAATGGGTATTTCCAGGAGGTCTTAAGGGTGATCCCTGGGTTGGGCCTGCATTCTCCCCTTGCTCATGTCTACCTAACTGCCTAATACTTTTGGTTAGTTCTTTCACAGCAAAGAATCAGTTATTTGCATTCTTGAACATTTAGATTATTCTCATAATGTAAGCAACAATTAGTTCCTTAAAATAAATTCCTAATATTTAAAATGCTCATTGTTAAGTAGGCTAATGTTTCAGATTTATGATATATACAACCTAACTGTCCTCCAACACACTAATACAGAGTTCTGAGTTGGCTGAATCCTAGGTAATACTAAATGGTTTATCATCTTTCATTTTTTTTTTGGCCGTTTATACTTAACCTTGCCTCTTCATTAATGGTTTTAGTTCCCAGGCTCTACGTTCTAGCAAAAAGAACTAAAACAAAGAGCAGATTGAATTTATGAGTGAGAGAGGCAAAGTAGCCATTGGGGAGTGATTTAAATAGATCCAGAATGTAAGAGGAATGGATGATATAAGAATCAGCATGGGTTGGATTTAGAGGAGAGTTTTAGAATATTTGGTAAGAGGGAGAAGGTGACTTGGTAGCTTGAACAGATGAGAATGAGAAAGAAATATAATAATTTTTGAAGATTTGTTGTGTATTTTAAATAATATAATCCCTCATCATTTTCATTTTCAATAAATTTCAATATATATTTATGTTGTCTTAAAATTATTTTTAAAATGCTTGAATGCTGTTTTTTTAATGTACCTCCAAGCTGTGACTGAGCAACTGGGCAGTTTAGCTTTGAGAATATTATATTGATTACCATAATTCATAAGTCTAAAATATTATGTCAATTATAAACATGTCAAAATCTTTTGTAACATTCTTTTTGTTATAGTCTGTAACAGGAACTTTTGTTATACTTAATATTCATTATATTAATACTATTTTTATAATATTAAAAATAACACATTTTGGGTTTTGTCAAAATATAAATATTCTGTTCTATCATAAAGTTTTTGATACTGCATGTTCTTTTTTTTCTATGTGGAATTACTGTACGAATGTTTTTTGTATTTTAACCATAACATTTTTATATTAAATTACTCTTCTGGAGATCTAAAAAATTATTATTTAAATTTATAAAGGTAAATGTTTCTATAGTGTTTAAATAAAATTACATATCTCAAAATAAATAATAAGAAAGGAAAAAGAGGTTCTGAGTTTGAAAAAAGTAGTGTCAATGTAAGAATTGCTCAAATCCATAGAGAATTTTTATGAGTTTCTCTGAGCCAAAATGACCACATATGCCAGGGAGCAAGATCTCAAATGCTCCAGAAAATAACAGTTTTGCAGCTTCTTTTATGAATTTGAAATCAAAGAGAAAACTAAGGAAGATTACCTGGAGATGAGAAAAAAGCAAGGCAGGGATTGGATTACAATGTAGGGAATAAGATTATGTGCTCTCTTGAGGGTGGTTATGGCTTTTTTCAAAGGTTTGTTAACCTAAATGCACAGAAACAATGGACAGAACTTGCTTCAGGCAAAGATAAAATTTACTAAAAAGGCGTATGGCTGGGGTGTAACTAACCCACCATGACTTGCTAAATTAGGAATTTATGATCATATTATCCTGATTATACTTTACCTAGAACTTCTTTTTTTGTCCACATTTTTTATCAAATAAAAAGAAAATAATTTTCAGGTCAAATACCGTTATAAATTTTCATAGGATTGTCTATCACAACTTCTAGTACTTGTCAAAAATACAATTTTACCTTTCATTTTTTTGATAATTCGATTAATGTCTTTCTCCTAACAGCTGTATTTAAGAAGACACACTGTGCCTGCTTTTCTTATTGTTGTAGCACAGTGTCTGGCACTTTGTTCGTAATAAATATTCGAAAGTTAAAGAAGCACCTGAGTTCATTAATTTTCGATGCGTACCTGATATAACAGATTGATGGTATTGTGGATGAAAAAGGGTTCTATGGAAAGAAACCTCACAAGATGATCTTATGATAAAGTCCTTACTGAACAGGTCAGGATAGGTAGTCACGCCCCAGGCATGTAACTTTTTCGTGAAAGGTTTATCTTTGCCTGAAGCCAGCCCTGTCCATTGTTTCTGTGCATTTAGGTTAACAACACCTTTGAAACAAGCCATAACCACCCTCAAGAGAGCACATAACCTTATTTACTACATTGTAATCCAATCCCTGCTTTGCTTTTTCCCACCTCCAGGTAATCTTCCTTAGTTTTCTCTTTGATTTCAAATTCATAAAAGAAGCTGCAAAACTGTTATTTTCTGGAGCATTTAAGATCTTGCTCCCTGGCATATGTGGTCAGTTTGACTCAAATAAATTCTTATAAATCTTTAGAGGTCTGGACATTTCTTACGTAGACAGAAACTACTTATTTTAACATATTTTTTATCTACAGCTAAAATCTAGCCAATTTTAAACATCTTTGTTTCCCATAGCAACCACCTTTGAAAAAATGTGGTGCACATTTGTTAACATTTTAGAAACTTAATCTAAGTGCAATTGTAGAATTGTAATTTGGAAAAAGAAACGAAATTATCATCTCCAAGATTTCACCAAAAATATTCACAGGTAAAGTAAGCACTGTCAAAAGAGAAAAATTTCTATTGAAATGATAATGCAATGAACTTTCTGGAGCATAAGCTATAGAATTCATATATTTAAAGAAAGAGCCAGTCAAATGTTAAAAAATAGACAAAAGGAAAAATCTCATGCAATAAAAACTATTCTTTTAAAACTTGAGGGGTAATTTAAAATCTATCAAATATTTATAAATTCACTAGTGTAAATATAATGTCATTTTAAAAGATAATGGAAGTATCTTAAATTTCATGGGCATATTTTAAATTTTATACCTCTTTGAGTTGGATTTTTAGAATTAAATCTAAGATGATACCTAAAATATAAATATTAGGTAGTTGAGTAAACAACAGGAGCCAGGCCCAGGTCTGTAACTATAAAACTTCTTTTGAAGACCTTCCTTAAGGATCTCCCAGAAACACTTCCTTTGGGGGGTTATAAATTACCACAAATCCTAGAGCACAAAGGCCATAAAAGCCCTTGGCTAAACCAGCCACAAACCCTAATTTGCCTACAATTTAAGCCTCATTATATTGTCATTATAATACTATGTTTATGCCTGGAAGTTCATGAATATAATAATAACAGACTGAATTCTGGGTAAGCACATGTGCAGAAGGTGAAGTGTCAATCAAAATGACCTCACTTGCCAATCAATAAGGAATGCCTTTGGAACCATCCATCATGGCCCAAATATAAAGCATCTGGGTCCTTTCTGTGTGCCTTTTTGTGTCCTTTTTGTGGCACCTTTACATTGGTGATTATGGTTATAGCGCTCTGTTGCAGCTCTTCACTGGGCCCATGCGCCTCCTTGGGTTATTCTTTTCTTTCTAAAATATACTTTTAATAAATCTTTTCTAAATCTCACTGACTTGTGATTCTTCTGTGTCAATGAGGAAGAACTGAGGAAAAATGCTCATTACACTTCTGTGCTGCTGTTCTCTCTCTCCCTGCCCCCTGCAGTTGGGGTGATGCCAAACTCTCATCAGCCCCAATGGTAACATAAAAAATAATTATTTAAGTAACTTTAAAAGGAGACTAAGGAAATAAAATCATAAACATGTCCTTTTAAACCTTTTTTCTCCAAAGTCACCCTCAAAGTTGCTAAAATGAATTAGGCCTCCTTATCAGAAAGATAATTTATGTTCTTTTGGCTTTTCCTGCTTATTCTAGAATAAAAAAGCTAAGTCGCTGTAACCGGAGATCCAGTAATAAATAGATCAGGAAGTAAAGTTGCTTGTTTTTCTTTCAAACACCATTCCAGGTTCACAGATAGTTGCTCCACTCTCTTCCATCATGTGAGACCTGGTTACTTTAATCTTGTTTCTCTGGCATCCCCTGGGGTGTGTCCTCACCTGCATCTTCAAAGCTAGGCTTCAGGTATATCCACGTTTAGCTCACAAAAAGGCGAATGGGGTTGTGTACATACAAAGCTTTAGACTAGGCCCAGAAGTAACACAGGTTACTTCTGTTCCCATTCAATTAGCACGAACATGGTCACATAAGCACATCACAAAAAGAGGAGGCTGGGAAGTATAGGCCTTAGCTAGTGGATGCACCATAATTAGCTGTAACTTCATTTCCTACCAAAGAAAGGAAAAGCAGATTTGGGTGCACGTTTAGCAGTTTCCCTCATATATCTGCTTTGTGCTGAATTTAATTATGCCTAAGATATTTCTGTATCATTAGATTCTTTTACTTAAAAAAAATGCCATTCATCATTTTGTTTTTGTCACCTATGACAAGAAAAACAATTTTGAGATGATCTAAATTAAAATTACAGCAGTCAGAGAATAAGAGAAAGACAGAACAATTAGCCTGTTAATAACTGCGGCCTAGCCCTGACAAAAGACTGCTCACATCCATGATTATCTGTTGGAATTTAGGATTAATTTCTAAGTGGCTAGTTCTGCAATTATCCAAAAGAGAAAATAGCTAGGTCCCATAGAACCTCAAGAGCCTCTGCTTCTTACTTACATGTGAACTTTCCAATCTGCTGCCCACAGCCAACCTACAGGAATAGACGCTTCTTCCTTGTGGACTTTGCTGCTCCTATCCCTGAACTAACTCTGCTTCACCTCCCATCCCCTTTGTCTGTAGCTAATGTAAATGCTTTCAGAATGGCTTACATCTTTCTCTCCCCCACCTCCACTTGATTTTTAAATCGCTTGTAAAACTCTGGGAGGATGGTGATGCTGTCTATCCTACCTAGCTATGCTGCTAGTTGGTGTTTTAGACTCCATGCCTCAAGACTAGTATTCTTTTTTATGCTAGCAATGGTCTAACAAAACCTTGCTTTTAAAAAGACTTTTAGCCATGTAAGTTAAAATTTCTTTGCTTAACACCAAAAATATTTATTTTTTCTATTAAGTATTTATTGAGCAACTACTATATATTGGTATGACAGTATTAGTATAAGATATAGAGAATTATATGGCAAAGTAATAGACTTCCAGACATTTGCCATCCACATAAGATTGACACCTTCTGTGGAAAATGATTTAAACAAGTTCATCATGTACTAATAGCAAAAAGTCTCAACAAATCTGTGCCCAGAGAAACCCACAGTTGTAAAAGTTAAGTAAAACAAATCTAAATGCCAAAATCTATAGACCTTTTTCAAAGCCAGTATTATTTTCTAGATATAATGAAGCTAAGTTAACACAATCAAATTGTCAAATCAAAAACACAAAGTTAGAACTCTTCTACAGTATTAAATTTTACTGAGTTTTAAGAATATAAGCAATAGAGACTTGTACATAGCAGATTATAATAGATGGTTACATAGTTTACATGACAATTGGCAAGAAGCCATTCATAAATCAGGTTTGTTTACTATAAACAATCTTAGAAAATTAGGTATATTCTGATAAAATATTCCACAGATAAGAACTTCCAGCTTGCAAATACTATGAGTTTGTTTGCCATATGTGTCATTAGCATGTTTATAAGGTTAGTCCAGATCACCTGCCTTCTTCTTGAGAGTGACATGGACACACATCTCCAACCCAATCCAGCAAGAGAATAGATTACAAACTTTCTGTGTGTAAGCCATTTAACTTCCATCAAGGGTACAAGTCTCTTTCCTCCAAATTTCCTGTCTCTACAGTTGTATTTATGGTTAAATAAACTTGGCTGTAGAACTGTGAACTTCTATACAAATATGAATGTTTTCACGAACTGTTTTACTAAACAAAATGTAGAAGCTTTCACAAATAGCTGGCCTAGGCATTTTATAAGCTAATTATTCATCCTTATGAATTTTTAAAAAATTATTTCTCAGTTTAGGGACATAGTGAAAGGAAGGAGAGAAAGCCATTACATGATATTCTTCACAGAACAGAGCCAGAAGCTTGAAAACAAAACTCAAGGTCTCACAAAATTCTGCTGTAATAATGAGTCCAAGAAAAGTTATTCATCCAGGATAAGGAGGTAAAGAAACACTCATAAGAGAATGAAAATAGAAAAAGAGAAAGAAAAAAATTTTAAACCACTTTCTTTTAGTACATCTAGATTCAATCAGATGAGGTCCCCAGGCTCTCATACAAATCACTTTTCTTCATTGACCATCATAGAGAGTTTAAGAAGCTACAGAGAATTAAAATGCTCTGAACTAAAAATGCATGAAGTCTACAGCTTCATTTCATCCAGTCTTGAGAGCCACATCTGCTATATTCCAGGAAATTAATTTTCCACCTAGTGATTTTCTTTGGTTTTCCCATAATGGAACATTTAAAAATCTACAGATCCAAGAATTTAAAAAGCTGTAGGCAGTGTTCAGTCAACTAATTCTAACACAGAACAGGATACCCTGAAATTAAGGGCAGAGGAATGGAGGTTACTTGAAGCTGTGAGGATGAACAACCCTTTTAAGAATATATAAAAAGAAGATCAGTGGGCTGAGAATTAAATCTTGATTAATGCTTACACTTAAAGGATGAGAAGACTTAGGGAGTCTAAAAAAATTCACCTTTTTGAATATGTGTGTGTGTATGTGTATGTGCGTGCATTCAGAAAGGTAAGTTTACACTTACACTTAGCTGGGATAGTGGGACAAAGGTTAGCGTGTACAACAGTGTCATGTTTCAGAGAAGTCAAGATAATAGACCAAAGAGAAAGAATTTAATGTGACAATGAGTTCATCGCTGACAACAGAGAGACTTCATTAGAGTAACTGGAGAGAGAAACAAAGCTTCCAGAAGATAAGGAGTGAGTGGATAGTCAGCAATGATGGTCTTTTGAAGAATATGGTAATGAAAGGACAGAAATCATTTTGAATTTAACCTATTAACATTTTTATTGCCTTTAACATCTATCAAATGCTATATTTAACCTGGCAAATCATATTTTTCCCTTTTTAACTATTTATTGAAAAACCAATTCTTCTAAAATATCTATGGAATTAAGAATGGCAATTTTCCACAAGCTAGAACTGGTCGCTTTGCTCCTGCTCTATTAAACCATGCTGGGCCTTGGGAGAGGGGTTGGGGACTGGGTGAAAAAGGTGAAGGGATTAAAAAGTACAGATTGGTAGTTACAAAATAGTCATGGGGATCTGAAGGAGAGCATAGGGAATATAGTCAATAATATTATAATAACTATGTATAACACCAGGTGGGTACTAGACTAATTGAGGGGATAGCTTCATAAATTATACAAATGTCTAAACACTGTGCTATACATCTGAAACTAATATGAAATAATATTGAATGTGAACTCTAATTGAAAAATTAAAATTTTAAATTTTTTAAAAAACATGCTGGGCCTATTTGTAATCTAATGAAATAATTTACATATTAAGAACACAGAGGGATTTCACAGATCCTTTATCTTAACTCCACTGTAGTCAAGCTCTGATTAGGAATTCGGGATCCTTTTTTATCCTTGAGAATTATTTTTTTTAATTTCAAGGGAGAGGAATGTAGTTACTTAAGCTGATAATCTAAAACTCAAATTAACTGTACTTAGTTTTTATTTCAGTCATTTATGAAACATTTATTCTGAATGACAAAATCTAACTAGAGACATGACATAATTCAGGGTGCCCTTGATTTAAACATGGGAACAATGAAGATCAAAGCAATGGACTGAGAATATAGTTTGGAGCCAGTGGAAAGGAGAATCGGAAAGCTAAGAGTTGCTGAAGATTGTCATTGCCCATGCCAGAGAGGAGCATAGTCTTATTCACATTATAACAGTAGGAAAAAGAGATAATTAGACAGTACTGATAGACATTATGAAGGAAAAGCAGCAAGGTTCAGCACTAGATTGGATATAGAGGCAAAAGAACAAAACTAGGTTTATAGGATATACACTAAAGTATCTTAACATAATTTGACTACATATGCAAAGAACCAACTTTATGTTCAATCATAGTTTTCAATCTGGTGTTTTAATTCAAATATCATTTGGAAATCAATAATCAGTGAAGAAAATTAAACATTTTAGTTCTACATTGATTCTACTCTTAGAGAGATTTTATATTCCCACATTTGATGTCTGGGAATGTTGGGTCTATTGTATATCAATTTATGTCTTTGTACACACATATATACTATATATACACAAAATATATATACAGATATATAAAAATATATACATGTACCTATGTATTAGATATATATTTTGAACCCCAAATTTTATATAAGTGTATAATTATTTATTTATTTCACAGTGTTTTATAATAAATCTCACTAATGAAAATTCTTGTGCCACGTAAACATAAAAAGCTTAATATGTTTTGAGTTCCAAATTCCATTAACTGATCACAAAGAATTATACTACTTGAAGAAATCTACATGATTTCTTTATTAGCAATACAAGAGCCTAAATATCTCCTCTGACATACACCTTGAGAAGCCATTATCGAGATAATAGTGTCACAAGATATAAGGAACCTGGATCCCTAAGTAATCAAGTAAATAAAAACTCCTAGTTCCAACCACAATGGACATGGCATGAACAATAAATAAACATTTGTTGTACTAAGCCAATGAGATTTCAGAGTTTGGTATCACAATAAAGCCTAGCCTAATCTAACTAAATAAAAATGAATAGGACTCTAGATAAGCAAAAAAGGAAATATCTACCCTGAAAATTCTCAACCATAGGAGTACCTTTACAAGGGTTTAGGATTCAAATTTATGTTGTCAGCATTGTTCAGAAAACTCTTAGCTAAGAAATTAACTTAAGGTTGTCCTTAGCTGATAGTACTTCATAGGTATGTCATAAAAACATAATTAACAAAGTAAGTATTGATAAAACATCCCAAATATGCGCCTCCAAGTCAAAATTATACGACTACAACATATGAGGAAACAAGCCACTATGAACAAAAGCCATCAGATAATAAAATCAAATTATATTCCCATGATTTCAGATACTAGAATTATAAGACCTAGACTATAACATAAATACATTTTATATTTTTAAAAGAATAAAAGATTGAATCTAAAATTCAGAAAATATACTGTCTGAAACAAGCAGAAAGAATTTAAAGTAAAACAAATAACATAAAATTTAAATAAAAATATCATGAATATTTAGAAACAGCAGTTATAGACATCTGAAAATATTATTCATAAGCAGAAAAATAGATGTAAATAAATTAGGAAGACGGAGAATCCAAAAGAAATTAAATAGAGGTTAAGAGACATGGAGTATAAACTCAAGTTGAACATATTTTAATTAGAGTTCCAAAAGATAATGAACAGATAGGAAAAAAGAAAATTTGAAAGACAAGATGGCTGAAAATATTCCTGAATTGATGAAAAGCATAAATCCTCAAATTTAGGAAACATGGTATCTCCCAAACAGGATAAATAAAAGAAAACCATACTTGGACAAATTTCGATGAAAAATTTGAAGAGCACTAAAGACAAAAAGAAGATATTAAGCAACCAGAGAGAAGACAGATTCTCTGCAAAGAAATAACAATTAGTCTGACTTTGTTCACATAAACAATAATATTTTGTGAATAATCACTTATAATCATACAATACAAGAATGGTTTAACACTAGACATTTTATTAATTCAATTCACTACATTAACAGATTGAAAAAAGAATTAGTGGACCATCTTATAAGAACATGTTAAAATGAAACACTTTTCTGTTTTGCTGAAAGCCGCAGGTACAGGAACAAAATGGTAGGTCCTCTATAATTGCACGTTTTAAAGCAAGAGGCTAATTCAACTGGGCAGAATTTGCAGAAGTGTTAGAAAACTAGTTTAGTGATGCTTGGCTCAGCACTTAAAATGAGGATATACAAGGAGTAGTGAAAGTGTTGATCAGCTTGTCAGAGAGATTGGTTGAGAATATTCATTTGCACAGAGTTGTTGGAGTGCTATGCACTTCTTCCTGACAACTTCCAGGGAAAGTGGGGAGAGGGTGCTTCAAGCCAAGAAAGATGGAATACAAAGGAACTACTTGATATACGTGCCCCTGGGGTTTGGAACACACAGAGATATAAGGTTGTGGTCCTGGACCCGAAGCAGCAAAAAAATAGAGAGGTTAGGCTGGATTAGGGGTGGGTGGGACTTCCACTGCCATGTTGTTATTGTTGTTACTTTCAAAGTTGCAACCAGCATGGGATTTTATCCAAAACAGAACTTCCTGGAGATGGGAACAAACAACAAAACACTCCTGAAAACATAGGAACTGAGTCATAAATGTCAAATTGAAGATGATATAACCTGTAACAGAGGACTTAGTGTTGAAGATTCCCAGGAAGAAAGCCTCTGGATATTCCAGAAATGCATTCCAGAAAGAAACATAGCAGCTTAAAATGTCTGCCAAGTCCAGCAGTTTCTAACCCTGGAAAAAAAGAAAACCAGCTCACTTAAACCTGTTCTGTTTTCTCCTCAATCTCTCTCCTCCTAGGCTTGACTCTAGAGGGTCCACAACAGCCAGGAATAGCAGAAGTGGCAGAGTTCCAAGAAAAGAAGCTAATGATACTCTTTGTCCTACTTTAAGCTTCCAGACCTGATACAAAACCAAGATAGGAAATGAGAAAAGGCTGTGGGGCTTGGATAACTCAGATTTCAGATTACCCCACCATAGATAATTTAGCTACTGAAATGATACTATTTCTGGGCTTAAAAGTGATAGAAAACTCGGAGTGACAGGAAATACCACATCATCTACATGAAATTTCATCCCATGTCAGGAAAAGAACTAGTATATAAAATAGGTAAGAAGTGAAGGAGGAGAGATGAGAATAAAGCTGTTTTCTGCTCACGCTCTGTTGAATTCTGCTTTCTATTTAATGGATATAATCTCAATAGATGTAGACAAAGCTCTCTATAAAATTATTCACTCATACAAAGTAAGTAAATAAATATCTCAGCAAACTATGAACAAAAAGATATGTCCTCAACCTGAAAAAAAATATCTACCAATTACACAACGAAAACTCGTACTGAAAGATAAACTTTAAAACATTTCCTTAAGATCAGGGAACAGGAAACACTAGGGTGCCCTGTGTCATTGATTATTTAATATTGTATAGGAGCTGGTCCTAGTCCACACAGTAAGATAATTTAAAAGTATAATAAATAGAAATAAAAAACAAAACTGTCATTATTTGAGGATAATTATGGCTTTTACAGAAAATGTTAGAAAAATTTACAAATTGATAAGATTAATAAGAGTTAAGCAAGTTTTCAGATATAAAATAAATATACAGAAGTCAATTCTATTTCTATTACCAGCAAGAAACAAAAAATATAATTTTAAAAAGATAACATTTGCAATAGCAACAGAGAAGTAATGAGGTATCTAGGAAAAAATATTTTTTTAAAGGTAGAATATTATTGGTCTTCTTGGAAAATATTATTAAATTCATTAAAAGACAATAAAGACCTATGCAGAGATCTATATCATACCTATGAAGACTTGTTATCAAAGGATGCCAACACTTTTCATTAATCTAGAAGTATCATGAAAACCCAGTCAAAATTCCAAGATGGTTTTTCATGGAAATTAGTAAACTAATTTAAATTTTTTATATGAAAGAAAAAAGACCAAAGGGAGCCAAGATGGTTTGAAGAAAGCAGTGATAGTACCAGGGAACAAGGATATTCTTGTCACATAGAAAAATAAAAATCAAGTCTTTTTATGAATCTGTAATAATTAGGATAATGTGTCATAGTGGTGGACAAATAGATCAATAGAACCCAGATTCAGTCTTATTAATAATGTGAAAATATGATACATATTAGAGGTAGCATTGCTGATTACCATAAAAAAATAAACCATTCAATAAATGATAGATTATCTACATGAAAAAAATAAAATCAAAATGGAATTTAAATTAAATTAAATTAAATGTCTATGAAAAAATATCACTAAATTAAGGGCCAAAAGACAATAAGCAAATATTAAATATTTAGAAGAAAATATAGGTGAAAAATTTTATGATCTCAAAGAATTTTTAATAAGACACTAAAAAAATTATACATATTAAGATTCATAAATTTGAGTTTTATTCAAAATAAAAATATCTGTTCAAAAGATACCATTAAAAATTAAGAAATACCACAGATTGGGAGAAAACACTTGAAAAGCACGTAAAAATAGCACAAGATTAGAGTCTCTAATATATTAACGAATATTAACAAATCAATACAAGTTCAACAATCCATGAGAAAAATGGACAAAATATATAAGCAAATAATTAAAAAAATAAATCCAAATGCCCAATAAACATAAGGGAAAAAGCTTAACATTAGAGATATGCAAATTAAAATCACAATAAAATATCATTTCACAGAATTAAGTAATTAAGAAACCTGACAATACCTAGTAGAATAATGGAAATTCTTATGCAATGCTTTTTGGGAATGTAAACATGTGACTACATTGGAAAGCAATTTGGCAATATTTTGTAGAATTAAAAATGCACAAATTCTATTGATCAACAAATCTACTTCTTGGTAACTTCTCTGAGAATCTCTAGCACATATGTAAAATATCCAGACCATCATTCTCATTAAGTTACTACAAAAATACTTAGAGCATTTTTTTAAACAATCCATTCTAAGAAGAATGAATAAATAATGACATGTGTACATGATGGAATACTGTACAGCAGTGAAAATTGCTGAATTGCCAAATTACTTCACTAGACCTATACAAACACCATTGAGGAGGTCAGAAAAAAATTCTAGCTGAAAACTGTACATTCAAAAATATTACCTACATTGATGATCCCACGTAAGTCAGAATCAGGAGACAACAAATTTTTTAAAATGAATTATCAACAGCAATAATGTTATATCTAGTTAACAAAGTGATTAAAAAGCAAAAAAAGAGACTCTTAGAATCAAAGAATAACAAATGCAGGAAACACCTACATTTCTAGGACTGTGGGAACAAAACTAAATCTCAGACCTTGGAGAAGAGGGCCCAATTAATTGGTACTGTTGTTTGCAAACAAGGAAGGACCTCACAAAGTTGAGATTCAAACTATTAAGATGAGGGACATTTATGGTTGGTGCCACGCCTCTGAGGAGGCAGCAATAAGGCTGGTTCTAGGAGTGTAAAAACTGCAAACTGGATTTGGCTGGTACTAATGAAAGGAACTGCTACTGCCGGGGTGAAGAAGAGTTCCTAAGTTAAGCGTCACAGGAACACAGGATAAACAAGAAGCAAATCCCTTACTTCTCCATACAGTCTCCCTCAAGTGCCTCTATTAGTGGAGCCCAACAGGCAACTAGATGGTGAAGCAGAAACATGGTCTGCAGAGTCCTTGCCTGGCATCCCACAGCAGTGTAGAAGGGTGGTATGAGGCTAGAGACAATTGTGAATAATTGGTACACTATTTAGTTTAAAATCTGCCAAACAATATTTTATATTTAATATATATTTAGTAAATGTATAAAGAAATGTGTGGGAACAGATTTAGGTGCATTCCTAAGTATTGATTATCTTATTCTAGGCATTTTGGATGTCTGGAATATTTCATTAAAAACCAGTCAGGGATGTGGTCCTTTTATGGAAAGGAAGGAAATGAGAGAAATTTACACACATATCCAAAATACCGCTACTACCATCTAGTATCATGGTGAGTGTTTTGTTTTCATGATATGTTCAAGATAAAAGTTCCTACATCATATGACCACTGGAATACAGATTCATATCAAGTGAATGTTTTGACCTGGTACAAAATAGATGGTTTTCAAATCTCTTCCAGGTTGATACTTGCTCTTAGGAAGAAGGACAATTCGTCCATGAAGTCCCCATCTGCTTGTCTGAGGAACACCTATGGTGATGTGTACTCTCCTAATTTAGGTGGCAGTAATGCACTTAGTGATATTATCTCTCCTTAAAATATCATCTACTGGCCAGAGGAAACTGAAGAAACATTTATTTCAGGTTATTTAAAAAGGGAACCTTAAAACACACATTGAAATATTTTATTCAACATTTGTAACTTTTATCTGACATTATACAGATTTATTTTGACAACCTATTTAGCTGTTTACAAGTCTGTTTTGCTTTCTTGTAAGTATATTTTAAAGGTTTATGTTGAACATATTTTTTATAAACCTTATAATGATGCAAAAACAAACATCAGGAAAATTGAACGCATCAATAATATGTTTTACCCTCATAAGTCTGCTTGAAACATGAGTACCAAAAAATTTTTTAATGCTTGTATTAGAAATCAACTCAGATTTATGAAACAAAATTGCTTGAGAAAATATTTCAGTATAATCAATTCACCTACCAAACCTTGGAGAGTGATACTTCCAGACATCCATCAATTACCAAGAAAGGGTAATTATATCTCCCAAATATCTCAACTTCATCTACTTCTCTCCATTCTCATTGTCAATTATTTAATAAAAATCTCTCTATCTTCAATATCATCACCTACTGCCTCAGCCTCACCACTGATCATGTCTGGTGCATAACGGATTATTCAAAATATTCGTTCACAGAAATAAATAAATGAATGAACAAGTGAATTTTGAATATCTCATAGTTGTTAATGCCAAAGCATTGAGGTAAAGGATCAGGACTGAGAAGTGGGTGGTGGCATATGGGAAAAGCAGGAGAGGAGCAGAAGGTACATGAAGCGGTGACTGAATATTTTCATGTTATACTGTTTTCAGAAAGTCTTTAATATTTTCATAATGTAGAATCAGAAATGCTTTTAAAATATACCCCAAAAATAAGCTTTCCACAACTATTTTCATATTGTAAAAGTAACTGAAATGTCTCAAGTCCTAAGTGAAACGTTGTAAGAAAGTTGTGAAAAATATAAATAAGACTTTCAATTAACCATACACCAAATTAAGTCACCAAAGTTCTTAAAAACATTTATGACATTTTATTCCTATTTATCTTATTCATTTATTGCTAGCTTTTCATTTATATAATATCATATCAGTCACATAGCAGATATTTAATAAATGTTGCTGATTCAAATGTCATTTGCTAACAATTACAGATTCAGATGTTTTTGTTCAAAAAATTATTTTGTCACCCTTCACCATAATAACCACTTAAATATTTAGATGGAAAAATAATTTTTTACATTTATAGATGTACCCTTTTTTCAACTAAACAGGATTTGATTCAGCATGGATTCTAAGTATAAAGTAGAATCCAATGATTTAAGAACTTGGTAATTGGTACAAGTCATGGTTGTTCCACACTATCAAATTTGCATTATAAGCATCTTTTCCAGTGACATTGTATAATGGCTTTACATCTATCACTTCATCTCTAAACAAGACTAGAAATTATCTAATCATCACAAAATTCAGAGTGAGACTAACACTTTTTTTTTCTTCAAATTATTTAGCTAAGGTAAACAATGGATTTGTTACATTAAGGCAGTATTTTGGTATATAACCGAATTATTGACTACATATTATCAATTTTCTATATAGTTCCAGGACAGATTTTTAGACTTGTAAATGTATAATACACTTAGCAAAAATGTGTTGTCATTCTTCATTTGTTTCTCCTATATCTTAAAAGTATTGATGCTAGCAGATATATCAGTAGTGGATGAAGAGAACAGTAATATAATCTACAATATGAAATTTCTACTGAGTCCACTGTCAGACAATCACTCAAATCCTAGCCCTGCCACTTAGTAGCAATAAAAACCTGAATAAAGCACTTAACTTTCCAGAGCTTCAGTTTTCTTTCTCCGTGACAATAACAATATCTAGTCCACTTATTGCAGAGAAATAAGTAAGATGATATACATGAGGTCTGGGTAAAATGCAAAGCACTGTTTGAATTGAATTAATATTTGACATCTTATATAAAGGTCCAAATAAAGAAGAGATTAAATCAACAAAGGAGGAAGATACTTTGTACTGAACATCATTAGTACAATAGTTCCAAAATGGACTTGCCAGCTCCTAGCCCAAGAAAGGATAATTATATCTCCTAAATATTTCAACTCCATTCACTTCTCTACATTTTCAGCATATGCTCAATGATTATTTGTGTAATTAATTAATTAAATCAAAAAAAATTATATACTAGTAGCAAGAAAAAAATCTAAGACTGGAACAACATTGGAAGAGGAGAAGGCACCTTATAGAGTATGCTTAGATTCCAGGAAACCCCTCCCCACTCTACATCAGTGATCATATAGAATAGCAAAGCATGGATGATGGAAAAGCATCCCTTGTGAGACATAGTGTGTGCTTCTGCTATGGCTGAGGAATTCAGCACTGAGGCACTCTTGGTTCTTTAACAAGGGCAGAAAAACTACAAAAGAGTGTAGTAGGCACTCCTATGCTGACTGGCTGACTCACTGTCATATCCCCCTTTTCAGAGAAGTGTACTTGATCCACAAGGGTGAGTCTCTTAACAAATTTACTAAGAGATGCCATGTGTAGCCAGAGGTGATCATCAAAACCTAAGCTAACCAATCAAATTCTCTCTCTGAAGAATTTGTAGTTTTTACGCACAGTCACAGAAACTAGGTGTCAATGGAGTATAGAAAAGGGAAGATTCACAAATTCTTCTTCAAAGATCCCCAGCTTTCTCCTGGTTATTCAAATCCTCTTAAGAGTCTATGTAATATATTAGTACACTCCTAATAAATTTTCCTTTATGCCTAAACTAAGGGATTTTTTTTTTAAAGATTTTAAAAATACAATATGTAAGATATTATCTGGCCAAGTTGTGTCATGCAATCTGCTACCTACACTGAGCCAAGTTCAGTTTGAGTTATAATGGCTGCCAAACTGGCATTCCCAGAGAGAACCACAACTCAAGAGAGAAGAGATCCTGGAAGTGAGAGAGAAAGACTTGGTTTATACCATTGATAACATTGAAGAGAAAGAGAAATTAAAATCTAGGATAGATATGGAAGGAAATAATAGGCTTCAATGTCATTACACAGAATTTAAAAAAAAAAGGAAATTTGGTATTTTTAGGGAACATTTTTTATCTTTATTGAAGAAAGCAAGTTTGCATTTAAAGAAGGGGAAATTGTAAATAGTTTTACAGTTAATAGTTAACAGTGTGTTTCCTTAGCCCAGGATATCCAGTCCATAAATATTCCTTGGATGTCTAAGGCATGGACAAGAAAGTGGGTTATTGAAACTTCAAATTTCCCCCAAATTTATGCTTATAAAGTTATATAAACTTTTTTTCATGAGATTTCTAAATATGGAGGATAGTTTAAACTCAAAAGTGTTCTAATTAGTAGTTCATAATAATGACAATCCCTTGTTGTAATTATTTAAAGGTTTTATAATCATAAAATCATATACTGAAGACCACAGAGAGACACACATGGCAGGCAAACCATGTTTATTCATCACTAAATGATTTATATGGATTAATCTCATAATAAAAGTCAGGAAATTGAAAATCTTAGCTAAATTTAAGCACAATCCCCCAGAGGCATGCATTGCTCGAGTGAGAAATAACAGTTTCTAAAAACAGGGTTAGCAGCTAATATCATTAATATTCTAAAGTCCTCCGAGACAGCATAGACAAATCATTGATTTTTACATTTATCTTTCTTGGACTTCTGTAGTCACTTCAAGGTGTCTTCATGTAATCCACTCATACTAGAGAATGTTTTCAAGGATATTCTAAATAATTAACCTTCTTACATTGGAGTTCAAGTGTCTCTCTGTGATAAAGCACTTGAACACCTCAAAAGCATAATTATAGGCATACCCTTGAGAGTTGGGATATATCAAGTTCTCAAAATAAGGGTGGATATTAAAACTGATATAGTAGCAATTAGTTATTATAAATTTTCTCCATTACCCAGCCTATTGGATTGTGTCAGCGAAATGTAATTCTGCTTAAAGGAGTCCACATAGTTTCTGATTGCCACAAGTTTCAATTCTCAGTCTTGAATTTATTATAGTATTTCAAATGTATGTAAGTATAATAAGTTTTTAAAATCATGGTTTAAATGTATGGAGTAAGCAATTTTGAGTATTTGACATTATGCCAAATACCAAACAGGCCCATAAAGACGACCTTCATAAAAAGCCATACTGACTTTGACCCAACATGTATTTTCACCATAAATATCTTAATATGTAGCTTTTAAAATGTAAAATGAAAACTTTTATATTCTTTTTATCAATAAATAAATTCATCTAGTAATCGAAGTATTTTTCTAAAATTTCATTTTTCTAGAGTCATTGAAAAGATCATTCCAAAAGAAGTCAAGACTATACTATGAGAATAATTTTAATATTCTCTATCTCTAGTACTAGCATATAATACACAATGACAGATAAGCTTTTTAAATATTATATTTAATCCAAGAATTTTAGGATGAGATATCCTTAATCAATAACACACTCTATCTGGAGGGGTCTTTTTAAATTATGTTTAAACTTTTTGTCATAATTGATTGTTGTATTTCTATTCATGATGAAACGTGTGCATGTATGTGTGGTTTTTAGGTATAGGTCATTTAATAGTACAAATGTAACCACTGTCTTCAAAATCTTTCAATGGCTTCTCATATACTGCTAAATAATATCTAAAGTTCTTGCCATGATTACAAAATCTTACATGGGATAGGCCTCCACTATCACTTGACTTCATAGCCTATCTCCTAGCACCAATTATCACTATTCTGCTCCTCTCTCCTAATTCTGGCTTCCTTACTGTGTTCCAAAGCCTTTGCTCATTTTTTCTCTCTTCTTGATGTACTTTTGGCCAAAATAGCCATAGGCTTACTCTCTCACTTCCTTCAAATCCCTGTTCCAATATCATCATGCTCCCTAAAAACTAATATTACACATACATGAACACACACACATATACACATGCACACATGCACACACCACTCAGGTCTATTCATCTTATCCTACCTTAATTTGCTGTTTGTTTGTTTCTTTTGATAGTACTTATCACCCCCTGACATGTTTGTATGTCTATTTTGTGTCTTCTATGCATAGAAAGTATATTAAGAAGAAATTTTATTTTATTAATTGTTGCATATACAATGCCTAATGCAGTGCCTGACACTCAGGAGTTGTTAAATAATTTTTAGATAAATAAATGAATAAATAAATGAATAAAATCAATTATCAATTTTTAAAATCAAACACAAATACTGTTGTTTATGCTTGGTATTACAGCATTAAAATTCTGCTTTATTTTCTCTTAAAAGTCTTCAACCCACCTATAACTATTTTTTAATCATAATTTTTTTCTTATAACTCTAATAAAGTAATAAATAAATGTCAAAGTCTGGAAAACACCATAACCATTGCCATTTATAGTATACATATAAATATCGACACATACATCAAAACAAGAAAAAAAGAACACTGGAAACCATTTTATAGATTATGGTCACTTTCTTGGGTGACCCCACCCCTCTAAAACCAAAAAAGAGAGGAAGGAAGAAAAGAGGGAAGAACAGAAGGAAATTACATGAACTTTTAAACTAGGCATGCAGTTTTAAGGTTAACATTTTTCTAATCCCTAGTTATGTTTATTGTTTCTAGTTTGTATCATTCATTCTTAGATTCTTTGTGTAGAAGCATTCAAAAGGCAATTCGGTGAATCTGTGATCTTTCAGTATATGATCATTATAGACAGCAGTAATGACTAGTTCTGGAAAATCCAACCATTATGCAATGACTGAACACAATTATTGATGCCTTTCCAAGAATATAATCTTGTGTAAGAAACATTATTCTTCAACATGTTTAACATGTTTAATTTCTAATAGTTTTCTTGGTCATTTGATCTTTACTCATTTGTTCCAGTACTTCCAATGAATAGTATATGTCACTCACGTGTATGATGAGATGGAATCTAATTGAGACAGACTTTCTAACTACATCCCTTGTAAACTATACTTAACTTATTATTTATTACATCTATTAAATAAGAAAACTTTAGTATCTATGGTATATAATATAATAAAATATCAGCATCTTAGTTTAAGTTTATGTTCTCATGGACATCTGAGAGTCTGCATTGGTCAATGAAATAGGAAGGGATTAAAGCAGGATGATATCACCAAAACTGATGATCAAAAAAAAAATTGACTGTGGCATATAGATAGCTGATGAGAAAAGACTGTGTATTAAGAGGACAACATTACCTGTGATTGGATCCAAGCCACCAAATATCTCAAAATCGTTTATTATTGCCAAAAAATAAGGCAAATGATTGAATAGAATAGTAAGTAAAGAATTATTAGTTGTAATAAAAGCTATGAAAAAAGGAAAAAATGAGTTGCTGAGAAAATAAGCAAAGTGAGAATGGGAATTGAGGACCTATTTCAGATAGAGTGGTCAGGAATGGTCTCTCTGAAAAGGTGATTTGTAGCTTGAGTCCAGAAGGATTCAGTGGAGTTAGTCATGAGAGATGCAGAGGGAAGACTGGTTCAGGCAGAGAAGAAATATGGGCAGAGACCCCATGCCTGGGAAAAACTTAGCATATCTGAAGAAGTAAAAAGCAGACCAGAATATCAGGAGCACAGTGAGCAAAAAGGAGAGGGGGTAAAGCAAGCAAGGATTGTCATACAGTACTCTTCAGGCTATGACAAGACATTTGTGCATGACTCTGAGTCCAGCAGAACACCACAAGTGTTATAAGCAACAGAAGGCCATGACCAGATTTATGTGTTTTAAGAATGTCACTGTAGTACGGAGAATGAATTGGAGGGGACCAAGAGTAGATGCAAGGAGGCTGCTGCTCTATTCCCAGGGAAAGATATAGAGACATATCTGGTTGGAAGAATTGATAGGCTGATTTGATAGACTGGATGTGACGTATGAGGGCAAGGGAGGATTCAGGGATGGTATTCATATTTCTGGCTTGCTCAACTGAGAGGATGATGAGAGTATATTTCTAAAAGAAGAAAAATTGTTGGAGTGGGGGTGTGAAAGGGTTGAAAATGTAAGTGGAAAAAACAAGAGTCTTAAAACATGTTATATTTGAGAAATGGTGAAACATCCAAGCATAGCTGCTAGTAGACAGCTTGATATACTAATCAGCAGTTCAAAGGAAAGACAAGGGCTAGGAATTAAAATCTGTTTTGTTCTATCTCCAGACAAACATTGGACACATTCACAATAGGCTAGGGAGACTGTATATTAAAAGGATGTAGAAAATATCACTTGCAGGTGATGCTTTCTATAATTTAAATGATATGCTGACTATTCCAGCCACTTCCTTCTGCCTTTCTCTATTCAATAGGACTAAGGCAGTTAAGGTAAAGCCCACCTAAATTGGTAAAGACCTGAAACCATACCAGTCTCTCTTCTCTCTCTCTCTCTCTCTCTCTCCTCTCCCTCCCCCTCATCCATTTGATTACTTTCTATTTACAGTTCAGTAGTAAAATCTGAAAATTGATTTTGTAAGTAAGCAGGGTTTATTCACTTACAGCCTTCCTAACTTGTTCAGGAGGAAAAAAAAAAAAAAAAACCATGGCCACAGGTCAGCTTAAGTACTCTGCACTGTGGTTGAGGACTCAAGGTCAGCCAACAATAATGTGGTACTTTATCCTATATGCCATTTTTCCTTGTGAATATACCCCTCAAGGAAATGATGACTGTGGTCTAAGGTAATTTTTAGATATCCTAGATGCCACATTGTCATTATTTCTGATAAAGCTCAATGTCTTTTTCTAGTCTCACATTGTACCTGCTAGATGGTTGCCTGCTTTGCCAATTAATTTGCAGAATTTAATAAATAAGACTCTCACTATATATCATTTACTGTCTTTTTAGACTGTACTCTCAGTAAATATGAATACTCCACTGATTCCATTTAACTTGTAACAGATCCGGGCACCTGCTTCTGGGCTGCAGCTCATCTCAGCTGTGGAGTTTTTTAAATGCGTTAGCAATTGAAGTGCATCTTTACTATTGAATGGCATCCCTCATCTGTAAAGCCATTTACAAACTTTACTGATCAAGCTGTACATTTCTGAGTTGGAATTTAATCTACAGAGCCTTCTGCAAAATGAGCTGAATCCTCTACTAATCATGGGCAATAGTAGAATTTATTTGGTTTGCAGTAATTTGCATTATTTGCTTATTATACCCCTTGGTTCCTGCTGCAGACTGCTGTGCAGTGTTGCTGGAGCTAGGAAATCACTCTCCACATCATCCTACTCCCGAGGTGAGAACATTTTGATGGTGGATGAAATATCTTCTTAATGTGAGAATCTCACCATTCACACATGCATATATCCTCTCTTTATGTCCATATGATGCAATACAGTGAGTGCTGCCTGGGTATCTCTTTACAAACCTATGAAGTTATGATATTCCAAAGCATTAAACCAAAAGCAACATTACTCCATTTTGCTATAGTCTCTTTATGACTCTCCTTAGCCTAACAACAAACATTGTTTGTATTCCATGTAAGCCCCTAATGCTATTAAAATAGTTCCTGTGCTACATACTACCACTGTTACTACAGAAATGATGCAGTAAATTAAACAGTTTAATAGTTAGAATTAATTTATCAATACCAGATACCATTTTGTGAATTCTACTCCAAAAAAAAAAAAAGGTTTTATTCCAACTAAAGTATAGAGGATCAACGACTCAAAATTCCATAAATTAAAGATATTTAAGCACAAAATTTTATAACTGGTTAGCAAACCTAGATAGACTGCAACAGATAATTACAATAAAATTGGAATACTGTTTTAAGAAATAAATTGCACTTCTACAATACTCTGGGAAATGCATTGTTTCATATGGAGAAAGAATAAACACTTCTAGAAAAGGATTGTATACACATCCATCAGTATCTGAACCAACATCTAGACTTGTCAGGTAAGATCAATATACTTGCTTCATGTTTACATCACAGAATGGAAAGAGAGCTTTTGACTG
Source organism: Pteropus alecto (assembly GCF_000325575.1). Taxonomy (NCBI): domain Eukaryota; kingdom Metazoa; phylum Chordata; class Mammalia; order Chiroptera; family Pteropodidae; genus Pteropus; species Pteropus alecto. The sequence goes on from NW_006442484.1 coordinate 59,542,311, forward strand.
GATAAGATAATACCTAAGTTTAATCCTGGTGTATCAGAGGATAAAGCACTCAATTGTCCAAGAGGTTATAAAATTTGTTTTAGTACCTTGTAGACATTAACTATATACACATTAGACCAGATAAGAGAATATGTACAATGTTGAGAACAAAAATATAAAACTGAGTCACTCATTTATACTTGTTGAATATTTTTCTAAAGAAAGCACATAAAAATGACTAAGGTTGCCTACAGTATGCAGACAAGAAAACATATAGCCCAGTATTACAGTCAGGAACTATGTTATATATTAACAGATTCATACCTCAATCGATAAATTATATGCATAAAAGTTTAATAATTCTAACATGACAGAATTTGTTAAAAATAAAATACATAAGTCTTCACCTTCTTTTTTAAAAATGATCTTCACATTTGCTCAGGGAAGATCAGAACCGCCAATAATGGCTCCATTGATGGATCTTTTTATACATGTTCTTAATTTGTTTGCTGAAAAATAAATGTTCTAAAATTTAAATTAAATTATAAAAGCTATAAAATATTACACTTGGTTTCTTTACTATTTAGACATCTATAGCATCTAATAGATTCAGGGAAATCTATATGAAAAAAATAGCTTTTGAAGGTTTTGCTAAATATATTTTTCCTTTTGCCCTAATACACTTTAATCCTGGGCAGGTTCTTCTGTGTTCGGGCCACCCATTGATTTTGAAAGCTGCTTCTCGGAGAGCCCTGCCAAGCATATTTCAAGAATCCACTAGTTGTCAAGAAGAAAGGTTTAATTTCCAGAATACAATTCAAACTATTTATATTTAATCCATTTTATAAGATAATTATTCTTATATTGTAGGGAGTAAAATGTCTCAAAAAAATTCAAAACTTTTTTAGAAAATATGTGTATCAGTGTGCGGGTCCCAAGCCCAGATGGTCCCAGGTCTGTCTGTGATCCAGGCTCATGGCTAGGAATAAGATTTAGAATGCTTCATTAGTGTAGTAGGGCGCCTGTGCCTAAAATATGTAAATATGCTTCAGCTTATTGTATCACACATGTGTGGCCGAATGCTACTATTGTACTCTAATCTGTGTGGAGCCATGGTACCCTGGAGAGCAGAAGGGGAGCAGAAGAAGGGGAGCAGAAGAAGTGCATGCAATATCATGCTCCCCCCAATAGAACTGCACTTCCCACAATAGAACTGCACTCTGCACAATAAAGTTGGTGCCTGCCATTTCATACTCAGGTCTGCCTTTTGTGCATTCTTCCAACTGAGTGTCTCACCATTGAACCTTCCTTTCTCAATCAGCTCTGTGCTGACACAGTGTCCTTTATTGTTTAGTTGTTTTCTAAATAATTTGTATAGTGTACACTCCAGTGGAGACATGCTCACAAAATCTCCTATCCTACTATTAGATTTTTGCCAAATATAATGGGACAGAAAGACAGCTCAAACGAACTAGGCAGGCAGAAGAGTAAAAGCTAAAGCAAAACTATTCCAAGTTTAAAGATGTATAAACTTACAATTGAACTCTTGCTGAGAATATGAGTGACATGCCTGTCTCTGGTCAACTGAAGGTCCTACGTAAAACAAACTGTAAATTTTACTCTAGATTTTACCTAGAATGATCCCTAGATTTATTCATTTAAGCGCTCACTTATAACTAATTCCTTGGGGACTACCCAAGATGGTATATAGCATTGAACTCAGGGCTTACTTCTTGGTTTCCATCTTATCCACAAACAAGAAAGAAGAAAATGAAAGTAGACCAACAATGCATGGCTTATCCAGACAACGTTATGCTGCTATTAATTCAAATTGGGGGAGCATTATAAAATAGAGCCCTGTGTGGAAAATAACTGAATGCTTGCTTAGGATGCTTTTGTGTGAGAAGGTTACCTCATCATCACCACCACCACCACCAACCCCCCACAAAAAATACCAAACCCCTCATCTGTGAAGACAATGTCTCTGGGAGATGTGTTAGCCAATGGGATCAGCAAAGGAACTCCTACATCCATGCTAGAAAATAACCCAATAGATAACAAACAACTAAAACTCTTGTGTGATAATATACTAATAGTCATGTCAGCATTGGGCAAAGTCCTAATCTTAATGTCAGCTGTATAGTTATTCAGATAAGGTGACACATCTCAACTTTTCTGACACTGCCTCCTACCAAAAGGGAACAGAATGCCCAATGCAAAAAAATGTGTTCTAGAAAGTACCACTTTAATCATCCCAAGAAGAAGATGCCTGGTCCATGAGATTATCATTCCCTTAACTAAGAGAAAATAGTTAAGAGAGAGTTGATACCATATCCTTTGTCATCCACTACACTTTCCCCTTTTTAAAAATATCTAGTATTAAGAGAGCTTGATTTGATCCAAATTGTCTGGCACAGTTATAGTTAAGGAGTATAACCAAAAGACCATACATAAAAACTATATGAGTGGCTTTTTTTGTTTTTTTGTTTTTTTGTTTTTAACGTTGAAATTGAGGATTTATAGGTAAGGTTTATTTCCTCCTTCGTCTTCTTCTAAAATTTTCAAATGTCCTTTATCTTAGTGTTTCATGAGGCCCAAATCTCTAAAAAACAAAGGTGTTACATAATAAAAATACCATTAGCAATTACAAAGATAAAAGTATCTCCACTCTTTTGAGCCTTAATTATACCCTAAAAATCTACCTTTGATAGCTCCCTCTAAATGTGTTCCACCTTATTTTATAAATCAATAATTTTCTCCTCATAGTTTTCTAAAATGTAGATTTCATTAAATATATAAAAAAATTACTACCAATGTGACTGTAATTATCAATGAACTCTCTCATAAATAAAACAGGAAAAACATGTATGATTTTCAATAGAATTGAGTATATAAATATTTATTTTATATATATATATATTTCAGGAATAAATCTCAAGTAAGGTCAGTATAGGAATTATATACAGTGAAAATTTTGTAAAAGAAATGAGAAAACAGTAAGTGATGGATGAAACAAGTACCTTCTGGACTTTTGAAGAACAGTGCAAGGCAAGCAATTGGCTAGGCTGTGTGAATACTTATCCAAATCACCAATTCATTTTTTTTTTTCCTTTGAGAGACCTAACTACTGCATATACATAGTAAAAGTCAAAAACCAGTTCAGTTCAACCAGAAATAAGTAAAACATAAAATTTTAACATGTACTTGAATAATAGATCTAATCTAGCTTGAAATTTTCCCTTGAAACACTTCAGAGCATTGCTGCAATTCTCCACTTCTCTTTAGCTAGAGTGATCCAATATCAACGTACAAGGAAGGACACTGAATACCTAAAGATGTTACACCATGCCAGAAAATATTTTATTTATTTATTTTTTTTTGCTTTTTGTTACTCAAAACTTTATTTTGCCCAAGAAATCAGAATAACAAATATGATTAGAAAATAATTGTTTTAGATGGAAGCATATCAGAAATTAAAATAGAAAAGGTGAAAATACGGAGATTATGCAGAGCTAGTATGACAGGGTATAGAAGAGCAATTCCAACGTGGGTTGTTTCTCTGATGCAGTCATTTGGCAAACTCTTGGGCTTGGCACTCGAGCAGAAATTAAGCTTTAGATGTTTAAAATGATCAGACTTTCTGCTCTGCTCCCAATTCTTTAGGCACAGAGACAGTCAAGTGCAAAGTTAATCTCTTGGACTTCGCAGTCAGACTTTCTGGGATTAAAAAACTAAGCTCTGACCTGAAGTACTTACTTGAAATTGCTTAAGTTATTTAGCCTCCGTGTGCCTCAGTTCCCCTTCTATAAAACTAACACAGTGGTACCTTCCACTTGTATGCAGATTAAATTAGGAAACATGTGCAAAACAATTTTTTAAATCTCTGGAAAATAATAAGCCTCTGAACAATATTAACTACTATAAATATTATTACTATTGATTCTTTAACTCTCACCACCGCTACATAGAAATTATTTTCACAGGGGTTTTCACCATGGTTCAAAAAGCTTAGATCCATCAAGAAAACACTGAGAAATCAAAATGATAATGTAATATGTCTACCACTACTCATGAATTTAAAACCACTTCTTTTTGCCCTTCTATACTTTAATTGTCAGTATGAATGTGCTTATTAACACTTCTGAAGCACATTGGTATTGTGTAGTGATCCCTGTCTGTCTTCTGCTGACTCAGACCCCTCTTTTGTCTTTTCTCACCCTTTGTTCTCTTTCTCTCACAGACATCAAGAAAGAAAAAAGAAATCTGGTTTCTGGTTCAGGCTTCAACTTCTGAAGCCTTGATTTGTGAGAGGAATAGAAGCAGCATGTTTTTAACCTCTGAGGACACTTCATTTCAGAAAGCTGCTTGAAAGGATCTCAAGGGATCAATATCACAAATGGTTGCAGCTCTTGTTATGTTATTGGTCAGACAACAGGAGTTACCTAGTTATAGTAAGAAAGCCGAAACAATAATCAGCTGGTTAAAATCATAGATCACAAGAGTAAACTCTATGAAATGGAATTGAAACAGGAATATTCTATTATTTACTAAATCTGTATTTTGGATTATGGATTTTTAAGGCATTGCAATAACAAAACGAAATATAAAAATATTATCTGCACAGTCACTGTTTGGGAAAATTCAATAATGAAATGTAGAAAAAAATTGACACACTAGCACATAAGCAAATCAATCCAGATTTAAATAAGTAAAATACTGAGCCAACTTTAGGATTCAAATCCATTAAAATATATATATATATTTTTTTCTTCCCAAAAGGAGGAAAAACCAAACATGAATATATACCTTTAGTATCACTGGAATAAGATTACTTTTAAGACATATGATACTATAAATTTTACTCGTCATTCCAGTTTTTGTTCCTACCTACTCAGTCCCAGGCACACTGATGCATTTAAGACATTGGATTAAGATCATAACTCTCGCTGACTTTAATGGGACTTCTACGGTAACAATAAAAATTCAGTAAGATCATACTGTACAGGAAACCAATTTTTAAGAACGAAATTCATAAAATCACAATATTGATATATGTTCAATATGCAGGTGGAATTTATAAATTGCATTATGTATGCATTCTGATTTGGATGAAGTTATTCTAAAAATCCTGAGGATAATTACACATACAAACACAGAAGACAATAAAGTTATCATCTGAGTTCTTGATGATAAGGCATCTCATGACTCTGAGCTTAAACATAATCTGTCCTTGTCTGCTGCAGATATTAAAAGAACAGTTGGTCTCCTACTGTTCTTTTTGTCTCATAAACTAAGGGTCAAAATTCTCCATTTTTGTACATCTATGAGCTACTTTTTTAGGAGCATGAAAGTTCAAATTAAACAGTAACTATCTAATTTTGAATCCTTGTGCATACCAATTATTACTGGAACCGGCAATAAAATTTTGCTGAGAGCAATGTTATGCATCATGTTCTAAGATGGCTTGCTGGCGTAGTATCTCATGTAATATTGTAAAACAGTTTGTACTAGTCAACCTCAACTGGAGCTACTGTGACAACATTTCGCAGATGATGAGATTTAATTGCACAGAAATGTCATTTTTCAAAGATCCTAGAAACAAAGGACAAATCTGGATTTGAAAAGAAATCTCATGTTAACAAGGTCACCAGGAATCAGCTTTGGAGCAGAAGATTAAATGAACTCTGAGATACCCTGTATATGATTTGAAGAAATAACAAATATAACTTCCAATTCTTAAATGAAAAAAATTAAAAAATAAAGCAGATAATTCTCTTAACTGGTTACTCTAATCTTCTAATAAGCTATTGTATTTTAAAAACAGAGATTAAATGTTTACTAAAATAAAAATCTAACTATATGTACAGATATGCAGAAGTTACATAAAGTTTTTCCTAAGTATACAGAAATTTCTGCAGCACGTTGACTCACAAAATAAATGACTATATAAGCCTACAAGAGTGAAACTTATTTTTAATAGTCCAGTTTCTAATACATAAGATGTAACCTATTATACATCGATATGCCAGTTATGCTTCATCAAACTGATTATATACCATTTCATGAGGATGTAATCTCCTGGGACTTAAGTAGTCCAATGTAATCAGTTATAATAAGATGGATCAGTACAGGTTGTAAAAATATCAAATCCTCTAAGCAGCAGATCAAGACAGATAAAATTCTGTATGTTAAAGATCTCTGATCCCTGACAGATAGCCTGTAATTACAGTGCTTTTATAGTTTGGTTGCAACCAATTTTTCCATAAAGAAGTCAGAACAATAAATATTTTCTTTAAGCCTTATCCATCAAACAGTCATTATCTTTAATAAAAAAGCAATTAAATGTTTTCCTTTTTCAGAACTCCTCTGACTTGTTAAATCATGTCAATGATTTCTCTATTTTTCTAGCTCAGTGTAAGTCTCCCAACTTTTCTGAAAACTAAATATCATACACACTCCTTCCAACTAAACCAAACTAAACCAAACCAAACCAAACTAAACTAAACCAAACCAAAACTTTGAATGGAGAAGTGATGAGCTAGGGCTAAGATTGGATAAGTAAATTCGTATACATGAAACTTCTTTCCATAGTCTTGAACAAATTTTTGACCAGTAGGGACTGCAAATAAAAGTGAACCATGCCCTTTCCTTCCCATTCTCTAATGCCCCACAGGACTGGAAGAGACAGCTACCCTGCCCACATTCTCACTCTTTTCCCTCTGATTTTCCATTTCAGTCATATGCAAAACACAAGAAAATTCCACCTTGTGAGAAAGATATGGGTGGATAGAGTAAACCATTTAAAAAGTCTACAATAAACTAAATTTTGAAAATAGAAGATAATGAAAACTCAGTCTCTCTTCCCCATCTTACATTTGCCTGCAGCTTACATCCCCACACCTTGTTCTTTTCCTCTCTCCCTCCTATCCCTCCTCTCCTCCTACTTCCCTTCCTTTTCCTCTTCCTCCTAGTCTTACTCCTCCTCTCCTCTCTTCACTTTTCCTCTTCCCTTTTCTCTCGTCCTTTGTCCTTTACCCATCTCTCTCCTTTTTCTCTCTCCTCCTTTCTTCCCTCTCTCTGATTTTCTCCTATGATTGTTTCTTTTCCCTTTTCTAGTATAACTTTTACTCTCAGGTCTTCTCTTTCTCTCATTAGCATAATTAGTACCAATTAAAGGATTAAGCATGAGAATGTAGAGTGATTTCATCCTAATAATAGCTAACATATATTGAGTATTTAATATGGCTAAGCCTTAGCAAGACACCTTACATTCTTTACATTATTAACTTTAATCCTTAAAATAATCTATATGGGCAGATTCTACCATTTTCCCCATGTTTTTAGATAAGGAAACCAAGGATAAGGACTAAGCATCTTGCCCAAAGTCACAATCTATCTAAATGAAAATCAAATTTCAATGTTTTTGTTCACCATCTATATATAGCTCAAAGAAATTTCACAAATCTTTGAGAAAATGCTTAGGATAGTCAGATTTCGAATGCAGACACTAGATCGTTATAAAAATCACGTTAGAAGATCATAGGGAAGCCCTTCAAAATAGCAGGCTAAATCTTCCAGGGAAATCGTATTTGGGTTTAAAAGGCTAACATAATTGCCATTCGGAAGGGACAGGCTAACAGTGATTGAAAATATGACCTACAAATTTGAAGCCACACACACATGCACACATGCATAAACACACACATGATATATGGACTTATGAGCATTGATTTGTAACTCCATAAAGTGTGCTCTGGTAGTAGGAACGTATTTATTAATGATTGCCAAAAACTCTCTAGAGGACAGCCTAGGATATATAATAAAAAAAGAATCCGCCCAAATAATTATTCTATCAATTATACGGGCTGTAGAATTTTGACTACAGGGTGTTCCACGAACTCCAAAATTATGCTCTGGGAATCACTTGCCATTGCCAGAGGTTTGACAGCCCATCGAACAATGCCAAAATTGTTCACTAGTGAGAACTGTAATACTCAAGCATTTCAGCTTAATCATAAGAGAACAGAATGTGTTTTGTGTGGGTGACTAAGAGTTTACAATTGAGAAGAAAATCCAAAAAGTCATGGAGGTTATCAGATGTAGACTACATCCTCCAGAGGCTATTCAATACCAACCTCAGCAGAAATATGGTTGCCCAAGTATTACATAGTGAATTAGAAAGAATCCAGTCTTCATAATTATATACATGTCAATTCAGCTATCAGTTCTGACATAGTCACCTCATATCCCTTGTACCACCTCCCACTAGCATTAATTTTTAATTTATTTTAATTTTTTAAATAATAATAGCACTTTGAATGTTTTTTGTGAGGATTTGATATCATGTATGTATATAGTCTAGCTGAGATATGTAGACTTTTGATAAGTAACAATTGCTATTATTATTATATTTTAAAGTTGACTAGTACCTGGTTATGTGTTGAATGAAATGTTTTCATATCAATACAGCATTTGATTTATATTTAAGTTTCTATTTCCTAAAACTCATTCCAATCCATCCCCAAAGAATCTATCCTGTTCATTCTCATATTGTATCTATTGTACATGTTTTTGTCATTTTGATTGTACCACTTTGCTGACACAACTTCTTGAACTGGGACAAAAAGCAAAATTCAAAATCTACAAGTTTATTATTCTTTGTAGTCAAATGGCCCTGTTTTACCTTTGTTTTTATATCTCCAATTCTAAATTTCATTCAACAATTTCTTCATAGGTTATAACCTTGGAGAAAGGTTCACAAGAATGATTTATTAGTGGAAGAAGTTATTTAACAAAAGTTATATTTTGTAAATGTTGAAAAATATGACTAGTATCTGAATGCATTAAAAAAATTATGTTCACATTATGTGGGAAAACATTGCTATTTTTACTTTTCTGTAGTATAAATCAGTGTGCAGATTAATTCATTCACATAATTATATTTGCAGGTCTTCTGCCTTTATTCCTGGCTGTAACTTTCTTTGTGGGAAAAAGCAATTTGTAAGCAAGTATAAAACATCTTTTGAGCACTATGGTAGAAGGTCAGAGATAATATGGGGGCCTGTGGACATTGGGAGCCATCTGAATTAAGCCAGGATAAAATAACAGATGCTTGGATAATTTTATATTCTAAACAGCAAAAAGATTTTTAGACAATAGATCCTTGATTGCCAAGCTGCTGAAAATGGTTATTTCATCTCTGGAACATAAATGGTCTGCTGGCATTACACCCACATAACTCTAAGGGATGAAAATAAAATTATAAACTGCAGTGTGAAGTCTGAAATGGCCACCTTTAAGTTTAATTTTTTCCTTAATGTTGTAGAGTTCATAAAATATGCATTAATTCCAGTTTTTAATAGCTGTTATTAATCCATCTTTCTCTTTCAGATGGTAGACAATGCCTAAAAGAATAGATTTCTCACACTGCACTTCCAGACCATGTTCTATCTTATAATTTTGCTTGGTTGTTTCTTTTTTTAGTTTATTGAGCAACGTTTGTTAGATAAAGCACACAGAGAAATAAACAGTTTCTTCAATGTTGAAACTATAAAAGAAACAACTAGGATCATTTTGATAATCTGGTTCATTCTTTATAAGCAGATTAGACTTTCACTGACAAAATATTACCACCATAATATTTTTAAAAGGCTTAAAGTTATGAAAATTTTAGTTTTAAAACAACTGATTCTAATTTTCTTTTACCTTCACATCATATTGGTTTAATTCAAAATAAAACAATCTAATTTTTAAAGTCTACATTTAGAAATACAAAACACTTAGAAATTTTTATTTTTATTTTTATTTTAGTCTTTTTTTTTTATGCCTAACGCACCTGGTCTTCCTAGGTCATCTCCAATCCAAGTACTAACTAGGCTCGCCCCTGCTTAGCTTCCGAGATCAGACAGGATTGGGTGTGTTCAGGGTAGCATGGCCATAGAAAACACTCAGAAATTTTGATGAGGATAATTAGTGCATTTACCAAACTTCCCATTTACCACCACCTATCAAAATCCTGAATTTTTCAGCATCGATTATGAATAACAAAAAAGATATAAACTCAAAAGACCTGACTATAACCTCCTAAAAAATTGAAAACAAACTAAATGTCCCCAAAGTAGATGATAGGTTAAATAAACTATGGTATATTCAGAAAAAAAATACACAAAGAACTCATACAATTCAATAATAACAACGACAAAAAAGATCCAATCGCAAAATGGGCAGAGGACCTTAATAGATACTTCTCCCTAGAGGACATACAAATGGCCAACAAATATATGAAAAGATGCTCAAAATTGCTAGCTATTAGGGAAATACAAATCAAAACCACAATGAGATACCATCTCACACCTGTTAGAATAGCCATAATCAACAGGACAAGTAATAACAAATGTTGGAGAGGATA
>NW_006442484.1:59552906-59629249 GCF_000325575.1 Pteropus alecto
TACATATATACAATAGAATATTACTCAGCCATAAGGAGAGATGAAATTCTGCCTTTTGCAACAACATGGATGGACCTCAAGATAATCATGCTAAGCTAAATAAGTCAAACAGAAAAAGTTGAAAATCACACGATATCACTTATATATGGGATATAAACCTAAAAGCAACAAATGAATAGGACAAACAAACAGAGTTTCGTGGTCATGGACAATAGACTAGTGGTTACCAAAGCGTAGGGGTAGAGGGGAGGGAGGAGGTAGATGGGCTAAAAGGGGTCAAATATGTGGTGACAGAAAGAACTCTAACTATGGGAGATGAACATACAATGTAAATATATGCCTTACTGGTAAAGTGTACATCTAAAACTTATTGAATTTTGTTAACCAATGTCACCATTAATTAATTTTTTAAATTATTTTTTTAAAAAAGAATATGTAAGTTTATGTATAAAATGTCTGGAAACACATAGAACAAAATACTTATATTTTTTCTCTGTGTGATAGAATTCTAGGTGACATTTTATTCTATATAATTTTCAACATTTTTTAAAAAATTTCCATTGATTTTATAATATATGCATGAATTCTTCCAAGAAACAATTTTTTTTAATTAATGAAGAAAACTTCCTCAGGCAAACACTTATCAGTTGACAATAATGTCACAGTGCAATCTGTATTAACTGCCAATGATGAGGATAAATAATTAAATAATAATTCTAAACTAAATATCAAAGTGAAATTTTTACTTTATCAGAAAGAAATAAATTGTCTCATAAGTATATATTGAATGACTACTAAATACACAGCTGTTAAGTAATGTGCGATGGCACGTAAAAAAAAGTAGGATTGATAATCAGGGAAGTCGGTATGTAGGCCACCTAAAATACATGGGCCAGATTTCATTATAGTCAGACAAAACATTAGATAAATAGAGTAAGGAAGGAAAAGTAATAGAGGACGATCATGGTAGATCTGGGAGCACAAACTCGATGTTAGACTTCAGTGCAGGGCCAGTTTATCTATTAGGTACAGTTGGCACGATGCTGAGGCCCATAATGTTTTAATCTCTTTTGAAATACAAAAAAGAAACTAACTTCTAGGTCAAAAAACTAACTTTACGCTAACACAACTGTAAAAATAATATGTATATATATATTTTTTTTTATGGAGGAAGGATCCCACAAAAGCAAAACCAGCCAAGTTCCATTAACATAATCTTGGGGGTCTGGTTCAATGACTTGCTAAAGAATAGTATTTAAGGAAACAATTCCAACATCTCTAGAGAACAGAGATGAGAAAGTGCCTAAGCCCAGTAAGACTGTATATGAATATATTATAGCAAACTATGAATAAAATGAGGGACCAGAGACAGAGAACAGCAATAACTGATGAGAATGGTAAAGGAAGTAGAGTATCTTGATACAGAGAAGAGATTTGACAAGTCTTTGTAACATCAGATGTGGATCTGACGACAATACAGCTATGTGGATTCATGGCCGATCAATCTACAGAATGAGTTCTCTGTGATTGTGCTACAGGCGCTTTCCTTCACGCTTCTCTGTTCTATCCAGTTGCAGGTATGCTTTTCGAATTTTCACATTTCACATTTCACAAAGCTGGGACAAATTACTGTGCTGATTGACAGACTAAGTATTTTTTCAGAGTAAAAGACTAAAAACAGTGAAATTAAACACTTATGAATGTCACATTCAATAAATTAATTGCAAAAGTACACAAAAGGAAAATATGAATTCAAGTGTTTATATGAAGGAGGAATAAGATGGGTCGTTGACTCAAAGACCAAACTGAGTATGTCAGTGCTACTAAAACAAACAAACTAGTGCAATCTGAGACTTAAATTTTGGTTGAGATATAATCTTCGGATCAAAGAAAATCACTGTGTTCAATTTGCATGTATTATTTTTAGAGAGAGGCTGACATATTGTGATAAAGGCACAAGGGGTAACCAGGTTGAAAAATTATCTATAAACCACTATGTTACATGACAAATTCGGGGATGTTTTGCCTGAGCAAGGAAAATGTGTATATCTATGTGTTTGTTGTGGGTGGGGCATAACAGCTGATCTAAATGCTTAATGATGAATTATTATATAAAATGAGCAGTAAACTCATTTTGAATAATTTATGAAAATAATCAAGACACAAGGTTAAACATTGCAGAGGAAATAATTTTCACTATAGTAAAATTGAAAAAATTTCTAACAATTAGAGTTGTCCAATAATAAAATTCCTGGAAAAGTAGTGAGATATTTAGTATCAGAAATATTCAAGTACAAATTGAAAGACCGTCTATGAGCAATGATATAGAAGTGATTCTTGTAATTAATATACGATTGAACAGGCTGTTCTCTAACATTCTTTCAGAATAACATTCTTTCAGATGCAGAAAACTCAATGAAGAAGAAAATGGCAAGGTGTGTGAATGACTAGATGTGAAAAGGCTGAGGAGAGAAACAAAAATCATAGCATGTATGCTATACGCCACACATCACAGGCTAAGTAGAAGGAATTCTAACTTGTGATTTCGTTTTCACACATTGTGTCTATCCTGATTCTTTGCAATCCACCTCGCACTATCCTTTGCAGGGTTAAGTCCAATGTAGTCACACCAAGAAATCAACATAGGCTCTTTATATAAATGAATTCTTTCTTTGTTTTCACCTCTTCTCATCCATTTCTTTCAGAGACTGTCAGAAGCTCTGAGAGCACAGCCAGAGTAGCATCAACAGATAAACTTCAAAAAGAATCAACTCTTCAAAGTCAAATTCTCTCAGTCCAAAACAAAGAAGAGCAGAATATACAAAAAAAAAAAAAAAAACTGTGAAGTATTTTAAATTATAGTATTGTAAATTATAGTAACTATTATTAAGCAAGTCCCTTTATGATTATCAGAATAAATGTATATTATACAGAAAAAAATACTTTATAATATGGAAACTGGAGAAAACTATAATTTTTACTGATAACTCATTTAAAGAAATGTGAATTAAATATAAATGATTATAGAAAGAAATCAAAAGACAATAAAACAAAATGAAAAGCAGCTTGAGACTTTTCGACCATGAAGGGTAAGCCTGAATGATCAAGTTTTATTCATTCTTGTGCCGTTCATATTAGCATTTTATTATGCAAAGCTATAAATTTGATTTTACAGTGAAAATAAAATTGGTTTCTTTAAACTTGTTTCCTTTTCCATAAAGTAAGGAGTTTGAGCAAAACAATCTCTATAGTCCATTTCAGTTCTAAAATTTAACAATAAATAGATATTTACTATAGTAAAAGTGGCTATATTTTTGAGAGGTCTTGCTTACTTTTAGACACTCATTAGCAAGGAAAGTTGAAATAACAGAAGCCATTTTCCAACTACCATCAGTATGCAAGCCTTAAAGAAAAATGATAGAAGCAGTCTCAATTATTAGAAGCATGATTTTCATATCAATAAGTTGTGTATACAGAATAGAATGTTGATGAACCTAGAAATGCTTTCTTATCCACTCACATCACATAACGGTCCTCATGGAATTAATTTCTTGTAGGAATCAAAAAGGAGCTTTTAACTCTGATTTGCATGATTTCCTGGCTACCCTTCTGGGGAACCAGAAGCATTATCATAGACCCTCGTGGTGATTAGGAAGTTGATCATTATTCCTGTTAAGTTTCACATTGCAATAGAATGTCTTTCTAGAAATATAGGATTAAGAAGTTAAGATTTTAAAATTAGATTAGCATATAAAGCTTGCCTATTGGGTTATATAAACTCTCCACTAGTGGAAGAAATATTATGGTAAAAATCCTAAAGGTGAAGCACTTGATTGAGCTTTTTGGCTCAAGGCCATATTTTATTGTTGTGAGTTCCCAGAATGAAAGATAAGAGCACAGCCTATGAAAGTATCTAAAAATATCCCATATGATATAAGATTTTTGAAATAGAAAAAGACACAGTTAAAGATGGTCCGGAGATTCATAAGTCTTCAAAGTGCATCCTAGCAATAATAATTCAAATGTCTCTAAGAGAACCTGATTAACAGTGAGCAAAATATCCCCATCACTACTTTTGCTAGGCTTGACTGATGATGTATTCACATCATTTTGTGTAATAGATGAATAGGAGATCAAAGAAGATGACATTGGAGTAATTGGAATATTACAATTTAAAGAATCTATTGAAAAGTAGATGATTGACATATGTTAGTTTCCCTGGGAAAATATCATCCCTGAGCATTTTTCTTGGATATTTATCTAAGGAACAAGTAATATTTGTGGAAACAGTGTATTTCTGATAGACCAAAATTTCAAGCATAAAACGCCTCTGTAGTTAAAGTTCTAAGCTTTCTGGTTCCATGACATTCGATATACTCTAAATTTCTAAATCCAAAACTCTGCTTCAAAAGAACCTTAGAGAGTGATTAAGAGGAAAAACCTTCTCACTGTTAAGATGAATAGCGGCAAACACATACTGTAGAGAACAGAAATTATGTTTGATGTTTAAATAGTCACAAGAGTTGTCCCTCACCAAACAGTAGTTCTCAAACTTTAATAAGTATAAGAATCACTCAGAAAGCTTGTTTAAAATAGTGATGGCTCACATTAACCTCCATTCCTTAGTAAGGCCTGGAAATGTGCATTTTAGCCATCATCTGAGTATTGGAAGCACATTTATTCTCAGGCTATACTTGAAGAAAAAAATATCCTAAAAATATATGGCTGCTTCTCAATGAACTCTGTCTATTAAATTGAGAAACATGGTATTTTAGTGTAAATGAGCTTGTCTAAATGAATTTGAAATGCAATGTCATGCTAGTTCTGCATTGGACAGATTTTCATAATTGAGGGCTTGGGTGGGGACCTGATATAACTCTTCTGAATGTGATTGATGCCACAGCTGATAAAACTGAACTGTACTCACTAATGTGCTACACTCTGGGAGGTTCTTTATGCTGGAGGTTGGGACTGTTGCCCAGACACTGTGATTGTAATGAAGATAGGCATGGGTCTTTTAATGTTTTCCACCCCTACCCCAAACACCGAAAAATGGTTAGCAGTGAGTATTTTTATACATAGCAAGAGTAAGACAGACTGAGTCAGAAATTTCTGTTTTCATGTATTCCAGTGACAATAGTCTAATATATTTTTTTTCTAATGTTCTATTAAAAATGATTGATGTCAAATTAAACCTTTGGAATGGTGGCTGATAGTGTAAAAGAGTGGCAGTTGGCCAGGATGCCATTAATCATTTGCATTCTGACTGACTCAACAACCCCATTCCATTCAGTATTACGTGTATATATTTACCCTAATTTGCATACCTAAAAAATTCTTTAAAATTAATAAACTGACTCATGATAGCAGTTGCTTATTACTTCTTTCTAAATTTTATTTGTAAATAAGGCTCAGCTATCTAGTAATCAAAGGTTGTTGCACATTACTTTGCTGAATTTTCACTGATCCAAGTTTTTTTTCTTAAAAGGAGAATCTTCTTTTGCAAAATTATTCATTATGTGTATTTACTATCCATGTACTGGCCAGGCTTTTAAATCCATGTCCTCCAGAATGGAGACAAAAGAAAACCAAAGAGATAAATCTAATATGCCAAATTTTGCAGAGTAAAAACATCATTATATGCAAACCTAATGCATTTCATAACCTGAATGACATTTCTTAGACCTACCAGTACACTAGCAAGCTCCAGAAATCAACCGATCCAGACTATCAGAATACCAAAACACCTGAATGCTGTGTCTAAAATTAGACTATTGAAATTCTCCTTGGATGTCAGTTTTCTTTATTACACACACATTTTTTTTCTCATCATCAAAGCTGCTTTAAATGAGTAAAGAGTGCCACCAAGCGGCAGCATATATTCCTAAATCAATTGTCTTCTTAAAAAAAAAGAAAAAAAAGATATACTTTACTTTTGTTACTTGTGCTCACACCCTTAAGAGACACGGGCTTATTTGCATGATGTAATACATGTGATTCAAGTGTTCAAGGCATATTTTAGTGAAACAGCATATTTTTCTGGGTTGATGAGCAAATCTGCTGTGATAAATTTTTTAAACATGAAAATTCTATCTGCAATGATTGCTGTTTATAAAAAGAAGTATAAATAAGAACTTAATTTCCAAAACGTATTAGCTATGCAGTGACTATTAGTCACTATCAGTTGCATCAAATAGTTTCCAGAAGAAAATTTTCTTGTTTTATATAATGTTATCATTTCTGTCCAAAAAATTTAAGTATGTCAGACAGAGGACAAAGGCGCAAGACTTTTTTTAAGTAGCATATAATTCTAACAATGTTATCTCTAAACCTTTACATTCTTTTTCAAGGGATTATGCAATTTTATAACAATAAAATTTATAAATATTCGTCTAAATCTGTCTTAGTTATTCATTCTACCTCTGTGTTCATTTAGTCCTTCATTAAACAAACATGTCCTGAAAACCTACTCTGCCAAGAAAAGTATCAAGAAGAAAATGAGGACAGTCTCTGTCCTGATGATGTTTGTGTCAAAGCTGAGACTATTTTTGATTGGCTCTGTTAGGAACTTCAAGCTCCCTAAATTGAGATGATTTTATTATAATAATGCATTATATTTGTGAGCATTTTCTAAAGGTTTTAAAATAATTTTTCATTTATAATTTTACTTATAGTCTCAATGACTTTGACCACATACAACAGCTGTAAGAACTATTGTTATTCTTATATATGACTCAAGATGTGGTTAAGTGATTTACCTACAAAGTTATAGGAAAGTTGTGTCACAATTAAAATTAAAATCATCTGACTTTCTAAATTCTGTCCCTTCTAGGAGGTCACCACTCTCTCTGACAAATACATTAAAATTAGCATGATATTTCAAGGATTTTATCATAAAATGTTCTACAATAATTATACTTATGCTGACACTGCTTAAAATATTTCTGGAACTCTTGTTTTAAGTTTCCCTATGGAGAATACAAGACATTCGGTCTCATTACACGTTCAATGAAACATAAATTTATTTAATATCTATCGCTTGTATGACATTACATTGGACGACATAGAGGTATAAAGATAAAACAATTGGCAAGAAATTTACAATTTAGCAGGCACAATGAGAACTATAGTACTGGTGCTTTCTGTTCTTAGTACTAATATGCTATGTGGTCATTATATAGACATAATACATACTGTACTTCATAAAATCTAAGATACTATTAAACACACTCCTTTATGTCCCAGCAATAACAAAAAACACTGCACTGACAAAGTATATTAAAGTATAACAAGTTGCTTTCCCATCATTCAAGTTTTTTTTTTTTTTACATTTAGAGAAAGAGCTCTTTTCATCTTATTTTGACACTGATTTTCTTTAATATCTATTGCACATATAAAAAGGAAAATAGAAGCAAAATAAATTGGCATTGACAACTGTGTCACAACTGCTACCTGGTGGTTAGTAATTATAAAACCTCAGTGATTATTATTATATATACCCCAATTTAAGAGAAGTTAAAAATGTATGGGGGGAGGTGCATTTTAGAATCACTGAAATCACTGAAGTGCATATTTCCTGCTCAGTTTCTAAAATAGTCACTGTATATTGGAGTTAAAACAAATCACGGGGGAAAGATGATACAATGGTTTTACTCATTTTCTTTTGCCTTTGAGTGCTATCAATAATCACCACAGTGGTTTAGAAAATATGTTGTAAAGTCAAAGAGACCTGAGATCAATTATTGGCTCTATTTTTCACAGCTATGTGACCTTCAAGTAGGTTAGTAAATCTTTCTGTGTTTTAGAATCCCAATTCATAAAAATGGTAACAATAATAACTACTGCTTAACTATTAATATACATAACAGCAGATAGCTAACAGTAGTCTCATATTTGAATCTGGCTAAACTATGAAAATTCTTGTAAATAAAATAATGATACTATTAAGCCCAGGAATAGCTAAAAACCCTGTTTCCTCCCTTTTCCAATGATGGAAAATATGGCCTCATCCTTTTAGCTGACCCTGTTAGAGACTTCAGATTCCACTTTGACCAAAGTAAGAAAAAAATTAAGTGCTCCAGTTTAAAGCCATTTTAAAGTAGCTAATAATTTGTCAAGGAAAAAAAAACATAAAAAAAAATCAGTTTATGAATTCATCCCTTATCTCCAATTCTTCAAATATTAAGAAGATTATACAATAGAAAGTTTATTCCTAATATTTTCATACTCACATGAAATCATAATCACAGTATTTCAAAATAAACTGAACTTAAACACTATTAAATATACTAATATACTAATTACCTGCCTTTTCAGATAATGTGGCCCCCAGAATCATGACTATAAAAATGAACACAGCTTGGAAAATACAATTAAGTAAAGGGATTCCAAACCCTTTACTGGTTACGGTAAGCTTTTGGGAGACTGATGGCTTAGTTGCTGGCTTGACTTATCCAGGACATCTCTGTGACAGGTGGAACCAAGACAAGCCCATAAATCAGACATAACTTCCAGATTGGGACTTGTTCATAGAACGTAAAGTCAAATTTCAGAAGACAACTTGTGTCTCTTGACCCTCCCTGAGACTGAGGAGTCCACGTATCCTAGTTTCTAGGTCACTTTATGAATAGGAAAGAAAGCTTTAATTTGGGAATATTCTCCCACTTCAGATGCCTGGCCATCGTCATTAGCTCTTACTATATATTATTCGTTTTTTTAGAAAAATATGTAATTGTAAACAGCCAATAAAGCTTACCAATGGAATAAAAACCTTAGTATTTCTGTAATTATATTTCTCAACTGGGACCACTTTCTAGTCATTTCCATTTAAAAAGAGAGAAAGGGAAAAAACTTAATCCAATGGGCAAGAGTGAGTAAAACGGACAAATAAACAAATATTTGGAAAGGTGTACAGTATTTATTTCCATTTCACCAGAGGGAGTAGATTTGTCTGTTTCATTATTCATAAGTCACAATTTTAGTTTAGTTTTCCTGCTTGTTAAATATCAAGAACATTCTAAGTCCCGAGGCAATAGGCTTCAGTAAATGATGGCTGAATTTCATTCACTGCATTATGGAAAAATAAAAATTTTAAATCATAAAACATGTGAATAACAGCATTCAGTTTCCTTTTTGTGGAGCATTGTAAGTACAGTTCCTTTGACGTCAGGAACTAGTCAGCCTTTGTGTAACTGAATGCCCATGTGGAAAATTAATACAACATGAGTTTTATGTTAATAAAACTGTTTTATTTATGTCTGTGTTCCCAAAGGTGAAAATCACTTAATCATTAGTCTAGTGTGAACCTAGATTTTGTAATAAGGTCAAATATGATCATAAAGCAATGTCCAAATTACTAGAGCTCGCAACACTAAAATCATAGTTCTTTAAAACATAAAATACAAAATCAGGTATAGAAATTATTGTTTCTTAGTCTTTTCCTCAATAGTATATTTTTTAAATGCCCTCTTAAACTTAGCCATAATGGGGAATGCTATATGGAAAACTTAAACAGTTTAGACTTCATAGTCTTAAAAAGTAAGTTTCCATATAAAATTATAAGTGAAGAACTGAAAACTGTTTTATTAAGACTACCCATTAATCTATGTCATCCTGATCCAGTCTAATTATAAAAGAAATTTTGAATATATAATACTACATTCTAGCTCTGAAGAAGATTTGGTTGACATTGTGGCTGACACAGTATAAGCGCATTGAAAACATAAAGAAAATATTCTCCATAGAACACCACCATAATGTCCTATCACAACAGGCGGGAGATTTTGAAGCCTTTAAGGCAATGAAAGAAGAAAGGCAGTGCTGAGAAAGAGGATTACGTGTGAAATAAACGGGGGCCAATGAGGATAAAGTTCTTCAGGAACATCTTGGGCTGTCCGCAGGGAATTTTGCCCCCCTCTGTTGTTCATTTGAAGATGGATATGATCTAATTAACTCTAATACGAGAAATCTTATTTAAAAATACCTTTCTCATGGGCCCTGACAGAGGCCTGATATTCACAAAATGCTAACTCCTTTAGGTCAAATTATAAACTACTTTATTATACCAGCCTTTAGCATTTGGGTTTAAATTTGTTTATTAGATTTACTGGTAACTTGATATGACTATAAAATATTAGCATAAAGGTGAAGAAAACTTTGATGACAAAAGGAAGAGAAATACTGTTGAAGAAAAATACCAGTTCTGTAGAAGTGTGGGAGCTGGGGTGTAGCCTTAAAGAAGACTGAAGAGACTATATTGAGTACCTAGAAGGAGTACAAGAGAATAAAAAAGCTGGTCAAAATCAAAACTGAATAGAAAGTTACCAAAAATCTATTATATCTACTTCTCAAAGTTTCCAGTGATTGGTATTAACCATTAATAGAATAAATGCCAATGGATTCTGATGACTTCTCAACAAACTCTTTAAAAACAACAGTAAATAAGCAGTATACATAGATAGTATGTATTAGAATATTAGTTAAGAAAATATAATTAGAGCCTCTCTAAGTTTTTACACTTAAACTTTGTTTGTTGTTTGTTTTAGTATTAAAAGCTGATTAAACATTCAGGAAGGATAAGACACCACATCACAAAATAACCATGAGTAGAACTCTGATTGGTTCACATAGACACAAATAACTTCCCATTATCATTATCTAGTGGTGACTAGAAAAGAGTTGTTTGTGACCATTTCCTCAGTTCCTCCTCTCAACTCTCCCTCAGAAAGCTGTAGAACTGTTCACCCAAATGGATTTCCAAGCCAACAGGAAGGACTAAATAAAAAACTCTTTATACTCAGTATTTGGGAAGAGGTTGAGTTAAGATGCGGAGAGGAGAGAGAAAAACGGTGATGAGTTCTTGGTCATATACAATGAGAAACGAGGACAAAAACTCCTATGTGAGGCAATGGTTGTTAATTGCTTTCTAATGGCTGGCCATTCATCTTTGATCTGTGCTAAAGCCAGGTAGAGAATAAACCCTGCCTACATTAATTATATTTACCTTCTCTAATCCCTAATTTTCATTTAACCATAGAAGGCCATAAGTACCAAAAAATCAGGGGGCAAAGAAAGTGGAAGATATATGATTTTATTGCTTTGCATTTTACTTAATGCATGCTAAAATACACAGTTATGACAGAAATGGAAGGAAAAAAAGCTAAAGTTATCATGAGTAACTAAACTGAGCAGAAATTGATTATAAATAATTTTAATTTGTTTATTCAAATACTGATACGTTCTTAGGACCAAAACTGAGCTCCAGTCCAGCATTCTTCTGGTTTCAGAGGAGAGGTACTTGATTAATGTAGGACGTGGGGCTTCTTAAGTTGCACACAATGGTATAATACGTGTTTTAGCATGAGGCTGGTTTTCAGAAGAGAATACTGTGGCAAAATGGATTTACTAAAGCTTCTTAAATTCTACCCCTAGTAAACAGTTTCTTAGTGTGGATCTGCAAGACTTCATTTGACTTTATAAATAATTTATCGATTCCAATTTACTTACTCCTCAGTAAATTTGACCTGACTACTCTTCATTCGCATTTTGAAATTTTAGGGACTGAAGTAAAAATAACTCATCTGAAAGCCATAGGCTCAAAATTATCTCATGCAGTCCACAAAATAAATAATGTGTTGAGAAAAAGCAGTATAATTGTTAGTGTTAAGTACTGGGAGCATCCTGTAAGGAAATAGTTATGATATGTGAGTAACATAGTAAGATATAAGCATTTCTTAAAAACCATCATCTGGATTCTTCATTAGAGATTTTTTTTTTTTTTTTAAAGACTTCTTTCTCTCTTTTTCTGTGAATAAATAACTGCTAAAGGGAAAAAAAATCTATTTCTGTGCTGGTCATTTTTATCTTTTTGTTTCCTGGAACAAAGTGAGAGCTCAATTTAGCCAAGAAATATGTAAAATTGTGGAAAGTTATGATGTTCTCCCAATTTTTTATTTTTCAAAAAGCCATATCAAAACTCCTAATCTGCCTTCACTTTTTTTCTAAGGAAGTCAAAGCAAATTGTGAAAGAATGTTCACTGGTTCTTCATGTACTTGTTCCTTAAAAGGAAACCTTTGAAGTAAAAAATAATTCACTGTAGTTATCTAAATTGTGGGTGCACAGGGTTGTCTGGCCTATATTTTCTTCCCTTCTCAGCCCAACTACTCTCACCACTGCCCCCATTTCTTTCTTTAACCTTAAACAAAATTTGGGGAAAGACTTTTTCAAGTTTTCTCAGATCTTTCCTGAGAAAACCCCTCGAGAAAAGGTGTAAAATTCCATTTCAATTCCATTTAATCTGATGTTTGTGAATTTGTTTTCTTTCTTTCACTCTGTAATAATCCTATCCTGGGCAGCTCAAGGTTAGCTGGTCTATTGTACTATTAATCTCGATAAAATTGTCTGACAGACGTGCACTGTTTTCAGGTAGGGTAAAAACAGAAGATTGTACACATTTCCATCTTTACATCTTTTATAAGTTGTAAGTGAGATGAAAATGTGCCCACATGTGTGATAGTCCCTCATATATCAGAAACTTAAGCCATCTCACTTATTTCAAATTACAAGAGAATTTAAGGACTGTTTTTCAATACTTAAAGAGAAAATACAATTTTATAATAGTTTGTCTCTCTTTTGTATCCAATTTGAAATAAATAGTAATAAGTAAGGTCAAAATTCCTAAACCAGTTCTTAAGAAATTTAAACCATCAATGGTTTTTGGTGTGATGGAGTACCATATACCAAAAGTTATCAATGCTTATAAACTCCTCAAAGAAAAAAGTCAAGTTTCTCTTTGGCAAACAGCTCTTAAGGAAAAATCAGTTTTCTTATTTCTGAGCTATTTTGCATATTAGAAAATGAGAAAAACTAATTGAACAATTTTCAAGGCAATTAATGGCTTGACCAAGTCACTTAATGGCTTCATTGCATAGAATTCAATGCCGAGAAAGAGATATCCCTTAAAAATTCTACCTGTGCCCTACTATAGAAGAGAAAAACTGAAGTTTTGGGACTTAAATTTGTCTACTCTTCATTTACTTTAAACATATAAAAGTGGAATTACTTTCAGCATATTATTAAAAGAGATTAAAGAGATCATTTTTAATACCTTTCTGAGTTAGATTGGTCTAATGAAAAATTTTCAAATCTTGCTATGCTATGTTATAGTTTTACTATGGCGTCATTCTCTATTAAGTGAAAGGTGATATAAAGGAACATGAAAATACAATTATTCCACAAGGCCATTCTACATCACTGTTCTCAGGAGTAGATTTCTTTTAAAATTGATATTTAGTGAAATATCAACTTTTAAAAATTTTTACTCTATGTAAAATGCTGTTCACTTTTATCTTCAACATTTTAAAAAGAGTAAGTGATTAGGGCAGTGGAAAACAAAGAAAATGTTTCTAAACAACAGGAGACCTTGTGCAATGGATTTTGGTTGTTTTTTTGTCCCACTAAATACCTGCCCCTTTTTATGGTAGTAGTAACTATTTTTGCATTGAAGAAAACATCACTGTATCCACTATTAATCCACATAGTAGGTATGTGTGTGTGCATGTGTGTGTGCGTGTACATATGTGTGTGTGCATGTATGTGTATATTAAATGATTTTAATTTTCCTATAGTATGTTTACATTGAGGTTTCTAGCAATTCATGGCTTGGGAAAAAAGGGAAAGGAGTCATTAAAAACAGGAACATTTCAATAATTTTATAACATTATTGCTATTTAGATGATAACAAAAATGAATTAAAAAGAGAACTATGGAATGAAGCCTGTGAAACTACTCTGGAAAGTAATCTAACTGAAAATATTTTTATAGGCTCCCAATCCAATCAATAAATGGTATATGCCTCATTTCCAACCTCAATCTAACTATAACCTCACATTCATTAGGATGGCTACTATCAAAAAGACAGAAAATAACAAGTGTTGGTGAAGATGTGAAGAAATTCTGCTTTGTTGATGGGAATGTAAAAATGATGCAGCCACTATAGAAAACAGTATGGTAAATCCTCGAAAAATTAAAAATACAATTATCATATGATCAGTAATTCAATTTCTGGGTATTTATCCAAAAGAATTGAAAGCAGTCTCAAAGAGATATTTGTACACTCATGTTCATAGCAGCATTATTCACAATAGCCAAAAGGTAGACACAGTCCAAATGTCCATCGATGGATTAATGGATGAAGAAAATGCGATATGTGTGTATTAACTCTGAAAGGGAAAAAAGCTCTATTCCCATGGGATCAAATGCCGTAAATATGCATATTTAGTTTACTGTCAGAAGCTACTTTTCCTAACACACAGAAAAAGCTTGCCTCAGAATGAAGTCAGTGCACAGAACAAACTAAAGAGAAGAAATCAGAAAGAAGGAATGTCTAGAACCATAATGCCTTGGGCATTGATCCTTGCACTTCCCAGCTATACAAGCAAAGAAATACCTTTTTATAAAACCTTGTCTAATTGGGTTTCTCTCATTTCAAAATGAAAGTATTTTGACTAATCCTGTGTTAATGGCTGATAAAATCCACTGCATAGATGTTTATTTTTCCATAGCATTTGAGGACCAAAATATGCAACCAGTTTCCCAGGAATACTATTTCTACTGTCAGACTCCATGAGCCATGAAAAGACATGAGATATCACTTCCTAAAATAGACTAATTTCAATGCTATTCTCTAGAAGTTTTTGTTTGTGTTTGATTGGGTTTTCCCAAGTACTCTGTAATTTAAGGAATTTTCTTCTATGGTATTAAGGAAACAAGACTTTAAGTCAGTTTTTCACTATAAAATAATTGTAGTTATATAAGTTTAGTTAGCTACCTAAAAAATAAATTGCTTGCTTTCTCTTCAATTTCCATTCAATTTTAATAATGTCTTCATAAATATAAAGCAATTTTGAACTGATCATAAATAATTTTTTAGCATTTATATAAAATTATACTTAAAAGAATGATGCTCAAATAGTGTTTTAGGTAGTTTCTCAACAAGAAACAGATGGAACACACAAGATAATTCAGAGAGACTTTAATTACAAAGCGACTATTCATAAAGGTGTTGACAGAGTAAGGGGAACCACAAAGGATGGTTTTGTAACTCAGGTTTATTAACATCAAAAGGACAGGACAGGTGCTATAAAAGAGAGATTCATGTAGAGAATATTGCCTTGAACAAAGCAGTTATAGCATTTATGGTCAGATAGAGTAATGAAAACAGCCCAAAGCACCCTTACATGGAAAGAGCCTTGAAAGCAAATTTCTTGACCTCATTCACATACTTCTGATGTTTGCCAAGACTCCCTATTGGTCAAACCCAACTAAAAACCAGAGGGCAATAAAGTCTGTTTCTGTAATCCATTTGGGCTGGACCCCTGAGGACAGTGAACAGAATAAGGAAAGGAGTAAAAAATAAAACCATAAACATAAATATAACTTAAAGCCTTTCTTATTAATCCCCATCTTTCCAACAAAAGTATTTAACATCTCACTATAATATTATTTTTCTTGATTTGAAAGATTTGTCCATAAAGTATTGTAAGTTAGCTAACAGACAAGTTTCTATATTTAAAAAGACCCCTAAATACAATGGGTTAAAAAAGTAGGCATTTATCTCTCATATATACCTTTCAAGGTGAGTGATCGACTTGGTAGGGTGGTTCCACTCCATTCAGTTATCAAAGGAACATGTTCCTTTAACCTTCTGGTACTAC
The DNA here is from genome assembly GCF_000325575.1 of Pteropus alecto. NCBI lineage: Eukaryota > Metazoa > Chordata > Mammalia > Chiroptera > Pteropodidae > Pteropus > Pteropus alecto. Next base: position 59,568,621 of record NW_006442484.1, read on the forward strand.
CATGTCCTGGGGCATAGTCTTCATCCCATGGTCAAGCTGGGTCTAAAGCATAGGTCTATGTTCCAACTCACAGGACATCAAAAGGTAGTAAGCCAAGATCAAGTAAGTGAGGACAAAATTTCAATTCCCTTCACATTCCCTGGCAAGGAACTTTATAAAATGGCATTTGCAACAAAGAAGATTGAATACTGTAGTCTCCAGTTGTGTGACCATGTGCCCAGGAAGAAGAGAAAAATAGTTTTGTAAGGAGGACAACTAGCAGTATGCTAGAAGTTATTAAAATTTTCACAGACTCTTTTAGTTTTAAGAATTTACATAATGGGTCTTGTAGCTGATAGATTCACTCTCAAAACTCTTATTTTTAAAGGGGCTTCGTCTTTTTTTTGGCGGCGGGGGGCTAAATCTAACTTTGTTAGCGTTCTTAAAAATTACCTAATAAGATAATTTCTCAATGATAGAGGATGATTTTTCAGTGTGAATTCTTCACTGGAATCATTCATTTTTCAAACACGTGAGGTAGGATCCCCTACAATTTTATCCCTAAAATTTTCTAATCTCATATATATCCAGAATATCCTATTCCAACGTACATGCCACATCTTCTCAATTTTGCTATTGATACTAACAAAATGACAAGAGTTATGGTGAGAATATGTGAATCTACCCAAGATATTGAATAAAGCTCAATCATAAATTGAGTAAACTAAAACATAGGCTACATATAATCCTACTGGAATCTGAGAAACGATAGAGAGGCAGACTCAGTAAATAGGCAGACGATTGTCAGAAAAGGAAAGAAAAGTAATATAATTCCCAGAGTGACAAGAACTGCAGTCACATATCAGTTGTGACTTCTATCTGCAACTCATTAACGCTATCTGGAATTGTGAAACTCTTGAAGCTGTTTTTACATTTGTATAGTACCTAAGAGATTTCTCAAACTAATTTCTATTCTTTAGGAAGATTATTAGTTTATTCTACATAACTGACAGTTTCCTGAATCACTTTCCTTTTTAAAACAAAGCTAGGAAGTGGAACTATTCCCCCAGTAAAATCCTGAACAGTGAAACCTCTTCTTGATCTGTCTAAAAGGCCTTTCGCATTCTTTTGTATAATTAAGTACTATTCACGTGAAGATTAAATCTTATTATTGTATAAATTATTACACAAATACCACCATTTAATATAATCTCTTTAGCATAATTTTAGTATTATTTTGAAATGTGTTAATTAAATTATTAACAAAATTATTAATTAAAATGTATTAATTAAAGCCTTAAAACACTGTTGTTAAATAATTAAATAATTTTTTCATTTGTTCAAATAAAATTTCAAGTAGAATCAAGGAAGTAAATATATTAGGCATCTTCTAACTTGAAAGGCATACAGATTTCTTAGTGGAGGTTAATGTGGTTATCAGTATTTAACCTATTATCATAAAGCCTCTTCTTTAATTATTAGTCTTTGACATTTAACATTTCTGTCAAGATTCAAAAGTTCACATTTTCAATATTTTGCATTTATTTTTGAGAGAATAGTTTTCATGAGGTGCCATATGTGAGTTTAGCAGAATTTCAGTACTTTAATATTTCCGTAAATGTCTAAAGCAACACTGAGGTCACTTTGAATCTCATCTTCTTTTCTTATGTATTGTTATTTATTTCTACTTCCGTTATTCTCTAACTATATCATACATTTCAGATAACCATATTATATAACAGTCATTGGGTTGTTTTTATTATTTCTATTACAATTATCTATCATTGGACTAGTTAAGTAACTATAATTAGTTAACAGGTCTATAGAGCTTTTCTTTCTACTTATGGGTAAAGATGATGGACATTAATTTTGCTACTATCAACACTGTCTAACCCAAATACTTTCACATGAAAAAAATATTCATTCCAGATTCAAACTCAATTTAGAAATATAAAACATAACTGAATAAAGGACAACTTTATCTAGGGCAAACCCAGAAATACGTTTTAGTAAACCATATTCAATCTTTTCACAATTTAAAGATCTGCCCTCTTATATTCTAGAAGTGACTAAATATTCATTTTGGAAGTTATTTTTAAGTGTATTCCCTCGATAAATAAAAAATTCATATTATTCTACATTTAAAATATTAGGAAAACATATAGCTATCGTAGTTCTTTTTTCTTCAAAAAAAATGTTAGCCTTAAATTCTTAGGAATAAGAATCTTTGAGAAGTCATTTAAGCTGTATATACACCCACCACCACCAACTTCAGAGACAGCTGCTTCAGATATATCCAGCTAGATGGAAATCTAAGTCTCATATGAAATTCCATAATCCACTACTAACTGTCAGGAAATTCTCCTTTATGTTTAAACTACAAAGCTCAGGCTACAGATTAAACCTGTTTCCTCTAATTCTATTCCTGGTAGAGGAGAAAAACAGACGGACATAATTTGTCATATAGTTGAAAAAAAAAAAATTAGGTCCCTTCTCTTTCTTCACTTTAAAGAAAAAAGGAGGAAATTCTTTTGGTGTTTTACATGTATTTTATTTTCTAATCATATCTGAAGGGTATATATAAAACTATTTTGGTAATAATATAAGCAGGGACTTCTGTGAAAAACCAAGTGGTAGGCATAGCTGGGTTTTAAGTGTCTTATATTTCAGCTATCAGTGACCTCATGTTCTCTCCCTCTTTGTCCCTGTCTGTAATAAATCAGGATTATTGCAGAAGAATATGAGATAGACCAAATAACAATAGAGACAAGGACTTGGTCAGACCCAAATGATCCCAGAGCTTTCTTCATTTTGGCCAGGGTGCTTAAGGCATCTATAGTAAAGCTATAGGCAAGCAATGCATTGAGATATCAAGTGAATAAGGTGCACATCCCTATTAAGGGATCTAAGCAACCAAGAATGCAAATGAGCAATAATGGGAACTAAAGGCAGACTTTCAGTCTCTGAGACTTCTGCCATGGGCAAGGTGTTTTTCATTTCAGAAAAGATGTAAGACTAGACTGGTCATTGGAAAACAAACTGGAACTGGGACAAGAGTGCAAAGCCAGCCTGAGACCAGGACCATATGAAGAATGTGTTAGGAAATTTGGAGAACACAAGGAAAGCACCTGTCCCTAAATTTTGGGTCAAAGTAGCAGGAAGAGTGACAGGAGACAGAAACAGTGATGGCAGAGGTCAGCAGCAAAGAGTTCATATTTATTTGATCCTCAGACAATCACTGCCTTGATGGGTCGAATTTATCAAACTTGCCCTGCAGGACCTAAAACACATTTATAAAAAACTTGACAGACCTATAAGTCTTAACATATCCCATTTATTTATTCATAAGTTTTTGAGGATCTACTACAAATATCTACTATGTGTTCTAGGTGCTAGGAAATTGCAGTGAGAAAAACAGAAAAAAAACATTATATATATATATATACACATATACACACACACATACACATATATCCCTGTCCTATGGAGCTTACATTATAATGGGATAGAAGATAAAGAATAAGTAAAACATACAGTATGGTGATATGTGTTATGGTGGGAAAAAAAAAATGTAGGATAGCAATTTTAATAATACACAAATTCCTATTTTACTTGTCAGAAGAATAAAGTTCCTTTGAATTCATCATGGCAATGAATTGAATAAGGAGACACTTAGGGAAAAGCTCCTAAAATTCTAACACACAGCAGACAATTACTGATCCCCCTTTGCCTGTTGTCCTTGAATTTAATTTCTCTGTTTACCCAGTTAGGTAGTTATGATAACTGGAATAGATCATAATAATGTATTACGTAATAAATATAGAATTTTGAAACTATTAAATACTATACAAACAAAGTTGTATTACTTTGTATTGCTTGATCATTATTCATTTAGATGAGCATCATTAACTAAAATATCTCTGGTTGCATGATACAGAACTATATTTTTGCCCTTTTCCTGTTCAATATTTTTATCAACAGCCTTACGAAGGCATAGAAAGGACAGTTAGCAAATTTGCAAATCATACTAAGTTGAAAGTCAGAGTTAATGTATTGGATGACAGAATTAAGATTCAAAATGATCTTGACAAGGCAGAACACTGAGATGAAAGCCATATAATGAAATTAACAGACATGCTATGAATAAAAAAAATAAACTAACGAACAAATAAACTCCTGCATGTGTACAAGATGGCAGACATCAGGCTTGATAGAATTTTCACTAAGGGGGAGAAAAAACGTAAAAGCCTTAGTTGATCTCCAGTTGAATGTTAGTCAACATTTTAATACAGCTGCAAAAAAAAAGAAAAGAAAAGTCTAAGCTATATAATAATGTCTAAATCAAGTTAGGTAATATCTATCTAGAGAAAAGTATTCATACCTGGATATCACACTTAAAAATAATATTAATTTTTTTAAGTATTCATAGAAGGATGACAAATAGAAATGCACTCTATATCATGTAAGGACTAGCAAATAGCTGAGGAATTGCTTGTTGCAGTAAAGAGAGAGCTTAGAGAAAACTAATACATATTTTCAAGTATTTTAAAGAGTTTTACTGATAAGAATACTTTATAATTAAATGTACTAACTGTATGACCTCAGAAAAGATCTTTTACCCTCTGTGCTTCTATTTTTTAATCTCTAAAATAGAGTTAAGAATATCAATTCTGTACAATTATTATAAGGATTAGCAATGATACATGTAAAGTGTATAGTAAATTACTTGAAACACCATCTGCAATCCGTAAAATGTGGATATTTTATTCTTTATTGCTCTAAAAGACAGACTAAGGTGAATGGATAAAGTTAGCAGAGTCATATCACAAAAGAAAGACTCCTAAAAGAGTTAGCTCTTTTTCATGAATTTTCCATGCAGATATTAATTGACTATCAGGGAATTTGAGAAGAGATTACTACACCCAGCAAAAGTTAGATTAAATAGTTTCTAAGTTTCCTTCACTGAATAATTTTTAAGTTTTTTCCAATGCTAAGATTTTGTCATTCTCTCTGCTTTCTTTCTATACATCTAATGGATATATGTCTGACATTGATAAAATTAAAAATATGTAGAAATGTTTATAACAACTAAGATTCATTGTATTTTACTCTGTGTCCCGCACTAAGTAATGGCTATACTTATCCCTTTTCACAAATGAGGAAACTGAGTCAGAGTACATAGTTTGACAAAGTTCACAGAGCTCATCAGGGGCAGAGTAATGATCTGAACCCAAACTATCTAAATTCATAGTCAGTTAAACTAATTCTGACTCATCAGCCAGACTTTCTATAGCCATCGCATCATGTGGACCCCGAAAGATTTCATGATGCCATAGGATTTCTTTAGTTATCTCCAAACTATCGTACAAACACATTTAACTTTAAAAGTACAGTAAATCTAAAACTGCAAGGGACTACTGGTAGGTGAACTGAAAAATGTGTTCTGCATTATTAGGAAATGACATGTTCCACAAAAATGTATTTTATAAACTATTAAAGCCCATTTCTTGAGTGCTGAAACTTTCAATTTCATCCATTTTGGATGGAACTCTTCCAGTGATAAACTGCCCACTTTCTGTTTTAATTTATTCTAATTTACAGAACATGAGTTAACTTGTACTTATGACTCAAGATCAATGCATCATGACTAATAGTTATTGCATTATGACATCAGTCATCGATGTTCTCAAACAGGATATATTGATAAATGGACTATATCAAAGTAAGCAGACCCTGAGGCACTCTCCAAATAGTAATTCTATGAGTTATAGAGTCTGGTCTTTGTGACAGTGCTCCTGGCTGCTCAGAAACACTACTTGTTTTCTTCCTTGTTCCAGGTTGTTTCAAATGGGTGTAGTTACAAGATGAAAGACTTTTCATTACGTAAGATGGTTCTGCTTACTCTAAACAAATTTTCAGTGCCTATCAGATAATAAAAAGACAAAGTGTGGGAATTGTGCATGGTGAGAGAGCAGGAAAAATTAACTGAACAATGTGGTTTCTGAAGCAACAGGATATTTTGTCTACTGAAGGGGTGGATTGCTGAGAGGAAGTATAGGGAATTAATAGTAACATGTGAGAAAGTTTAAAAGGAAATTAAGTTCAAGGAAGTAAAATTCTGTAACACCTTAAAACTTAAATTACGATTTTCTGTTTATTTGGGTAAATTTTTCTTCCTGATTATTGTAATTGGTTTAAGTTTCTGGTTCCTATGTATTTAAACTTTTAATTACAAGTGTGTTTAAGCTATTAAATGTTTATAGCATTACCTAGCATCCTCTTTCCTGAAATTTAAATAGCTTCATATTCAGTCTTATAATTTTTTTTTTTTATTTCCAAGGAAAGCCATAACTTAGGACTTACTTGAAAATTTAATTTTGAATCTTAGAATAATGATCTACAAATATTTCCCTGGGAAAGAGCTTTCAACTAAGTAAATAGATTTTGTGTGCTGAAGCTAAAATTTGATTGAAATTTGATTGGTATTTGTTCTATTGGATAATTTTTCTGTTTACCTTATCAAATATTTGGATAGACACCTAACTACTGAACTGTACCTAAAGACTAGAAATAATAAACTTCATAGAGTAATAGGGTATACTTTATAATTGCTTAATTTACCAGCATGCAAGAGCCCCCCAAATAATTATTAATTCAATAAGCATTTATTGACATCTATTATAGTTAAGCACACTGCTCAGTACTGAGCATACAAAAGAGTTTGATGGGGAAAGAGCTTACATCATATAATGTAGTAAGCGTCCAGGTGACAGAAACCGAGAAAGAGAAAGAGCTAATCCAGACTAAGAGAGTAAGGGACGTTTTAATTATAGGAATTAACCACAAAAATGGGGTGGAATTAGGATAGGCAGAAGGACAAGCCAGTCAAGGAATATAATGAGCTAAGGCCAAGCTAAGAAAGTATGGAGTATGCAGAAAAACTTAAGTGTGGTCTGTATGTACTCTCCAATTTTTCTTCATTTCTATTTCACATCCCTTCTAACAGGCTTCCATTCTCATGTCCCTGAAACAGCTTTTATCAGTATCACCAATGACTTCAATATTACTAAGTCCAATTGCAATAGTTTTCTATTGTTATTATAGTAAATTATCACAAACTTAGCAGCTTAAAACAACACAATTTATTACCTTACAGCCCTGTAGATGAGAAGCCTAATATGGGTCTCACTGGGCTAAAATCATGATTGTATTCAGTTCTTGAGAATTTTATACCAGCAGAAACACTGCAAGTTTGGATTTAAAAAATGCAAGAAGGCTGTCAGATTCCTCAAAATTCTACAGACAAGAAACAACCGCTAAGACTACTCAGTTGCAAACAGGAGCTACATAAAAAAGGAAAGATGACTCCTAGGGTGGAGTGTTAAACCCAGAGGGCAGAATGCACAGCCACAAGGGATTTTGAAATTGCTTGGGACCTGTGGGTTTTGCGTTCTTTTATAAGACTTGTTAGGTGTGGCCACAAAAGGAGACAGAAGAGAGGTTCAGGAAAAACAAAGTTTATTATATTCTCAGGCCCCAGAGAGTCACCACATGCAGGAAGTGGGCAACATGGAGAATCAAGGAAGTCAACTCATCCGTAGGTAGAGAACCAAGAGAGAGTGAGGCACTGTAAGCGCATGCTTTTATTGGGAGGTCAGGGTGGGATACACAGCAAAAGGCATGAAAGTATTTCATTGGTGCATTTGAATGTCACTAGATCACAGTCAGGGGAGGGCAAGAAAGAAAACTTGTGGCAGTATACCTGGTCACCTGGGTGGGGCGCTCACAGTCTGCGGACATATTGGGCAGCAGGAAAATGTGAATTGTTAGTGATGAAAATATATTATGACTCCATTTTTTCTCCTATTTTCCCCTCTTTTGAATCAAAATTCTATAACTGGGATACTATGCCTGTACTACTTAATGTAGGGAGGAGGCAAGAGAATTAAAATGTTAACCAAGCCACATTCAGAGACTGCAATGTACTGATCAGCCAGCCCTGCAGCCAGGCTAGGAGGACACCTTCAGAACAAAGGAAGATTTCTGCTGAATTACTAACAACCCATTCCCCACATCTATGAAGGGGAAACAGGAACCAATAGTCATTCTCTCTAGTTAAAACTATGGAGAACCTATGGATTAGTCTGGGAACTACCAGCAAGCCTTTCTCTCTACATATTCTTACCTTGTTATATACTTTTCCCCTTCCTCACTGTATGTCCATGTCAAAGGAAATGGGAACTAAAGAATGACATAAAAACTGAATTCCCTGAACATCGGGGTCCCTCTCAGTGCCTTTACTCTGTCTCTCACTGTCCCTCCTACTCTCTGCCTCTGGGAGGAGACCACACTCTGTCTGTGGAGTGTTACCTCTTTTCTAATAAACTTTCCATTTGACTAATTTTGGTACATGTGTTGAATTCTTTCTTCTCTCTCCGCCAAAAGACCTTTTTCTTCTCTTGGTGCAGGGCTTGGTCTCCCTGTCACTTGGGGAAATTTGCCCTGTCCCGCATCACCACCATTGTATTTTAGAAGTAAATAACTTGTTTCTGGAGTTTCATGTTGTCAACATAAGAACGTCCAAACATGTAGAGAATTTTTATTAGAGTTTATTTGAGCCAAACTGACAACATTGCTGGGAAGCAAGATCTCAAATGCTCCTGAGAATGATAGTTTTTCAGTTTCTTTTATACATTTGGAATTAAGAAGAGAACATAAGGAAGATTACATGAAGGTGGGGGAAAAAGGTACAGGAGAGTTAACAGATTATGTCCTGCCTTAGGGGCAGTTATGTCTTCAAGGAGTCTGGAAAAGAGGGTTACTTCTGGCATTTCAAAGCTATGTTAACCTAGACACACAAGAACAATAAAGAGTGGAGGGTTGTTGTTTTGTTTTTTTTTTTCCTTTTTCTTTTTTTTAAATTTATTTATTTAAATTAGTTTGAAGTATACAGTACATTGGTTAGACATCTATAATGTTCATAAAACAAACCCCCAATTGCTCCTTCCCTCCCTTGGCCCTCCACTTAAGTCACCATATTAATGCTAATTGCATTCCTTCATCCATGGATGAGGAAGGGGGCTTTTATAGGCCTGGGGTATGACTACCCACCATGACCTGCCCAGTTAGGAATTCACGATTAGATTACAATCAGGTTACTTTTGGTTAGATTTATTACAGACCCCTTCTTCATCTACAATGTTTACAGATAGAAGGAAATTATGCTCTAGAGAGATTATGTGCAGAACCTTACTCATACCTTCATATATGATTTCGATGATTTAGGTAATGAGACCTGAGACTTTTGAGCTGATGAGATTGAGTTGAGATTTTGAACTTGGTGTTTTAGCATTTGGGGGATGGAGTGAATGTATTTTGCACGTAGAACAGATATGAATCTTTGGGAGCCAGAGGATAGACTGTAGTAGTCAAAATAATGGCCCACCAAATGTGTCCATCTACTAATCTTCAAAACCTATAAATATGTTATGCTACAGAGTAATGGTCAATTAAGTTTGCAGATGGAATTAAGGTTGCCAATCAGTAGACATTAAGGCAAAGAGATTATCCTGGACTATCATGGTGATCCCAAAATAATCACATGAATCTTAAATGAGAAAGAGGGAGGCAAAAAGGTCAGAAACAAAGAGATGGCGTTGTGAGAGTGACTTGACCAGCCAATGTTAGCTTTGAACATGAAAGGGGGCCACAAACCAAGCAAAGTGAATAGGCTTCGGAAGCTAGAAAAGATGAAAAAAAAAATGGATTCTTCCATAGAGCTTGCACAAAGAACCACAGCCCTGTAGACACCTCGATTTTAGCCCAGTGAGCCTCATTGTCTGCCTTCTGACCTCCAGAACTATAAGATAAATTTACATTGTTTTAAGTCACTGTTATTTGTTGGTTATTTGTTATAGCAGCAATAGGAAACTAATATACAAGGAAATACTGAGAAACTATCACAGAACAGAGGACAGGCACTAAATGCAATCTGGTGTCCTGAAATGAATACTGGAACCAAAAAAGGATATTATCAGAAAACCTGTTGAAATTCAAATAAAGTCTAGAGTTTGGTTAACAGTATCATCCCAAAGTTAATTGATTTTGACAAATGTATCATGGTTATATAAGATATTGACATTAGGGGAAGCTGAATAAAGAGTATTTTGAACTCTCTGTACTATCTTTACAACTTTTCTCTAAATCTAAATTTATTCTGAAATAGTTTAATAGAAAAAAATTTAGCTGAGAATAAAAAGAGTGAATTTGGGTAGTTAACTCAAGCAGATGCTAGACTTGAAAATGATTTTTGTATCATAGCATGTTAATTTTAAAATACGTAATTAAAAAAAAAAAGTTTTCCCAAGCAATTTATTTGACTTTTTTTTTTTAAATTTTTAAAGATATCATAGGCAGATATCAAGAAAAATGTGTATTCTGCACATGGTTGACAGTAAAATTATGAACTAGGAAGCTTGCTTGACAGGTAATGCTTCTTGCTTTTCTGCCTTCTTCTCCTGCTTTTTTACCTTTATTTTATTCATTTTTTTCCCCAAGTGGTTTCATACAATCCTTCCAAATTGAAGAAACAGGACTGAAAAAAATAAGTTGCATCAAGGTGCTAGTGAATTAAAGTATTCAGTGTTCTTTGAAAAATTGCACTTCAAATGAAGCAGGCACTAAGGAATATTGAAACTCCTGACAGCATAATTTTCTAAATATATTAATAAATCTCTCCCAGGATCTGCTTCTTCTCTCATTGTTTTCATATGTAATAACTAAATTTTGTATTGTATTTTATCCCTCCCTGTAACTTGAATATAGTCTGGATAGTTTGGGATAAACTTTAATAACCAAATTATTGCTATTCCTTTGAATGTATTAACCTATTAAATTCCTAACTACTCCTAGTCTCGATCAAATTATTTTCTGATATGAGATGTTAGAATTTATTAATAATAATAATAACTTTTCACTACAAGACCTTTACTATGTGGCACTTGGCCAAATTAATTTTATCTTTATAGCAACAGTATATGATAGATATTATCGCTATCCATTTTATAGATAAGAAAACTGAGGCTTAGCGATTTCAAATAGTTTGCCCAAAATCAAGCAGGTGGTTCAGGACTGAGGTGAGATTTGAAGTGAAGGAGTACAATTCTGGAACATAACCTACGCTTTGCTCCCACGCTACAGCTTTATCCTCCCCCTCCCTCTGACCCTACACTATACATTGTCAACCTTATAGAATTCATTATGTTTCCTCTTCATCCACTGTGTTACCCAACAAAATTCTTTATGTTCCTTCTTCATCCACTATTATACTAACATAATATATATCACATGCTGTACAGTAATTATATTGAAACATGCTGTTATTAAAAATTAATTTAATGGCATCTTTACTTTTCAAAAATAGCCTGAAGAAAATGACTTTAAAATATACATATATGTGTACACACACACACACACACACACACACACACAGTTCTTCCATTATGCTCATGGACAAACTATTGACAATATGATATGGTTCATGTCCAGGAAAGTACATGCCAAATAGTAAAGGACACATTTACTACAGATAAAAGTTCTGATTTCATTTCATTTGGGTTCTGAAACAGAAAGCAGCTTTGCCAGAACAGAGATTTCTCATCTTATTTTAGTGATGTTTTTAAGTAGTTGATCTGGAAAGCACATAAACAGGTATCATTTCTTTCATAAACGTGAAAGACATTGTGTGCAGGCATATTTGTAGAATCTCATTTTGCCCTCCTAAAATGTAACTTTCACTATATCACTAAGGAATTAGAACATCTGGAGTAATGTTATTCTAGTTGTGTCAAAAATCTTAATCACTTGATAAGCAAAATATATGAAGGATAGTTTCAAGGGTATGATTAAGGAGAATAAAGTCTATTCAAAGTATAAAGAAGGGTCAGGAGCCTGGCTTTGTGAAAAGCAGCAGACTTAGGAGCTGTGACTCAAATCCTGGCTCTGCCTGAGATAGCAAATGTCAAACAAAGAAGAGATAGAAAAGATTCCTTTGAACTGAAATTATATTCACACATTGCCTTAGAGTATATTGATAGAAAATCAGTAATTATTATAGTTCTAGTTTTACTCCTAAATAGAATGAAAGAAGTTGAATGAGAGAGAGTGGAATATATTATTAACTTGAACCAATTTGGAGCACATATTATAGTAGGCACTGTATGCTATCTTATTTAATTCTCATAACAATATTAGATAGTGCAGGCTTTAAAAGACATACATTCTAGATGAAAAATGGAGACTCTAAAAGTATGTTTAGATAAGAACACACAGTGAAGTATGAGCAAGATATTCTATCACTGAGTCTAGTGCTCTCTCCAATGTAACACAAGTAGTAACTAATGTGGTGTAATCTGGAGTACAGGGAAATCATCCAAGAATCATCATCTACAAAGAGTGACGTAATTTCCCCAAAATCACTCTTTGTCACTCCTTAAGTCTTTCCAACTAGCTTTTTCTAACAAGTTCATATTTAAAATGCAAATAGTTGAATATTATGCCCATCATACATTATTAAGTGAAAAACTTAAATTGTCAAGAAATATAGAAAAGACCTAAAGAAATTATACTGAAATAAGGGAAAAAATCTAAATGCCCTGAAGTGTAAGTATAATTAAATAAAATGTAGAGAGATCCAGTCATTAGAATAAAGACTTCTGCTTATGAAAGACTAGGTTGAGCTATAATGTGAAATAAAAAGAGCAAGATAGTACTATGCAGAAACTGATTACAACTATGTCAAATGCAAAGAAAATAAAAAACTATGGAAGAAATAGAAAAATGATGCATCAAGGTGATAGAATTATGAATAATTATTCTCTTGTTTTTTGCTATTGTTCATATTTTCTCCAACAGACTTTAGTTTTTATAATTTCTTAATGAGAAATCAGTGAGCTTTTAGAAGCAATAGACTCAATCATTTTAAACTCGAGCCACACAATAGCCTCTTCTTAAGAGCCAGAAATTTTTTTTTAATCTATTTCTCACGTTGCACAGTTCCTTATATCAAGTAAATGCTGTTTTTTTTATTGAATACATTTTTTTAAACGAGTATACAAGAGCAAGAATGATCCCCCTCTGCTTAGAAAGTATTTCCTACATAAATTCACTAATTAGAGATTTATTTGTGTTAATGAGTTCCTCTTTTAAAATGCAAATGCATCTAATAACTAAATGTGCAAAAGAACAGGGAACACAAGAGAGTAAACACAAATGGCTAATAAACATTAAATGAAAAGTTCAACCTCATTAATAATCAAAGAAATGAAAATTAAAACAATATCAGTTTTCTTTACAAAACTCACAAAAATTTTTATGGTAATTCTCAGTGCCAAGTGGAGTATAAATAAATATACAGAAAATATATACCTCTCATAAATTGCTGGTAGGACTGAAAAATTGGTACTGTCTTGAAAGCAATTTACAAAATACTTCTAACTTTTGATGCAGAAATTCCATTTATAGGAATCAGCTTAAAGAAAAATACCATACATACATGTGAAAAATTTTTATTTATGATTATTCAATGCAGTATCATAATCCCAAAACAACTCAAAACAATCTAAGTATCCACCATAAAGGAAAACTATATTTTTAAAAATCAACTAAGTAAAATAATATTTAGTCCTTGTCAAATTTTCAAAAATTATTTGAATATGGAAAAATTCTCATGAAATAATATTAATTGATGAGCAGTAGAACCAAAATATTACTATACATCATAATCTCACTTTTTAAAATATTTAAGCATAGGTAAAATTTGAAAGAAAATAGTAGTGTCTTTAGCTGTTGGTGTTTAACATGATTTTTGTTGTTTCCTTAATTTTCTTTCATACTCAAATTTTCTAAGAGAATATTTGTTATATATAATTAGCATTTTAAAAAGGTATTATAGCTATTCTGGTTGCAATTTCTAGAACTCCATCCAGAGAAAATAATCTCAAATGAAGAAAATTTCTGCACAAAGATGTTTATATATAGCTTTATTTAAAACAGTAAAAGTAAAATAGAGAACTAGTTAAAGATAATATGGTCTATAAAATTGACCACATTATCTTTTAATATTATGTTTAATTTCTTTTACTATATGCAAAACATAATTACCACACCACAGTTAAATTTTGAAAAGCAAAGCAAAATTGTGAAATCAACAGTATAACCTCAGCTTTCTATATGCACATAAACCTGGCCTACTGCACAGTGGGATACAAAGATGATATGGTTTTAGTTTTCTCTGTTCACTGCCTTCAAACATGCTCTGTTAAATTTGTTTTTCCCATCTTTTAATGACACCTTGGACAGATCCTTTAGCTTCCCAGTCATTTTTTAAATATTAAGAATTTCAGTCTAGTCTAGTAGAGTTTAAAATCTCAATCTTGCATTCAGTTCTGTGTTCATCTTGGCCTTTCCGCCAGTGGGAGGGAACTCGGAATGGAAACCAGTGGGATCTCTTTCACTCTTCCCCTCTTCTTTGCTCATTTGCTTCTAGCACTTCTAGTAATGAGGTAGGAAAAGAAATTACAGAAATAGACCAAAGGTAAACTATTAACTGCAGCTGCTGCTGATGTGGGGAATCACTTCAGTCTCACTCCATTTTCATCCCATGCCCACTCCAGTTCTAGCTCTAGCATTCGCCCATGACTCTTTCTGCTGCTGTCTCCTTCTCAAAGACCAGTTGTCTCAGATGCCTTCCTTGATGTTCCCTTGATCTGCTAGAAAAGGGAATATCTTTGTCCCAGTGAAAAACGAGAGTGAAGGACAGCTTTACTTTTCTATCTCTTTCTCCCAAACACCCCTGAATTATCTCCCCCATCCCAGCTCCAAGAAAGCACAGAGGGCAAGTCATTAAGTCTGATGCACAAGTATCCAACTGGGAAATAATATATCTATCTCTTTTCCAGGTGCCCCAAGCCCTTGATGTTTGCAAGGTATTCTTTTGGAACCCTGCTATGTATGCCATTCTATTGCTGAGGCCAACAGTTCACATTTCTAAAAGCTCATAAAATACTTAGGAATGAACATAATCAAGAAAGCTAAAGACATATACAAAAAATATAAAACATTGATGAAAGAAATTAAAACATACACAAATAGAACAGCATACCACATCCCTGGATTGGAAGATTTAATATTGTTAAAATGCCCATGCTACTCAAAATTATCTACAGATTCATTGCAATCCTTATCAAAATCCCAATGGAATTTCTTACAGAAATAGAGAATGCAATCCTAAATTTCATAAGGAAACACAAAGAAACTTAGATAGCCAAAAAATATTGAGAAAGAAGAAAAAAGCTGGAGGCCTAACTGAAATGTGATTTCAAATATATTACAAAGCTACAGTAATCGAAACATTATGGTATGGCCATAAAGACAGACATATGGACCAGTGGAACAGAATTGAAAGCCCAGAAATAAACTCATGCATATAAAGTCAACTGATCTTTGATAAGAATCTTAAGACTACACAATGGAAAATGAATGTTTCTTCAACTAATATTGGGAAAACTAGATATCCACATGCAAAAGAATGATATTGGATCCTTACGCAATATATAAAATCAACTTAAAATGGCTTGAAGACTTAAATGTAAGACATGAATCTCCTAGAAGAAAACATAGGAGAAAAGCTTAATGGCACTGGTCTTGGCAATAATTTATCAAATATAACACCAAAAGCGCAGGCAACAGAAGTAAACAAGTAAAACTACATAAAACTAAAAAGCTTCTGCATAGCAAAGAAAACAGTTAACAAGGCAAAAAGGCAACCTATAAAATGGAAGAAAATATTTGCAAAACGTGTATCTAATAAGAAGTTAATATCTAAAATATATAAGAAACTCCTACAACTCAATCGTAAAAAAAAAAAAAAAAGATTTAAAAATGGACAAAAGACTTGAATAGACATTTTTCCAAAAAAGACATACAAATGACCAACATATACATGAGAAGATGCTCAATATCACTAATCATCAGGGAAATGCAAATCAAACCACAATGAAATATAACCTCACATCTGTTAGGATTACCAGCATCAAAAAGCAAAAAATAATATGTTGTTGAGAATGTGGAAAAATTAAAACCCTTGTACAGTATTGATAGAAATGTAAAATAGTGCTGCTGCTATGGAAAACTATATGGAAGTTCCTCAAAAAATTAAAAATAGAAATATCATATTATCCAGCAATCCTATTTCTGGGTATTTACCAAAAAAAAATTGAAATCAGGATTTTTAAGAGATATTTGGACTCCTATGTTCATTGCTCTATCATTCACAATACCCAAGATACAAATATAACCTAAATGCCCATTTTTGGTGAAGAGGTTTTTTAATGTGATATGTATATACAATGAAATATTATTCAGCCTTTAAAAAGAAATTTTTCAATATGCAACAACATGGGTGAACCTGGAAAAACTATGCTAAGTGAAATAAGACAGTCACAGAAGGACAATTATATGTTGTATGATTCTACTTACGTGAGGTATCTCAAACAGCTAAACCCATAGAAGCAGAGAGTAAAATAATGGTTTCCAGGGGTGAAAGGAAGAGGAAATTGGGAGTTGCTATTCAATAGGTATAAAGGTTCAGTTATACAAGATAAATAAGTTCCAGAGACCCACTGTACAATACACTTATAATTAATACTGTATCATTAATACTTAAAACTTTGTTAAAAGGATAGATCTAAGATTAAATGTTCTTACTATATATTTTTTTAAATTGTTCACTTTGAAATGTTGCCTATAGCTTTCAGAATTAACACATACCTACACACATATACACACACCTTACTTTCATACAGTGCCTAATTTTAATATTAACTTATGCAATGATTTTTTGTTAAATGCTACATTGTGCTAGACTATTTTAGACACTGAGGTACAACCCAATAAGACAGATTTCATTTTAAATCCCTCCTGAATAGAATTTACTATTTCCAGCAATATTTTATATCTCAGTAAATCTAATCAACTGTAAACATTTTCAGACTCCTTAAGCTACTTCTGACTTCTATAATTTACCAGAAAATTCATTAAAGTATTCATTAATTTTTCACCAATTTATAAACTTTATCACTGCAGTTTTTATTAGCTAATATCTAATTAACAGGTTCGACTTTTAATTTTAGGGACAAGTTATTTACTTACGTTATCAACAGTTTTACAATAATTACTTTTTACTCTATCAGACCTTTCTGCATCAGGTCCGGTAATTAGAATTCCACACTTAATAACTCATAGTCATAGTGACATTTATATCTGTCTTTTTTACTCTCAGTCTTTATATACTAAGTAGTTAGCTATCTTAACTATCTATTTTAAAGAAATCAAGAGCAATAATGTGCACAAAATTACAGTATTAAATATACCACAGACATGCCCATTGATGGAAAAATTTGATCGTCATTTCCTGACATTTACATCATATATATTTATTCACTATCAACTTCCTTCATATAGTGAAGTATAAATTAAATGTTAATGATTCTTGACAGATAGAAACAATGATTAAACAATTTCATCTCTCTTGAAACAAATATGAATTCACTGAATAGTTCTAATACTAATCCTGGCAGCAGCTTTGTGTATTCTTTCTGCGATTTGTTTCTTTTAAAAATTTAGAGACTAAAACTTATAACAATAACCAATATGGTCTTTTAAATAAAATTCTGGAATCACCATAAATTGTTCTGCTACAAAAAAACAACACATTCTAAAAAGATATAAATAAAATTGACTTGTCGGAGTTTTGCTTAAGCTAAGAGTTCAGTTTGCTAAATAATTCCATCAATTTAGGTTTGACCTAATATACTACCCAAAATAGTTCCTTGAGATTTAAAAATTTTGAATTTAAGAGTTTAAATGGTAATCATCCACATTGTTTTCTTCTTTTGCTTATAGTATTATACTCAGTATTTTCAGGAAGTTCCTTTATATGAAACATCCAGTGTAATTTTAATGATTAGTCTTTTCAAATAAAAAAAAAACTTTAAATAAAATATACTTAATTAAATTGAGAAAAACTCTTGCAAGGTCAAAATAAACTTTCCGAAGAGCTAGATGCTATGTAAAAATTGGAAGTAAGATTTGTTATTCATTGGAAAAGAAATGGGAAAGATTTGAAAATACTTTGAGAGAGTCTTCTTTTTCCAATGCTTGAAGCATGAATTTTAATGTGCTATTTATCCACTCAATATCAATGTAAACACTTTATTATGTATTTTATTCAATATTTTCAATTTAGAATACATACATTTGTAGATTATAAGACAGAAGAAAATCAAGGTAAACAAGTGATCTAGCATATAATGACAACAATAATATTTTATAGAGAAGTATTTTTCTACCAAAAGCACGAAACCCAAAATTATAAGGAAAAAATTAGTTAACAGAAATTACCTAAGAAATTCTTTAAATATTTCATATAATAGATGTGAACAAAAATAGATCTTTGAAAAAGAGAATTTCTTGACATTTTTAAGCCTTCAGGATAGATAAGCCAGAGATTCTCCAATACTGTTTTCTCTAAAGAATCCTAGATTTTAAAGCAGCCTTGGAAGTGAGGATTTTTAAGTTAAATGATGTATGCTAGAAAGTGAATGTGGAAATTTGCGTGTGAATAACACATATCTGAATATACTTTGTCAATCAGAAAACATGAATGCAGCACCAACAAAAGGTAAAATATAAAAATGTAAGACATTCACAATAGTTTACAATTCTTTGATTAAATTATACGTACACATATATATGCATTTATATACATACATATATGTTAACTGTAAACACAAACCAAAACGAATGTGTTGTGAACTGAATATTTGTGCCCTCCCAAACTCATATGTTAAAGCCTTAACCCCCAGCATGGCAGTATTTGGAGATGAGGCCTTTAGGGAAGTAATTAAGTTTAAATAAAGTCAGAAGAATGGGGCCCTGATTTGATAACATTTACATTCTTATGAGACACCAGAGAGTTCATTTTCTCTCATTCTGAGTGTGCAGAGAGGAAAGACCACGTGAGAATGCAATGAGAAGGTGACCTGCAAGTCTGGAAGAAGGTTCTCACCAGGAACCAAACCATGCTGGATCTCAATCTGGGACCATAAGCCTCCAGAACGGCAGGAAAATAAATGTCTGTTATTTAAGCCATGCAGTCCGTGGTATTTTTTTGTGGCAGCCTAAGTAGACTAACATAAAGTAAATGCCAAAAGAGTAGAAGAGACAATTAGTGCTGGGCAAGAATATGTGGGCTGAATAAGATCATCATGACAAAGGGAAGATCTTCTAAGAAGGTGGGAACCGATCTGTGGAAGGATTTAGATGTGGAAGATAGTGTTAATGGTAAAATGAGTGCAAATTGTAAAGGCAAAAACTGAATATGTTCAGGAGACAAGTATCCATCAATCTCAAGTAGAAATTGAGAGTTCAAGTGCAGTCAGAGATAAATGCAGCAGATAAAATAAGCAAACACTTCCTTTTCTATCTCTTCAGATTCTCTACCAAAAAGTATTTAATTATCTCAGGAGACATTCCCTGGGTAACAAAGAGAATATCCATTTAAAATGTATGTGCTCATGGGATCACTGAATCTTGGAGCCGGAAAGAGTCGAAAGTTTCTTAACACAATCAAGTGGACTCATTGCCCCTAAAGAACAGAGCAAGGCAAACCCTATAAATAGAAATCTCTTCACACTATTGGACAGGCTACGTTGTCCAAAAACAAACAAATGAGCAAACAAATAAATAAACATTTAGTTTTCTCTTGAAAAGATGTACCTATCTAACTAGATCAAGCGAGGACTCTAATAGAGCCACTGGAAGAGTGAACAGGGATTAGAGAACTCACTTCCACCTTTCCTCACTTCCTTGTAAAAGAGAGCCTAATATATGCCTGGAGCCTGTAGAGAGCACAGAGGTTAACATCGATTTTCATCCACCGAAAGTCCAGGGTCTTACTTAAAACTAGGAGCTCAGAAGGAAATTAAGAATCACATCTTTTGTGGAAAGTCAGGAGTGTTCCCAAGAGAAAGATGTGCACAAAGTCACTTGAACAGCTAGTGTAAAAGCTGTATTCAAGTGAGGCAGAATTCAACTCGTGTCATTTCCTTCTGAGGATGCCTTAATGTTGCATATAGAATCTTCACCTAGAATATTAATCTGATGAAGGGGCAGAATGCTCGGGGTAGAGGGGAAGACAGTTATTCCACTGCATTTATTTTGGGCTCCAGCAGAGAAGAGTTTTAGCATCTCCAGTCACTACTGGCTATAACCATAATCAGTAAAAGAGAAATCTGTAAGAAGACAGGAAAAGCAAACTTTTCATCATTATAGAGGTTTATAAAAGGGTGCCCTTTGATGGAAGGGGCAGGGGGCCAAGGGGCAGCAACATCTCTATTAGAATAACAAGCAGTCACTTTGGAAACCAGCATGACAGCTTTTAAGCAATTAATAAATAAATTGCATCAAACTAAAATGCTTCATTAATAAATGCTCACAATTCCACAAAGGATTAATCTTTGTTCATTTCTGCAGTTGAAGCAACATGTCTTTTTCTTAAAATTCCTTTGTCCTGGTTCTTCTTCCAGATACAGTAGCTAACTAGAAGAGTGTCAGCTCTAATTGGATGATGGTTTGGAGACTTCAAATCACCCGGGGGTTAAATAATGTAGCATAGAGCCTGTGTTATTCAAAGGGAATGTTTTAATACACTGGGAGAAATGCGGAGACACAGCAGCTGTGTGAACTCTGGCAGACACACTGCCCTGGAGAAGCCCTATACTGTCTCTAATATCTTAAGTTCAGCAGTTTTAATTCCCACCTCTATGTGATGTTTGACAGTTCATTCATTTAGAGAGCTTCAGGGATGCACAGGTGACTCAAGTTCGAATAGCTATTTTAAGGATATGTCGCCTCTGTTTATTTTTTAATGCTAAGAAGAACACACTGAATGAGACAGAGGAAGACCTTTTGCACACAAGAGAAACTTCTTTCAAAAAGGAGAGTGTTTTGACATTTAGACACTAAGCACTTCTTTGGAGGATAGACTTCCTCAAAGTTGAAACATTGATTGGTAGCAAAGTTAAACAGAACCCAACCACATAGCACCCTCTCTGAATGTTGGGTTTTGAAAATACTCAAGGGTATAAATCAGGGGTCTAAATCTATATTGTTTGTTGCAGTGCCTTCTATATGCCTCTACATTCAGGCTGTGAAGAGTGTTTATGAGCCTCATTTTTATTTGAATTAGAAACATTACCAAAAACAGAAGTTAGCAGAGTTAACAGAGGAGACTATGCTCTTCATAGCAGATGAAAATATAGAGAAAATGGATCTTGACAATACTACCCACAGATTTTCCCAAATAAACATATGGGGCTATCGGTCAGCTGTCAGTGGTATGAGTGCAGAGAGACTGATTAAGGAGTTAAACAAAAAGATGAGGGGCTTAGCCAGGCCATTTGTGGGTAAAGGGTAGACATCCTGAAGGACTGAGAAGATCAAAGGCACAAGGGTAGCAAATGAGGTCTTCAAGCAAATCATAATATATCAATAGCTATCTTCTTAAGAAAAATATGTCTACTAAAAGTAGTTCATAGGATTTTTCAGAAGTTAACACAAAATTTCTATTAAAAAAAAACTGATGTACTTACTAACATAAAAAGAACATTACCAAGAATAAGTTAGCAATGCTTAAAATATTATTTCTTATGCTCAAACTAACATTTTTATATTTCAATGGAAAATGACTCATTCTTGTCACATTAAATATCATAATTCAAAGTAAAAAATCTGTATGGAAATTATAATGAGATTTCCAGTATATGAAAATGAACTAGGTTTCATTGAAATACAAAAACATCAACTGCTCCACAGAATCAGTTCTTGAAATCTAAACAATTAATTGCTCAGATACTCAAGACTATTATTTTTAATAAGTAAGCTCAACATAATTTTACTACCACTTTCTTACATCCTATTTACTCCATACTGCTATTTTCCTTGAGCTAAATCCTCATTATAGTTATCGCATCCAAATAAAAAGTCCATTCTGCCAAATCTTTTTTTATAATCCATATTTCTTTGTTCTGTCTTTTAATTTCTCTTCCAACAACCGTCCTCAAGCTTTTTCAGAATTCCCAGCATTCCCCACTATTCCATTGGTTTACCCTTGGAGGTTGGGAGGATGTGGGAGAAATGTTTCTGATTCTCTAGGGAGCAACAAGTTTGTCCATGTCCTTCATCCACTCCCTCCAAGCTCATTCTCTTGAGAATCATAGCTCTTATGTTTCACACATGCAGAACTATTAATCATCGTTCTCAAGTGTTATTTTGATTAAAGAATATCTCAAGTACAGAATACCTAGTTATTTCAGAAATATTTTAAGCAGGCCTTATTAGCACTTTTCCATCTGAAGATATTTTTATTTTCCCTGGCAAATCACATGCAACATCACTGAAGCCTTAGGCATTCAATTCAACTAAAACATAAATGTTAGATGCTTCCTTTTTTTTTTAACCCAAGATGTTATAATGGAAATGTTCTCAATATGAAAGACATTCACAGGAAACTGGAGATTTCCTTTGAATGAGTAATTAAGTTTTTAAAATACTCAAATTAATACTGCATTAAATTAAAGGTATCATTTCTAATAGTCACTTTGTTCTGACATTTCTACATTAGCAAATTGTATTTCTGGAAGAAACTAGTGTCTAGGGACAGCATTTTGTTACTGTCCTTGTTAAGTACTGGGAGAAAATTTTGCTTAAGATTGTGTTTTATCATCAATGTATTATGTTCAATGGCATTCAGAGGCAAAAAGTCTTTTTAATATTCAGTAGTCATTTTTAGAAATATATTTTACATTGTTAGCATAAATTGTTGCTAATATATTTTTTGAAACTAACTTTCATCAAATATGAAAAAGTATTACATTCATATGATGAATTGCTCCCTTGGTAAAAGCATAGAAAAAAATGCAGCCAGGTTCATGAGAATAGCCTTGGACTGTCTACATCAAAGTGTTATTTCTACAATTTAAACTATGCTTGTTTCTATTTGTGATTTGTTCCAGTTATCTATTACTGAATAACAAGCCGCTCCAAATTTAGCAGCTTAAAACAACAAACACCATTTGTTTTGCTCACAAACATGAAATGTGAGCATAAATCAGTGGCAACATCTTATCTCTGCCTCATGCACCATTACCTGGGGGAGGAGAAAAAGAAGTCAAGGATGTTTTGGCTGAGGATGGAACAATCAGAAGGCTAATCACTCACACACCCACTGGCCATGGTGGCTGTGGGATGGATGAGACTTTAACTGCAGCTATCAGCCAGAACACCTAGATGAGGTCCTTCATGTGGCTGTTTGGCTTCCTCCCAGCATAATGGCTGGCGTCTGAGAGCAAACATCCCAAGAGAACAATGTGAACATGCATGGCATTTTTTTTATGACCTAGCCTCTGAAGTCACACAGCATCACTCAGCTGCACTCTACTAATTAAGGTAGCTACTAAGGTCTTCCTAATTCAAAGGGAGGAGACATGAGCCTTACCAACTAATAGAAGATTTGTCAGCCTCACGGTATGGAAATTGCATGTGAGATTGGATATATTATAAAGACCATCTTTGGAAAATACAATCTGCCATATGGCTGTACATATATTTCAGAAGATGTAGCTCACCTACAGTGTATGTTTCATAAAATACTCCTGCTAAAACTGCTCTTGTCAAATACTTTCCAGCAGGGGAAATTTTTTTGAATTTAACTTTGGGTATGATATGAATAACTACTAACTAAATATTACTCAAAAAAGGCTTACTTCTAATGAAAAGCACACTTATCTATCTAAGTTTCACTCTGTCGAGAACTGAGGGTTGAAGTCAAGCCACCTTATCATCATTCTTTGTGGAATATACTCTTAACTACTTTGATGCATCCAAAAGAAATTCATTATGTAGACAGGGATTGGAAAATTCACTTCTACCCTTGGCTGGCCTAAGCTTATAGCTTTAAATCAGTCAGTTGGCTCCTTTGTCTCAACATCCAGTAATTTTGAGCCCCAGAATCTTTGCTTTATTATCAGTCTTAATCACTAACATTGCCCCATTCCATATCCTGTTTCATTATCTATCCTTAGCCCCAGACCTCTCTCTTCAGCCTGTTGACTGGAGTCTCATACTTGTTGCCTTTAAATCTGATGATACATAGGACAAGTTTACATTATTTTCTGGGTAAGTTTCTTACATATTCTCATTATTCCTCAGGTTACATCTTTTCCACTATTCCAGACTATAGGCTTCTTCACTTCCTCTACTCAGCTACCCAGCCTCTACAACCCTACCTGAGTGCCAAGCCTATGAAGCCTCCATTTCTGGGGCCTGGGAAATCTGAAAGAATGATACTCCAACTGTGGAGAACATAAGCATAAATTACACAGATACTCACTTCCGATTAGTTAAGAATCTAGTGGAAAAAACACATATGTAAACAACAAAATATAATACAGAGCTGAATAAAATGAATGTTATAAGAGAAATACAAACTACTTAGCAACATTATTTGAGGGTTCAGATAAATAAACAACTGTAATATTTTCCTAGAAAATCGTTTGATGCCGACGAATAATTATGTATAGTAAACATAGCTCAATCAATGTGCTCCTCATTCGATTTAGTTAGTTGGTTGTCCCAAAGGAAGATAGAGGCACTTGTTGCTAAGCACTATAAAAAAAAATGGTGTCCTAGGACTGGATATGTCTTAACAATGAATGGAAGCTCCCACTATCCCAACCTAGATTCCCCTATGTCAGTAGTGGCATGGTGCCATGTCACTTAAATTTCTAGGCAAGAGAATAGATGCCAAATAGTTCTCCACATGAAAGTTTGTCACTGATAGCTCTGTTGAAGCAAAAGAAACAAGTGTCACAGAGATATGTGACATTCCAATGGGAACATTTTGATCTCACATATACTTGAATATGTGGTGGCACACAGTTTTCAAAGTGTTCAGTAGTTACTGCTTATACTATTTTATCCTATATAAAAATTCCCACTTGTTTATTTTGGATATTATTTAAATCTCCTTTATGTGTTTCTTACCAAAATTCCAAATATTGTCTTTGACCTTTTCAAGTAGTTTGACTCCCTGAAATTCCAAGATATTTCTTGGCACAAGATGAAAAGAACTGAATAGATTAAATATTTTTCTGATTCTCTTTTCAACTTTGGAGTAAACACAAGTTAAAAGTTATTATCAACACCATGTAACTGAATTAAAGGTGCAAAATGTGTTTTTATATGCTCACCTTTGGATGACACAGTTGAACCTCTTAGTACATTTTTCCTTTATCAAAATTTTTAGGCCAAGATAATTTTTATGCTTAATTTTTAATTGCTGGAGAAAGCCTTGGGCATTTCAAGAAAGTCGATTTAAAAAAAAAAAAGAAAGATAAACAGAACGAACTTTCTTTGTAGAAGCTAAAGTTTTAAATGTGGATGACTAATGTTTGAGGAATAATCATTGCATACAATTGTGGGCTGTAGTTTCTTCAGTTTGTGAACTATTTTGTAATCAAAGTATAATTTTATTTCTTTGTCTTATATAACCCAATATAAAAATATTTAGAATACTGGAAATGTAGGTAAATGTTTAATAAACCAAAAACCTTTACAAAAAAGAATTCTGAATAATGAAATCATTCCTGAGTTCTTAAGGTAGCCTATAGTAACAGTGTTTTGTTGATCTAATTGCTGCCAATCAGCAGTTATTTACTCTGGCCCATCCCTGTAACAATCAACATCTCATAAGAAAGTATCTGAGTGTGAACTCTGCACTCTGGTCTGAGAATGGAAAGTAGAGCATCATTTCTTGTCATCTTTTTCCACTGGCTGTCTGAGTAGGCGTGGTGGAAGCCTTCTATCAGCAATCTGGGCTCCAGCCTGGGCTGGACCAGAATTTGGAGCCCTAGTCTCACTAGTCTGCTCCACAGTGGGAGCAATTATTTGACCCTCTCTAGATCCAATCCTGATATGAAGAATACTAATCTTCCTTCCTAGCATTCCAGTTGCCTCTTGGGACTTCAAAATCACTTATTAAATTTTATCTTGATGTAGGAGGGTCCGTGGAATACTCCTTTCTAAGGATTTAAGAACTACTAAAGCAAATACTCTTTTTTATTTATTTATTTATTTTTAATTTTTTTTACTAATACTCTTAAAATAAGACATTCTTCAGTTATAGGCTCTCCCCTGAGGTAGTTGCTGGGTACTAGATATATCTTACATCTATATAGATATGAAATAGGCTGCTGCAACTTGATTATATACAGCGGAGTACATTCAGATGTCAATGCTGTATTTGAAATCCAAGTGTGTGTCTTTAGTTTCAAACCTGGTATTTTTTTAAATTGATGGTTTTCTTTTACTGAGCAGCCTGGCCTCTGAAAGACCTTCTCTGTGATTGTATAGCTCAAATCCTCAACTGTGGTTACCCAGATGGCCTGGCACCTAAATGCCTGGTTACTCACAGTAAGAGACAACATTACACCCAGCCAGGCGCTTGAAACAACCGTGTACTCATCTAATATTTTTCCTCTATCCTACAAGGTTATACCAGTATTTTTGAGAATCTATAGGTTCTCAGAACATTCTCATATTCCTCTATCAAACATCAATATGTACCAAACATTGCCTGGAGTGTCAACTATATCCACCAAGTAAGTAACTCCCTTTTTGGCTCAGGGTTAATCCCCTCTCTTATGTGTTATTTTTATGCTATAAGACTATGTAGTTTGGGGGGAAAAACCTTCTTCTAGCTGCACATCTAGAACCAGAACATATCTCTGTTCCAAATAACACTAGTATGCAATTTCTGCCTAGAATGAGTAAAATGGAGAGCAATGTGGTTCTTATCCTCACACAGTTGACTGTGTAAGAGCCTAAGACTAAAAACAAACTAGTAACTACATGGAAAGAAGAAAGAAAGGAGAGTAGTAAAAACAAGTAAATCATATAAAAGAGCAGGGCTAACAGTGCTCTCAGTGAATGACATGAGCTGTGATCATGTGCTGAAACATATGAAGTGCCAAATAAGCCACTTTGACCCCCAGAGCTCACCCCTCCCTTAACCATGGTGCCAGAAATCCCTAAATTAATACTTTTGCTTAACCAAATGGTGCAGCACATGGTACAAATTTAATAAATGCTCACTGAATGAATGTTATAACAAGAATTCTTTAGCTCCAGCCCTTCACCAGGTTGTGTCCCAAGGACAAAAGCCATAAGACTTGGAAATTTATTCTAGGACATCATGCAAGCTCCCAGAGGAACAGGCTAGATGCATGCTCACAAATTTGCTCACAGCCAATTCAGCTGAAGACAATAACTTATTCTGATTTACTAAGCTGGACTTTGAAAATTCAGTGTGAATAATCATCTTCTAACATGTCTATTTTCATAAAAGGAAAACTAACAGCTATACGTTAAAATCTGTAATATCAAATTCTGGCAACCACATTTAGTGCTGACCTACTTACACTATTGGCCCTGTTAAAAGAGAAAAATCAACACAGATGTACTTCGATAATTCATTCCTTTTTAATTAAATAGATTTAGCAACTGAATTTCAGCTACATTGCTAAGGAAGAGTCATTGCATTGATTTTCCAATCTTTAGGATTTAGATATAGTTAGAGATTAATTTTATGGAGGAAGGTCTTAGAAAGGCTAAGATTCAAAGTTTCAAACCATTTACTGGCATTTAGCAGCACTCTGTGAACTACACTTATAGTTCTTATCAGTTCTTAGTTATAAAGGTAACTATTCAGTCATTCATTGAATGCATATTTGAGGGTCTGAACATGAGATAGAGAATAGATGGCTGACAAAAATCACTCCTTGAAAATCCTAAATCAGTGACACTTGATTTCATGAAACAATAATTATGTACCTACTGTACATCAAGTCTTATGCTGTTAAGCAGACTGGCAAACCATCAATTGCAACACAATTTGATAAGCCTTATAATAGATATGCAAATAAAGCTACCAGAATGTGAGGGAAGATGCAGACAACTGCTCCATGATGACAGGAATAGATCTGATGTTATTGCTGTTTATTTCTACATGTGTGTGCATGTGTTTAACCTTGTATTGAGCTCTTATTACATCCTAGGCACTATACTAAGTATTTTTCAGGAATTCTAGTTTGA
Source organism: Pteropus alecto (assembly GCF_000325575.1). Taxonomy (NCBI): domain Eukaryota; kingdom Metazoa; phylum Chordata; class Mammalia; order Chiroptera; family Pteropodidae; genus Pteropus; species Pteropus alecto. The sequence continues at coordinate 59,596,869 of NW_006442484.1, forward strand.
TACTCACAACTCTAGGAAGTGAGCAATTATCTTCCTCATTTCAACCTTGTATATGTGAGGGAAGATTGAAGGAGTGGAGAGGGTGGTAAAATATTAAATCTGGTCAGGTAAGGATATAGCAATAAATGGTTTTATAATGAAGGCAAAAAGGAGCTACTAAGGAATTTTTATGCAGATTAGTAACACATCTCATTTCCTATTACAAAGAGCACTTTACATTTACTTTAGCTTGGTGGGGATATGGCCTCAGGGGCTTTCTGCAGAAAAGTTTGCTGGGTTACAAACAATAGTCAGGGATAGCATCATCCCTAGCTGTTACAGAATAGGTCACATGAGAAAGCAGCGAGAGCCCTAATTAAGGCATGTCCAGCCATGATGTCAATAGCTCTAAAAGCACTATTTCAAGTATTGGTTCATTCATTTGATGTCATTATTTTTCTGCTGGTGGTATATCATAAGGATGTGAGAAACAATGATCATCTGTGAAATGTATTACTAGTTTCTGTTTGATAAATGTGATAAAGCTCTCACCCAGAGAATAAAGTAGAGTAGCCAAGGTTGAGCATTAAGTAAAAGAAGAAGCAAACACTCAACCACCCACCATCCCCTACACACACACACACACACACACACACACACACACACACACACGTGGCTCTGCTTGATCTAATGCATACAGATTCTGTGTTATATATTGTTATGATCAGAATATACAATCTGCTTCCCTTCACGCACTGAGTTGCAACAATGTACAGGTTCCTTATCCTAGCCACAGATTAGAAATCTGGGCAACTCTTTAAACATATTCACTTTGAGATCGCACCTTAAAACAATTCACTCATAATTGCTCTGGGCAGGGCCCAGGTATCGATATTTTTAAAAAATCCCCAGGTGATTCTCATACAAGTCAGAGCTGAGAACTATAAACTCGTAGGGGATACATAAGACTGCATAAGCTGCTGACTATAATTTGGTGAATTTCAATTCTTGCTAGAGTAAAGGTCCTCTTTAGGCCTTCAGAGTCTGAATACCATCCATTGCTCTATACCCTAAACAAATTATTTGTTTGCTTTTCTCAGCATACCTGTCAGGACATATACAAAGGTAAAGACCAAATAGAGGCAGAAGCTGTTGAGACATGCTATTGAATCTCAGGTGCTATTGTTGGCCCACTTTATCCATTTTTAAAATTGGGTTTTAAACTTGGTCCTCAAAGAATTATATATTTTCTCATATATTCCACCTACAGTTAGAATATGTTACTTCCAAAAGAGCAATGATAACTGAATTATTTATAAAATGGTATGCTTCTCAAGGAAACTATTAAGAGAAACTAGTGCCTTTTTCCTACACAGTGATTTTTTTTCCCATAAATCAAAGTAGACACTTTGTTAATACAGCTAAGTATAATAATAATACTGATATTCCTAAAAGGAAAGTTATTACAGAAAACAAATATAAGTATTATCTAATTCCCTTTTTATAGGTCTGAGCTGTTCCAGTCAACACCTATTACAACTCAACTTTTATTACAGGATTTGAGTGTTATGTTTTTGTTATTTTTAACTGATACTGAATCTTTTAAGGTAGAACTAAACCTCCCTAAGGAATACTTGTGGTTGCTTTCAGGACAACATGGTTCAACAGCCTAGAGCTTATTTGCATCTGGCAAATGAGAATCTTGTCTAGGACTGCTTACTGGAAATGGGAGCAGTCTATAGTGTCTCTTCCATCCCCCATCAAGTGGATAAATTCTAAGAATAAGCTTATCCCTTCTCTATGTCAAAAGAAGATAGATATTATAGTAGATGAGGCGTAACACAGTTTGATTTTAAGAAATCACATAATAAGATTCTTACCCAGAAAATAAATGGTAATAAAGCAATTTTCCATTGTCAATCTTATAAGGAGTGAAAGTCTCCCACTTTCAAAGGTCACCAGCAGTTAAGTGGCCTTTTTAGAAACTCTAAGACAAGTAAATGTTTTTCCAGATATAATTCAGAATCTTAAAATACCATATTAAACCCTAATTTTTTAAAAAAGAGACCATGTATTCTAGAACATATAATTGTGAAACATGAAAGAAGAATTTTTAAAAAATTTTTAAATAAAAATTCTATCCATCACCATATATTTGACCCCCTTTACACTTACCTACCTCCCCCCTCTCCACTTTTCCTAATTTAACTTCGGATGGTTAACACACAATACAATATACATATGACATATTATTGAACTGTACACTTGAAACTTACATAATTTTATTAACCAATGTCACCCTAGTAAGTTTAATTTTAAAAAGTTATAAAGAAATGGCATTATTTGAGGGCCTGCTATGCATACATGCCTATGATATAATCTAATTTAGAAATTAGGTACAGGAAGAGATTAACAATAAAAATAATAATAAAATAGAACAATTATAATGATATATTCTAATAAAAGTTATATGAATGTGAAAAAAAATTCCAAGTATACCCTCTTCTATGTGTATCAACTGAATCATGATATACTTTAGTCCAAGAACTAAAGATTTTCTAAAAGAGCTGATCCTTTTCCTGAATGGGGTCCAATATAAAGAAAACATCATCTAGCATTCATACTGAACATACACTAACAGATCATTATTTCACCCAGATTAAATTGCTGTGGGAAAAGTTAGCACCATCCCTTTAGCACATTTAGATCAGATGCTGATCTAAAAGGTCTTACAAGTACTCAATATGAAGTATTTCTTCCCACTCATCTCACCCTCATCAAATAACGAAGGGGTTGTAAATTCCCACCTAATTCATGGGGCTTTCCATAGCGAATTAAATGATGCAAGTCTACCAATTTCAGGTGGTGACTCATATAAACTATGACTAACTGACATAACACCAGAGTTTTTCCAAATTTTATTCTCAAAATTTAAGAGTGTACCATTCAAATCATTGAAAATCTAATGAAAGTTTTCTTTAAGTTGGTAATTTAGTATTGTGAAATCACTAGGAATTCTATTTTCAGAGAATATGTATATATTAATCATAGGAAGGGATTTCCAATAAAGGATAATGTCTGTTTCTTTTTCTTGAGAATATAGAGCATATAAGCAAGAATTTAGTCATGTGGGGGATAAGATACATACACATAATAGAAGTTACAGACAACATGCTATACATTCTGTTCTGTAGATAGGATTGCAATAAACAGAGAAAGTGGTAAAAGTTATTTTTAAGGAAAGGAAAGTAAACTATATATTGACTTTTTTTTTTTAATGCCTACAGCACGTAGTCTTTCTAGGTGGTCTCCCATCCAAGTACTAATCAAGCCCAACCCTGCTTAGCTTCTGAGATCAGATGAGATCGGGCACATTCAGGGTGGCATGGCTGTAGACTATGGACTGTGCCTCCACTGGGGTGCCAACCCAGGACCTTTTGCATGTAAAGCAGATATGCTATGTCCCTCCACTGGGGTGCCAACCTAGGACCTTTTGCATGTAAAGTAGATTTGCTAACTGCTACACTATGGAACAACATCCTATATTGACATTTAAGCATATGTTTAATACTTACAAATGAATTTGGTTTGGGTAAAGTTGAAAGTAGGCAATAATTATTTCATGTCAATACTCAAGGGATAAAAGTAAAGAATAAAAACAATACCATGTTACTTTCTGTATATCATGGCATCCACTAGAGGACATAAAACATTTGTTATTTTTTGGTAATGGATTTAGTGTAGAATGTTTTCCCAACTGAAAGTACTAAAAACTGAGATTCCTAAGTTTGTTCACTATCTACTGCCACTCTAACTTTGCCAAAAGCAGAAAAACTGAAAGGCATCTACCACTTCTCTGGTAGTATAGTAAGTTCCTTGGTTAACCTATCTGGAAGCCCCTGATTCTGTTCTCTGGGAGAATCTTCCTTCTTCTTTACCCACTGTCTTTTGTGGCCGCTGACTTTACCTGCTGGGAGGTGCTTCTTCGCTCATTTTTCTCCAATACCATATCTGAAATGTACATTGAAAACGTGGCTTGCTTGGGGAGCTACACAGCCTCTGTAGCTTGCTTCCTGCTGGTTTAGATGGTAGAGAAGAGAGTGGGGAGGTTGCACAGGCTCTTTACAAGGGATTGAACTGGTTTTATAAGAGAAACCCCTTGTTTCTTTGGAGAAAAAAATTTCCTCAAAATTTTAGTAGAATTCTGATCTATTTGCTTCATATCCATTTCCTATGCATACGACCCAAATGAAAAATCTCATCTAGAAATGTATTTTAAGCCTGGAACTGTAATTTTTCATTTACTGGCTTCATACAATAACTATTTCCCTTTCTCTCCCTTAAAGGCAGATCCCTTAAAGCTGATGGAAAAAAATCGGCTCAGATAGGAAAGCAATATCTAAATCTGATCTTTGTGGAGATACCGGATCCTATTTTCTGACACAGAACTATTGAAAGGTGCTTCGAAAAGGCTTAGAAATACACAATACCAGCAAGTTATCCATTTCACCTCAGCTAACAGAAATGTTAAACTTAAATTCATAGTTCACGTGCTATAATCTATCTAATAGGTGCCAGAGAGAATCTGCTTCTGTCTAACGAGTTCTTCCTCTGTACCTTGAAAAATATATTATCTTGAAACTATTCCTTAAGCATCTTTAGGTCACTTCTTTAAGTAGAAAGTGTACTATGTCATAATATGAATACTTATGACATAAAATTAAGTAAAAAGATCAGAATATAAAATTGTATGTATAGTCTCATTACATTTATGTTGGGGGAATTTGATGCATAGAAAAGAAGGCTAAGAGGAAAAAAAATTTAATAATCATGATCAAAGGATGAGATTACAGCTATTTTTCTACTTTTCTCTATTTTCTAAATTTGCTTTCATTTCTACTAATTATTAATTAATAAAAATATATATGTCACAGATAAGTTCTATTGTTAATTAGGAATAAACATAAAAAATTATAGTCAATCAGGATCTTCTTACTTAACTTTTGTTATTTTTCTTATGACAGTCTGTTCAGGGAGGCAGATATATAGAGTGTAGTCATTATCGAAAGTACTGAGACTAAATCTTCGGTTAAAATTAAATAGAGTCACTGTCTGTGAGGGTAAGTTTTGCACCATCTATTGAACAGTTAGACTCATTGAAATATAGAAATACTTTTGTATAATAACTTATAATTTTAGAAGGTGAATAGAAAAGCATCACTTTGGGGAAAAAAAGAATTCAGGTTTTATAGTTTCAGATTAATAACACATTTTAATAACTTATACCCAGGACAAAATGGTTTTTTGTGTTTTTTTACGAAGGCCAGAAGTATTTTTTAAATATTTAAAGATGAAGCGTTTAAGACATTTTAAGATTAAAAGAATGAAATAAACTCCACAAATAAAGTATTAAAATGAAGTCTAATATATGATAAGCAAAAAGATAAACCACAAGGAAAAAATATTTGTGTCAAAAATAAACTACAAAGTAGTAGCAAGAGATTATATCTTCTAAAAATCTACAAATTAATAAAAAATGGACAGGAGTGGCTTCATAGTGTAGTGGTTAGCACGTCTGCTTTACATGCAGAAGGTCCTGGGTTCACACCCCAGGTGGAGCTACAGACCATACCCTGGGTACGCCAGCCCACACCCCCACCCTGGGTGTCACGCCTCGTGGGTATGCCAAGCCCCCTCCCCCAAATGGGGGAGGGGGAGAAGGCCCTGGGTGCGGGTGCATGCTGCCAGAGTTCGGGAGGAGATGCCCCGCCTTCAGAGATCCAGTTCTTAAAGGGAGACGGCAACATCCATAGGTCAGGGGTGAAAGTGGGAGGGGGGATTAATGAGGGGAAAAACTGGACAAAAATTCAATAGAGAAAGGCAGGAATGAGCCAAGAATATGAAAAAATAATTTGCTAAAGAGGAAATAATAATGTCTAATAAGTATCTATGAAAAGATGGTCAAGGTCATGTATACTCAGAGAAATTCACATTAACAAACAATCGAATATCCTTTTAAACTAACATTTTTTCCAAAAAAAAAAAATTATATCTAGCAATACTTTATTATTGAGTCTTTTCTTATTCCATTCTTTGATTACCAAGTGTTGGTGAAGACAGACATAAAGCAACCGGTACCACTAATGAGAGGGCAAATTGGTACTATTATTTGGAGAACAATTTTGGCAACAGCTAGTAACAACTGAAGATGTACAAACACAACAACCAGAAATATGGCCCCCGAAACAACTAGAAATGTTGCATAAGATATAACAAATATGCTTTGAAAAGCATAGATGCATCACAAGAAAATAAGGTAAATGCCTAGGAGACAAAAAAAAGGGCGGGGGGAACTGAAAACTAGAATCATGCTCTGTGAGCTTTCATTTTGACTATCTAGGGAATTTTACCAATCTCTATAAATGCAAAGACTTGGATCTTTGTGACCACAAGACAACAAAACAAGAGGTTTTTGGCTTAAGGGAAGCTGGAACTTAGAACTAAGATGCCTGATCCCCTCACTCCACTAGAAACCACAAACACACGTAAACCTACCTACACACACACACACACACACACACACACACACGGACACATACACATATGCAAACAGACACATATAGTACTTGTCTTCTAGGAGTTTACAACTTTAGTGAGAGGGTGGAATAAAAACAGATCCATCCATCACATTGCAAAGTATATATAGTTTATATTGTATGGGCTCTGTGTAGAAAATTGTCTTCTAAGACTTTGTAATATCAGGTCTTTGTAATATAAGTTTAGAATTTGGATGCATACTACCATATGAGCTGAGAGTTCCCGATTTAAGAAATTAACACTTTAAGTGATCTAGGCTGGATGCGCGGCACAAACAAAAGTAAACCTTCCTGAAAAGAATACCTTGGATCTGTCACTATCCTTTTTTGGAAAGGGACTGTTTACAGAGTTATGAATAGAATAACCATGCAAACCCTAAGGGAAAAAGCAACCTGGAGCTAGTAGTAGCAAAGCCATTATTAAGAGAAGGGAGTAAATGTGGGAATCCAAGAAAGAACTGGGTAGAGAAAGTGATCTTGACTGGAGCAATAACCATTTGAGAACACCTGAGGAGGTGTACTTAATAGAGATAGGTACAAGAATGTTCTCGGTGTCACTGTTTTTAAATGCAAAGAGAAGATATATTTTAAATGTCATCAACAGGATAATAAATTAATAAATTATGATATAGCTATCCATTCATTGGAATACTGTACAGCAGTTATAATAAATGAAAAAAACTACATTTATCAATATGGATACATTTCAAAAATATAATGAGTGAAAAAAAGAGCAGCTTGCAAAAGAGTCCTATAGTTTAACATAAATTTTTAGTTTGTAAAACAATATTTGTATTATTTATATTTATGTACATATGTAGGAATAACAAACACAACTTTAAGAGTGCATAAGTTTTAGAAAGGATGCAGAGGAAAGGGAATGAATTTGAGGAGGAGTACATAAATATTTGTTTATGTCTATAGTGTTTTATTTTTTTTAATCTGATGAAAATATGGTAAGTGGTTAACTTTTCACAAATATGGGTGACAGATACATGAATCTTCATATTATTTTTCCAACAATTCTGTATTCTTCAAATATTTTATTATTAAAATTCAAGTCTCTTAAATGTTAAGTTAGATGATCAGCCTTCAAAACTGATGCCTCACTAAACTAAATTAAAAATAAAGTCATGTGAAATTATAATAAATCCAACTCTGATGAAATATTTCTGTATATTTTATTAAGGTGACATTTTCTAATAAATACAGGGTCCAATTTATAAGCAAAATTATATACGTTCCCCTTAAAGGATTCTAAAAATTTAAAGCATTAGAACATTCAGGGAGATACAGGGGAAAGTATCCACATTACTCTATGGTTAAAAAAAAAAAAAAGAGGCTATAAATAAAAACAATATAGTTATAGGCAAAGAGAGAAATCTTTGTGTTGGATTTACTTTCATGGTAATTAGAACATCTCTTATTTTAGGCTTTTGTTTTCTTACTGATTCATATACCTAACCTCATTCCAAACTTGTTGAGGAAATCAACTAAATATATATTTACATATATGTACATATATATGCATGTTAACACAAACACACAGACATATAAATATGTGAGGAATATGACATTATCTTGAGGTTAGAGAGTGATTGACTAAACTGAGATTAGAAAAAGATCCATTTTGAAATGACAAAAGTAAATGTATTAATATGTGAGAGGGACAGAATATTAAAACAACTAACCATATGCCTGTCTTTGCCCTTCTTGCCTTCTAAGTAAAAAGACCCATTTGCTGCTTGAGCAGATTCCCAGCCTGGGCTTTTGCCATACTGGTGAGCCAGGCTGCAGAACTGCTGATTTATGTGATTACAAGGGCTTATGTGAATTCACTAAATTGAGGAAATTGAAGAAATCTCCATGTGACATTCCAGACTGGGAAGTCAGTCTGCACAATTTCTTATTTAGAATCCTTTCTGAAGGAAAGAGGGAGACAATGACAGAGGAGATTGCAGCAGTTCAGAGAACTTGCTCCATTCCTCTTGTCAAAGAATGGGCCCCTTGAAGGCCTGGTTGCTATCTTGGGGGAGGGAGACATCTCATAACATCATTTACTGATAAGTAAATTGAAGCTAGCAAAGTGAACAAGTTCCCAGCATTACTCAGCTAGTGAGTGAGGCAGCGATAGCCAGAGACAAATCAAAATCAAGTTTCTCGATAACGACCCTCAAACTTTGGTACAGAAGCCAAACTTTTCTTTCTTTGGAGAAGACATTAACATTTCTGGCAGAATGCTTAAACAAATTTCTGATAAAGTTTAAAGTCTTGTTACGAGACATTCTTTCCTTCTCACAGAGCCGTCAGTTAAAAGTGACTTTAGCCAGACTTTTTTTTTAAATTTATGACTAATCCAGGGTTTCTCAAATTTTGTTGCACATTAGAATCATATGGTTTTTAATTCCCAATCCAGATCAAACCCCATACCAATTAAATGAGAATGTCTGGGAGTGGAAGCCAAGTATTCCAGTAACTTTCAAAGATACTTCCTTAAATGAGTCCATCCTGCAGCCTGACAATGAATGATTAAATGTTTCAAATCCGCCTCCTCTTCCCTTCCCTGCCTCACTTCTCTTTCTCTGTATCAGTCAATCGCTATCCCTCTCTTTTTTGCTCAAATGGCCTTACTAAGAGTGAAATTAGTCTACCAGAAATTTTTCTTTTGTATGGATTAACTATTTTTCTAAAGTTTATACCTCTTTCTATTATCTCCGAAAGTTAAATGATATACTTAGATACTTTAAAAAATATTAACTGTTAAAGACAATACATTCCTTAAAGTATTTACATTTACATTAGAAAAATCTAAGAGAATCTAGTTACTCTAAATAAATAAAATCACAACTAAGAATTAACTGTCAGAAAAATAACCTTTGATTAACACCAAATGACTATTTAACTAAGCACCTTACATTTCTTCCACTTGCTTGCTCTTCATTATACAATTATTGAACTGCTAATGCTTTTATGAGCTCTAATCACTTTTTTTTTGGCCTCTTCCCATCCATGGCTATAGCTCTAATTGAGTTAACTAAGGAAGTAAATTATGCAATTGTCCATAATAAGATTAGCCAATTTCCCTATTTTCTAAACAGCTATTTACAAAACCACAATATATGACAGAGAATATAAGATATCAGACAAATCCCCATTATTGAAAACCTTATTTTTCTGTCAGATTTTTCTAAACTTTGTTTTCTTTGCATTCATTAACTTGCAAGAATAAATTATATGCTTAAAATACATAAAAGCAGCCAAAACTAATATTATTGGTAGAGCAGAAAGAGATATTTATTGAACTTTCAATATGTACCAGGCTCTATTTGAGCACTTAATACACATTATCCAATCTGCACAAAAATTTTAATACCATTTTTAATTTACAGTGAGGTAAATTGAGACTCTGTAAGATAAAGTAACATGCCCAAGGCATCCTGGTTGGGAGATAACAGTCAAGATTCGCACTGTCAAAGAATCATTTAAGACCACTAGATTTTTTACTGTCGTTAAATGCAAATATATTGATTTTCCAGTCATGGGATCATAGGTCTGTAAAGAATTCACCAAGTAGCTGACTAAAGGAAAAAAGTTGGGGGTTTAATTGCTAAAAAGGAGTTCATAATGTTTATTGTAATTAAGCATTGAAAATTAGCCCTCTGGATAAAGTCAAATGAATACATATTGCCCGTAGATATTTTGTTAAAACAAATTTCAACTTCCTCAAGAGACTTGTATCAAAATTTATATTTTAAAACTCTCAAAACTCAATTATAACAATCCAATTTTTGAAAATTAGGCAAAAATTTGAAGTGACATTTCACCAAAGAAGATATACAGATGGTCAACAAGCATATAACATGCTCAATGTCATTAGTCTTTAGGTAAATGCAAATTAAAACCATAATGAGTTATTACTGCAAACCAATTAGAGTGACTAAAATTCAAAAAAATTAACAATACCAACTGCTAAAGAGAATGCACAGCAATTGGAATTTTTACATTGTTAGTGAGAATGTGAAATGGTACAGATGATTTGGAAAACAGTTTGGCAGTTCTTTAAAAGTTAACTTGTATCTATCATGACCCAACAATCCCACTCCTAGGTATTTATCCTAGGAAAATAAAAGCTTATTTCATTCAAAAATTTGTACATAAATATTTATAACATCTTTATTCATAATTTTGAAAAACTGGGTGGAAAAAAAACAAATATCTTCCAATTGGTGAATTTTAAAAAACTGTGTTATGCAGTGGATCATGGCTCACTGATTAAAAAACAACTTATGACAAGTGCAACAGCATGGACGAATCTCAACGCATTATGTTGAATGAAAGAAGCTAGTTCAAAGGCTCCATGCCCTATGATTCCATAAATACAATAATATCCTAGAAAAAGCAAAAATATAGAATTGGAGAACAAATCAGTGGTCACCAATGTTGGAGGTGAAGGGAATATTTGGCGACAGAGGGCAACAGGAAGTTTTGGGATGTGATGGAATTGTTCTGTGTCCTGATTATGGTGGTGACAACACAAATCTATACAAGAGTTAAAACTCATAAGACCACACACATACACATACACGTGATAATTTTATGATATGTTAATTTTTTTTAAATAAAATGAAGTCTTTAGTTACAGGAGGAAAAAAAATCCCATTGTTCATTCATTTGGAGTCTTCATTTAGAATACTACATTGAAGCGTCTGCTATACTGAAGACACTTCAAAGTTCATAGTCAATTATCAGCTTTACTCAACTGAAATCAATGTGATGAAGACCAACATTAGCTTTCTTATCTCCTAGGAAATTACTGCTGTAACGTTAAAAAATTATTTTTCCAGGCCTTCATCCTGAGGCAACAAAATGCACACATAAAGAATAAGCAAATTATCAGATTTTAGAGTCTACATCACCATATCAGTTTTGACATTCTCACAAAATTCCATTTTATTTATTCAAGTTATTCAAGTTCTCTATGTAAAACTATCTGATATACAAATCTGCAGGATTGTGGTTGCTCAAAAGCATTTAAGACCCAACTGACAACATACTTGACAGCAGCAACAATAAGAAACAACATAACAAATATTTATAAACAAGTCTCTATTTGGACTAGTACAAAACAAGTGCAATATCTAATAGGTTGGGTTTTCCCCATCTTAGACATCCAAGTGGTTTATTACTGAATTTTACATAAGGATCCAAATGCAATAGGTGTTATTTGCCAGCACACTAATGTTACATTATTTAGAGAGTAAAAAACTCAAAGTGATTCTCTTATCTAACACCTTTAGATAAGCAAGTCTAAAGCTTTCTTGTTTAGTTTATACAGCACCCACAGTTATACAGTGTCATTTTCTATTATTGCAATTATAAAAATAGCTTCAAATGCAGAATTCAAGAACCTCAAGGCGAGGGAGAAGCCTATGCTCAAAGCAATGGAAACCAGTATTTCCAACCTCTCCTGGTAGATTTGCATGTCAACAGACAGCTAAATGAGAGAATAGTAATTCATCTTAGATACCACTAATATAGAAATATCACAATCTAAGTGGCATATAATCCCTTCCCAGATGGCACCCTCTTGCCTCTGTCCAAGGCCCACAATGTGTGGTATTACCATGGTATAAATATACCAAGACATATGTACATAGTCTGAAATTCTGGTAAGTTATGTCAGTATACTTCTTGGATATCTTAGGTTACAACAGAAAAAGTATAATTAATCCAAGCCATGCAAAAACTTTTTCATTGTTTAGTGAAGAAGTTATTATTAATTTGTCCCTGTGATGTGATGCCATCAGCAGTATTTTACATTATATGGATTACAGAAAAGCTATTATCCTCTATATGAGGTAGTCATGTCATATTTATAAGAATTAAAGTGACATTAGAAACATATCTTAAAATTTTTTTGACCATCATAACTAGTTTTGATTTTTTCACAAAACTAGTAGATGAATATTATCAACCTCAAGGGTATAATTTCTACAGATAAGGTTATTAATTGTGGGATAATCAGAAATTAATTTCCATGAATGAATCTTATCATAATTGTAGCTAGTAACATTTTTTAGAATATTCTAATAGATACAAACCTCTCTGGTATTCCGGAAGGATGACAAACTCAAATTAATTAAATTTCCTGAAACAATTATAGCCTTGCTGAATCCAATAGTCACCTATATAAAGAGTTTATCCTAGAATTAGGATGTTCAGAAAAATAAGAGATAGAAGTTTAATGGTTTAAAAGTTAATAAATTAAAATGTAAATAAGTAATCTTATTAGTAGGCATTGTTCTAAATATTGAGTTGTCTGTTTTAAATAATTTCAAGTAAAATATAAGTGAATTAAACTTTGTCACTAATGGGGGAGTCTTTGGAGTATCATGAAGGGAAAAATAAAATATGAACAAATTTAAAAAGTGGTAAAAATAAAATCTAAAGATTAGCAATCAACAACACTGTTCCATATAGAACTCAAAAGAGCTGGAACCAAGGGATAGGCAGAAAGGATTCTTAAACATCGGGCCAAGCCAATGGGACTTCCAAGGGAGAAATTGTCAAGAAAGGTTTCCAAGATCAAAACGAAGAGGTCATATTACTATTTCTGTCTAGTCACTGAGTCAAGAGATATAGAGGTAATTAGAACCACTAAGACCCCAAAGTCAAAGATGGAGATAGGGCAGGAAAGAATGGGAAATAAGCAAAATGCGCTAGGTCAGGCATGGAACTAGTAGAAGCCACCTGGGTGCTGAATATAGGTTATCCAGGATGAATCTTAAGATGCAGTTCTTTTGCTAACATATCTCTTATATGCAGGGTAACCATATAATTAATCATCTCCCCTGGAACTCCTTTGGGAGAAATGGAGCATTAAAAATAATAAATATGTAATTTTTTGAAATATTATTGACCAACAAATTATCCGCATTATTAAGCTATTTAAATAATACTTTAAATAGTCTTTTAAACAGTACTATCCAAATGCTAGTTTTGAAAATAAAATTTTTCTAAAAACTAAAAACACATATCCATGTACATTAAATAAAAATTTTAAAAATCATATTGAATATCTGAACATTAACAAATAACAAAAGCAGAAAAAATTATTCTAATTTTGTTTTTAAGTAACATTTTTCTCTAATAATTTATTTCCAGTATTTCTCTGAAGAATTTATTTTTCTATTTAATCTTACTATTTTTCATGGTTCATAAAACTGCCTACAATTTTCTTTAACATTTTGAAATTATCGATATTTTCAATTAATAATTCTTGTAGACCATAATATTTTAAAGTAAAAACTTTCTGCGTAGTTACTGAGATGCTTGGTAAATTCAGAGCAATTTCTACTCAATAGGAGATATCATTAATGATAATTTTGTACTGAAATGTGTCAGTATTTCAACCTAAATATTTTCATAAGTATTGGCTTTTTTGCTACCATTCAAAGCAATTTTCTTTAACAAATATTTTTACAAGACAAATCTCAAATAAATTATCTCTTTTCATGATTCCTTTTAATATTTTACCAGACTTGGATGTTGCAAAATCATAGCCCTTAGTTTTATTTTTTTCCCTTAGTTTTATTTCATTCTGGTATTGAATATAAATTTATCTAATGAAAAATAGACTCTCCATCAAAAGATTCTTCTCACAAGTCAAGATATTTTGGTATGCAATTATAGAATTTCAAATTTAAATCTTATACTCCATTGGAGACCGTAAGTTAATTTGTTCAGTTCTATCACTGGAAAAAGTTCTTTGCAATAAGGTTTGCAATAGTCATTTATTTGCTAAAAGTTTTAAATGCTGACATTTTGGAAACTGTGTTCATTAACAACACTGATTAAAATTTTCAACTTATTTTAACAAAATGCAATCAAAATTTAGAATTTGCCTAAAGTATCTCTACCATTACAACTAACCTTAGGTTGATTTGCAAAGAAATTCTCCAAAGGTTAAAACGTTTCTAAAATCTACTTGATAATGGACAGCAAAAAGGAAAAATACATACCACCATGGTACAGTACTTTCTAATATTCTTACATGGGCTCTGTCATACATGCTTGGTAGTACCATATGTCCAATATTCAACCCATCAAAAAAGTTCCCACTTGCATTCTACAAATATTAAGCCTCCACTTTATGAGGAAATGCTTTCTTGTGCCCAGAGGTAAACATTTGGAAAAGGCCATCCAGTATGACAGTCTAAGATTTATTCTGCCCTGAAATTTAAGAACTGTTCCCCAAACTCAATATTATAGAGGTAGAAGTAATTAAAGACAGTAGCAGAATCTCAGGAACTACTACCTAGATGTACTGGCCAACTGGTACAATTATGTTTTGGCAATACTTTCTAAGTTTATAATCTAGAAGAAATTTCCTGAAACATTTTAAATGAGCAAATATACTCTTACTTGAACAATTGCCACTTATCAAATAAAAATAAACAATAGTGTTTGTTCTATTAAAACAAAGACATTTGTCACAATAATCCCAAAACTAATAAATAACATAATTTTGGAAAACTTCATTTCTCACCAATGAAAAAACCCTTAACTCCTAACTTGATAAAAGCCTATGGTAAACTTTTAATTCACATTTTTTCTATAGAGAAAGATTCCATCAAGGTAACTAATGTGGATCTGTAACCATGCTGTTTTAAACTAAAAAAAAAAAAAAAAAAAAGCCAAAATTCTTATGTTTATTCTATAACAATATGATAAGTTCCCATTGTGTATAAGACCTGTACTAAGGGTTTCAGGTATACTCTGATAAATATGATTTTATTCATGAGAGGTTTATAATCACCTTAAGAATTTATAGCAGTACCTTATGTCATCCAGGACCCTGCCATCACATAAAATTTTTTGCTAGACATCAGAATAAATGAGATCTATTGAGCTCTACATATGATCAGTGAACAATCAAAAAGTAAAGATTACAATTCCATTCACAATAACATTAAAAAGAATAAAAGTCTTAGGATTAAATTTAATGAAATTAAATTTAATTAAATTTAACAAAAAAATATTTTTGAACATAGAAAGTTACAAAACTTTGTTGAAGGAATATAAAGATCTAAACAAATGAAGAAACTCTCCATGTTCATGGATTGAAAGATTCATTATTGCTGAGATTTCAGTTCTCCCCACATCAATCTTTAGATTCAGTGTAATCCTATTGAAATTCCAGCACCCTCATTGGTAGAAGTGTGCAAGCAGATACTAAAATTTATATGGAAACAGGAAACTAGCCAAAACAATTTTGAAAACAAAGAACAAAGTTGGCTGTCTTTCACTTTCCAATTTCAAAGTTACTCTAAAGTTACAATGTGGTACTGATATAAGGATAAACATATGTAGATCAACGGAGCAAAATTAAGAGTCCAGGAAAAAGAAACCTTATATTTATAGTCAATTGATTTTGACAAAGGTGCCAAGGAAACTCACTGGGGAAAGGATAGTCTGTTCAACAATCTGGTTAAACGACTAGCATCCATGTAGACTTGCATATGTTCATAGTAGTATTATTCATAATTGCCAAAAACTGAAACAATCTAAATGTCCATCAATGGGGGAATGGGTAGGCAAAATGCAGTACATCCATAAAATGGGATACTCTTCAGCAATATGAAAGAACAAACTGCTGACACATGCTACATCATAGATGAACCTCAGAAACATTCTGCAAATTGAAAGAAGTCAGACATAAAAAAAGACATATTGTATGTTTCCATTTATACGAAATATTTAGAAAGGGCAAATTCATAAAAACAGAAAGTAAGTCAGTGATTGCCTGAGGCTGAGGACAGGAAGGAGACATGTAAATAGACAAGAGAGATCTTACTGGGGAGATGAAATTCTAAAATTGATTTATGGTGATAGTTGCACCACTCAGTAAAGTTACTAAAGATCACTGAATTGCATACTTGAAATAAATTTTATGATATGGAAAATACATGTTGATAAAGTTAAAAATTGGGGAAATATATCTTTAAATGACAAGCAGATGGATGAGATAGCAGTTGATAACATCTGATAATATATTTTACATTGTGCTCTTAATATATTTCAAATCAATTTGAGAGGCAGACAATGTCCTTAGAACTGAATCAAGCCTCTGACGATGACCTGGTCACCTTCATAACTATTCAAGAGATTCAGTATGTGATATCAACCATGGAAACATTGAGTAACAAATAGAACACTGGATTTACCTTGAAGCTCACCCAGAAATCTTCAAGCTGTGCAATAAGAAGGAAACACTCTCGACGGTGAATATTAGACAAGACTTACTTGAGAACAAAAGCATTCTCAGATGTTTTTAAAGTGTTTGTGACCTTTCCAGGCTCAGTCTCTGTTACAAATTGAGATCAGGGCCTGCCATTCAATTGCTTCCCTACTTTAAATATATAGACCCTAAAATATTGTAACCCCTTGAAAAGCTATTAGAATATGCTGGAGTGATCTCAAACTTAAGAATGATTCAATAAGGTCAGAAATAATTTGTGCTTAGAAAGTAGATCCACAATAAAACATTTTATTCTTTCTAAATGTCTACAATAGATGCTTTCTTAACACATCCACTTAACTACTCACAAATCAAAACAAAAAAGCTATCTAGTCCCTTTCAAAAGCACACTGATCTGCTCACAGTGTGCTAAGTGCTCAAAGTCCATAGTCCTCTCACATAATCTTGGGCACATCTGTTCACATAAATTGCATCACATTTTTATCCAAAGTCTGCTGTTTATTCCCAAATCATTATTGTAATTAAGTTATTTAATTAAATACTACCAGTGATGTCAGTGAAAATTGTGTTATAAGAACCTCCATAAATCCTTTTCTCCATCAAAGCAATAAGAACAGTGAAAAAATGTGTCAGAATCAACTTTTTCAAAAGTCTGAAAATTAATTAAATGTTTTTAGCCATCCAAGTAGTGTTTTTATTCAAAAAAAAAAATTGTTGAATTTCATAACAAGTTTTGTGGCATTTTTTCTTGCTCTACTTTCCGCCCTCCTCCACCAGCTATGCAGTAGTCTTAAAAATCAACAGCACACAACCATGGTAAAACAAAAACAAAAATGAAAAAAGCAGCCTCAAAGCCAACAGACAGGACAAAATGGGTTGGAGCTTTTTCAAAGCCCTGTTCTCAGAGAATGGGCATTATTTGATCTATCTAGTAGCTCCCTTGAAGATCTCACTCACAAACTTTACTGACTCCACTCAGAGTTTGCCATGTGCAAACATCCTTTTCCCTAGAAGCATTAGTCAAAAATAATCAAAGGAAATTGTTTAACATTGTACTTGTCTGGGTTGGTGAATTAGCATTGTGGCAAACAATAGACTAACTGAAAAGCTTAAAAGGAAAAGCCAGAATGGAGACTTTCAAAGGGGGCTTTGAAAACTCCAGGCATATTCCTACAAATCTAGAAGGCCATGTGCTTGTGTAGGTCATACTTATTCTCTGAACTTCTGCTGTAATTATTGTCAAAACCACATCATTTAACACTTAATGATAGGGTAGCACATATGACTTTTAATTATAGGTTACTTTAATTTCCCCTACATTATATTAACAGCTAACTATTACATAGTACTGACTGTGTGCCAGGCACTATTCTTAGTGCTTTAGATGTGTTGGCTTATTTAATCCTCATAATAAGTTAAATACTATTATTACCCCCATTTTACAGAGGCAAAAAACTTAAAACTCCAAGGTAAAATAATTACTAAGTAGTGGAACGGGGATTCAAATGCCAACTTTTCAACTCAAGTAATATCATCTCTAGCTTGGCTTCTAGCTTGTAGAAAGGGCAAAGGCTTTGTAGTCAAAGACTTGTGAACATAAAACTTTCTCATTTGGGAAAAGTATTTAATTTCTATTAGTCTCAGTTTTCTCCTCTTCGAAATCAGTCTGATAATACTACTATTTCATTAGGATTATTATGAATATTAGATAATAATGTATGTGGAAATATACTTTATATATTGAAAAGTGCTAATAAAAATATTCACTCATTAGATATTTGGGTAGGAAGAAAGCAAGAACAGCATGGTAGAGCAGAGTCAACAAGATCTCATTTTGATCCTGACTTGAAAAGTTGCCATCCCTGAGACTTTGAGCAAATCATTTAAACTTTATAAGTCAGTGTTGGCATCTATAAAATAAGGATTATATACACTAACTTCCTGGGTCCTGAGGATTAATGAGAGAAAAGAAACAAAACACCTGATAAATATAGTGTACTCAACAAACATCATTTCCCTTTCTACTCCCCTTCATAAACATAGAGCAATGCCCAATTTCCATCACTTAACTCTGCTGTATTTTGCTTCATAACATTTGTCAGCCTCTGATATATTATCTATTGATTTGTTTCTTTATTTTCTGCTGTATTCTCAATATCTAGAACAGTGACAGGAAAATAGTAGGTACTCAGTAAGTATTTGTTGAAGGACTTATTATCATCTATCATTATCATTTTTGAGGTCAGGGTCAACATCACTGTAATCACTTAACACAAAATATTTATAGGCAAATATTTATTGAGCAGCTTTGAAGTAGCATAATATGTTCTCAGTCCTGTTTTCTCAAAGATTAATCTCCAGACTACCTGTATCAGAATCACCTTAGAT
This sequence comes from Pteropus alecto, assembly GCF_000325575.1. Lineage (NCBI taxonomy): Eukaryota > Metazoa > Chordata > Mammalia > Chiroptera > Pteropodidae > Pteropus > Pteropus alecto. The sequence continues at coordinate 59,616,093 of NW_006442484.1, forward strand.
ATTTATTACATCAGGATTGCTAAATCAAAATGGTGATGTCCCGGAAATTTATCTTTTAAGCAAAATCTTTTTCTTCCTTTTTTTCTTTTAATCCATACTTCTGTTTACCAGCCATTTAAAAAAAACCCTATTCTTAACATAAAATTTTGTTATAATTTGGGTCAAAAAAATAGAAAGTTTTTAAATTTTAAATTCAAAGACTCTGAAACTAATCTTATTTTCCTAACTATGTGCTCATGGATTAAAGCCAGAAAAAAAAAAAGGTTTATTTTCTAGTTACCATATATTTAATGTCCAGACAATTTCTCTGGCCCATAACATTTGCAATAATATTTATGAAATAATTTTTCATTTTTTTTCCTCACTTCAGTGTTTAGAATATATATTTGGATAATTTTGAATTCATTAGATTTGAAAAATGTTGGTCAGCAATCAAGGTAACATTCTTAAAATATCTAGAAAACCATCTATGTTACAAAGACAAACTTTCACAATAGGAAAATAAAAAGTATAGTATTTAAATGACTGCTTCATTGTCATTCTAAATGATTTTACTGCTCTGTGGACCTACACTAAGTTAAATATGGTAATAGTTCCAAAGCTGCCACAGCAAATCAAGAACACTCGACTACTGGAGAGTTCATTTGGCACACACCGAACCTCCCACCACAGCTCAAAAGGTGTTCAGAGCTGATGCCACATACTCGTTCTTTGGCTCTAAGCACAGCAGCAATTGTACCTCCAGTCCTTGTATGTGCTGTAATTCAAAATTTGAAAATACTGATCTCTAAGCAGATTATATATCTACTCTATTAAATCTTAAGAATACATAGTTTTATACTTTGATGTACCTTTGTCTACCTGCTATTATAAGCTGGACAGAGGAATGAGTGAAGAGACCATGGGAATGAGCTACTTCAAGTTGTTCCCAATAACAGCTGGAAGAGGAGAGTCAAGGGAAGCACCAGCCTAATTGCTGAGCCAGTTTTTATCCCTTTTACTCATTGACCATAATCTCCGATGAACACAGAGGTAGCAATCTATGAAGGACGCTATAACATTGTGAAGTGACTTCTCTGGAATCAATACTTTAGGTACATCAAAAAGAATTAGCAAATGTCAATTTTAAGCTCAGCACTACTACAGGCATTCAGTGAAAGACAGAAGTAGATGTGGGCTTCTTACATCTTAGTTGGGAAGAGTGTCATAAGTGGCATAATAAATGCTTAAAAGAACTAAAATATTGTACACGGTCAAGAAATATTTGAGCACAGTGGTTAAAAATGCAGATTTTAGAGTCAGACTAGCATTTGAATTCTGGCTCTACCATTTTGTAGCTATGTCTTTGTGCCTGTGTCTTAATGTTGCTAAACCAGAACTTCCATATCTATTGACTGTGATAAACCTACTTCCCAGAGAGTTCTTATATGGATAAAAAGCCAGGTGTCATATTTATTCGATAGTAATAAGAATATTGAAAGCAACAATTATTGAATGTTTGCTATCTACTAGATATTTTTCTAAAATATCTAATTTTCTAATTTTTCTAATATTTTCCTAAAATTAACTCATTTAATTCTCATAGGAACCCTATGAGGGGGTTACAGAGTAGAAAATAGAGATACAGAGTGGTTATATAGCAGGCTCAGGGTCACACCCAATAAGTGGTGAAGCAAGAGCTGAACCCAGCCCAGAGTCTACACCCTTAACCATGGTGCCCTTCTGCCTTTCATAAATGGTAGCCAAAGCGGGGAGGAGGCCAGAGGCAGGTGATGGAGTACATGCTTAGTCACACCTCTGGGAGATCGAGCTACAACATAAAGAAGTCACTAGTAGATGGTAAACTGTTTATTAGGACACAAATATGAGAAGTAAGAATCTCTAAGAAAAGGAGATGTAGAGTAATCAATATTCTACTCAGCCACCTATTCAAAAAAAAGGGAGAAAAAATCTTTATTCCTAAGAAAGAACCATTAACAGTAATAGAACAACACTGTGATAAAGATCAAGATTTTATATGCACAATAATGTAATGCATACACATTTTTGGTGTTCCCTGAAGCTTAAATAGTCTTTATTTCGGTTGCTATTACTTAAATCAAGCAGTCGTATCCTACCCTCACTTGGAAGCCGCTTAGAAGCCTGCAAAACCATTATGTTCAGCAGCTTGCCTCACTACTCCTGGAGGCAGCTGGTCCCTAAAGGAGGAAGAAGCCTCAGCAAGTGTTACAGCAGCCTTTAATCTCAATAATGACAGCACTTAGGCCCTAATTATCCAGGCAAATAATTCATGCTACAACAGTGGGAGCAAAGTCCCCTTTTGGTCTCTCTCCTCCAAGTGTTTTCCTAAAATTTAGCTCAAAAAGATCATGGCAGTTATCCAAGGTGGACTTGCCATGAAACAGAATAATGCCTCTGGGGAGGTCAAGAGTGCCTTAAGGACACCTGACCACAAAATGGGAACAATTACCTAAATTCTGCAATTTAATCAAGCCTCACTAACTACTAGGCAGCATCACTCAGTTGCTCCAAATTCCAACTATTAAAATCTAGTTTTCTAAAAACACAGAACATTTTTATCTTAGTATGTTCTTTAAAAATACAGATCCATAGTTTTTATAAGAGACAGGGCCAGCATAGAGACAAGAAAAGAAAAACAAAAGATATACCATTACATTTACGAACTAGGGGGTGGTGGGTCAAAAAGGGAAAATTCTTGTGGGCTAGAAAAGTTTTATAGTAACATTTTTCTTATCTCCATTTCATAGATGAATAAAGTAAGATTATAAAACTTGCTCAAGGTCTCTTACCCCTAGGTAAAAATTTAAACTCAAGTGTTCTGACACCAAAATCTAGACTTGCTCTACTGTACTGGACTATCTCTCCTGAGAACAGTAGGATTTGGACTGCCTTTGAATAAGTATAAAATTTATCAAATTTAAAAGAAGAATACAGTGCATTCCAAAGGAAGAAAATAAATATCAAAGGCACAGAAGTACACTGGAATGTCTTGAAATGATATAGTGAAGAAGATGGTACAACTTAAGTGGAGAATTTAGCAAGAGATCAGTTAGAAAATATGGAAACAGGAAGAGGGCCTCAATAGAGCAAAATAAAAAAAGGCGGTAATTTAGGGAAATCAATCTGATAGCTACGTGTTTGAAAACAATAACATTTATTGAAAAACTTCTATGTTCCAGGTAAACATTATCTCATTTAACCTTCATACCTTTAGAAATATAAGTACTATTATTACTATTCCTGCTCCAACAGCAAAGTTTGTCTGGACATTGAAATCCCATCGCATTTCCCTAAATGTAGATGCTAGCAATAAAGTAAACAACACCCAGATAATTGGAACCAGTATAAAAACCTTCTCTTGTGTTCATATTTTTCAATCTGACAGTAATCTTCAGAAATAAATTTTAGACAAAAATTATTCCATTTTTTAAATATAAAGATGAAAATGCTAAATAATGCACCATTTTAGAGAATATTAAAAAATCTAGATGTATTTCTTTGGGGCATTCTCAATAGATGAAAAAAAATCTAGATGTATTTACCATGTAGACACAAAACTGCATATGAACAAATTAATTTCATAAATAGCAAACAATTAAAAAGTGTAATTAACATCGAATGGATAAGTGCTTAATGAACTATCTTATTCTAAGCATAGTCTTTGAAGAGAAAAATACAATTATTATGGTAAGAGTTAAACCAAATTTTGTTAACATTAGATTTTAGATCATTTCAATGCAATAAGTATTTGTAAAAGACCTGCTATGCTAAGTGTTATAGGGCTTGTTGGAGGGGCTGATTCTTCCAAAGACTCTGGAAAATGCTTAGCATAAAGGAGATACAAAACACTCCTTTCCTTGCACAGCTGTTTAGACTGGTGTATAAACCTGGCTCATGAGTAGCCAATTCTTACTCTGCCAAGTAATCCATGATAAATTATGGTCTCGCTCAAAAACCGGAACTACAGGAGTCTCCACATGGAAATTTAAACTAAGAGACTACAGAGAAAATTGCTAGATGGTGATGAAAGCTTAAAGATACAAGTCATTTACAGTCCATGCTAGAACAGTGTGGGCATTGTGCCAACAGATTTTGAAGAAACTAGTCTGACAAAGAGAACACGAGACTGAAATGAGAGAAGCCATACATCCCCTGAGGGAGAGAAAGAGATAAAAACAAAATCCTTAGTTTTTAATCTTTCCCAGTTCCATTTCCCAAGAGTCTTGTACATATTCTGGTGCCTGTATTTAGACTTCTATGTGATTTCACTAGTTGTCCTTACAATGACTTTTTTGTTGAGTGCTTTTCAAGACTTTTCTGCTCCATGCCAGCAAGATAATCTTGCCTAAGACACCTGCTATGATTTCAGCTCTGAACTATCATTCCAAGGGTTCAAAGATGACACAAGAATAGTTCCTCCTCCTAAAAATCTTTCATCCGGGTAGAAAAGAAATACAAGCATATGTCAAATATAATAAAACACAGGCTGTGTAAGAGTACAAAATATAATCAAAGGACCAGAAAACTATATGTGATTCAAATTAGTCATATCTAAGAAGGCTTTGTGAAGGTAAAATGTTCACCAGATCTTAAACAGTATTAGGATTTCAAAAGTAAGGAAAAGTGGAGAATTACTTTCCAATGCAGGGAAACAGTGTTAGTAAACACGTGGTGGCAGAAAAGGGCGGCTTCTTTGCTGAGTAATTGTTCTTGATGAGTTTACTGTACAGTACATGTAGGATGGAAGAATTAAGGGGAGATAAAAGAAGCATGGAAATAGAATGTGGAAATTATTGTGTAACCCATGCAGATTTTTAATAATGAGAAATTAGTTTATTGATGTATGTCTCTAAAAAGCTTAAAATTTAGTATTCAGTATTCACTAGGAGCAGAGGAAGTCAAGATAAGACACCAGTTATTAGGCTAACTGATTTTTGTAAGCTTGGTTCTAGAAGAATGGCCTAAAAGTGATTTTCTGAGTTAAATGTATAAGATTGAAGGAAATTCGTTTACTAGGAAACAAAATTCCACAGGTTACAGTGGAAAGAGTTAAGAAAGAAATCAGTAACAAGAGCATAGGCTAAGAGGAGAGGAAGAACAAGGCAGTGCAAAGCTTAAAGTATGTGAGAAAATATTTTGTGAATGGCAGCCAAAGATGACAATTGAAAAGCATGGTGAAATAAGGTTCCGAAGGAATTCATTTGTAAAACAATCGTAGTGGTTTGCATTTATATAAAGAAATTATTTTTTGAACCACAAAAATTATCAGTGTGTTATGGTGACTCAGCAGGTTAGTGAGTAATCAAACTCATAAAAACCGAACACACTGCATTGGATATTCAGAATTCACCTTAGCTACATTACTAGAGCCTAGGAAAATTCCTCATGACCTAACTTTTGTGAAGAGTATTAAAACAAACTAAAATAAATATCAGACATTTATGTTTCTGAAAAGGCATCAATTCCTTCAAAGCAAAAAGTGTTACTCTTTCTCCTCTTAATAGACCATTATAAATTTTATAAATAAATTGCAAATACTCCAGCAGTCTAAAATTTAAAATCTCAATCTAGGGACCATATTATTTATGAAGTAGTCACTGGAAACCCCTTGACTTTTTTCTGCCTTTTCCAAGTGGCTTAAACAAACACTTGGTGTACAGTGGTGCTTAACTCAGAAATTATTCAATGAACTGTATTTATACTCTCTAGACTATAGGAAAGTTGGGTGTTGATAAGGGAGATAGTCATTACAAGAAACATTCTTTTATCACAGCCTAGTTTATTATTTTGTTCTCATCAGACAAAATAGCAGTTATCACCTACAAAATAATCCTATGTATAAGCCTGAAGCACTGTGTTTTTTCTGAGAGAGAGGATGACAGAAAGACAGTCAATATGTTATTCCTGGTATTTTATTTTATTTGGAAAACCCTGTTTAGGACTTGAAAAAAATTAAACTAGTATGTGATGTAAATTATTAGGAAATTAATGAACCAGGAGAATGATGAACAGCTACCTAAATAAATCTGGATGTTTAAAATCAAAATAATAAATTGCAATAAAGAAACCCTCTCTGGAATAAAATTGGGAATAGTGAAAACTTATACCATCATCTGAAAAATATCTGACAACTAAATCAAACATCTCTAGCTGAGTACAGATTTCACAAAAATATCTTATATAAGAGGTCTCTACAGGGTCCATCTAACATTATTTCCTTTAGAAAACTAAAATGAGAAAGAGGGCCAGTGAGTATTGGCCACAGGAAAAGTAGAAAACACAGCGTCAGTGGTCATGCAAGAAACTTGATATTGTTGAAGAGATGTCAGTTTTGGAAGCAGAGCTCAGTTTAAACTCTCCTTCTTGATAGCTGTATAAACTTTAAGAACCTTCGAGTACCCATTTCAGGTTATGTAAAGTAGAAAGTAGAAGTATTAATATCCTCTCACAGGGTTATTATAAAGATTATATGAAATTAATAATAATAATGTTGGAAATTCCTGGCATAGAGTGAGTACTCAGAAATATTGGTTTCCATCTTTTTCCACCAACTACATCATCTCCTAGCTGTCTAGGATTAGGTCTGCAATAATCACACTGTAAAACTAGGTAATTTTAGCCAAGGGAAGTCAATTCAGAATCATATATTCTCTATAAGCTTTCCTTGAAATTTCTGATATATAAAATATAGCTTCAGTTAGAAACATAAGGTACATTATGAAGATGTTATTTTTGGAGACTAATTTAGACAATCAGTAATGAGTTGACATTTTGCAGTAGTTCAAAAGTAAAAAGTAAAATGATATTTTTTCCTGTTGTGTTTAATTATTTAAAATCCAAGAAGTAGTGTAATTTAGAGATGGTTGAAATTGAATTGCTTTTCTGTGTTGTCGAAGAAATGTATAGATTATATCCAAACTACTTTGAGAAATTCCATTCACGTTTATCCAAAATAAAAGATGAGGAAATGATGCACATGTCCTTTCCACATTGCATTGAAAATACGCATTATTTATAAGGATAATACCACAACCTAAAAAAAATTATATAGACTATGAGAGGGGCACATACCTAAAAATACCTCTGGGTCACACTTCGTCCATCATTTCTTTTTGTTGTGGTTAATTTTAAAGATATATAATTTTAACCTCACCCTCTAAAAGTAAAAATACTTGCAAATACTTTCTTATGTATAAAATACCCTAGAGACAATTATAGGATATATAATTGGTCATCACATTTTATTAACAATCAAAACATCCTAAATTGCAACACAACCAAGATATTTATAAAGCAGATATTCAACAGACTCAGAATTGAAAATAAAATGGTCTTACCTCTAAATTCTATCTTAATTCACCTAATCAAACTTCATTCCCCCCAAATTGGTGTATTTTATGTCAACTAAACTGATTATATTTTTTCAATAAATTGGAGTCATCATTTCTTCCTAACAATCTATAAATTATTTTTATAAGACTTTAGAATTTTGGAAAAATTGAGAAATCTGCAACAAAATTGTCCCTTCTTCAGTATAATCTCTAGCGGTTTTTTAGTGTTTTTCTTCATCCTTTGAGAGTTCTTAATCTCTATAATTCTACTGTGATATTGGTGATTTAAAATAAACAATTAATTCATATGGACATTTAGGTTAGATTCGATTATGGCTCAATCATAGTAAATTCAAATATTTCCAATTGGTTTCGTTCCCCCATGACAATAAGCTGTATGCACGGATCTCATCATGTATTTTACATATATGAATGAAAAAAAAAGATGGAGAAGTTTAAATTATTATCAAAATTATCTCAAACATATAGTAGTTAATGGAGAAGTTCTTTGCCCCAAATTATAAACAAATCAGCATTAGCATGGCATTATGAATTCTTAGTATCTAGAACCTCATCTGTCTGCAGTTCCAACCTACTGATTTATGGTCACAGATCACACGTTCAATCATGAGATTATGAAAGTGTTGAAGGTTCCTACCTGGGAGCAGAGTAAAAGCTATAAACCAAGGAATGCAAAAATACACTATACGTGCTACCATTATCCTGCACCCAGAGCAAAAAACATTAATCAAACCACAATTTCAATTTTTATTGAATTCATTCAGATATCTTACATAAAATTCCATTAAATAATAAGAACTATGGTCAAATTTACATTTTAAAAAATGCTCATTCCAATTCATTGCCTTCTCATTGTTAATTAATAAAATAATTGTATGATAATAATTCCTCAATTAAAATATTTTATTACTTTAATTGAAAAAAAGTTTTTGCCATGAAAAGGATCAAAACAGACAATAAAGATGTTATGTTGTTAATGGCCTATTATTTTCTTTCTAAAAGTAGATGACTGATCTTTTCAAACAGTATATGCATTGATTATGCTGAGTATTATATATTTTAATTCTTTAATACGGAAAATTTCAAATACAAAAAAGGTAGAGAGAATTGTCTAATGAACTTTTAGGTACATTCCAGTCAACCAGTTCCAACAATTTTTAACATTCTGCTGTTCTAATTCCTTTGCCTTTTTTTCCTAAGATATTTTAAATCAAATTCTAGAAAGCATGTCATTTTACCCATAAACACTTCGGTATGTATCTCTATCGGAAAAAAAAAAAAATTTAATATATCACAATTACCACACTCAACAAAATATGCTATAATTCCTTAATATTGACTAATAACCATTTCATGTTTGTCTTCAATTGTCTGAAAATGTTTTTGAATTTTTTGCTACAAATCAGCAATCAAGTTCCAGCCATATCTCTTCCCTGCTTAAAAATCCCGTTTCCCATTGCCCTTAGGATTCAGTCCAGAATACTTGGCATAACCTCTAAAGCACTGCCTGATCTAGTTTCTACCTATTTATGCATTTAATAGCAATGACTTTTTTGTAAATAAGAAATTCTCATAAACTATTAGGTATTCTGAAATACAGCCCCTACAGAAAGAAAAAAATTTTGAAACTATGTATGTTGACGGATGTTAATTAGATTTATTGTGATGATCATTTTGCAATATATAAAAATACCGAAACATGTTGTACACTTGAAACTAACAATATATCAATTATAACTCAATTATATATCAATTATAACTCAATTTTTTAAAAAGGCAGAAGAAATGTTTGAATCTTTCGTCAACTTTCAGAAAAAAATGAGTTGATATCTTAGCTACCTCCAGAGGTGTTCGAAAGGTTTTGTGTTTGCTTTTATGCTTGTTTGATTTTATTTGGGATATCAATAAGTGTTTCATTACATTGTGGTCATTATTCTTTTGCCCCATTTTTGGCCCGTAGGAGCTATTCACATCGGCTCTTGTGTAATTTTGACACAATCGTAATACACTTGGATAGTTTTTTCTTATCTGTTCTAACAAGATGTCCCAGGCTCATCATGCACAATTAGTCATTTTTCTAAAGATCTTTGGTTTCTTTTAGTGGTAAATGGTGTTTAGAAGACTCTATCTGAGTTCTAGAGTCTATCTGAGTTCTAGAGTACTCCTTCTGACTGTGTGGATTATTGCTTCTAGAGCTTTTCCGTGGACAAACCCAAAAAACATGTATTTTCAGATAGAGAAAAATAAATAAGTACGTATACAATCCAATTAAAGTTAACAATTACAGAATTTTTACTTCCTTGATTTTATATTTTATCTCTTTTACTCTGAATAACCAGTTTCCTAACAATAATATAATTACTTAATTGCTTCATTTTATCTATTTATGTGTTTATTAATAATAAACACATTGTTTTAAAATAACAATGCCAACAATACCATTGAGTGTGGGTTAATATTTCTTTGTAGTTCTTTTTGACTTTATAATATATCTCACTAGTGATATAAAGTCAAAATACTGTGTTTTAAAATCACTTAAAAGTTATTCTTCTTTGCATGGTTCTCTGTGATGTAGAGTTAAATTCATTACTTTCTATCTGTTTTCTATTTTACATATTGGTTTATTGTTTTCTTTTTAACTTAATTTTGTTTATAATTATGTAAGATACTCATATGGTTCTCAAGCCAAAACTATAAAACAAAGCATTTTGATAGAGGTTTAGCCTCCATCGCTGTCTCTTCTGCACTGTTTTCTTCACATTTCTTATACATAATCACTTTTATTAGTTATTGGCTTATCCTTGAGTTGTTTCTTCTTGAAAGTATTAGCAATACACAGAGACACATATATATTCATCCACACAAGCCAACACTTCTTGCTTAAGAAGAAACTTACGGTACACTTTCTTCTGCATCTTGTATTTTTAATTAATAGTATATCTTTGAGAGTACTCTAAACATTTTTAGAAACCTACTCTATTTTATAGATGTACTATCATTATATACCAGATGGCTTTTTCGAAGAATTTATAAAACAATTTTCTAATAATTTTACAAGTAGCTTATTATTACTAAAGGGATTTTTTTTTTTTCAGTTTGTGGCACCTTATTTCCCATTGAAATAAAAGGTTAACTCCTTAGTTTTCTGGAAATATCCCCCTCTCAAGCACAAAATGGCTGACTCTCATGTGAAAATGTATATGTTAATAATGGAAAAATAAAATACAATACACTTTTTAAAACCAAAGCTAAAATTTGTGGCTAAGTTTCTCCCTTGACATGGATTGAAATGAAGAATTTACTCTGTGGGTTATACAATAAAATAAAATAAACAGTAAATTATTGGTTTAAGGTCACAAACACTAAACATTCCTTATAAATTTAACTAAGAACTTGCTAAAATGTATCACAAATTTGAAAAATAAAAGCTTTGAGTCAAACAAGTTCATGTATTTCATAACACATCTCTATTACCTCTGCCAATATTTAAATGGCATAAATTTTGAACGTGTTTGTGCAAAATTACTAAATACACATACACAATACGCATCACAAGAATATATCAAATGTAATGTCACTGAGGCAGAATTCATCAAGGATACTTCACCAAACAATTCAACAAGCACATATTGGGTATCTATGATGGGTCAAGTATTCCATTATCTGCTGGGAATACAAAGTGGAATTGACTCCCTGTGAGTTTTTAACAGATTGATGAAAGACAGATATAATTTACAAATTCTGAAAGAATGTGCTAAGGACAATGATAAATATTTACAAACTACAGCTGAGGCAGCACAGAGACGTTCATGTGATTAATTCTTAGGAAAGTTTCCCAGCTAAGTGGCAGCTGGGTGAAGCAGTGAAAGATAAATAACCCTGAGGAGAAAGATGGACAAAGAAATCCCTGGCAAAGGGAAGACCGAAGAATATTATATTATCCATAAGGAAACTCTACAAATGACCTTCCCCTGGACTTGGTATCTCTAGGGGCTTAAAAAAATATACAGGCCTAGACATCATCCCACCACTACAAACGCACACTCACATTAATTAGCCTGGGGTGAGCCTGACCACAGAAACTTTTCAAAGCTCCCAGGTAATTCAATGTGAAATCAAGAGTGAGAACCACTGTGATAATTCATATCCAGAGCTACCCAAAAAGATCTGAACCCTGTACAAACAGGTATTTTTAGCTCTAAGATAGAGGGATTTCCTCTGTTTATAGGAATCCCGGTCATTGCTGTCCAACACTGTATCCTGCACGTAATGTTCTCAATATTTCCCTCTATCACTTTCAAATCAAGAAATGGTCATCTTTTTCGATACATATTAAAATCAGCATTCTAAAACTATGTTAGTTCTTTTGCTTGTTTTTATAAATATATGGGAGAAGTGATGTTTTTAGCACTGGTAACAAATTAGACTTCATCTTAAGCCCAATTCTAATGCAAGTGAAAGAAGTTTGCTCATCTTTTTGGCCATTAATGCTTAATTATGCATTTTATTTTAAGTAAAGTTTTTACTTTAAAATGTTCATTAGAAACAATTAGTCTTCTCTCTTTTCTAATTTATATGCACCTGTTTCTAATTACAGTGGCACTATGTCAGCCTTAGAAAATGCATCTTAAACTCCATAATTGTAACAACTTGGATATTTCTGCCTACCCAAGGATATTCATCTTCTTGTTTAAGAAATAACTTGGCCTTATTTTATCACAAATGCACTTCCTGTACTTTTCTGGTATAATAATTTTTGTACTTCTGCAATATATAAAAGTAAATATGAGCATTTATATTTTGTTCTTGTTCCAATGACTTACATCTCAATGAAGGTAGTGAGTATATCCAAATTGAGAAGAGGACTGGAAACCCTGAAAATAATTCATAATCATTAGATTTTTTTTCTAATTCTGTGACCCTGCTATGACTAAACATTTGTGTGTCCCCCGCAACCAAAAAAAAAAACAAATTTATATGTCGAAGCCCTAATCCTCAATGCAATGGTATTAGGAGGTTGGGCCTTTGGGAGGTGATGAGGTTTAGATGAAGTCATGAAAGTGGGACCCCTCTGATGGAATCACTGTCCTTATAAGAAAAAGAAGAAGCCAGAGCCCTCTGTCTCTTCATGATGTGAGGACACAGCCATCTGCAAACCAGGAACTAAATCTGTTGGAATCTCAATCTTAGACTTCCCAGCCTCCAGAAAGATGAAAAATAAATGTTTGCTATTTAAGCCACCCAAGTCTATGGTATTTTGTTACAGCAACCCAAACCGACTGAGATAGACCTAAACCTAAACCAAAGCCACATTAACTAATATTGGAAAGTCTTCTGCCGGAAAATGTGACTACTCTCATGGCAATAAACATAAACAAATTATCTACTTTTAATAGGAGAATCTTGAGCTGAAAGCACATAATTCTGTATTATCTATAGGGACAGGTGGGGAGAAAAGTTTCCTTATAACTATCTATTTTATAATATAATGAAGAATTTCAAATGTGTATTATAAATAATTGTTGACTGGTTAATAAATTTCTATTTTAGCAACTTTCAGATTTTCGATATAAATTAATCCTAACAAGGATAAAAAGAAAGAATGATCATTAAATAAGATAACATAATTGTTTTCAGGTTATGATTACATAACATATAGCATTATAAGTCAGATACATGAATGCTTTTGAAAAAGTAATCAAAATCAATTCCTTATAAATATAGTAAAGGCGATTCTCTTACCAAGGTAAAGCATGGGGAAAATCTGTTTTCAATATAACATTT